>NC_091709.1:34395000-35020000 GCF_041296265.1 Equus caballus
TGGTTAGCAATATCCCTGATCCCCATGGTAAATAGTAAATGTCATCAAATTGTTGGGCAAGTTATATATTCACCATCAGCTTGCTTTAGTAACAGAAATTCAGTATTCACTTTTATTATTATTATTATTGTTAAACATGAGCTTTTAGCTTTCATTCATTGTTCGTAAGAAGATTTTTTTGGCAAAGTTTAAAGCAGAAAGATATTCACAAACAATAAAAGAAACAATTGTAGCTTTAAACAATACAACATGTGGCCAAGTCACTGTAGCAAGAACATTTAGGTTATTCTTTGTATCCTGTGTGTTGCAGCCTCAATTTCAAGCACGTTTCCTGTACACCTAATCAGTAATTCTCAAATTTCCCCACCAACTCCACCTGCTGGTAGCTTGGTGTATATTATTGCATCTTGCAGGCTAGGAGAACTGGTTAGGTGAGAACAACAAATGAACCTCCACCTAGATTTGAACCTATGAGCTGTCCAACCACTTGTATCTGCCTATAATTTGTTTTTTAGTGATCCCTCTGCATACACTCTTTGAAAGAAAAGCGATAGTTGTATTTTGTTCAAAAAGGATGAGCAAGGGAAGGATAGAAAATGGCTTGTCTTCTTTCAGATTTCACATTGGTTAAATAAAGACCCTGTACACTTTACGTGCATCTTATACTGCAAAAAATGAAACCGTGGCAAAAGCAAAATGGTGGTCTCCCAAACCAGTCATCACATGTTAATTTGATTATTATTGATTATAAATAAAAGATGAAAAATCTGAGACAATTGCCAAATGGGACTGGATGCTGAGACAACCAGAATAAACTAAGACATATGGTTACCCTGTAGGTAAGAATCTAAGTCATATGTACCTTTAGGAATATTTTCCTTGACTTAACGGATAAAAACTTTGGGACATAGTTGCTGATGCAAGAGTTATCAGCTGCCTGGATATTTAGCTGAATCCTATAACAAGAGAGTATTTCCACTGGTTTTGAGTTTTGTTTTTTTGTTGTTTTTTTTAAACAAGTGCCATCAACCGAACATCTATAAAACAAGAGCAAATTTGGACTTGGTCAAACTTATAGAACTTGTTATATGGAATATGTTGGGCCTACTTGCTAATACATGTTGAAACGTTAGATATTTCATTTAGAGACTTGATTTCTTATCTGGCAGTAAAGCTGGTGGAAGTGGTGCCCTCACCAAGTCTACCTAATGTCTAACTTCCTACTGGATATCCTCACTCCAACTTCTCAAATATTTTAGGATATATTTTATGAGCAATCTTGCTTCCAAAATTATGTGATGAAGCCGATTTAATATCCCTTACAATTTGTAATTATTTTGTATAAAATTATTGGAATTTCTAACTCCCTACAGAACAAAAGGCCACAGTTAGTAGTTTGTTTGTAGTCTTTCTTTTTTTTTTTTTTTTGAGGAAGATTGGCCCTGAGATAACATCTGTTGCCAATCTTTCTCTTTTTTTTTTTCCTCCCCAAAGCTGGAGTTCACAGTTGTATATCCCAGTTGTAAGTCACTCTATTCCTCTATGTGGGACACCACCACAGCATGGCTTGATGAGCAGTGTGTGGGTCTGTGCCCAGGATCCGAACCGGCAAACCTCAGGCTGCCAAAGTGGAGCCCACAAACTTAACTGCTACACTACCAGGCCAGCCCTTGTTTGTAGTCTTAAAATGTGCTTCTTCTAGGTTTTATCATACAAAGGTACTAGTGAATGAACTAAACATAAAAGATGAAATAATTTCTTCTGAACCAAAAATGACATTGGACAATTTTACTTTTTAAAGTAAAGTTTTTTTAATGATAAATACAAGATACAGAAATAGCCAGTCAGATATTTAGAAGTATTTTTGAAGACACAGAGTGAACAAATAATCTTAAGCAAATACATAGATGTCATACAACTTATTTCTATATAAACTTACAACATTTTTCCACACTGTGAAATTAGAAACAAATGTACTAGGGGAAATAACTAGAAGATACAGGAAGAAAGAAATATACTTCAATATTGCATGTCTGTCTTACTACAAGGAAGCAGTTTTGGCATCTTTCTTCAATGAATACATTTTCTAGTTACTGGAATTCAAATTATTCCTAATCCATAGCAGATAACAGTAGAACTCAAATTTGTAAGCTAATGGTAGGACAAGAGATCAATAGGCAGCATGGATCTTGATATAGTAGGTATTATGTTAAATTTCTAGATAGATTAGGTAGTGTGATTAGTAGAAGCCAAATCCACAGGCTGGTTGGAAAGCAGACTGGCAGCTTCTAGAAGAGAAGTAGGTTGGACGGTAAAAGCTGGGTCTATAACTTAGGGATGAGAAAGCACTGGGACCACAACCCACTGAATGGAAACCACTGGAGCCAAAGCCCAGAGACCCAGAGTAAGTCTGGCAGGGACTGCAGAATGTGGAGGTCCTTGGGCGGCAGCAGGACCTCTGGCAGGGGCTGGACACCACAAAAGACGTCTGGTATCTGGTGGGCTCGCAGCAGGTCTCCTGACAGCCACTGTAGAGAGAGGAGCCCAGCTGGCAGGTGCTGGGAGAGCAGAGATCAGTGCTGTAGACCAGGTTGCTGGGGTAGGAAGAGCCACAAGAGATGCCTGGGTGCTGCAGGTAGCCCCCAAGAGAGCAGGAGGAGAAGTTTCCAGAGCAGCAGTTGTAGGACATGGTGACAGGAGATGTGACTTACAATGAGAAGATTCTGAGTTTGAATGGTGCCTCTTGGCCTAGGGCATTTATATACCCTTATCATTGGGTGTGTCATCCACATGGCACATAAAAACAGGTTACCTTCTGCTTTCAATTGAATTGAAGAGATCATCAGAGTCATACATATGTAGTTTTTGTGGTTTTACAACTGAAAAGTGCAGTAAAGTTTGTGCATTGGAATTCAGGTAATAGCGTTGAATCTTCAAAGCTATTAGTCATCTTACTCTACCAAAGGTCACCCAGCAGATCACTCAGAGAAGCGCTTTAGAGCTAGGCAGTGTCTGGGCTGAGGGAAGCTGGTTTAATTAAAAATAATTGATACCCGTTTCACAATCTGTCTCAAAACTGTTGCCATCTGGATAGCAAAGTTGCTAACTAAATGATCTATTCGTAGTCATTTCTTTTAAACAAAAATGTACATTGATTTGCCACGAAGTTGCAAGTTTACTTAACGAATAGTGTCATAAGGAAGCAGCAATGGTAATATGCAAGATGTATGAGGATTTTTTTAATGGGCTCTCAACTTGAATGGCTTTAGTGAAAAATTAACTGAGAGATTCCCTTATTTCTCATGCTCCTGCTTAAAACTATGTGCAGACTAATAAGAGTCAATCTTAGCTTTTCTTTCCTTTGTGTGTGTGTGTTTACTGTGGTATGAGTTAAATATTATAAATTGCTTTATGCTATTTTGGAATATTAGAGATTATGTCTCTAAGATGCTGAAAAGAACATTAAAAATAAAGAATGAAACACGTGGCAAAAATGCCTGATATATTTCTACCTCTAATCAGAGGCGGTGTTCACCATTAAAAGATTTCCCCAAATCTGGAAAATATTCTTTTTCTAAAGAAAGTTTATAAGGTAATTGTCTTGAAGTATTGGACCAAAGAAGCCATCTTAAGGAGATTCTCCCTTTGCCTCAGAAAGCAACATACATCACTTTGACTTAAATTGTTTTCAGGTGTTTCTGACAAGTATTACCAAATTTCTAAAATAATGGTGATATTTTTTTCTTGTTCTATGGCTTGTATTCCACCTCTGTGTGGTAGGGTAATGAAGATTGATACCTTGAGGAAGAGGAGAGATTGAGAAGGTTTATCTTGCTGTGGCTTCTGTGCTGTTGATTTTTTCATTTCATAGAAAAGCGTTTCCCTTCCACTTCTGAACAAAAGTGTTTGGGTTCAAAAATCTCTATTTTGGGGGCTGGCCCTGTGGCCGAGTGGTTAAGTTCGCGTGCTCCGCTGCAGGCTGCCCTGTGTTTGGTTGGTTCGAATCCTGGGTGCAGACATGGCACTGCTCATTGAGCCACGCTGAGGCAGCGTCCCACATGCCACAGCTAGAAGGACCCACAACGAAGAATACACAGCTATGTACTGGGGGACTTTGGGGAGAAAAAGGACAAATAAAAGCTTTAAAAAAAATCTCCATTTTGTTGAGAATAGAATATTCAAAATTACTTAATATCTGACCTCATAGAATATTCCGGAGAACTACGTCATATGAGTGGATGAAATTGAAGCAAGAAAGCAAATTTAATTGAGGTGAGTTGAATATTTACATGAATGTTTTGATGTTCAATATTTTAGTAACAAATAAAATGGGAGGATTTGGAATCTACTAGAATGTGTTTTGCTATTCATAATTACGAAGCCTAACACATAAGAATTGTTTATTTTAGAAACAGAGGACAAACTATGTTACCTAATAAATGAAACATCATTGAAGACCAATCTGTCTACTCAAAACGTTCAGGCTCAAGAAAAGAGTTTAGCAATTGTCTTCAGTCCTCTATCAGATTGGAATGCCATTTATTACATCCTGATTAGATACTCCCAGGGCCCTAAGATGAAAATCTCGTTACCTACCAGAGTACCTCATTTTAGATTTTTAGCTGAATCTTCCCTTAAAACTTCCACCTAGCAAACTCAGTTCTTTACAGTATGAGTCTCAGCTCACTTCCATTGGACAACGTATCAGTTCTTGAAGATGGATGTCTTACGTGGTTTGCCCATTCCCACAGGTTATTTTAAGCCATTTCTTGTACCCAGGCTTTACTCTACTTACAGTTAGCAATGACGAATTTCCTGGGAGACTCCAGAAACATGCTTATGACACTAGTCCTCTAGGCAGAATATATATGTCACTTGATGCATGTGGCACATTAGAGGTTCTAAAGGCATTCATGCTCTATTTCGCATTATCGTCCATTTTGATATCCTCCCATTTCAGTTTATAAAGGTCATTTGTAACTGTGAATTCTTCAAATACTTGATCTTTCTGTAGAGTCTACACGGGGAGCACACAATCAGAATTTCTTGATTTTCTCTATCTTCTCTAGTAAAAATCCTACACTATGACAGGAAACTAAGGGAATAAGGATGAACTTTTTCATTTATAGTGCTTATTGTTTTGTTCTCAATAACATCAACACCATAAAAAAATTACTTAAATTTTATAGGGTTGAAGAATTATTGATAATCAAATTTATTGATGACATATCAAGAAGCAAGTGAACTTCAGGGCAAAAATTCATTGATTAAATATTTTTACAATGTAATCTTTAAAACACTCCTGCAAATATTAGACCTTTCATTCTTAAATCAAAAACTCATGCACACAAGAATGGCTTGGCTACTTTTCTGTTCTAAGAAAACTAAAATCTAAATGTATTAGACACTCATTTAGCATTTCCACCAATTAAGGATTGTTGGTGAGTTATTTCTTCTGTAAGGTCCATAAGATTTGGGAGAGAGAACAGATATTGAAGATTTTTTTTTCTGTTCTCAATTAGGTTCCTAAACTTGGAGCAAAATAAATGTCCCCTCCAGACTACAAAGTATTTTTTAGAGCTTTTAAACACAACAAAATTCTCACTTTGTTACCCATTCAATACAATAACTGAAGGTTAGGATGAATAAAACACCAATCTTATAGGTACAATTATGGCACAATTGCATTCATCTACCCAAGCTAGATGAATAAGAAGTGACATTTTTGCTTCATGAACAATTGCTTTGAAAAACTAATGAAATTCTTTCGTTTAAAAGTCTGCATTCATAAAAAAGGTCTTTGAAGGTTAATGTATTCCATTTTAACTGGAGCCCAATTAAGCATTCTTATTAAAATAGGCCCGTGTTACTACACTCATTGCTAGGGTATATAAGCGTTCAGTATAGAAGGCAACATTCACACTCACAAACTCTCTCTGCAACTCAGCTGAGCTCAGAACTCCTGACAACATGTCTTACAACTGCAGCTCTGGAAACTTCTCGGCTCGCTCTCTTGGAGGTTACCTGAGGTATCCAGTTTCTACCTTTGATTCTTTCTCCCCCAGCAATGTAGTCTACTCTCCTAGCGCTTGCCAGCTGGGCTCTTCTCTCTACGATGGCTGTCAGGGGAGCCTCTGTGAACCCACCAGCTGCCAGCCATCCTGTGCTGTGGCCAGATCCCACCGGACATCCTGCTTCCGCCCAAAGAATTTCATCTTCTACAGTCCCTGCCAAACAAATTACACTGGATCTCTAGGATGTGGAAACATTGGCCTTGGATCTTTTGGTTACGGAAGCACTGGCTTCCAGTCTCTGGGCTGTGGGTCCAGCTTCCTCCGCCCAACTTGCTTTTCTTCTAGGAGCTGCCAGTCAACTTGTTACCGACCAGCCTTTGGCTCTCGCTTTTTTGGATCAACTTTCTGAATATCCCTCATTATCTTATGGTTATGTCTGCACTTCACAAAGCTCTAACACTCAGCCTGTGCAGTATCTTTGATTACTGATCATCTGCATCACCAGGACTTGTCATCACAATCCTCTTGGAAACACGCCGTTTGCTGTGGACAAAGTAACCCTGGCCTGAGATTTTTTCTAAATCTGACATATGAGATATGTCTTGAACTTTCGTTCTTATGCCAATGTTCAGAATCACTTCTGTTACTACCTAAGTCTTCTCTTATTATTCTCCTAAGATTCTTTCACATAAATGTATTTCACATAGATATGGCATTTAAAATAAACTTATTTCTCTAGCATGAATGCTGTCAGACCATTTTCTTTTATTCGTATGACACATTTAGTGAATGTATCCAGTACCTTCAACTGTCTTCATTAGATAAATATTTTTTGTTTTCTTTGTTTCATATGCTTCATTAATATTTTGCTGGATAGAAAGCAGGAAGTTTGGAGCAGAATTGAAATATATAGCATATCTCATGTCTTGAGAGATTTATATCCTTTCAGAGGTGCATTTGTTCATCTAATTGTTTCAGAAAATTTTGCTTTTAGTTAGGTATTCATTGAAAAAATATTTATTGAGTTCTGATTAGATACCAGGCCTTGTGTTGAGCAAAGGCACAAATTCCTTTCCATTAAGGAGTTTGCACACGTAAAATTCTAACTTACCGTCATGTAACAAGTGCAATAATGGGCATAAAAATCATAAGATTCCATGAAAGCACAAAGAAGGACTTCAAAAGGAGTCTGAGGAAATCACATAAAACTCATTACTGAAAACACAAAGAGCAAGTTACCACTTCATTTAAACAATAAATCTTACTAATCTGTGTTAATTTTAGTCCTTTCAGAAAGAGCTACCATATGGGAATTGACATGAAAGAGATTTGTTAGGGAAAAGATCTGCCAGAGAAAATGGAGAAGTAGCTGGAGAATTTTGGGAGAGACACACTATGATGCTGGTCTGAACTCAGTGAAGGACAGAGGGAAGGAAAGAAGGAATGGGAAATACGAGAGCTACATTTTCATAGCTTCCACGTCCATGATATTTTTTCCGATTTTAATTCAGCCACCATAGTGATAAACAATGATGAAATGATCAACGAAAACATGCAATTTTCCCTGAGTTAAGTTCAGTGTACATTATTTTACTTACTTTGATCAAAAGCTCAATTACTGTATCAGATCCTATATGAGACTCCTTGAGAGAATGCCTAACCCTACAACGGAAGGTGAGAGGGAATTGAGAGTTATTAGATGGTCAATTTTATGCATAATTGATGCATTAAGCAGGCTGGATGCAGTCAGGCATAATTAGGAAATTGTTTCATCTTTCTCTTACTACTGAACTTCACACTTTATCTGAGGGCTCTGACATCCCCAAATCCCTGAGTAATACCGTGAGCAGATCTATGATCACATTAAGATATTAAGAAACATTGTCATGTCACATTAGTAGTTAAGTCCAATCCAGTATAAATTAAAAACCAATGTTACAGCCCCAGTAAAGCTTCTCTCTTTTCTCTCAGTTCAGGCCTGTCACGTGATTCCACAGGTCACCAGTGGCCTGATCATTTTATTTAACCTCCTTGTTCTGCCTTGTCTTCCATCAATGTGCTGCTCCTGGCTTCTCCTGTTCAAGCCAAAGAGAAAGGATGGGAGGAAAGGAAATGACAACTGAGGCCATCTGTCTCATCATGCTGCAGACCACCTGGTCAACATGACTTAGCTATTTGTTTCAGGAAATTTTTCCTGGGCAAAGGTAAGATTAAACCAATAAACCATTTCACTATATGCTTCCAGAAACCCCTATAAATTAATTTATTGTAGACAACAGTCTGCAGACCTGGAAAAACAGCTCATTAATTAAGCAACAGTTTACTTACCAAGAGACTCTTGTGGGTACCCTCTCTATGCTATGCTCACAAATTCTAAATTATCATCTAATAAATTTGTCCAGTCCCAATCAGTTCTCTACCTTGAAGCCATTCTAGTCTGGACTGGACTTCTAGCACCTCTCTGTGGAGACATGGCTAAAACTCTAATCCAGTGGCGTTCCCCCTTCCTAGAGAAAGTTCGGAAACACTTCATTTTGCTTAATTAACAGATGGTCTGGTGATATTCTGAGGTGTTCAAAAGGGACATAAAAGTCTTTTCACTTAGCTAGGGCTACCTGTAGTTCTGTCTTTGGTGCTGAACATCCTCAGTTACCACTGATGTCTGAATACTGGCTCTTTCCCTAGTGACACTGGTGTGTTTTCCAGAAACTATGTTCTTACCTCTCCACCACACTCTCTGGAACCCTCCACCTGGAACCATTTACCTGGTAGCACATCCTTCTACAACTTTCCCTTAGCTCCTCACTCTCAGTTCCTGCCCACCACCAGGGCTATACCCAATCTAGCTCTCTTTGACTAGCATCCATTTGCCCTGGAGGTGGTTGTCTTGGCCCAGGGGAAACACACACACTTGCTGTTCTATCCGTGGAAACAGAGTTTGGTCCTAGAGCAGGCATCTTTTCATCCAGCCAATGCTAATGACTCACTCCAACTTTTTAAGAGAGAAAGACAGAATATTAATCTCAGTAACTCCCAAACTCCGAGAAGTAAACACTCATAATTTTCTGCCTTGTCCCCTTGGTGGCACTAAGGCACAAAATTCCACAGATATTCCATTCCTTTTATTAAGATGGCACATTTAGTGAATGCACTAAATACAACTTTTGACTGTCTTCATTAGGTAAACATTTTTTTGTTTTGTTTTCCCTGTTTCATATATTTCATTAATATTTTTTGGACATAAAATATAAAGTTTACATAAGAGTTGAAACATATGACATAGCTCATACCTTGAGAGATTTATATCCCTCCTAGATGTATTTATTCATTTAAGTGCTTCAAAAATTTTTGTTTTCAATTAGGCATTCATGGAACAAATATTTGTTGAGTTCCCATGAAGAGGATGAGATTGCTGTCTCTGCTTCTGGCAAGCCACCACACTGTCCGTGCATGGTCCTCATGAGCTTTTCTCTCTCTGCAAGAAGGGAGAAGCACTGTGTGTGTGTGTGTGTGTGTGTGTGTGTGTGCGTGCACGCGCATGTGTGATATCACCCAGCAGAATGAGACATTTCTGAGTAAGCCTCTCCCTCTTACAAATGTCTAAACTTTTCTTGATGGGTTTAAAGTTCACAAAAACTGTAAAACTCTGTGGCCATGTCTTCTCTTGAGGATGTGGTGATGAGAGACAGACAGACAGACAGAGAAAGAGAAAGAGAGACAGAGAGAGAGATTTAAGGAATTGGCTCATGTGTTTGTGGGGGCTGTCAAGTACAGAAGTCCAAAGCTCATAAGGCAGCCTGTAGGCCGGAAACTCAAGCAGGATTTCTATTTACAGACTTGAGGCAGAATTTCTTCTCTGAGACACCCTTGTTTTTGCCCTTAAGGTCTTAACAGATTGGATGAGGCCCACTGGCATTATCAAGAACAGTCTCCTTTACTTAAAGTCAGCTGATTGCAAAGGTTAATCACATCTATGAAATGACTTCACAACAACAGCAAGACGAGTATTTGACCAAATGACTGGGTACCATAGCCTAGCCAAGCTGACATAATATTAAGCATCACAGGCTCCATTTCCTAGAGAATCTGGGCAGACAGTCTCTATTTCATAAGAAATATAGTTTAAATTACTGCAAAAGACTTAAAGCAAGAGTAAATTAAATTTTTGCTTGTAAGTAATCTTCCACTCAGTTTATAAATTTATTTGCATACTTCTTTAGATAATTTTTTCAGATTTCTATGTGCAGTTTGTAAGAGCAATTTCTAGCACAGTTTCATGATTGTTCACTGGAATAACTAAACCTCTTAATAAGATGTCTAAGTGTATTCACAAAAATAATTTATTTTTCTGCTAATGAGCCCTCCATGCTCTCCAGTGAGGCTCTTTTAAGAACACAACTCTGGCCACCTGTGTACAAGAGACATATTAGCGTAGAGGGCAACGTCGAGAGAATTTATTTCCAAAATCATTTTAAATCTATGTGTCCATCTTAGGCTCTTTCTGGCCGTCGCATTTCTCGTATTTGCTTCATTCAATGGCTTTGTGATGCCCCCTCCCCTTTTTGTGTCATGCCCTTCTTTTATCCTTCTCTGCCTTTCTGCTTTGTTTCCTGCACTTTAATCAAGCATTCACTCTCTTCATAGTTTCCACAGATCTTGACATTATTAACATTTGGTTTGGATACTTCTTTGTTAGGATAGGTCTATCTTGTGCATTGTAAGATGTTTAGCAGCATCCCTCACCTCTTCCCACTAGATATCAGTAGCATTATCACCCCCCTACTTGTGACAATCAAGTATGTCTCCAGACATTGCGAAATGTGCTCTGAAGGCAAAATCACCCCCTGTTTAGAACCACTGATTATGATGGATATCCTGGGGATGAGCTTTTTTGGGATAGTTCTTAACCATGAACACTGGACCTGTCCCCTATTTGGGATGGGGATAGGACAGTAAAAATGCAATATTATATTACTCCATGCATAAATGAGGCATTGTGAATGATGACTGCCCAATAAATATACTTATACTTTATAAATTTAAAATAATGTTGAATTACCTACTTGGCAACTATTATTCCACTGTTGTACATGAATATAGTAGTTGTGATTGTGTTTACAATTATAATGACCTGTTCAAATGAAATTAGAAATAATAATAACATTTTTTGGGACAAGCTTCCCAGTTCTAGAATGTCTAAGTTATCTGCTGGGATCACACCTACTCATTGATCATCCTAGACCGAGAAGTAATAGTAAGACTTAGATTATCTTCTCATTATATTTCAAATAATCATTTCTGCGTGAGACCAATTGCTGGTTTATAGACTCTGCTTTAATATCTCGTGGGCATTCTGAAAGCTTTCTTCAATTTGTCTGACTCATTCTGGATACTCCACAAAAAAGACTTCAACTCTTTTCGTATCAACCAGCAGTGTCGGAGCTGGCCATAAACTACATTTCTTGATTTTGAAGCTTTGCAATTGCTATCACAGGCTTATGCTAGGTCTTAGAGGATGCTAGTTTAAGCAATAACATAGTGGAATTCATGGGAAGCTATCAATAACATTGTAAACTATAACTTTGGTTAGATTGATATAATAGCATGAGAAAAACAATAGACTGGGGGAATTTTCCCAGAAAAGGTAAAGCTCAGGTTAGGACCTAGAAGACAATACATTTGGACAGGCACAGTAAAGTCACAGGAGAGGAAATAGAACAGGTAAAACACGCAAAGTACATGTTTGAGGACAGGCAAGGATTCTCCTGTACCCTTTGCATGTGGAGAAGAGCTTGGCCTTAAACTGGAAAGATTATTTGCCCATGGATATTATGCTAACAAAGTTTAACTATATTACTCAAGAAACCAGAGATCAATGGAAATTTCTGAGTAGGGTAATTTTAGAATTTCATTCTGTCACCTAAATTTGATATGCTTTTTGGGGGCAGATAGATTTTTTTAATGAGAACTGTTATTTGATTGTTGTAGTCAGTACTTTGTTTATGATAATATTTGTCCTTTACTTTTTTTTTCACATTTTATTGTCTAGAATCCTTCTGGCCAGAAAGGTATTAGAAGTATTTTGTAGTTTGTGAACTATATCCTATTTTCCAACTCTTCCCAAATTTCCTGAAAGAAATTCCTGAGACAGAGACTGTACCTTTTATGTAATTTGTTACTTTCAGAGTATCATTTAATAAAATGTTAGCAATTGATTCATCTTCTTTCAAGGGAGCACAGCACCTGAGATATATATTATTTATTAAATGTAGAAAACTAACTTGATATCATCTATCCCTCAGAATTTGTCCTGGTCGACAAAATGTCTACTTATTATTCTCCAATGTTTCTGACATGTATGTCATCATGCCACATATAGGCCATGCTTCCTGATGGACACAGGAAACTTTGTGGAGATGAAGCAATCTTCTCAGAGGAGAGGACTGTCCCATCTCAGAAGCAGCAAACATTTCATATTAATGACAGTTTCAAGTATGTTTGTGTATAAAGGGATAAAAGACATTTTGAAGAATGTATCACTGTTAATACCAAATTATATTGTTAGGCTTTTATTGCTGGCTGAAAACAACATTAAAAAAGTTTCATGGTAGACAAAAATTAAATTTGGTTATGGGAATTGAAATAATTAGTCTATTCACTTTTATGTTAGTTTTAAAAGCAGTAGTCTAAATTTTTTGGGCTTTTATTGTTAACAGTACATGTTATAGCAATATACTCTTATAATCCATAAACCAACTCAGAAAGTTGAGTATTAGTTTGGTTGTTGTTTTTGGTTGTTTGCCTGTAATAAGACTGAGGAACAGAGGTACAAGATCACACAGCTAGTCAATAGTGTATTGCAAACTCACTTCTACTTTTAAAACTAAAGTTTTTTTAACGACGTCACCCTATGCAATCAGTAAAACTAAATAAATAAAAGAGCACTCATCCTGACAGTGATTCTTCAAAATGGAAACCTCTACAGAAAGAGTTTCTAAATTTGAGTCTGGTACCATTAGTGGGTCACAGAATCTATTTATGATGTTGATCCGTACTTCTTTTATTGAGAAATAATGGAATGGATTGGGATGGGATGGGATAGAAAATTTTAAAGTTAATGGTGAGCCATCACAATCTTCTGGTTAATAAAGTAACTATTTTCCATATTAGCGTTTTCTAAACATTTGAAATCAACGAACTATTAAGCATTACTTTTTCAGAGGTCTTTGATAGTGTAGCATTCAGTTATTAGGAATCTGTGCTATTAACATTGCATTTCTACAAATTTATTTTATAAAGCCCAGTAAAAGATAACATGAATGCTGAAAAATACTCTAAATGGACATAGCAGTACACATGATGAAGTATCTAAGAATATTTATTTGAGCAAGTGGAGCATAAATCAAGGAATGATGAGATGAAAGAAACAGTGTAGACAATCGGACAGTATTGCAGACAAAGAGAGGTTCTGCTTAAATTTTGACACCTCCGCACAAGACAAGAGTGTTCATGCAGACGACCTAAGTAAAGAGCAGGCTTTTTTGGATAAGATTCAATGCATTCTCGATAAACCCATTTGGCTACTACATTCTCATAACTAGTAAATTAGAGATTTTTAACTATTATGGTATTCATATAAGTAATTGGATTTTATGCAATTATAGAGGGAACACAAAAAGAACCAGCAAGAAAATTAAGAATATGGAACATTTTAATTTTGCTCTTTCATATGTCATGCTCAGAATATTTTCACAGCATATTAAAACAGAGCAATAGAAGTCTGTAATGATAAATTCTAAATTGCTCAAGCTCCTAGTACAAGGCTGCTGTGAAGTGGTAGTCAATGGATTGCAAATTCATTCTATTCCCTTAAAAATCAGGAAACATGCCAATTTTGTACAAATTCTGTTATGAGTAATTAGGATTTATTTTGTCTGTCCATTTTTCCCCTCAATCTCCAAAGATACTGTATATTTCAATGAGTACACATAATTGTTCATTATTTATATTTTTATTCTGTTGTACATACAAACATGCTTATGTTATATTTGACATATAAAATAAGCCCTATTAAGAATAAAACTTACCATGAGCTCTATTAAGATTAAAAATCTTTTACAAAAGTCTTTTCTGAAACCAATAAGACTAAGAGACCGAGAGAGAGAGAGAGAGGGAGAGAAAGGTGTATTTATGGAGAAAATGAGATCTGGAGCACCCTCTGAGTTAGGTTATGGTGGAAGGATGATTTAAGATCCCATCTCTCAGTTTCCACACATTTTTCTTGAGAAAGCTACTTGTTTTTTATTCCTTTTAAACTTAGTTATCAATGGTGATTTTTTTTCTGACATAGTAGTTGGTAACCTTTGGTGACTTACTTCCTAGCCTCAATTTCTTCAGTTTTACAATTGGATAAAATCATCTATTTGGCAGGATTGGCTAGGCATGAAAGCAGACATTATATTAAGAAAAACGTTTATTATCTAATGGAAGGCAGCTGACAAATGTTAGGTCCTTCTCGCTATTATTTTTACAAGTTTTAATTTACATGCCCTAAAGCGTGGAGATTTCTTTGGTGCATAGTTAAGGAACATTTACTGAATGTCAACTGTGTGGCAATAACTGTGCTGGTTTTGGGCTTAGAAAGACAAAAAGACATAGTTCTTACTCTCAAGGAACTTGCATCAGATTTTAAAAAACGAAGTAGAAAGAAAGAAAACCCTCATGTGTATTTAAGTGCATTAGAAACAATAGGCTCTATCTAGCTCAAGAAGAAATTATTTTAAGTACTGTAAGATTAAAATGGACACTCTGCATAAGAATTTTATTTTTTCTCCTTCTATGTATGTAAGTCTTTAAAACTATACCCAAAACAGCTCTACTAGCAGAATGTCCACACCATCCCTGATACAGTAGGCTTCACCATGCAGTCAGAGCAATGGGTGCCAGGGAAGGTTCTCATAGAGCAGGGTCTTTCAAATTTGTGTGACCCTGACCCATACTGAGAATTACGTTTTACTTCAGAACCTGTCTCTCTCTCTCTTTCTCTTCCCCAATCTCTCTCTCTGCATGTGCATATTTCTCTCTCTCTTACTCTCTCTCAAGAACCAAACTTTCATTAAAAAATGTGTGATATAACTTTAAAATTTTCTATCCCATCCCATCCCATTCCATTCCATTATTTCTCAGTAAAAGAAGTACGGATCAACATCATAAATAGATTCTGTGACCCACTAATGGTACAAGACAGATTTAGAAACTTTTTCTATAGAGATTTCCATAGTGGAGTTATTAAAGTAGCTAATTCCATGTGTTCCTGCTCAAGCTTATCTCAAAAAATTTTCATTCCTTTATGTAATAGCCCACTTTCTCTCTTCCAGTAAATGGAAGAAAATTCCTATTAAACCATGGTTCAACCATCAGGCCATTAGATATTCACAGAAGAAATCTTAGATTTCTGGACACTTTTTATCAGATGAAATTGCAAAGCCTGGTTAAAAGATAGTTGAGGAGAAAATCAAACTTTCTACCCTAAAAGTAATAAATAGTAATTAAAAAATATATTGATGCAAGTTTAAATCAGTGTCTTTAAAAATAACCCACATATATCTCTGCTTATATTAGTGATTCAAGAAAGATATTAATCAAGTCGATATTCAAGTTTGAATTCTTTCAAGTAGCACTTTTTTTGTTGTTGTTGTTGAGGAAGATAACGCCCTGAGCTAACGTCCGTTGCAAATCTTCCTCTTTTTTTTTTTTCCCATGAGCTGCTGCCACAGCATGGCCACTGACAGACAAGTGGTGTGGTTTTGTACCTGGGAACCAAACCCAGGGTGCTGAAGTGGTGTATGCTGAATTTTAACCACTAGGCGATCGGGGCTGGCCCTCAAGTAATACTCTTAACATTTAATCTTCTTACCATGTTTTACAGTTTATATAGTACTTTAATACACATACATTAACTTATGAACACTATCTTTTGTATTATAGAAGATGTTTACTATTTTGACAAAGATATTGCATTACAATGTCCTTGTATTGGAGCATTTGCAGCTTACTAATATTTAAGACTAGAAGACTTCCCAAAAGAGGGCCAGGGCATTGATTGGGATGTCCCACAAATGTAGCAATAGGTCCCAGTGCTTATGAATCAATGACAAGGTGACCAATTTATTTACATGGTGAGATGCCACGAACAATCCTAACTCAAAGCTGGAAACCCAGGGGATCCTCTGCTCAGATATTACAATCCACTTTTTCTACAACCCCAAGCAAGATCTGGTATAAGTTCTTTGTCAAGGATGAGAGAGGAAGAAAGTCTTGGCTGGAAATACAGGGATTGAACACTGCACTGGTCGCAGATGGCATTGCAGAAAGAATTGTGTCAGTCGTTATGGAATTGGGAAGTATCTTGAAAGGTACTAGGAAGAGAATTGATAAAGCAGCTTGAATAGGAAGACCTAGGTAGATATGCTGAAACTAACAGGAGCCCTAAGGACATGACTGAAGTTTCCAGAATAACAGAAGATATGGTTGCAATGAATTCTTTTTCAGGAAGTGGTCTGATATAGAGTGTTTCACCTCGTATTCTAACTCTTTATGCCTTATTACCACGTATGACATCTATCCATTGCAATTTGAATAAATGACAGTAATGAAATTAATCACTGTACTGAAATTACTGGCAAGAATAGTTGAATTTCCTGGGGGTTGGTGGCAAGAAAGACCTACTTATATATCTTAAAAAGTACTTCATTTTTAGAAACTTTTATCTTTTCAAAGAAACTGTTTTACACAATTTTAGCCATTAATTCTCAAAACATTGAATTAGAGTATTTACCAGGACGAAACATCTAGTGCAACTAGAGGTAATTAAATGCCTAAAAGGTAAGCCTTTAAAAATGCTCTGATGATACAATTTTATCATATGAAAAACTATAATTCAAACTAATTGCCACCCACCTTTCCTGAAAACTTTTAAAAATATCACATGTATTCAAAGGAACTGTGGGAAACCAAAACAATTAAAAATCAACAACTCCCATCATTAAGATACTTACAATCCAATTAAGGAAATAAGAGATAAGCAAGCAGAACCCTAGAGCAAGCAAGTCAGAAAAGACTTCAGCCAATCAATCAACATCAATCAGCCAATCAGTCAACATCGTTTGACCCATTATGTGTTAGGCACATGCTGGATATAGAGTGGTGAACAAGACAGAGAAGATTCCTGACCTCAGAGAGCTTACCTTCCAGTGTCATTACCACGTTTAGTCACCAGATCAATAATAACCTACGGCATTCACACCAAAGCTGATTTTAGCACATAGTGCTACTGACCCAGATAACTGGTTTGCCCTGGGCAAAGTAGTGCTGTATCTCTGGCTCCTTCTTATCTCTGGTTTTGCCCTGACCACTCCTCTTTACTCTGGTAAATGTTAACTAAAAACCAAAGAGGGTCTTTGAAAATTAATAGCTTCATAATTCAAAGTGAAGAGTCTGGGAAATTCTTCTCACTCTGACACGCATACAAATATATAGCCCCAAACCACAAACCACACAGAATGCCCAAGTGAGAAAGTACACAGAACACGAGTTTCACAAGGATCTGCTTTGTCCCCTGCTGTACGCCTAATGCCTATACAGAGCCTGGTTCAAGTTGGTGCTTTCAGAGCATTTACCGAACGCCTATTGGAGTGAATGAATGAATGAAGATTTGGCACACTTCCAAAATTTTCCTGATCACAGTTCATATGAAGAGAGGACCTATTGTGTCAGGCACTGTGCCAAATGTTTGCAGTATCTAGTTCAGTCTTCATGACAATCCGGTAAGGTAAATAATAACAGAATACTCATTTTATTAATATAATAACTAGGCTTGTCTTAATGAGTTTATTTGCCCAGGACCAAAGAAGAAAATTGAGTTTTGAATTCAGGTCCATCTCCCACCAGTCTGTATTCTTTCTATTTTTCCATCTTTATTGAGGTATAATTGATAAATAAAATTGTATATATTTAACACGTACAACATGATGATTTGACATACTTACACTCTGTGAAATAATTACCACATTCAGATTAATTGGCACATCCATCACCTCACATCGTTAACTTTTGTGTGTGTGTGTATGTGTTTGCTGAGAATGATTAAGATATACTTGCTTAGCAAATTTCAAGAACACAACACAAAGTTATTAACAATAGTCACCATGCTCCATGTTAGATCCCCAGAACTTATTCATCTTATAACTGAAGGCTTGTACCCTTTGACTAGCATCTCCCCATCTACCCCTGACAACCCCCTGGTAACCACCATTCTACTCCCTGTTTCTATGAGTCTGGCCTTTATTTTTTAGATTCCTCATATAAGTGAGATGATACACTATTTGTCTTTCTCTGCCTGGCTAATTTTCTTTATCATAATGTCTTCTAGATTTATCCATGCTGTTGCAAATGTCAGGATGTCTTTCTATCTCACGGCTAAATAACATTTATATATATATGTGTGTGTGTGTGTATACATACCACATTATGCCACATCTTTATCTGTTCATCTGTCAACAAACACTTAGGTTGTTTCCATATCTTAGCTATTGTGAATAATGTGGCAATGAGCATAAGAGTGCAGATATCTCTTCGAGATACTGGTTTCATTTCTTTTGGGTATATTCCCAGAAGTGAGATTGATGGATCATATATTAGTTCTATTTTTAATTTTTTGAGGAAGCTCTATACTGTTTTCCATAATGGCTGCACCAACTTACACCCCCACCAACGGTATACAAGGATTCTCTTTTCTCCGCATCCAGTGAACACTTATTATCTGTTGTCTTCTTTTTTTTTTAAGATTTTATTTTTCCTTTTTCTCCCCAAAGCCCCCCAGTACATAGTTGTATATTCTTCGTTGTGGGTCCTTCTAGTTGTGGCATGTGGGACGCTGCCTCAGCGTGGTTTGGTGAGCAGTGCCATGTCCGCGCCCAGGATTCGAACCAACGAAACACTGGGCCGCCTGCAGCGGAGCGCGTGAACTTAACCACTCAGCCACAGGGCCAGCCCCTATCCATTGTCTTCTTGATGAAAGCCATCCTAGCAGATGTCAGGTGATGTCTCATTGTAGCTTTGATTTGTGTTTCCCTGATGGTTAGGGATGTTGAACACTTTTTCATGTACCTCTTGGCTATTTGTATGCACTCTCGGAAAAATGTCTATTCAGGTGCTTATGCTTAGTAAAACTCTAGTGACTAGTGAGCTTGAATGAATGAATGAGTCAATCAAGCAATCAATATGTCAGTCAAGAAAGTCAAGGGCACAATGTTTGAATCATTTAAAATATTGATAAGTAGAAAAAGCAAATTATCATTATAGTCATTTCTGTACTCTTAGTAATCTACAGCCTCATTTAGAATTGATTTTACACAAAAAACTAACTGAGGTACTGCACCATTAATAATAATCTGTAGGAATCCACCATATTCAGAAACACATAAAGCCACAATCAAGTAAAGAGTACAACATGGCTTTGAATAATCAAGGGCTGTTTGACGAAATTCATTATATTTTTCACCACTTTCCATATATACTATTTCTGAAACTGATGTTTTTTTAAGAGAACTACTCTAGTCTCAATTTAATACATGAGAAGTCACTTCCCATGCCACTGGACCTTCTCCTACTCTTTAAGAAATAATTTATCATTTCTGATATTTCCAGATCCCTGAGTAATTGACCATAGCAACAAATGTAGTCAGAATATCCTACCTTGTATTCAGAAAAATAATTTGGGAGAAAAGGCCACTATTGTTGAAAAATTCGAACAGGATCACAATAAAACCAATCAACTCGTAACAAATAAAAAGTGGTGTAAAGTTGAATACATATATGCTATGGCAACAGGGAATAAATAAATAAATAAAAACTGGTGAAATCCGCTTGGGGCAGCCCTTTCCCGTCTTCATTGTAGCTGCATGCTCCATCCCCATTTTTCACCTCTATATTTGATGTTTGCTCATCTTTATTATCTGCTCACTCCTTACTGGCCACCACGGCTCCCACTCTGCTAAAGTGCTAGGTTAGTGGTCATTAACGCTATGTTAATGATCGAACTCAGTAGTTTCCTCTCATTCCTAGACTTATCTGCCCTTTCTAAACTGTGTGCCATTGGACAGTTTTACTACTCTTTGCTTGAAACTCTCTCTTCTCTTGAACTTCTTGTGAAACAATTTATCTGATTCTGCATCCTTTTGCATCTCTCACCATTCATCTCATCATAGTCTCTCTATTCCCATTTCCTTCTATCAGTCTTCAAATGTAGGCATCCTTCAAGGAGCATCATACTCTCTCTTATCTAAGCTCCATATTTCCTCCCAGGATAATCACATCTACTTTCATGTTTTTCAATATCAATTTTGCAGATAATTTAAAAGTATGCATTTTAAATGTCAACTGTTCTCCTAAGAAAGCCCTGAATGACAAATAATCCTAGGTCTCTCTTACCATATGTATTAGCCATCAATATCTCAAATATATCTTGTTAAAATTTGAACTCATGGTTATACCCCCTTATTATTATTAATATAAACCACTTTTTCAATAACCATGACTCAAAATCTTGGCATTTGTTTGATTTTTATCTTTCTCTTAACCTTCACAACCAATAGGATTAGCCTGTGTCTCTAAAATGTTCCACATAGCTACCATTTCTTTCCATTTCTATTCTACAACACAGCCACTAAGCTTTGCTTTGTAGTTTGCATTGAATTTAATAGGAGATGAGTATTCCACTTGACCCCCAAATACAGAGGTGATTGCCAGCAGAGACATTTCCAGAGTGCAAATGGAGTATGATTTATGACATGCCTCGGAAACTACGTCAGTTGCTGCTCTCTATTATGTTGCCTAATTCTGATCTGTGTGAGGTGCTCACCTTACAAAGGATGTGCTCTGCAAGGCACATAGAAAATTATGTTTTCTATTATTGAGACACAACCTCTGTTTCCTTCAGATTCAAGTATTAAAATTCAACTGGCTACAGAGAAAGACAACCACTGTACGATTTCACTCACATGTGGAAGATAAACAAACCCGTGGACAAAGAGAACTATTTAGTGGCTACCAAGGGGAAGGGAGTTAGGGGTGGGAGGTGGGCACAAAGGATGAAGCAGCACACCTATACAGTGACTGACAAATAATAATGTACAATTGAAATTTCACAATGTTCTAAATTATCATAACCTCAATAAAAAAATCAACTGGCTGACAAAGCTCTTTTTGTAGAATATAGGTGTGCCAAACACTAAAACTCTGAAATGTTTCTTCAAGACAAAATAAGAATAGATTTTTGTATCCAATTTCACATTTGCCATGTGTTCTGAAATTGTAATAAAGATATATATATATATATATATATATATCTCCTTTTCTTTTTGTTGACTAAGTCAAAAGGGGGCAATGGTAACTTTTGTACACCAGGGACTATGTTACAGTAGTTTCAAAAATCTATACTCTTTAATAACTAAAAAAAAGTATTTTTACTAATGAATACTTTTTCTTTAAGAACCACTAAGCGATATTTTAGGACTCTTTTCTATGTGTCCTTAAATATTTCTGATCTAGCATTGATTTTTAATGGGAAGTGTTTTAGGTAAGGTCCAAAAGATTCTCAGCACACTAGTCATGGAGTAAAACCACCCAAAACATGTCATGGAATACTAGCTCATGCTCATCTTTAATTTGCAACAGTTTCTACCTCAACAGAAACGTGAGCGTTCATAGAACAAAGAATTTAGTCTCAGACATAAAGAATTGAAAGTTTGAAGAAGTTTTATTCCAGTCTTAAAATGGCTCTCAGTTGGCCTATAAATGATACTAAAGTAGAAACCCTCAGCCTACTTCTGTCTTTCGGCTCCAGAATAATATTAGAAGAGACCAGAGGCAGTCTTGAATGATAACCATGTGATTAATAACATGATGAGGGAGAGAAGGAGTGAAAGAAAGAGTTCAGAAAATTATTTTAGAAACGTCGGAAGTGGTGGAAGAGTGAACAATTGTAACACGCCCCCTGGTGTATAGACATAGCACAGCAGCTGTTTTGCCTTATTCAACCAGAAGGACATCTATAAACATCTACATCAGGGATTTCTAGTGGCTTTTGAATTGTGATAAAAATCATAGATTCTCTTTACAATGGTGACTTTTTTTTACTTTCAAGTATTGTTTTCTTTTTAACTCCATTTAATAAACATCTCATTTATGTTACCTGTGCTGTTCAAACCATCTGCCCTTTAGTAGCACAGAGAAGCTAGACTTTACGTGTTAGGCAATATTGCAAAGCAGGAAAATGTCCTGTGAAAAGGAGAGTCCTTCTTACCTTTTTTAGAGTTTGCTCTTATTCTAGATCATCCTTTTAAATTTTCTCCTTCCAAACACCTAGGCCATCTCCCACGAAATGCCTCATTCTTCCTGGAGCATTTTTGCAAAATTCATCTTCCTCAAAAGTTATCAGATAGGGTTTGAGGCATGATATATCTCATGGTGAATAGAGAGAAGGGCAAGAAGAGGGTGAGGAAAGGTCAACATCGACTGCTTACGTGACTGCTCTTACTTCCCCATGTCCCACTCGACTGAGTCCCATTGTTGCAGCCCTGGAATTTTCCTCTAATAAAGTGACTTTTCTGTTCACTTTCTACTTAGAATTATGCCTCCTCTTCAACAGCCATACACAAAATACTGATACCTATTCCAATTTATCTAAAATTAGATATGCTAAAACAAAATGTTGTAGAAAACTGTTCATGATTGGTTTAGACCAGGGTCTTCTTGATTTTTCCCAGGCATGCGTCAATCAAAAACTCCTTATTTTAAGGAAGATCCATTTTCTCTTGTTATTTGATTCTGGTTCCTAGAATTCCATCGAGTGTTAACAATTTATACTCAATCTAAATTAACTAGTGGAGACAACAAGGTCAATCCACCATCCCTCACAGTCCACAATTTATCCCAAATATCACTACTGATTCCTGCTCTCTAGCAACAGCAAGGTATAGTAAAAGGAACAAACATGGTTTTGCATACAGATTCAAATCCTAACTTTGCCACCTACTAGCTGAGTGGTCTTGGGCAAGTTGCTTAAACTCTCCGATTCAATTTCCTTATCCTTACAATCAGAATAATAATTTTTTCAGAGTTTATGTAAGGTATTCAAAGTGCCTGGTAATGAATAAGTAATGACTATACTATTTTGGTATATTATATTTTTGTTATATTTGCTGCTTCTAAAGTTCTTAGTATCTTTAATGATAGCTAATCACATTTATCTTCTTCTTTGCAACTATACTTTTCTCCATATCAATTATCTTTTTTAAGGTCAATGCTTTAAAAACCTGCCCAAGGAAACCTCAGTACCTTTCATTCAAAGTAGAAACATTAATATCTGCACTCCCATGTTCGTTGATCATTATTCACAATAGCAAAGACATAGAAACAAACTACATATCCATTAACAGACAAGTGGATAAAGAAAATGTGGTATATATATTCAACAGAATATTCTTCCATTAAAATGGAATTTTAATTCCTGCTATTTGTGACAACATGGATGAACCTGGAGGACATTATGCTAAGTGAAACAAGCCAGATACAGAAGGACAAATGAATCTAGGATAGTCAAACTCATAGAAGCAGAGGGTAGAATGGTGGTTGCCAGGGATTGGGGGAAAGGAGTAATGATGAGGTATTAATGAAAAGGTGCAAACTTTTAGCTATGCAAGAGGAACAAGTCCTAGAGATCTACTGTACAGCATAGTGCTTATAGTTGACAGTTCTGTACTATCTACTTAAAAATTTGCTGAGAGGGTAGATCATATGCTAAGTATTCCTATCATCATCATCATCATCATCATCAAGAGGATGGGAGGAAACTTTTGGAGGTGATGGATATATTTATGGCATAGGTTCTGGTGATGGTTTCACAAATGTATACTTAACTCCAAACTCATCAAGTTATATACTTCAAATATGTATAGCTTTTTGTATGTCAATCATACCCCAATAAAGTGGATTTTGAAAAAAAACAGAAATAGCAAAGCAGGGAAGAATTGCATCAAATAAAGACTGATAGAGATAATATTTTTCTTAGGTCTAAAAATGTATACACATTTTCAAGCCTAGTCATGGTAATTTGCAGTTTGATAAGAACATTGATTGTATAAACAGGAGTTTATTAAACTTACCAGAAGCTGGTTTTTAAACACTAGGTAAAAGATAAATGCTGTGATTAATTCCTAGTGAGCAATCAAATATATATGAGAAACTAGCACACTCCTTTCTATTATGATACTATTTCCCAACGTTTGTATGACAAGAGTGAAAGCAATTTAGCAAAACGTTTCTTCTATTTTTTCCGCACTTCTCATTTTGATTTCTGAAGACTCAATTCTCTTCCTTCAGAGACTCAAAGAAAAGATTTAGAAGGGGATGCATTTAAAATTATGTCTTTACAATTTTGGTGACACTAGCTGATGAACACCCAGGCTGAAACAATCGACTTTAATACTTTATCAACTCATATGAAAAGTACTTTCTTTTCAATTTATTTTCCTTTTAGGTTAGATTCTCAAAAACCTTTCAGCCATCCAAACTTGAATACATTCCTCACTATATTGATGCAGAGGAAGATCAATATAAATTTCACAGTTAAATGGTCTGCAAGGGATGGTCCTCACTTATAAGAAATTCAAAATCAAATGTAAATATAAGTGTGTATTTGTTCAAATGCAAACATATCCTTGGTATTTACCAAAAAAGGGAGTTATTTTTGATACTCGTAATTTCTGTCTAATCTCTCAAGGAAAGTTTTAGTTGATTCTCTGTATTTTTCTACCATTTCCCTTTAATTCAGAGATATAGCATAATGGACAATCTAAAGAGAAAGACATTTTGGAAAGGAATTCTTTTCTGTCTGTTTGTTTTAGTAAAGGAAATGTTTAATGGAAATGTTTAAAGAATGGGAAATTTGGACAAAGGTGAAATGATAAAGTGACCTAAAGGAGATATACTGCAGAAAGGAATGGGACAAATAAAAGAAAGTTAGTGAACCCAAGGGTATTTTTGACAACTATTGCCTTGTGATGAAGGGTATAAAAACCTTAATGTTTTATGAAGGCAAGAGGCCTTTTTACTTCCCCTTTCCTGTCTGTATATGGTGAGTATGGAATGTTCAGTGTGAAATTGCATGTTTAAATGGTGGGTTTTTTCCAGCTCTGTTGATGTATGATTACACAAATAAACATTGTATGCATGTAAGGTGTACAACATGATGCTTTAATATGCATATACACTGTGAAATGATTACCATAATCAAGTTAACTAACACATCCATTACCTCACATAGTTACCTTCTTTTTTGTGGTGAGAAAACTTGAGATTACTCTCTTAGCAAATTTCAAGCATACAATATATTATTACTAACCATAGTCATCATGCTGTACATTAGTCTCCAGAACTCACTCATCTTATAACGAAAGTTTATACCCTTTGATCAACATCTCCTCATGTCCCCCAGCCCTCAGCCCCTGGTGACCATCATTCTATTCTCTGTTACTACGAGTCTGACATTTTTAGATTCCATATATAGGTGAGGTCATGAGCATTTGTTTTTCTGTGTCTGGTTTATTTCACTTAGCATAACGTCCTCCAGGTTCATCCATGTTCTCGCAAATTATTCAGCCTTAAGTGGTGGATTTTTTATTAAATTCAAACGAATTGATCCCAGGTGATTAAATTTGAGGTCAGGCAGACTGTTTGCTAAGCACTGTAACTCAAACTCATGAAAAAGCATATATTCGCTTGTTTTATTTTGAGCGATAAGCATCAATTCATGAAGGGAAACAAAATGTCTTGAAAATAAAAATCAGTTAACCTAAGTTATTTCAAGTCATGAATTTAAAAACTCACTAGATTTTTCAGTAAACACTGAAGAGCAGTTATTTTTTATGCCTTTGGAATTTAGGTAAAGATGGAAACATATACTTGGCTTGAAAGTTGTAACATTTTCCTTACAGATCTTATAAACCATCCATTAGATAATCAGACAACTAACAGAGACAGTAATCAACATTTCTGTAAATTCCATTAAGATGAAATGAAAAAATACAAAAGCACATAGATTATGTAATAATTTGTAGTAGTAATAAGAATTATTAGCCATTTGTCTTAAACCATAAGGACATATATATATTTTTAAGTACTTGGCATTATTTTCTAAATGAAATTTTTAGTTTCAAAAAGAAACTCTGCCAGGCCGGCCCTGTGGCACAGCGGTTAAGTTCGCACGTTCAGCTTCTCGGTGGTCCAGGGTTCGCTGGTTCGGATCCTGGGTGCAGACATGGCACCGCTTGGCAAAAGCCATTCTGTGGCAGGCATCCCACACATAAAGTAGAGGAAGATGGGCACAGATGTTAGCTCAGGGCCAGTCTTCCTCAGCAAAAAGAGGAGGATTGGCAGTAGTTAGCTCAGGGCTAATCTTCCTCACACACACACAAAAAAGAAACTCTGCTCAGTAGTAATGGTAAAAACAGGTTCATAGAATGTTACAATACCTTGATCATAAAACCAGTACAACACCCTCATTTTCCAGATTTGGAGATGAGGTTGGGTGAACTACGGAAGTAGTATACAAGACATGAATGTGACATATGAGTGATGTATGATGCTTACACTATGCCATCCTTTGGAATAAAAGTTAAAAAAATTAACTCCACAGATAAGTCACAACTAAAGTCACCTTAGAGTACTTATTGGTGTTTCTGAAAGGAAAGAAGAGATGTATTTCAGTTAAGAGTTAAAAGATTATTCTATCAGCACCATTATTTAAATTGGGTTTGAAAAACTCGTGTCTACTCGGTCATTATAAGCAGATGTCTATGGGAACAACATATATTATTACTAAAAACAAGAAATCATTGCTAAGGCCCAATCAACACCAAGAAATATGATACGCAGAAATCATTGCTTTTTTACAATGATAAATAGATGATAATAATAAGTAGATTCAAACTGAAAATACAAAGAGAAAAATAATGGCTCACACAGTTACTGTGAAAGATATAAACTGAATATTGGGGTAAAGGTCAAGGAAACGTTAAAAAGTTACTGCACAAGCACAACGACAAAGTTAAACGATCTGTGAGTAAAACTGACTTTCTAAATTGAAGAATTGGGACAACCAATTGGGTCAAATAGGTTGTATAAATTGCCATAATCTTGATGTTCTTTGCTATTAAATCTTTAATAAGGTTAGGTTGCCATTTCACCTTATAAGTCTTTTGTCAGAAATATAGATTTTTTTTTTGCCCAGAAACTGAATATTTAATGCATCAAATGTGCTAGAGAAAAATAAAAAATAAATAACTGAGAATTGCTCTACATGTTTTAAAATCAACTTGCTTGATCTTTTGCTTGGACTGACCCATTTTAATTGCTTTAGACTTTAGTATTTTTGCTGTAGACCTGAGTACCAATTATACATTTACTTTTTCTGGTTTTAAATGCTATGGTGTTATATTTCCTACCACCCAGAATAAATAAAAAAAGACTTCCATAGTAACCAATTGTCCTCATTAGAAAGAACATAGCTGATGTAACCCTCACATGAAAGAATCCACCAGAAGAATAATGTCCTTTGAATAACGCTATCACACCTCATCTCAGACATGAGAATACCTCATGAGCTTATTTCTTTCTTCCCATAGAAACTTCCTTGTACATGATACATTGAGGTGGAAATGAAGCAGCCTGGAAGGTTGCAATGTGATTTGTAACGTATCAAAGCTGAGATTTGTTCTCCAACATGTAAATACTGAGCTAGTCATTCACTGAAATCATTTTGGGAAAGAAAATGTCATACTTTAAAGATGCTGGTCTACAAATGATCAAAATAGCGCCCAGTGATGGGACAAACATGGTAATAATTCAACGAATGCAGAAAGTGAGCATCTTGTTAATGGATGTTGAATTGTTACTGAGAACATATACCTTCCATGACCAGACAGAGGCCAGAATATTATTTTCACTCTGTCTTCCAAAGTCCTCATCTCCACAGCCAAAATGAGAATGGTGAATTAAACCACTGAGGTCACAATACCCATCACAAAGCTTCCGTGGAAGCCTGGATGTCAACGACCACAGCTTACTCTTTTACAGGAATTAATTGAATTGCATAGTAAAAGCTGAGTTACTTGAGCTTAAATGTCACTCTCTGCACAGTACTTTACAAATCCTCAGAAGTGAGGCTGATAAAGCCTGCAGCCTTTACATCTCAAATAGCATATGAGCCCCCCAAACCCTTTAATATTCCCTTGATTCCAACAAGGGAGGGCCTCCTACATGTTAACAAGTTTTAATTTAGTATTCCTTTAATCAACTTTGTGCCCATTAGAGGTAATTCTTTCATCCTCAAAGCCTTGGCTTTTATCTCAGCCTGGTTGAGATTCCCATAAACTCACTCCATGACATGAGGCAATCCCCAATCGTATTTCAAAAGATTATTTTGGTTCACTAATTATATATGACTGCTTCTGACTTCCTCTTTAAGAAGATATTTTATGTAAACGTCATGATCTGTCCACCATTATCCAAAACCAACCTCCATTAAAGGGTTAACCACTCCAGCTGAGTCCCTGAGGCTGACATATCTCTCAACTTAGTAATAATAATAGTAAGAATAGTAAGTGTTTATTCAAATATACTATGTGTCAGGAACCTTAGATGTATTCATTTATTTAATACAATCATCCTGTGAGGTAGATACTATTATTACCCTCATTTCACAGATGGCTTAGAGAGCTTAAGTAATAATATGCTCAAAGGCATCACAGCTATTAAGTGCACAAGTCGGATTTGAACTTAGGTAAGCAGACTCAAGAGCCTATGTATTTTCCACTTGCCTCCCCTACTGATTTAAAGGACCTTCCAGAAAGGAACTATGACAGATACTTCTTGATGGTATTTTCTATGACGCATTCAGATCTATTAAAAGGTTGGAGCATAATTTTTGTAGAGGTGGTTGATCTTTGGTGACTTCCTATCCATTTCCTTTTGGTCTCTGCTCATCACTCCTGTCACATCTATTCCTATGTGCTCACTCACCACATGCTCTTTCCTGGGTTCTAGGTCTCTCGCTGTGTCACTCCAGGTAACGCTGCCCTCTTGACACTCCATCTCTTGTTCCAGACTTGTCTCTTCATTTTCTCCTTTTCCTATTCCCTTTTTCTCCCAACATTTTTGTGTCTAGTGTGCCAGGGACACAACATTCGGAGTAATATACAGTCTGTCTTCCTCTCAATCCTCAGGAAATGAATTTACAGTTCTAACTGTGATCACACATCATGACTCCAAGTGTTAAGTGGTGATTTGATTTGACTTAGGGGAGTTTTTATCACCTATAGAAAAGTGGAGGGATTTTTTTGGGAGATGTATCAGTCAGGGTCTCCAGATAACTGAACCAATTTTATATATATATATATATATATATATATATATATATATATATATATGTATGTATATATTATACGTATATATATATATACATACTATTATATGTATATATATTATATATGTAATATATATACATTCTTATATATACTATATACTACTATATATGTATGTATACTATACACACTACTTGTATGTATAGAGTAGTATAGTATATATTGTATAGCATGCAATACCATATTATATATACAGTATATATAGCATATATATGGAGATATATATATATAGTGTGTGTCTATTAATCATATAAATATATAAAAAGCTTTATTTTAAAGAATTGGCTCACATGATTGTGCAGGCTGACAAATCTGAAAAGGCAAGGAGAGGCTGGCAGGCTGGTAATTCAGGCAGGAGTTGATACAGCAGTCTTGAGACAGAAATCCTTTGGGAAACCTGTTTTTTCTTTTAGTGTCTCCAATTGATTGGATTAGATCCACACACATCATGTAGGGTAATCTCTTTTACTTAAAGTCAACTGATTATAGATGTTAACCACAAATCCAACACATGTCCAACACACTCTCACAGTGTAGTGTAAGCCCTGACAGTTGTTGTTGTTGTAATGTGAGTGCCTGACTTAAGCTTTGATTGCAGAAGAGGGAGGAGGCATCCACTTCAAAGACTGCTGTATGGAATAAAATCATTGCCAGCCACAATGATAATGAGCTAGGCCACCTCCCCTCACTGAGGCTCCTTTGTTTTAGAGATCTTGGTTGATTTCAATAACCGATGACTTTTATTTTATTTTATTTTTATTTGTTTATTTTCCTATGTACATCATAATATATTTCAAATTCTGTGTAGATTACATCGTGTTTACCACCTGAAAACTAATTATAGTCCATCCCCTCACATGTGAGCCTAATCACCCCTTTTGCCCTGCCCCCTCCCCCGTTCCCCTATGGTAACCACCAATCCAATCTCCAATGTTATGTGTTTGTTTGTCATTGCTTTTATCTTCTACTTATGAGTGAGATCATATGGAATTTGACTTTCTCCCTCTGACTTATTTCACTCAGCATAATATCCTCAAAGTCCATTCATGTTGTCACAAATGGCCAGATTTCATCATTTCTTATGGCTGAGTAGTGTCCATCATGTACAAATACCACATCTTCTTTATCCATTTGTCCCTTGATGGGCACCTAGGTTGCTTCCATGTCTTGGCTATTGTGTATCATGCTGCAATGAACATAGGGGTGCAAGTATCTTTATGCCTTTGTGTTTTCAAGTTCTTTGGATAAATACCCAGCAGTGGGATAGCTGGATCATATGGTAGATCTATCCTTAATTTTCTGAGGATACTCCATACTGCTTTCCATACTGGTTGCACCAGTTTGCACTCCCACCAGCAGTGAACAAGGATTCCCTTCTCTCCACATCGTCTTCAATATTTGTTGTTTCCTGTCTTGTTAATTATAGCCGTTCTGACTAGAGTGAGGTGATACCTCATTGTAGTTTTGATTTCATTTCCCTGATAGCTAATGATGTTGAGCATCCTTTCATATGCCTAGTGACCATCCATATATCTTCTTTTGAGAAATCTCTGTTCAGATCTTTTGCCCATTTTCTAATTGGATTGTTGATTTGTTTGTTGTTGAGCTGTATTAGTTCTTTGTATATTTTGGATATTAACCCCTTATCTGATATATGGTTTGCAAATATCTTCTGCCAATTGTTAGGTTGTCTTTTCATTTTGTTGATGGTTTCCTTTGCTGTGCAGAACGTTTTTAGTTTGATGTAGTCCCATTTGTTCATTTTTTCTTTTGTTTCCCTTGCCTGGTCAGACATGGGACTTGAAAATATGCTGCTCAGACCAATGTCAAAGAGCGTACTGATTATGTTTTCTTCTAGAAGTTTCATGGTTTCGGGTCTTACATTCAAGTCTTTAACCCATTTTGAGTTGATTTTTGTGCATAGTGTAAGGGAATGGTCTGCTTTCATTCTTCTGCATGTGGCTGTCCAGTTTTCCCAACACCTTTTATTGAAGAGACTCTCCTTTCTCCATCGTGTGCTCTTGGCTCCCTTGTCGAGTATTAGCTGCCCATAAACCTGTGGGTTTACTTCTGGGCTCTCAATTCTGTTCCATAGATCTGTGTGTCTGTTTTTGTGCCAGTACCATGCTGTTTTGGTTATTATGGCTTTGTAGTATGTTTTGAAATCAGGGAGTGTGATACCTTCAGCTTTGTTCTTTTTTCTCAGGAATCCTTTGACTATTTGGGGTCTTTTGTTGTTCCATATAAATTTTAGGATTCTTTGTTCTATTTCTGTGAAAAATGTTGTTGGAACTTTGATAGGGACTGTATTGAATCTATAGGTTGCTTTAGGAAGTATGGACATTTTAACGATGTTAATTATTCCAATCCAAGAGCACAGAATATCTTTCCATTTCTTCGTGTCAACTTTGATTTCTTTCAACAATGTTTAAAAGTTTTTGGTGTACAGATCTTTCACCTCTTTGGTTAAGTTTATTCCTAGGTATTTTATTATTTTTGTTGCAATTGTAAATGGGATTGTATTCTTAATTTCTCTTTCTGCTACTTCATTGTTAGTGTATAGAAATGCAACCGATTCTTGTACGTTGATTTTGTATCCCGCAACTTGACTGTATTCTTTTATTGTTTCTAAAAGTTTTTTAGCAGAATCTTTAGGGTTTTCTAGATATAAAATCATGTCGTCTGCAAAGAGTGACAGTTTCACTTCTTCTTTTCCAATGTGGATCTCTTTTATTTCTTCTTCTTGCCTAATTGCTCTGGCTATGACTTCCAATACTATGTTAAATAAGAGTGATGATAGTGGGCATCCTTGTCTTGTTCTTGTTCTTAGAGGGATAGCTTTCAGTTTTTCTTCATTGAGAATATTTGCTGTGGGTTTGTCATATATGGCCTATAAGTGATGATTTAGACCACTTGCTTTCTCTCTTCTCATGCTTTAAATTTCCACTCTTATGTTTTAAATTCACTAATAAATGATCCTGCCAAACACTAAACCCACGCTCTTGACCCCAATAAAAGCAGAACCCAAGACCCATGCACATTCTCTCTCTCTACACCCAACCTCTCTGTGTGATCACAAGTGTGTTGTGTAATTTCCAGTTTCTTTAAGTAATAAATCCTTATTTTTTCAAAGTTTCCTGGTGATTATTGCTGAAAGGCATCTTACAATCATAATAAGGACCACAAGGTCCAGTCCAACCACAACATTGGTTATCTCTATAGCCTGAGATCAGCACACAGCACACAGCAACACCTAGATTAGCATTTGATTAAATCGCTGGGTACTATAGCCCAACCAAGTGACACATAAAACTAGCCACCACAGGACATATGATTGAGGAATGAACTAGTTTACATCACTTAGCTAGGAGAACTGTGTACTTACTTTTATTCTGGGCTGAAGCTACTATGAAAGAAAATGTGTAGGTTCACTTCAAATGAGTTCTATGTTAATGGCATTTATTGCTTTTTGGGGAGGTGAAGGACTCCTCAGTAGCTAAGCCTTGTTCCAAAAGAAGTATTGTGATTTTCATTACAGGCTCTGAAGAGGACTAGATAACTCTTTTTATTATTCCCAGTAGTGATGTCTTAGATACATGAATTAGGAAGGATTCCACCTGGTCTTGGATCTTTGAAAAAGTGGTGCAAAGACAAAAGAATAATTCAGAATTCATCCGAAGTTGTAGTATCCTGAGCAGAAGAGGTGGCACCAGCAGTGTCCAGAAGTAGCAGCAACCAACTCTAGCAGTGGCTAGAAGTAACCACAACAGTAATGGACAACATGATATCATATGTAACAAGGCTATTACTGTAGCATTGGCTTAGTTGCTGTTCCAGAAGTCTTTACATCCCTGGTTCCTGTACAGTTTGTCAACCCAACCTCCTAGCTTACCAACAGCTTCTTTGAGTTACCCATATTCTCATTAAATTTCTTTTTGTAAGTGATATCCATCTCATTCAACCAAGAACCATGTCAGATATATCCTATTTTCCTCACATCCTTTACTGCTGGAAGAAAAGTACATGGTGAAGACAGTGATAATGGTTTGGTAATCTTTCCTTTAACTCCTTTTTTGCTTATTAAATAGCACTGTCCTAAGAGATCTGAACAGAGCTTTGGAGAAGACTGGTAGAGAAGGCTTGAGTTTGGGCCTCTTCATCTGGCACAAATGACTGTTGGAACAGGGGATTTAATAATTTATTGTACTTGCATTATGCTTTACTGTCTGCCTAAGAAGCAATTCTGTGTGTCATATGGGCTGTTTAAATCTTTCTAGAAAATTATTTCAGTTATAATTTTAACATAAAAATATAACATAAAAGAAATTCAACTTATAATAGGATCATATAAAGTTTAATAGCCGTCTAGTGTTCCAGCCATGAGTGAAATAAAAAGGAAAACATTTCAGCCTATCCGTCTGTAATGAATTTCAATGTAGATGCATTAAAGTTGAGTAAATCTAGACTTCAATGAAGGAGCTCACTACTGAGCAGGGGAGAAAGATAAGCAAATGCCACATTATATAATAAGTGTTGTTGTGGAAAAAAGAAAAGATGTGAAAAGAATATGATTGAGGACAGACTTGGTTTTCTGGACCATGATGTAAGAGTAGTTTTCATATGCTAGGCCTTAAGGGATGAAGAGGTGTTTCTATGGAATGAAATAGAGAAAAAAAGGTATGAAAAGGAGATAAAAGTATTAAGGTAATAACAATAATAGTAATAGCTAGTGTCTATTGTTTGCTCTGTGTTTGGCCATTCTTTTGTGTGCTACAAATATTAGCTCATTTAATCCTCACCACAATCACAAGGAAAACAATGAAATTGTCTTCAGTTTGCAGATAACAAAAATGAGACTTAATGAGGCAAATAAATCGCCCAAGGTCCTAGAATTAATTAACATTGATATTGCAACCTAAGCAATCTGATTTCAAATTTTGGTCTTATAAACAGTAAGTTGAACAGGAAGGAGAATGGATTCTTAAGATGTGAATGGAGTAAAAGTTGAGTTACAAAGAATCTTAATAGAGAATATTGTGATGAGGAGATGTAAAAACTTGAAATAGGGAAGGAGAATTGGTAACGAAGAAGATGAAACCTCTCTGAGGAAGATTTAAATGACAGAACTAAGGGCAATTAGTAATCAATGAAAGAAGAGAGAAGAAAAATTGAAAATTATTTTCATGACTCATTTTTCAATATTTGAGTATTAGATGGGTGGAAATGCTAGAATGGAGGGTCTGGAGGCAGACAGCGTACATGTGTGAGAGGAATATTCTATTAGAAGATAATGCGACTCAGTTGCTGATGTGGACACACATTTGGGAACATTCTTCAAGCAGGAAAATACCAGAAGAAAGGCCAGATTGGGAGGTATACCATATTGTTCAAATAAAAATACACAGTGCTAGTTACATTTGAATTTCAGACGAATGACTTTTTTGTAGTATAAGTATGTTCCATGTGATATTTTGCACATTCTTATTTTGAAAACATGCTTTTTGTATATTGGAAATTCTAATTTCTCAGGTTGCCCTGTATTGTACCTGGCATTGTTACAGATATAGAGATATACATTTCAGAGTCATCAGTTTGCAGAGACAAGATCATTGATTGCTTTGAGTGGATGACATTACCTAAGAAAAATAATTTCTCAAAGGAAAGGGTAGGCACTGGGGTCTATGATAGAATGCAAAGCATAGCTCCTTCCCTCATTTACTCTCTTTGCCTTATGACTTTGTAGAGTCCTCCCATTCGGACTCCTGGCTCAGCCCAGTAATATGCTCTGACCAATAAAATGAGGCAGAATTAATAGTGTGTCAGTTCTGGGTATAAGTGTCCAATACCCTTGCAGGTAACTAGTTTGCTGTCGTATGCCTACCGTCTCTATAAGAACACGTCTGGTTTAGTCTATGGGAGGATGAGAGACATGTGGAGCAGACCCAATCACCCAGTTACCCACACAACAATCAGCCAACAATACCTATATCTTTTTTTTTTTAAATTGAGGTAACACATTGGTTTATAACATTGTATAAATTTTGGCTGTACATCAGTATTCTCTTAGTTATTCTGAAAGATGCTGCAATGAACATAGGAGTATATATATTTTTTCAAATTGGTGTTTTCATGTTATTTGGATAAATACCCAGAAGTAAAATATCTCGGTCATATGGTAGTTTTATTCTTAATTTTTTGAGGAATCTCCATACAGTTTTCCATAGTGGCTGTGCCAGTGACAGGCTCCACATCCTCTCCAATACTTGTGATTTCTTCTCTTTTTAATAATAGCCATTCTGATGGTCATAAGGTGATATCTCATTGTAGTTTTGATTTGCATTTCCCTAATAATTAGTGACGTTGAAGATCTTTTCACGTGCCTATTGGCCACCTGTATACCTTCTTTAGAAAAATGTCTGTTCAGATTCTCTGTCCATTTTTTACTTTGGTTGTTTGTTCTTTTGTTCTTGAGTTGCATGAGTTCTTTGTATATTTTGGATATTAATCCCTTATTGGATATATGATTTACAAATATCTTCTTCCACTTGGTAGGTTGTCTTTTGTTTTGTTGATGGTTTCCTTTGCCATGCAGAAGATTTTTAGCTTAAAGTAGTCCCACTTGTTTATTTTTTCTTTTGTTTCCCTTGCCTGAGGAGACATGATATTTGAAAAGATACTGATAAGGCCAATGTTAAAGAGCATACTGCCTATGTTTTCTTCTAGGAGTTTTATGGTTTCAGATCTTACATTCAAGTCTTTAACCCATTTTAAGTTAATTTTTGAGTATGGTGTAAGAGAGTGTTCTATTTTCCTTTTTTTTTTTTGTTAAGGAAGATTAGCCATGAGCTAATCTCTGCCACCAATACTCCTGTTTTTGCTGAGGAAGATTGGCCCTGAGTTAACATCCATGACCATCTTCCTCTGCTTTATATGTGGGATACCTGCCACAGCATGGCTTGATAAGCGTTGTATAGATCTGTGGCTGGGATCTAAAACGGCAAACCCTGAGCCACCAAAGTGGAGCATGTGAACTTAACCTCTATGCCACTGGGCCAGCCCCTATTTTAATCCTTTTGCATGTGGCTGTCCAGTTTTCCCAACATTATTTATTGAAGACAATTCCCTTTCTCCATTGTATGTTCTTGGCTCATTTGTCAAAAATTAGCTATCCACAGATGTGTGGGTTTATTTCTGGGCTCTCAGTAGTGTTCCATTGTGTCTGTATGTCTGTTTTTGTGCCAGTATCATGCTGTTTTGATTAATATAGCATTGTAGTATATTTTGAAATCAAGGAGTGTGATACTTCCAGCTTTATTCTTTTTTCTCAGAATTGTGTTTGCTGTTTGGGGTCTTTTGCTGTTCCATTTAAATTTTAGGATTCTTCATTTTATTTCTGTGAAAAATGTCATTGGGACTCTGACAGGGGTTGCATTAAATCTGTAGATTATTTTAGGAAGTATGGACATTTTAACTATGTTAATTCTTCCAATCCATGAGCAAAGAATACCTTTGTATCTTCGTTCATTTCTTTCAATGATGTTTTATATGTGGGACACCTGGATGCCGTTTTACAGTTTTAGCGTGCTGATCTTTCACCTCTTTAGTGAAATTTATTCCAAGGTATTTCATTCTTTTTGTTGCAATTGTAAATGGAATTTTATTCTTGATTTCTCTTTTTGCTATTTCACTTTCAGTATGTAGAAATGTAGCTGATTTTTGGATATTGATTTTGTGCCCCGAAACTTTGCTATATTCGTTTATCATTTCTAATAGTTTTTTCTTGAATTCTTTAGGGTTTTCTGTATATAAAATCAAGTCATCTGCAAATAGTGATGGTTTTACTTCTTTCTTTCCAATTTGGATCCCTTTTACTTCTTTTTCTTGCCTGATTTCTCTGGCTGGGACTTCCAACACTAGGTTTAATAAGAGTGGTGAAAGTGGGCATCCTGTCTTGTTCCTGTTCTTGGAGGGATAGCCTTCAGTTTTTCACTGTTGAGTACGATATAAGCTGTAGGTTTGTCATATTTGGCCTTTTTTTCTGTTGAGGTATTTTCCTTCTATCCCATTTTATTCAGAGATTTTATCATAAATGAATACTGTATCTTGTTGAATGCTTTCTCCACATCTATTGAGATGATCCTGTGAATTTTATTCTTCATTTTATTAATGTGATGTATCATGCTGATTGATTTGTGGATATTGAACCATCTCTGCATCCCTGGAATAAATCCTGCTTGATCATGGTGGATGATCCTTTTAATGTATTGTTGTATTTGATTTGCTAATATTTTGTTGAGGATTTTAGCATTGATGTTCATCAGTGATATTGGACTATAATTTTCTTTTGTTGTTGACCTTGTCTGGTTTTGCTATCAGGGTTATGTTTGCATTATAGAATGACTTAGGAAGTGTCTCCTCCCCTTCTATTTTTTGGAAGAGTTTGAGAAGGATAGGTATTAAATCTTCTTTGAATGTTTGGTAGAATTCACAGGGGAAGCCATCAGGGCAGGGACTTTTGTTTTTGGGTATCTTTTTGATTACTGTTTCAATCTCCTTACTATTGATTGGTCTATTCAGATTCTCTATTTATTCCTTACTCAGTTTTAGAAGGTTGTCTAACTCTAAGAATTTATCCATTTCTTCTAGATTATCCAATTTGTTGGTGCATAGCTTTTCATAGTGTTCTCTTATAATCTTTCATATTTCTGTGGTGTCTGTTGTAATTTGCTTTCTATTTCTCATTTTATTTATTTGAGCCTTCTTTATTTTCTTCTTGGCTAGTCTAGCTGAAGGTTTGTCAATTTTGTTGATCCTTTCAAAGAACCAGCTCTTAGGTTCATTAATCTTTTCTATTGTCTTTTTAGTCTCTATTTCATTTATTTCCACTCTGATTTTTAGTATTCGCTTCATTTACTGATTTGGGGCTTCATTTGTTCTTCTTTTTCAAGTTCCTTTAGGTGTATTTTTCGATTGTTTATTTGAGATTTTTCTTGTTTTTTGAAGTAGGCCTTTATTACTAAACTTCCCTCTTAGTAGTGCTTTTGCTGTATCCCACAAATTTTGCTATGTAGAATTTTCATTTTCATTTGTCTCCCAGGGTTTTTGAGTTATCCTTTGATTTCTTCATTGATTCAATAGTTGTTCAGTACCATTTTGTTTAATCTCCACATATTTGTGACTTTTCCTGTTTTCTTCTGGTAGGTAGTTGATTTCTAGTTTCATAATGCTGTGGTCAGAAAAGATGCCTGATATTATTTCAATCTTCTTAAATTTTTTGAGATTTGTTTTGTGGCCTAATATGTCATCCATCCTAGAGAATGTTCCATGTGTATTTGAAAAGAATGTGTATTCTACAGTTTTTGTGTGGAATGTTCTACATATGTCTACTAAGTCCATCTGGTCTAATGCGTCATTTAAGGCCAATGTTTCCTTGTTGATCTGTCTGGATGATCTATCCATTGATGTAAGTGGAGTGTTAAAATCCCCTACTATTATTGTGTTACTGTCCATTTCTCCTTTTATGTCTGAATATATATCTCTTAAATTCTGAAGTTTAGGTGTAATAATGTCAGATAAAGTAAGTACAGACTAAATATAAGTTATTATTATTAGTTATATTGATGTTGGCTTATGGTTATGCCTCTGCATCAAGCAGAGTGCCTAGCATATTATAAATGGTTAGTAAATATCTATACAAAAGATGAATAAAGCATGATGTTTAAAATGAAAATAAAAGCTTAATTTTCATTTTCATCAATAGAATCATATCATTACAATAAAAGTATTCCTAGTTTAATGGAGAATCAGGTATATAAATAAATAATTAATATATTAGTTCTACCTTAGATTTACTCAGTATATATTTTATGAAATATTTTCTGTGGATCAGCTATTGCTCTCGGCACTGAGGATTCAGCAGTAAGTAAAACAGATTGAGTCCTTTCCCAAATGGAGTTTACATTCCTTAGGGAAGACACATACTATGTGAATAAACAATCAAATATGTAACATCCATTGGTGATAAATGTTATGAAGAAAAAGCTGTATAAGAGACTGGAGTCCAATAGGATAGTCAGGAAGTGGCATTGTACATGATGCTGTCAGGTGCCTTGTGGAATAAGAAAAGGCATCCCAACAGAGGGAATAATTACATTGATTTTTGAAGATGAGTAGGAGCTCATTATAAAAAGTGAAGAGCATAGCATCTGAGGTGAAGGAGCAGCAAAGATAAAGGCAAATATTTGAGAAAGATTATAGATTATTTAGGTAATTACACATGTTAATTCAGTCAGTGCTTATTGAGCTTCATATCTGGTGGACCAACTCCATGTTCCATACTCTTCTGCAAATTGACTTTCAACAGAATTATCTTAGATTTTTTCCATATCAGCACATTGAGAGCTGCATCATTTTCTTTGTAATAGTAGCATTTGTGTCATCCCAAGACACATAAGAAGCCGTTTTAAACAAAGGGCTTTTAACAAAGGGACCAAAGGGTGAGGAGAGGCTCTGAATCCTAGGAATCAGATAAGAATATATGAGAAGGTACAGCCATAGTGACAGCGACAAGTGACAAATGATGACTACAGACTTTAGAAAATGAGTAAAATGGGATATATACATTAAGAAGCTAGCAAAAAGCAGTTACCAACTGGATATAGAGATGAGAGAAAAGACATGGAAAGCCTCTACAAATCCTGACCCGAGTGGCTGTATGGAACACGGTGCCATTATCAACCAATTGGACCATAGAATTCATATGCTTTCTATAACCCATAGAAAGGTGTTTGGCAGAAACATAGCTAAACACATATCTCTAGGTTCATAGCTAAAGCCATAGATAGATCCACAGCTTCTACCCAGTCCTACACATTTTGGAGACCAGGAGTTACATTTGTTGAATATGTTTAAAAAAGAAAAAACCTTTTTATTCAGTCTTTGAAAATTGATCAGGTATGTTGAACTTTTATCCTATACACATATATGATAAAACATTTGCTAAACTATTCCTTCATATTAATAGAGCATTTTTCATTGACTAAAGAGTTTTATATTGATTTTTATCATTAAATTGCCTATGACCAATCTGAGTTCAGTAAGGAGATGTGATTATGACCATTACGTCTCTAAAACACTTCTCAGTGGAGGTAAGAAATTTTACTTTCTGCATCCATGTTTCAAGATATTATTCTCCCTCCAGCAGCCGGCCAGTGGAGAGCTGGTTAAGTTTGCGCTCTCCACTTCAGTGGCCAGGGGTTTGCAGATTCAGATCCTGGGAACACACTTAGCACTGCACATGAAGCCATGCTGTGGTGGCATCACGTATAAAATAGGGGAAGATTGGCACAGATGTTAGCTCAGGACCAATTTTCCTCACACACACACACACACACACACACACACACACACACAGGCATTATTTTCCCTCCAATTCTGTCCTTTAATATTAATCCTAGATCCTAAGTTATGCAATCCCTATTCACTAGCATATCAGCGATACACCTAACACTATTATGCCTTCTTCAAAATTAGGACATATATCTTTAATCAGGAGATTTCCAACCTTCCTTACCTTCAAAAGAAATGTGTATTCTAACGGCTTACTGATACAATAGATATAAACAAACATTCTCCCAACAGAACTATTTAGTGACCTCAATTTAGAAATGTGCTGCATGTTCCTGGTTTCCAATTCTTTAATAATCTAGCCAACAACAGAAGCATAGCTTTTGCAATTTGCTTCTAAAAGCCATGACATTCAGGAAAATCACTAATTATGTTTGAGCAAAAATAAAATTTAATAGCATCTGGACAGTTCAGATCAAAAATCAAAAAGACCTTCAAATAAGGCCAGCATTTAAACGTACATGCAGGGTATGCAAGGTTATATCTATTAGGATGTACAGTCTGTCTGGAGAAAATTGTGTTGAGCAATCGTGTATTATATATTCTAAGTAATGATTCTCTAAAAGCCTCACAATGTTTTTATATGTTCATCAGGGAAAGCTTTATATAGATTTACACCCCTTAAAGTGCACATGTAAATGTTCAAGTTGCTTCATATGTTGTTAAATTTTAGACAATGGAAAATGAAAGATCAAAGATATACATCATAAAGAATAGTAACTACCATTATCATTATTATTAATCCACAAGGATCATTCCACTGCACTTTTTGGTTAACAAATAAAATAATTATCAGAAGAACTCCTCTATTTTATCCCAGGTATTTAGAACATACTAAGCTTTATGTATCACTGGCACGATTAAATGCGTGCAAAAGGGATGTGCTAGAGATTCTTTGAATCAACACCTTCCAGTTTAATGGCACTTGGCCACGTATTTACTCTGGTTCTCATGTCATCCTGAGAAAAATATGTAAGGCACATGCTCTGTAAGTCCCTGGGCCCTTGATCTATAAATTCTTCTCTTTCTTTATTTTCCTTTTGCTTCCCTTTTTGGCTTTCTGATCTGAAATCTAAATTACAGTGTAGGTAAAAAGGTAACAGTTTTTCTGTGAGAAATTGTTCATACAGTAATGTTCCTCCCTTAGGTTTACAGAAAAATAATAAGAATTTCTCAAGGGGTAAGTAGTGGGGTCCAAGTGTGAACTTAAGTGGATTCAGACATGTCTGGCCATGTCAGACAAACCGGTGAAACAGGCTGCTCTGGTACACTTTAAAAGTTAGCTAGGAAAGTTTCTAGAGGGGGATTCAATCTGTGTTCACTGTTGATGTTCCAGGAAGCTTGTTCCAAGTGGTGAACTGATGGAATAAGCCTAAAAGAAAGTTACTCTGGAGAGACTGAAAACTTTTCTAGGAGAGAATAAATCTTGAAAGAAGAAATAGACAGCTTCCTTGACCTTGACTGAGTATGGAGCCAGAGTTGGTAGCCACGAGAAACTTTTATGAGTAAAAGATTTTGTGTTTTACTAGGGTTTGATTTTGTACCATTATCTATTCATGAGAAGATCTATAGAATATTAAGACCCCCTCTAACAGAGTATAAAAAGAAATCACAAAATGCCCCCCAACCCCTATTTTCCATAGAACGCTGTACTCTAGTGTGTCATGGCACTGCTAGGTGGATCAGCCTTATAAGGGACAATGACCCTCAGTAGATGCCACTATAGAAGTGTCATTTCTGCCCAGGAAATGAGCGATACTTCCCCATCTCCTCTCCTGCTCCAGAACAACAGTTGGAAGAAAGCAAATTCATGGCTGGCAAGACCAGAGATACCAAAAAGAGATTCAGCGGGGGAAAGGATGAATAAGCTGAGTGTAGAAGATATTTAGGACAGTAAAAATACTCTGTATGATATTATAATGATGGATACATGTCATTTCATATTTGTCCAAACCCATGAAATGTACACCACCAAGAATGAACCCTAACGCAAACTATGGACTTCGGGTGGTTACGATGTGTCAATGTAAGTTCATCAATTGTAACCAATGAACCACTCTGATGGGGGATGCTGATAATAGAGGAGGCTGTGGGTGTGTGGGAGCAGAGGGTATATGGGAAATCTCAGTACCTTCCTCTCAGTTTTTTTGTGATTCTAAAACTGCTCTAAAAATATTGTCTTTAAAAAAGGAAGATATTCAGCTAACAGCAATGTTACACTGAAGAATGCACTTGAATGTACATGTGAGAATTACATAGTTCTTAGTAATCCCATGAACACTTGAGGGACATTTGAAGGGGCTAATACCCTAAGTAGACAGGGCAAGTTATTTTCATTTAGTGTTAATATGACACCCTATATGTTCTCAAGCTTGTATATATGGAGAACTAGAAACATTTCATCATACTATATCACATAGCCACAGACCTCCCTGCTTCATAAGTACAAGTTTATATCAGTTGCAAAAGATGTTAAAATAATAAAAATAAAAACATCAAAAAGAACCAAAGTATTTATATCATGAGTAACCAATTTACTAGACAGAAGTAAATACAAGTTTTCTCTAGGATCTTGCTAGGAAGATGACATCATAGTAATGGTGGCAAAAAAAACTAAACCAAAAAGAGGATATCAGACTAGAATGGTTTTACACATTGAATCTGCATTTAGATGGTAGGTTCTGGAGGTAAAAAGTCACCAAATATTCATAGAAGCAGTTTAACCATAATAGTCATCAATCAATTGATCGCAGAGAAAATAAGATGGATGATTGGGGATTAAAGCACAAGATAGGACAAAAGAAGTCAGAAGGTTTTTCTCTCTGCATCCAACTTCAGCAATTTTTCAGTAGAAGCTAGAGAATCCATATCCTCCATAGAAGGATGGGCGGTGGCATCTGTAACCGAAGCCTCCAGAGCCCAGTCTGTGGAAGCTGCCACACCCAGAACCAAAGCTAGAGCCCAGTCTGTGGAAGCTGCCACATCCACAGCCATAGCCATGGCCCAGCTCACTGGAGCCTCCAAAGCCATAGCCCAGGCCTCTGTAGTAGTCGCTGTAGTGGCTCATGGTATCAGGAGTGGTGAGTTGTTTGCTGTTCAATGCAAAATTCAAAGTGTGAATGTCGACATCTTTATAGTGAGGCTTATATACCCTGATCAGAGAATGTGATAAAACACATGCCCCTCCTTTAGTATCATTCCATGAGTTACACTTGCCTGAGACAACCCATTAATCTATAGTCCCCTGACCACAGACTCATTAAGAATGTCTTGAACCTGCTTGGCTCCCTAATTAGGTTGGTCCTGAGCTGGTTGCTTTAATTTTGTTAGAATGAATTGCTGTTTCTCCAAAGTATAGACATACCAATCCCTAAATAGAATTCTTTATTACCAGTCACTTAACATCAGTTACATTAAATATTGTTGAATTTCTAATTAAATATCTTCTCATCACTGGTATTTGAGGGTGGTTGTAATTGATTCTACAAAATATTGAGAAATAATCAAAGTTAAGACTCAAATTTATTACTTTCTTCAAAAGACATATTTTTTGCACCATGAGAGGCAAAGGATACACCTTTTTATAAAAGAACACCTTAAGTTTAAGATTTGGCTCACCTTCCATGTATAACAGAAAACAACACCAACAAAAGCTCACCTGACTTTGAGAGTTTTAGAAATTTGACCATGTGCAATTGATAGATTTACTTTTAGCTTTACACACCATCATACTTGAATTGGTTTAAAAACATAGCAGAATTGGAATCAGAAGTAGAGAGACCATCACAGTGATTGAAAATCCATCTTGTGGGAAGCCTTTCCACAGTTCTCTTTTTGTATGCTAGGCTCTTTCTTCAGAATAAGTTCTAGTCTCACCACTACTACAAATTCAGATTATACTTCCCTCCATATACTATTTTCTCTCTGTCTCTACCCTCTACCATTTATCCATGTATCATATCTTTTTAAAATCTCATGTTAAAATTCACTCAACTTCCTTCCTCCATGACTCATTGCTACATCCAGGGAAAAGTGTGAAGTGGGTAAATCGTTCTAGCTCCACCTATATACTCAAATCAACGTGGCAATTCCTTGCCTCTAGATATTCATAGTCAATATAATACATTTACCCGTATCTTCTCTTTACCTAGTTTCTGCCCATTTTTTGTTTTCAAGCAATTTCTAAGTAACTTTTCCTAAGATATCAACTAAAGATTTCTAAAATATTGATAATATTTTACTTGTTTAAAACACATTTCAACTCCTGAGGTTATCTGAAATTTTAAAAACCCTCATACAAACTGGAATACTTAGTAAATTCTCTAAATGTATAGCACAATTGTAAAAATGAGCAGAGAATAAGGAGACACTCTTTGGAGACAGTTGGCCTGGTATTCACAGAGTCCCTCTGCTCAGCCCAGAGAGTTAGTTACCAATACCCAAAGCCGACCCACAGCTTACTAAGCCCTATGCAAATGTGCCCATATCTTGAATCTTGGGACTCAAGAAACTTGTTTTATATGACTTTAACCATATTGCTAAGCTTTTACTGAGATTTATAAGTAATATTTGGACGACATTTTTTTGGTGGATTTTTTCATTGACCTGACAGTATCTAAACAAAACCTAGCATTTAGTTGGCACTCAACAATATTTTTTGAAAGAATTATATGACTTTAACGGATATTAAAACAAGGACTGTGCATATCATAACCTAAGAAACTCATTGGCTCTTCTAAGAAATATTTTCAGGCTGACATGAGTTCCAACAGGTCTTCTGATTTCAAAGTGGCATTTAACCCAATATTAGCCTTTAATCTTCATACTACTCTAACCCAGCTTCATTCTATTTTTATTTCTCATTTCAGAAAATGAGCCAATGATAAAATGAATGTTGTTATTTTTAGTGAATCGTTTAGAAGTATGAACAAATTACATAGAATTAAAGATCTCACATTCTTCTTGTGTGGCTCTGTCAGAGCATATGACCATGACTAACGGCTACTTTTTCAAATGCATGATACTGTTTCTGTGTATAGAAGCAATATGAGAACTTGTATAGAATAACTATGAAACTTATATCAATAACAAGTGAAAAACTTCAATAACAATAAATGCTAAATGCGCTCTCAAAGAAGAAAACACACGACTATGGTATGCATCATTTATAAATGTGCATTAGCTGTAAAAACAATAAAAACACTTTGAAAAATATGGAAAAAATCTTCTTTTTTCCCTATGTGCACAAGCAAGAAAGTCACATTGGAAATTTCTTCAGAAGGTTATCATTTTTCTGTCCATTCAGTGGATCAAAAGCAGATTTAGATCATTACAACTTTTTAAAAAGTTTTAGCTCATGACCCAGGTTTCTGTTCATGTTGATGCATGGAGGAGAAAAAAATGTTCTCACGTTTTCTCTGGAAGTAAAGAAGTCTTTTGTTACAGATTCAAAACATTTTCTCTCACCTTAGATACAGATCAATACAAGCTTAAACAGAACAAAATTATGATAATATTGATTATACTAAGAACGTCAACAGCAGTAGTAATTGTATTGATTACTGCTTGTCAGCCCCATGGAATCTGTCCCTGGAGATATTAACCAAATGAAAGGAAAAAGAGAAATCTTGTCCTACTGGGTCAAACTACCCTGTCCAATCCTTCAATGGAACAACCTGGCTCTGTTTCCCCTGCTCAGCCCACTGTGATGCTACATAATACCACCCTGAGATAGCATTGCCTGAAAGAGGAGGTCATGATGGGCTTGTTGTTGTTGTCTTACCTAGAGTTAAGTTTTAACGTTACTCATTGTTTAGCCATATTCAAAAGCGGATAAAACAGAAATTGAGAGGTACAATTCCCTATATCAGAACAATAAAAATGTTAAAGAAACATAGATGTTAACCTAAGTAAAGGTACTAATTTCCATAAAATCAGTTGTGATAATTTAGCTCTTTTTATAACCATGGCCAGAGCTTTCAAAATGATTTATCTGACGACATTCAAGGTGAAAATACATAAAGAGAGAGACAGTATAGCATAATTGAATACCTGAGGCTCAGAAAAGCAGGATTCTGACCCTAGTCTTGCTACTAATTAATTCTCAGGGAAAATCACTTATTCTGAGATTGTATGCCTGCAAGATTATAGTGCAGCATTTCAGAGTTTTAATGTCCCTTTCAGACTTTAATTCTATCATTTCATTTTTGTCCTTTATTTTATTACACTTTTCCAGCTTATACCAAATATCATTAGGTTCATATCATTACCTGAAGATACCATTTAGTTTAAGGAAAACAATTTAGGAAATCCAATATTTTACCCATCCTATTCCTTATTTCTTATGCTGCCAATCAAATAGTATTTTAATTAATTAATTAATTTTGCTAAGGAAGATTTGCCCTGAGTTAATATCTGCTGCCAATCCTCCTACTTTTTTGCTGGAAGAAGATTAGCCCTGAGCTAACATCTGTGCCAATCCTCCTCTATTTTTTGTAAGTGGGACACCTCCACAGCATGGCTGGTGAGTGAAGTGGGTCCATGCCCTGGATCTGAACCCGTGAACATGGGCCATGGATGTGAAGCGCAGAACTTTAACCATTCAGCCACGGGGCGGGGCCTAAAATATTACTTTTGAAGGGATGATTTTAACTGAAATTTTTCTTTTCATAATCTAAAAAGAAATTATTGACTGGTACTCTTGTACAGCTGAAACGACTTTCATTTCCAGTTTATCAATGACTTTTAGGTCAGCCTTATTTTATATACACAACAAACTAGATGAAAACAGAAGATTATGAATAAAGGAAGATAATATATAATTCAAAGATTCATAGAAAAATAGAGGTTACTTTCTCTAAAAATTTAGAAATATGGATTATAAGATTGTGGAAAGAAAGTTTGCTCTTGTTACAGTTTTAATGACATGGATGTTTAGCAACCATAAATAGATATATCTAACACCACTTGTTTTTATTTAAAAAAATGGAGAAAATCAAAATTTTTGAAAGAGGCAAACGATCAAGTCCAAATTTTGAATTCCATTAATAAATAGAAAGAGATAAAATATGAGATATGTAAAATAATTATGTTTCTTAAAATATATAGAGATTTAAAGCTCCACAGTTGATTTTTTTCTTGTCAAATTCAATTCTGAAAGGTATGTGACTAAAATAAAGAAAAAGAAAAACATTTTAATTGTTTTGAATTACTAATTCTCAAACTCAAATTCTTTTTTATATGTTAATATGTATATACATATGAATATATCATTGTGTGTATTACTTCTAATTGACAAATAGTAAAATTTACATGTAAGTATGTACAAATAATTGAGTCAAATGAAACCCAGAAAAAGCCATATTTTCTATTTCAAATTAGGCCATTTATTGATATCTAATATACATCATTTCTTAGTGCCCAAGCTGAGGACGCCAGCAGACATGATGCCGACATGCTTACAATAATAAATTCTCTGAAATTCTTAGATTGCTCTCGCTAAATTGGCCCAGGGTAGTCTCCGTCCTCCGATTGAAGAATGTTGTGCAAACGTACTCATAGTAACAGATTTTGCATAACTAGAGCTGTGGTTCAGAAGAAGCTGGAGAATCCCGATCCTCCATAGCATGATGGGCGGCAGCAGCCATATCCGAAGCCTCCAGAGCCCAGTCTACGGAAGCTGCCAAATCCGGAGCCACAGCCATAGCCCAGTCTGTGGAAGCTGCCACATCCAGAGCCACAGCCATGGCCCAGTCTGTGGAAGCTGCCACATCCGGAGCCACAGCCATAGCCCAGGCCACCAAAGCCTCCAATGCCGTAGCCCACTCCTCCGTAATAGTTGCCGAAGTGGCTCATGATGTCAGGAATGGAGAGTTGGTTTGCTGTTCAAGGTAAGATCCTGAGTGCGGATGTCGACATCTGTACAGGTGTGCTTATATACCCTGAGTAGAGCATGTGATCAAACACGCCGCCATTCTTTTGTATCATTACAAATTATTCATTTACTTGAGGCAACTCATTAATCTCTTTGCTGACAGGAGAGGCGCACACCCATTAACATTTTTGAGCTTGCTTAACTGCCTAGTTAGAAAGCCCTTGAACTCTCTACATTCTTTCCTTTTTAATGAGAACAAAAAAAACTCTGTCCTCAAAGTCACAAAAGAAAAATTCCCTAAATAAACTCTCCATTACTAAGAGTATTGCATCATATTTGATGGTATTTTCTCATTAAATACTTCCTTATTTCTCGTGTTCATATTGTTCTTTGGATTGTTCTTACTTCCGTCTAGATTCAAATACACTGATCAAGCTTAAAATTCTTAAATTTATCAAATTCTTCAAACGTCAAATTTATTTCTCAAGTTGAATAAACACACACACTCATGAAAATTATTTTGATTTTATATATCAGCTTGAGAAGCATCCTTTTGGTTTATCAACATAGGAAAATTTCTTTCAGAAATTGAGGGACTATCCAAGAGATCAAACTCACTTTTATAACCAGTCTGAAGCTGTTCAGAAATATGCTCTTTACACCATTACCCATTTTTCCTGAGTGGGCTATACCCTAAGTATTATTTAAAAATGCAGATGATCTTGACTCCATGCTTACAGTTACCATTTCTTCTTCTTTACCCTTCTTCATAATCCGTATATCATTTCTCTTTTCAAATCTCTTTTTAAATCTTATTCTACATTCATTCCCAATACGTATTCCACCAGCTAGGTCTTGTGTTTTTATCCATTTTTTTCCAATCAATAGTTCATCCCTCTACTCATTATCAAAGCAATTTGTCCTTATATTTTCTTTACCAATTCCATGTGTCCTGCCCCCTTATTTTCTCTCAGGCAATCAGCAAACATTTTTTCATAAGTTATTACTTACTCATTAAGGTTTTAAATGTTTAAAAGATATTTCTATGATCTTAAGATCGTACAATATTTATAACAGGGTCTCTTAAAATCCTGGTTCCTTGAAACTCTTCAGAAATGAATGTGTAGTGGTGAAATGGCTGAGGCAGGAAACAAAGATATGAAGGTAGTCGGCCAGTCTACGCAGGTTTCTCAGCTCACACTGTGAAGAGAGTAAACCAAACCTAAGTTTAAGCAACTATCCAAATTTAAGTCCCACTGGAATGTGACCATATCCTAGACTTGACAGTAGCAATACGTTTACTCTGCGTGACTTTAAATGTGTTACTGAGGATTTTGTTCTGTTTTGTCATCATTGTTTTATTTTTTGTTTTGTTTTTAACTTTCTAAATAACATTTTATTGAGATATAATTGACATATAACATTAGATTAGTTTCAAGTGTACAACATAATGATTCAATATTTGTATATGTTGCAAAAGGATCACCACAATAAGTCTGGTAACATCCATCGCCATACATAGTTACAAATTTCTTGTTTTCTTCTGATGAGAGCTTTTAAGATCTATCTCTTGGAAACTTTCAAATGTACAATACAGTATTATTAACTGTAGTCACCATGCTGTACATTACATCTCACGACTTATTTACTTTATGACTGGAAGTTTGTACCTTGACCAACTTCACCCATTTTCCCCCCTTCAACCTCCTGCCTCTGGCAACCACCAATCTGTTCTCTGTATCTATGAGCTCAGGGGTTTTTTTTAGATTCCACATATAAATGAGATCATCCTATATTTGTTTTCTCTTTGTGATTTATTTCAGTTAGAATAATGCCCTCAAAGTCCATTCATCCATCCATGTTGTTGCAAATGGCAAGATTTCCTTCTTTTTATGGCTAAATAATATTCCAATGTGTGTGTGTGTACATATATATATATATATAAGAGTGAAATAATAGAGCCACACAACTGTATCTCATCAGCTCTGTATGTTGAGTCTCTGCAACACCCAGATTGGATTGACTGAAAGGGTAGATGATAACTGATGACTGAGCAAATTTATCTTTACGTAAACTAAATAAGGCGGTACCTTTCAAATGAAGAGTTTGAACTTTTTGATATAGATTTAGATACACATATATATAAACAGATATGCATATAGATATAAGTGAAATCTAGATAAAGCTAACATTGAAATTGAGTTTCAATTCTCCATATCATAACAATAAAATATTAGAAAAATGTTGATTTTTATCTAAGAAAAGGAATCCTCTTTCACATCCCCCATAAATTCAGCTATGTTGATGGAAGCTGAGCGGAACTTTCAAGACGCTGTGTGAAGGGAGAATACACTGATAAAGGAGGCTCTACTTGGCACTTAGATGCAGAAGACCTCGGCTCTGGTCCTGACTGTCCCTAAAGCCAATATAACACTTTAGAAGCCAATTGCTTTTCTGAGTTTTTTGTTTGTTTGATTGGTTGGGTTTTTATCTGTAAGATACGGTGCATGGCCCTGCTGCCATTTAATCACTTTATAAGAAGGAATGCTGTACCTTCACAGCCTGGACATGTCAGATCGCAAACAGAATTCTTCATAGTCAGGCATGCCAATCATATTTGATAGGGCTGTGTTTTTCAATGAAATATTTTTTTATCTCTGACTTTCTTTAGATTGCTATACTTCACTTGCAAATTAAATAAAAGAAATGGGTTAAATTCAAAGTTCCATAATCTATCCGTAACTTTTTAAAGCATACTATTCCTCAGTTTTAAAAGTAAATTATTTACCTCTTTCAGAGATAAAGGAACAGAAACATTTCAGAGGCAGGAAGAATCAGCTTGACTGTTGTGAACACTCGAAAGGAACTCTAGAGAAAAAAAGGATTTTTTTTCCTTTAATTTGAGAACATTGTCCATCATAACTGACATGCTTTTTACTTTTCATACTACTTTAAAAAATAAAAACCATTTTTCTTGTTACAATTGAATCAATATTGATACATAATTATTAACTAAAATCCATAGTTTACTCTTCATTCCTTGTGTTGTACAATTCTATGGGCTTTGACAAGGGTAGGATAAAACTGTTCAGAAACTGAGGGAAAATGACAATTATCAAAAATATATTTCGGATGTAGCTTTAAAACCTGATTTAATCTGCTCAAATCCTGACCCTCTTTTCTGGTATTGCTATCCAAGGTGCTCTCAAAAATGCAGTTTACAGCTCCCTCCCTATTTTTGGATTCACCATTTTCTCCCATTTCTTCACCCATATATCTAACATGTTATACAATTTCCATTTTTTTTAATTTAATAGATTTTATTTTTAGAACAGTTTTAAATCTGCAGATAAACTGAGCAGGAAGCACAGAGAGTTCCTATGCTTCCCCCCCCAACACACACGTACATGCATTTTCCCCTATTATAAATTATAGTATGGTAGATTAATTAGAATTAGTGAACCAATGTTGATGCATTATTATTAATTAAAGGCTAGGATTAGTGTTCACGCTTTGTGTTCTGTGGATTTTGACAAATGAATCATGTCATGTAACCACTATTACAGTATCATGCAAAATAGTTTCCCTGCCCTAAAAATCCCCTGTGCTCCATGTATTCTTCCTTCGCTTCCCTCAAACTCTTGCAACCACTCATCTTCTTACTGTCTCCATAGTTTTGCCTTTTCCATAATGTCACAGTTGGAATCATACAGCATGTATGTGCATACAGTATGTAACCTTTCCACATTAACTTGTTTTGCTTTTCAGTAAGCTTTTGTGAGTCATCCATATCCTTTCATGGCTTGATAGCTCATTTCTTTTTACCACTGGATGATATTGCATTGTATGAATGTACCACTGTTTGTTTATTCGTTCACCTACTGAAGGACATCTTGATTGCTTCCAACTTTTGGCAATTATGAATAAAACGTCTATAAACATTTGCATTCAAGTTTTTGTGTGGACATAAGTTTTCAACTCATTTGGGTAAATACCAGGGGTAGTGGTTGCTGAATCTTATGTATAAGATTACGTTTAGCTTTGTAAAGGGCTGCCAGACTGCCTTCCCAGTTCCTGTACCATTTTGAATTTCCATAAATAACAAAGGAGAGTTTCTGTTGCTCCACAGCAACACCAGCATTTGTCGTTGTCAATGTTTTGAATTTTAGCTATTCTAATACGTATATTACAATGTCTTTTAAAATATCTTCCAACCTCTGTTCTCCCATTATCCATTAGTCTCAGGTGGCTAGGCAAAATTGTGAAGTATATAAAATTTCTCTCTGGCTGTCATCAATTTAAAATTCTTTCTATAGTTAATCCCTTCCTCTTCCTTCCTTTTGTATCTTTACTTTTACGATAACAGTTTTCCCCTTGTATTCTCTTTGCTTACTCTGTGCTTTTTGTTCTTTTCTTTTTGGGAAACACCATACTAGTCCCTACTAAGATATTAAATGCTTGCTAGGTCTTAGATGTTAAAAAGATAATCCAAATCTAAGGGCTCTGTCAAAATCAATAAGATACTATTGACATTGGAAATGTCTTCAGATTCTCCGAAATGTAGATATAATGTTAAAAGATAAGGGATGGAAAAAGATAATTGAGGGCGGAAGTCACTCAGCTGAGTCTGAGAAGTTAGTCACTAATAGCCAAAGCTGACCCCACACCTGGGGAAGTTCTTCCAGTTGTGTTCTCACCTTTAGACTTTAAGTTCTTGTTAATTTTATGTGACCTCAAATATCGTATTCAGGTTCTTTTAGCCTTATAAATAATTTTCAAAAGATGCATTTTCCCAATTGCATTTGTTTACCTCTCTTTATAACTGCCATGTAATAGAAAACAAAAACTAAGTGCTGAAAGAATGAATGAATTCTAAGATCTTTAAAGTGAGCATCATGCTTCTCACAGGCATGGGTAACTCTGTGACCGCATCTAAACAATAAGGATTTAAAGGAGGAATAAGCTCAACTGGCTTTCTGATTTTAAAGGAAGCATCATTTCATTTGCATTGGTTCTTTTTCTTCCAAGCATAATAATAAATTATATATTATATGTAAATTTGTGTGTAACATCTGATGAGTTCTGGCAAATATGCATATACTACCCATACCAAGGATGCTCTAAGGCTTAAAATGTCTCTATTGCTCCTTTTTGGTCAATCTCACTCTCTGCAAATAACCAACCATCCTTCTAGATTTTGCCAACAGCTTCAGTAGATCTTGTCAATAGTTTTCCAACATGGTTTTTATTTATTTATTTTACTTTTTAATTTTTTGTTGAAGAGGGTTGGCTCTGAGGTAACATCTGTGCCAATCTTCCTCTGTTTTATATGTGGGGTGCTGCCACAGCATGGCTTGATGTGCAGTGCGTAGGTCGGCAGCCAGGAGCTGAAGCCACAAACCCTGGGCCACTGAAGCGGAGTGCTCAAACTTAACCACTATGCCACCAGGCTGGCCCCACCAAAATAGATTTTAGAGTTACAGTCCTACTAGCAATGTAAGATAGTTCCAGTTGCCCTACATCTTTGACAATACTTGTTATTTTCAGACTATTGAATTTTGATCATTCTTGTAGTCATGTAATAATGTTGGAGTATTGTTTTAATTTGATTTTTATCTGATGAGTAAAGAAATTGGGCACCATTTTAGAAGCTTACTCATCATGCAGATGTCATCTATGTCATCTTTTTTAAAGTGTCTATTCAAGTATTTTGTCCATTTTAATTAGTTTGTAATATTTTAGTATCAATTTGTAGAAGCTCTTTATATACTTGAGTACAGGTATTCTGTCAGATCTATGTTTTGAAAATAGTTTTTCCCCGTATGTGGCTTGTTTTTTCACTTAAAAATGGTGTCTATATATGAACATAATTTCTTAATATGATGAGTCTAATTTATTAACTTTTTAATTTTATGTTTAATGCTTTTTTGTCTTAATAAAGAAACTCTTAGCTACCTCACATCTTATTCTTTAATTCCTTTGTCTGCTCTCTTCAGAACTTGTTTCATGTTTATTATTCGTCCCAAATTAAAAGGCAGTTCTTAATTTGACTATTTTATTCTATTAAGTAAACAGGAAGTCATAAAATCACAAATAAATCTAGCAGGTTTAACGATGTCATACTCTGCCTCCTTAATTCTTCCAGATCTTCCCTCAGTTATGGGGCTGATGATCCTGTGATGCATTTTCTTTAGGCCAGGTGACAATTTTTCCCTCGAAGGAAATGTATTCTAGAGTTCTTCCCACAATTCTGACTTAAACCAGTACAATCTAACAATAAGAGGTATAGTAATATGACAAAGCTGCACCATACTAAGAGAATTAAGTAGTTTCTTCAAATAATTATATTGATTATTGTATTTCTTTAGCTATATAAAGTCTTTCTTCAGATTGTGATGCTATTATACAGTTAGGGAGTAAAATAATTTCATACAAAATTATGTTTTACTCAGTCAAACCAAAGAGTATATTTCCCAATGATGACACTGAAATATATCTACCCTGATCTAGTCACAGTGAAGCTACAACATCTCTCCCAAATTCACTGAAGGGATATAATCTAGCTGAGCAAATCCATCCATATATTCATTGAACAAGTTTGAGATTTTCAAATGCATTATAATAATTTTTTTAGATAGAGTTTGGATTGAGCACTATTTACTAGTTATTTTTATTCACATACAGCTAAATTAAAAAAAATTGATAGTTGAAGATTCTACATCATAATATTTACAAAGCAAAATAGAGGTTGCCAATTAGCTGTGACAAATTCTTCAAAGACACGTGACCAGAACTTTCAAGATGATTTATGTGACCATAAGAAGGAAAGTACACGGTGAATGGGATAGTGAGAATGGCAAAGTCGACTGCCTGGTGTTCAGTACAACTGGCTTTCGTCTTAGGCCCTACTGCCCATGCCATTTTTGATCTTTAGAAATTTGTTTCACCTTTTGCAGGTACTTTCCCATCTAAGATGGTGGTCTGGTAAGCTTTATGGTACCCCCGTCAGCTTCACATTTCTATCATTATATTATTGCCTTGGTTTATCGAATTTGGTTAACTCAAACAAAAGGTATTCACTTTCGTTTCACTACCTGAATATATAACATCTTGGGAGGAAAAATGGTGATATTTTATTATTTCTTAAATAAGCAATACTTATTTTAAGTACTAACAAGCAATGGCCCACTCTTTGAAGGTCTGCGTAACAAGGCACGTGCTAAGCTGTGTAACGCTTCCAGTCGGCTGTAGCCTCAATGCAGATTACTTCACAAGCGACGGTGTGGAGACTTCGCAAGTTCCCTGGTGAACTGCAAAATATTTCAATGTGCTGGGGCTGGCCCCGTGGCCGAGTGGTTAAGTTCGCGCGCTCCGCTGCAGGCGGCCCAGTGTTTGGTTGGTTCGAATCCTGGGCGCGGACATGGCACTGCTCATCAGACCACACTGAGGCAGCGTCCCACATGCCACAACTAGAAGAACCCACAACGAGAAATATACAACTATGTACTGGGGGGCTTTGGGGAGAAAAAGGAAAAAATAAAAAAATCTTAAAAAAAAAAAATATTTCAATGTGCTGATAATATTGAAGAACAATGCCATGTTACACCATGACAGACCATGAGGAAAACGCGATAGAGATTCACAAAATCAAGTTCATTTTCAGTGTATATTTAGAGGTATATTTTACTCTACCACTACTTTTTCTTACCACTAAAAGGGCTAAATAAAAATAAATTTTGAACAGAACATTCTTCATGTTGGCCTCACTTTAGATATAAAAATATATAAAGTTAATATTTTAAGTGCTAAATTCAAATAACAATGTTATCTAACTAAAAGCATTGAGTAAGGTTTAGTCAGAGGGAAAAGGCTTCATTTCAACAGAATGTTCTGGTTTACATGTATCTTTCTAGCCATTTGGATATATATATGTGTATATATAGATCTTATTACTTCAGCTTTTCATGGAGTAGTTTATTTTCTTCAGTGTCAACCGGGTGCAATTACAAATGATCACTTTGATGTTTTGAGTTAAATAAAAAGAATAAAAGCCATGTAAGCTGTTTTAACTTAGGATAATTTATTGCAAAAGGAATAGAGAAAACCCACAGTTATGAAAGCACAAATAAAGGACACCAGGAGACATGAAGCAGACAATTATGAAATGATAAATATTCTTAAAATTTTAGACACTAAATGCTTGTGATCTTGGCTTGGTCCTAAGTGATCTTGTTTGGTTTAGTCATTGTAGTCAGATTTGGATAATCCTGTCAAGGCCCAGATATAGGGCTTCTGGGCAGGATTTCAGTAGAAGCCAGAGGATCCACATCCTCCAAACCAGGATGGGCGGTAGAAGCCATATCCACAGCCTCCATAGCCAAAGCCCAGTCTGCGGAAGCTGCTGCATCCACAGCCATAGCCATGGCCCAGGCCACCAAAGCCACCAAATCTGTAGCCCAGGCCTCCGTAGTAGTTGCTGTAGTGGCTCGTGGTGTCAGGGGTGGTGAGTTTGGTTTGCTGTTCAAGGCGGGGTCCTGGGTGTGAATGTCAGCGTACATGGAAGCATGCTTGTATACCCTGAGCAGAACATGTGATAAATCACGTGATACCATTCCTTTATGTCATTCTGCATATTACCTATAATGTTATAACTCATTAATCTTCTGTGTCCTGACACGGAGAGAGGCTCTCATTCTCATTAAAATATTTCAGCTTACTTAGCTTTCCAATTAGGATGTCCTTGAGCCTGTTGCTTTGCTTTTATGGGAAGAAATGGCTGACTTTTGAAAATCTGTACATTCCAAACCCTAAACTGAATTGCTTATTACCAGGTGTATTACATCATTTACATTTGATGGTATTCCCTTTAATTAAACGTTTCCTCTGTTCTGTCATCTTCTGAATGGATAACTCCATCTCCAACTAAATTCACAGATATTTGTTCTATTTACGGATGTTAAATCTTTATTTTTCAAAAAACCAACTCATTTCTCAGGATGATGGCTGAACAAAGTGCCTCTACTCAGAATACATGAAAATCTTTTACATTTAAAAAGGACATGTGTTGGTCTTTAGCATTTTAATTATTGATAACCTTTGTAATATTTTTGGCTTTATACCTCAGCTTCATAAACTTTTGGTTGCAGAACTGAAATAATTAATTTCAGAAGTTGAAGGCACAAAATCCATCTCAAATTCAGGCTTATCAGAGTAGCAGTTCAATTTTCATTTCAAATCCTAAAACCCTCCCCCATAACTGGTTCTGTTCAAAGCCCTACTAAAATTGCAGATTGAATCTGCCTCTATTTTTTTGCACACACCGGCCAATTTCTTCTTCTCTCTACCTTTCTTCAGTAATTCATGTATGACCTCTGTTTGCATTCTCATTTTAGCTTTCATTCGTCTTCCCTTCTTCTCAATCCCTAGGAGAAAGAACCAGGTAAAATTTTAAGGTTGACAATATTCCCCCCACCCCAGGCTCTCATACACTTATTCAAATAAGTACTTCTTTCTTTCTACCTCCTCTTCGCATCTACCACAATATCTTTCCCTTTGTTTATATGTCTATTCTGTACCCATTTATTCTCATGCGATTTCTAACCACTCCTTACTAATCTGTTAATAGTTCATTAAAGTCTCATTTTTAAAAACATATAACAACTCTTACGGCCATCTGAATGTTAAAAGAATATCTTAAGATTGAGGATATTTTCAAAGTTTTCAAAATGAAGACACAATGATGAAATGATAAAAACCAAGAAATATATGTGAAGACGTTTGGCTTGGACTTCATGGAGTCCCCTAACTGACTTCGTTGAGTTAGTCAACTAGGTCCAAGGTTGACCCTATACTTGATTAATCTCCATGTAGCACCTGTCTTTTGAGTTGGGCCACTAAAAACTTATTTAATTTACATGATTTCAAACATGTGGTTGAAGTTTTGTGAGATTTCTAAGTATTTTCTCAAAGGTGAATTTCCTCAATGGATCTTTCACTTCTAAATACCAAATTAGGGAATTTTAAACTGTTTATAAAACAAATGAAAAGATTATAATTAAATTGACGGTAATGCTATCATGGCTACTATAGTCTGTGCAACTCTCTGACTATACCTTAGCAAGCCACCTTTTCAAGACCAAAATATGGCTCAATATGCCATAACCCAACATATGCCATGTCTCTTCTATCCAATTATTGTTTCGTTATTTCTCATCCTAAAGTAGAAACAGTTGATAAACTGAATTTTTTAATCTCAGTGAGTCCTTTTGAACACATAGAATCACAAATGACTCAGAGTAGATCAAGGATATCACATTTTGCCCATATAACTCAGCCACATCATGTGAGAGTGATTAGTGGCTAATTTTTCTTTGTTTGGGGTAGAAAAATGGCTCACCAGAGACAGAACACCAAACAAGACATAAATGGAAAACCTCAACAGTCAAATAAGAATTAAAATAGTTTCAAGGCACAAAATGTGATAGTTTTACACAAAACCAATTAGTGACATCAGCAGCAAAGTATCAATAGTAAAATTTTATAAAATATATTAAAAAATCTTTGTCTTGTTTTTTCCTAAGTAAAAAAGTGATTAAATGGAAGTATCCATTGGAAAACGAGGGACATATATTTCTTTACAGAAGTTTTAGGTTTTATGCTTCGTGTTTAGACCCTAAGTAGATTGAATGATGATCTTTCTAATTTTTTCTTCTTTTCACTTTTAGGAAGTTTTCTTTAAAGTATAGGTTAAATATTCTTACGATAATGAGTAGGAAAGAAGAAAATGTGTTTTTACTTGGGATAAGTAACAACCTTTATTTACATACAAAGGAAACTTTTGTTACAAATTCCAAAGGTATTCTTGTAACTCAGACACAAATCAATAGAATATGAACATGTAGGTTACAAAAATATCTTGTGCTACACTGGGAGTGTCACACATGCCTTTCTCATTCTAATTATATTGATAATTCTTTTTCTTTGCAACTTTGTAACACCTTTTTCAGGCTGTGAAGATACTGACCTGTGTGAGAATAGAATAGTTTCAAATGAAATGCAGTTATACCGGTCAAAGGTCCTCTAACGGAGTTACCAAACTTTATCTACTATGTCCTCTCCTGTGAAAGCACAACACAGCACTGTGAAGGTGACAAGAGCTCACTAAGTTTCTTTTATCTTCATGTTGTATAAACAAATCCAAATGTTTCCAATAAAATCCATGATCTTGAGAATTGAGTTGTAACATTATTCACTCTTGATTTGCCTTGAAGTACAACTAAATTAGAAATTGAGAAGTAGAAGATTATATACAATAAAATAAAATTGTAACAATAAAAATGTAAAAGAAAACACAATAAAAGGTAGTTAATCTAACACAGGGAACTAATCCCCATAAATTCAGCTATAAAACTGTAGCTGTTCAGAAATATGACAAGACTTTCCATATGGTATTCAAATTTTTAAGTATTCAATCAAAGAGAGTATGATGGAGTAGATCACCAGGATTCAGGTGACCTGCTTTCTGATCTTGGTTTTGACACTTGTGTTTATGATTCTAGGCAAGTCACTTAACTGTTTGGAGGGTTTTCTTTACCTGTACTGTAGAGGGCAGCACTGCACAATCTTTAATGCTAAGTTCAGCTCTCGCTTCTGTTGTCCTTATACAACTGGATTCCACCAACTTAAAGGACAACAAAAAGCTTCACTTTATACCATTACCTGAATATGTCATTCAAATTTGAAAAGACAACACATTTTTATTACATCTTTTATATATTCTATTATGTGAAGCACCAACAATATAAAGCTTGCTTTTTGGTGAGTCGTATTGAAATTCCACTTTAAAAAAAAAACCTTTGGATCAATGATGATTCTCATCAAGTAAAGACGTGGAGTGATCTATTTCTTGATTATATCTAGGTGTTTACATTCCATTTACAGTTGCAAAAGGCTTTAATGTCACGATGATGATGACAGTAAAAAGGGAAATATCATTGCACGCCACAGAGGAACATTGACAATAAAAAACTAGACCAATTAATATTTAATACTACATATATTTTAATTAAGTAATTTAAAATACTTTTAGTAATTTTATAAAATAACTGCTTCCATTAAAATGGCAAGTGGAATGACAGGAAATAGAAGAAGAAAGATTATATATATTAAGAAATTTATTACAAAATTACTTTTCTTTCCTACAAGTTTAGAAAAATATTTTGGTCTAGCACTGTTCTTTTCATACCACAAAAGGGTCAGTAAGGACACATTTTGAAAGAAGGGATGGATTATTTATGTATTTTGGACTGCCTTGATAATAGAATTTGGATTGCATTGATAAACAGAATTGTACAAAATGTAAAACATATAAATCTTTTTTTATTTATTACCATAAATATGTAGTTCAAAATTGTTAGAGTTGATTTCTTGTTGTTAAATTTAAACTTAAGCATTATATGATTGAAATCAAGGAAATGAAAAATCAACAGCTATATTTGAGAAATTATTCATTTTAATCTAAATTTTTTGTTCCTTTCATATATCTGTATTTATGAAATAAATACTTAATTTACAAGAATGTATATTGAAATCCTCATTGAAATTTGTGTGGTATTTATACTTAGTTACATATATAATTGAGAATAAATGAATTAAACGAAAGCTATATTTGCTGTTTCAAATTGAGACTTTATTAAAGAAATCCAGGGGACATGATGGAGAAAAAATTGTTATTATAAATGTACCGAAAGTCTTAGGTGTTAATTATTTTGAACAGATGGACTCAGCATAGTTTTGGTTGGCCCACAGATGGAAATCAGATTTAGAAAGTCCACTCATGGAACCAGATATTAGACTGATAATGAAGAATTTTAGTAGAAGCTGGAGAATCCATATCCTCCGTAAAAAGATGGGCAGTAGAAGCCATATCCGTAGCCTCCATAGCCTGAGCCATAGCCCAGTCTGTGGAACCTGTCACATCCACAGTCACAGCCATAGCTCAGGCCGCTGAAGCCTCCATGGCCACAGCCCAGGCCTCTGTAATAGCTGCACGAGTAGCTCATGGTATCAGGGATTGAAGTCTTGGTTTGCTACTGAAGGTGTGTTTGCCGAGTATGAATCTCAACACCCATGCAGAAGTTTTTATACCCTAAGTTATGAGTGTGGTTAATCATTCAGATGTACCTCCTTTTCATTCCTCAGAAGAAATTTCATGAAACAAATATATTGGCTCTTTTGTTTAATATGCATAGAGTAATCTTCCCACACAGTAAAACTGGCTTTTTTTTTTTTTTTTTTTTTTGGTGGAAGATTGGCCCTGAGTTAACATCCACTGCCAATCCTCCTCTTTGTTGCTGAGGAAGATTGGCCCTGATCTAACATCCATCTCATCTTCCTCTACTTTATATGTGGAATGCCTGCCACAGCACAGCTTGATAAGTGGTGCATAGGTCCCCACGCGGGATCTGAACCAATGATCCCCGGGCCACCGAAGCACAGCACACAAACTTAACCACTATCCCACCAGGCCATCCCCACAGTAAAACCTTTAAATGAATGTTTTGGCTCAGTTAGAATTCCTCTTCTTAAAGTGTGTCTATAATAAGAAATATTATTTGCAACTTCAAAGACTGTTCTTACATCAGAACTCGCATGAACTCCACCTCATTTAGGCTTCCAAGTATCTCTACCTACAGTTTAGTCAAATTATTGTCTGACAACATCATCAGATGATACTACTTTACTGCATGTGCTCTCTGTTTTTATTTTTCCATGAGGATGACTACCTCTTATTATTTGAGGTAAGCAGGGCTCTTTTTAAATCTTACATCCAGGCCTTATTTGAAATGGTAATCACTTAGATGTCAAATATGTAAAAGAATTGAGATACAGACCACTTTTACTTGACTTTGTGCAATTTGAGGACCACATGGAACCAATCATGTTGATGGTGTCTCTCATGTTTTATCTATCTTAGATTATTTCTTAATTTTTAACAGACAATATGTAAAATCTAGATACCTCCTTAAGGAAGGCACTTCCAAACTTGAGAAAAGATAAAAAGAGGGAGAGAAAAAGAGAGAACAAAACAAATAAATGTTCCTTGTCCCTTATAGTAAGTTGTTCAAAATTGGTGGAGCCCCAATTAAATAAATGTTCATACTCCTTTACACTGATGATGTCAAAAAGATCAACAGGAATTTTGGCAATTTAGGACTGCTTTCTGGGATCCAGGATTATGACATGATGCTGGAAAGGAATAAATGACAAGAATTGGGGAGAGGAACACAAATATAGACAATGTACGTCATAGTGATTTCTCTCAGAGATTAATCCAAGGATATCTTTGATATTGTGTCGTTTTTAAAATTTAGACACTTATTTTAAATTTATTACCCTAAAGGATGCGCAAGTTGAAGAACTATTTGTTAAGGGTTTACACATAATACCAATGAAGTGTTTGTTATTCCATTGCCCAATATTCATGTGTTTCATTTTTGGGAACCTGCTACTTAATGACTAAGAGCATACTTAAAGTTCTTTTGAGGAGAGATTACCACATAGCTTCAAGATAATTATGGTTATTTAAAAAGTCACAAAATACTCCATACCGTTGCTTTATTCTACAATCTCAATTTTGGATTCTATCAAGCTATACCAATACTATAGTGTATGTATATTGACCAAACGATCAAAACATTAGTACTGTTTCCACCCAGGCAGGACTAATACAATAGAAAATAAACTAACCTGATTTTCTAAAGACTTTCTTAGTACCAAGTGAGATAGAAATCAAATTCTCTGATTCTCTGATTTCTGCGCTGGAATATTCTCATGCTACATGGAAGAAGGCAACAAAGTCCTCAAACTGAAAAGCTTACTAAAGCTGACATGAGAAGTGAAAACTTTAAAGATTATATCTATTACAAAATTTATATTAAAATAAAAAGCAGACTTCTAACAAAGAAAACTCCACATCCATATTGTTTCAGTGGTGAATTTTAGCGACTATTTAAATAGTAGTAATTATTGCAAGAAATAATATTAATTTTACACTCTTTCAAAAAACAAACTCAATCTACACATCCATGATGCAATTATATATAAGAAATTAAAAAACAAACTTCAAAAAAATTATTAATAATATTATCAGAAAATATAAAATATCAATAATTTTAAAGAAAGATGTGTAAGACCCAGTCCTTGATAACTACAAATTAATGCTGAAAGAAATTAATAGACATTTATATATATATTATATATATGTATTTTATATATAAATAAAATAAATCCATATATATTTAACGCTTATGTATTGACACTAGACTGAATATGATCCAAATTATATGTTAATAAAGTTCTAATCAAAATACCAGAATGATGTATTTATTTACAAAAGATTCTAAAATGTCTAAGGAAATCCAAAGGACTTAGGATATCCTATGCAATATTTTAAAACAAACAAAAAGAAAAGTTGCATTAACTGATTTCAAGACTTCTTAAACTAGAATAATCAAGAAAGTGTGATATTAGTGTGAGGATACGCAAATAAGTCAATAGGAAATATTAGGGAATCGAGAATTCAGCGTTTTGTTCTACAAAGATTCCAAGGCAAAAAAGAGCTTATCATCAAATGGTACTGACACAATGGAAATTAACATGGAACATGAAAAAAATGACCTTAGTTTATTTATTACGCACACAAACATTATTTCAAAATCTATTATAGACCTGATCATAAAAGCTAAAACTCTAAAGCTTCTAGAAGTTTTTTTGTTTTGTTTTAAGACACAGAATGCACTGACTGTAAAATAAAACACTTTGAAATGGACTTCATCGATAACAAGCCACAGATTGGAAAAAATTATATAGAGATATATATGTAGAATAGATTATATAGATAAGTATAGATATAGATTAGATATAGAGAAAATAGGTAGAGAAAGGTAGATAGATCCAGCATCTATAAAGATCTCCTACAACTTGAATGTCCAAAGATAAACAACCCCCAAGACCTGGGCACATTGAGAGGAAGACACACAAATTTTAAATAAGCAAATAAGGTGTTCCACATCATTAGTTACCAGAGTTATCAGGAAAACACAAATTAAAACCACAATTATATAACACTACTTACCCACCAGACTCGCTAAAATTAGAAAAGAAAGCATGTTATATTTTTCTTACTTAATGGATTTTAACTTAGATTGATTGTGATTTATGTAAAATTTCCTATCAGGTTAATTTAGAAACATTTCTAATTTACATTAGTGTGACTTTCAATTCAATTTTCAATATAATGTCTCAATTGGAATTACGGCCTTTTGATAGATTCCCAGGAGAGTAAGTCTAAGGTTCTGGTACATAGTACCATACTTCAAAAGATTCTGCTAACATGCTTAATTTAAAACAATAAAAAAGTGGAAATAATAAAGCTTTAGGGGAAGAAAATCAGTCCCCAAAAGCTGTGACTGATGAGCAGATTAAGTAGTCCTAGCCCTACAAATAAATCATGAGGCAGTTTGTCCAAAGACAATAAATGACGGAGTCTGTGTTATGGGATCGGTAGACTTTTTGGCTCAGTGGTTCAATATGAAGTTCTCACACAGCTCCTTGATATCAATTTCCCTTCAGTGATTCAGAATACTGTGGATATAACCAGAAGCTAAATGGCCAAATAAAGTTATAATCAAGATTACTTGTAATCAGAATCTCAGCCCAGGGATTTCAGCATCCAAAATTATTGCCGTAAGTTAGAGTTCACACCAATATAAATTTTGATTAAGAATCCAAAAAGTCATCTAAGCCATATTTACTGGCTAATAAGTACCTTCAGTGATGACTGATAAGCCTACTTGGGACTGGAAGTCTGGATTCTGACTCACAAATACAAAATAGGAAAGAATAGCCAACTGAGAAGGACCAGCAATCTCTCCCTCTCAAACTTAATTTATGATATTTGTTTTTCACTGATTTAATAGGGATAGATGGTCTCCCCAAGAAGAGAAACAGTTGCCTTCATTTCAAATGACACAAACAAGGGAAGCTTATTAAGATAAATGACTAAAGCTAAGACCTTATTGTAATGTCATATTAAAATATTGATTGGAAAATGATTATAGAGATCTCTCCCAGTGTAAAATACACTAAAGAAATTTCAGATGAAAAATTCGTATCTTGAGAGTGAAAGGAGAAATAACTGTTGTGGTGAAATAGCCAATATTTATCAAATAAATCCAAATTGCTATTGAACAGCTATACACATACAGACAGCTCTTAAATCTAATGCCAACAAGCTTGTAAGCCTGTAATTCATCTTCTCTGCTTGTTATAAGCTAGAAATAGATTTGATTGTATAAAATACTTGAAAAGTTGGATATTTGTTTTGTATCCTTCTCCCAAGAATCTTAGGTCTTAAAACTTAGTAGAAGCCAGAGGTCCAGCATCTTCCATAAGACATTGGACAGCAGCGTTCATATCCACAACCACCATAATCAGAGTCATTTATAGCTTGTCCTTGAGAGCTGCCACATCCACAGTCATAGCAACAGTCCTAGCCATCAAAGCAGAGCCCAGGTCTCTGAGGTAGTTGCCCATTAGCTCACTGTATAAAGAGTTGAGGTTTGATGTTGAAAGACATTTAAACTTCTTTAGTGGTATGTGTAACAAGTCTTAGGTACTCTATGCATAATATTTATATCAAATGTCATATGTGAAAAAACCTCAGCAATTTCTTTTCTCTTATATAAGAAGAGTGCCTCACATATATTAAAACTAAGCTTGTTTTGGTAGATCAATCAATATTTCCCAATTAGTGCTATCAAGTTTTAATTCTGTTTACCACATATTCACCTTGAGTACAGATTTCATACTTATGTCTTCAAGGGCTTCATGATAACATGTTTTTAAATAATATTGTATTTTTTTCTGATATATATCTTCAGCCAGTCTAACAAAGCAGATGGCAAGAATATCACGCTGCTGGTATTGGGGAGATTTTGGGCTCATCCCATGAACGATATTATCATTTTGTTTTCAGAAAAAAATCTATGGTTCCATTTAAACACTCACTTCAAACTCTATCTTTATCTCTCTTCTATTATTGATTATATCGTGTTTTGTTGTAGATATCTGATGACAGGTCAACTTTTACTACTTATTGTAAGCATCAGATAGGACCTAGTAGGCTCTATATAAGATTTATCTTCGTATCCATCAGGTGCCCAGCACACAAACTCTGTGTTCAGTAAGTCTTATTGAGTAAATGAATGCACCTTCATTTGATTCAATTATATACAAAAATCTCCATAATCATTGCAGGTATTTGGCACTGTTAGAGACAGTGAGGTTCTGCTTTTCACCCAGAAGCTCACTAAGGTCCACTTTGGAAAAGTCAAACTTCCTTTCCCTTGCATTCCTAAAATAATAGTTCTTCATCCAAACTCATGAGCAGCTCTCCTCTTGTCTACTTTTTAAACCTCCATGAACTTACAAAAACAGAAATCATTTTAAGAGGGAAAGTATTTATTTGGATCAAAGAATTGCAATTCTGGGAGCACAGATTCAGGCAGAAACCCAAATACTACCCTGGTTACAGGAGAGGAGCTTAGGGTTCTTATGAGAAAAAGGGAGGATGAGGTAAGATGCATTAAAGAAGAGCTCATTAGCACTAGATAAGGTAAGGCTAGGTTTGTACTTCATTGATAGGCTTGAGATTCAGTCATCAGGCAAAAGGCTAGACTTGTAATTCATTGATTGGTTAGCATTCCAGTCGTCAGCAAAGTCCAGTTCCATCAGCCCTTTCAGATAGGATATTCTTGTCCTTACTGACTTCTTGGAATGTTGGTGGTTTGGTCCAGTTTGAAAGATGAAGAAAACAAGACGTGCAAAGCAATTCCTCTGAAATGGCTGCTCAAGCTCTATTTTAATGTGGCTCCACTCATGTCATCTTTCACATTTTTCCCCTTTTGGTCAAGATCTTTTTCTGAAAGCATCACTGATCAAACACTGGAAAGCATTGTTGATTGACTATTGGAAAATATTGCTCATCAGTCATCAAAACATTGGCCCCTCTTTGCCAGGAAGGCTCCTTCATGGTATGCCATGTCCCATGTCGGAAGGAAAGTGGTTTCCTTAGGAGTCTTTAGGCCACATTTGAGCAAGAAGTGTGCCAGAGCAGAGGAAATTTCTGCCATCAAGTTCTTTTAAGGGTAAGTATCTTCTGAAGTTCCTTAAAGTTTCTCATGTGAAGTTTCACAAGCCTTAGTAATACTTTCAAAGTGCTGAGTGACCAATATCCAAGTGGTGTTTTTATAACATCAAGATATGCAGAGGAGACAAAATTTTACAGCAATGAGAATTCCCATAATAAAAAACAAAATGCTAAGTCTAAATTGGAGAATAGACCTGAACCAGGAGGCAATGGCTGAGGGCAGCTAGCTAAAGAGATCAAAGAACCACAGGATGTCAATGCGCACTACATTTAATCAATTGGCTTGCGTCCATGCTCTGTTTAGTTCTGTCTCTACCTAGCCAGAGGTGTTTACCCAAGTACAACAAGAGTTATCTACCACAGCTACAAATGATACCTCTTAAATCTCTGGAATTTTGATGGGTTAGGCAAAAAGTTCTAGACACAGCTCAATGATCTGAAGGAGAAATGGAGGGGAGATTGGTAATTAAAGGTACTGAAAGATTTTCCAGATTCATGTAGAGGATGAGGCTTCTGACAAAGCCAATAGTCAGAAAGATCTCCTTTTGTAATAGATTGGGAGATGTGGATAAGAGTATTGTCTTTCCAAGAAAGAGATGGAGAAAATAAGGTAAGAAGCAACAGTGAATTAAGGACATACAGGCCTGGTTTGGAAAGTTATTTGCCTCAGATGTTGGCAGCTTCTCTTCCTAGTCCATTTGATTTGGGGGCCTCCAGAGTTTGTACAGGACCAGAAGTCAGGTGGAGACTTCTTTAGCTGTGAGATGTATCTCCAAGGCCAAATGCCTTCTAATTCTGCAGCAGTGTCAGTGGTTAGGAGCACTTGGTAAGGTCCTTTCCAATGGGGCTCAGGGACTTTCTTCTTTGGATGTTACTTCCAGAATACCAAGATACCAGCTCTAGACTGTGACCAACAGGGTTCCTTAAATTGGAATCCAGGAAAGCTTCTTTAACCTGTTGATGATTGTCTTGAGTATAAGACATTAGAGACTTATAGTAGCTGGTCATACTAGGATAAGACAACAAGGGATCAGTAGAAGGTTGTATACCAAAACACACTGATATGCCAGTGACCATCCCATGTGGGCAGTTCATGTTTTCCAAAGAAGGCCTTGCAAGCAGTTGACAAGACCAAAAACAACACCTTAGGCCAGGGGAGTCCAGTCCAAAGGTATATAACAAAACCTCAAAGACAGTTAACAGGACTAGAATCCAATATCTACAAAGGTGCAACACAGTTTTTCTCTCAACAGTTACCCTCATTTTTACCAAAGATAATCACAACAAGACTAGTTTGTTTATACTAAAAACTTGGCCTGATTACTTATATAAGTGAAAATAAGAATACTCATTAAGAGTTTCTGAATTTTTGAGGGATCAGGTAGGGAGAAATAGTAAATGTTTCATCTTTGTTCACAAAGGTATATCTTACCAAATTGTTGATAGCTTAAGAGAAAAGATTTCTTTAAATCTGGTAAAATAAATCATTCGAGCACCCTCCTCAGTTCATGTAGTCCCATGTACTCAATGGATAGAAGTTATATGAAGCCATGAGTTTCTCCACAGGAATTCTGTAATTTCTTAGCCTGTTCAGTTTTATGATCCAAAAGTTTATCAGAAACCTGTATTCTCGTGTCAATGTCCTTGCCGTGAATCTCTCTGAACATGAAACATGTTTGCAAAAGCATCAGAGTAAAACAATAACTATCTACAAATGACAGAAGACTTAACATTGTAATGCAATTGAAAAATAAACTTGTTTATTTTTATGAAATATAATATTTTAAGATAATAATTAGAATTACAAGTGATAACATTATACCAGTATAAATTAGAAATTTTTAAAACTTTGCATAATTTCTAAAACATATTATTAGCATATATGCATGCAAGGATATCCATAAAGGAGGCTTAGCATCATGTATTTGATAATTCTTCCCATGCAATGTAACATGCCAAATAAGCCTCATTAGTTTAGTATTTCCCTTTTATAAGAAGACAGATCAAATTCTATGAGAAATACCAGGTGCCCACTGAAAATTTTCAAAACTGCTTACAGGTAAACAAAAAAAGAATTTATTTAGAATTTAAATTTTAGGAAGTTTGTAAAAAATGTCAGAAAGTTTGGATACTTGACTAAATAGTATCACAGATCACTGTGAAACAATGCTGAGCTATCCATTTAACCAAAGTGACAACAGAAGATGTTAAAGGCAAACACAGAGAGTTAAACAGTTAAAAAAAATCCTTAGCTCTCTTAATAGAGACCTCAGCTTTTTGAACATAAGAAATTGTTTTGACAAAACATAAAATGTCTGCCTTTTAGGTAGACTTGATAAATGCTGTCTCTTTCTCAAGACCAGACTAAAAGTCCAAAGAAACCATCCATTTAAGAGAGAAAACCAGATTCTAATTTTGCACTAGCTTACTTTTTATATTAAAATTTATTTAATCTTAGCCAACTTGACCAGGCACAAAACTTTTTCCTCAGGGTTCCTCTTCCACAAATCTTCTATAACTTTCTTTTTCACATTCAGAATTTGTCCCACGTTTTACCTCATTCCTAGTACTTTAGGAAATTTACCTTTCTTAACAAGACAAACAAAAATATCTCCATTCTGTATACCTTCTTTACTGAATACACGCATCTTACTTTCCTTGTATACAGAGGTGTTTCCCTTATTAATTTTTAGTAGCCTTAATAACATACATTAATTAGAATTCTTAACCCTTAGGAGCCTTCATTTTCAGTAAAAACTAAGAAGCAACTATGAATTGTCTTTTACATTAGCATTCTGTGGATTGGTAGACTGATAAATACTTTCTAGAAACATATGCTTTTTCATAGAAAATGCTAATAACTCTAAAGACAGCAAACAATTTAGATTTGATACCAAATAGTTTCCTAGATCACTTGATCTTGAAATGCATTGGGTTAATTTTTATTATATTTAGAAATAATTTATATAAGCACTTACTTTAAGCCAATTAAATAGAGCTCTTTTAGAAATTTTACCATGCAGAAGTAGAAAAATATCACATATATATAATGGAATAGAAAGATAGATAGATAGAGACACATACATAGAGACCCCATAGCTGTTGTTTTAAAATTACCATAGTGAATCAAGTAGAGTAATACAAAGCTCACTAGTTATGAAAGAATACTTTGATCCAAATTTTGTTTCTGGCGGATGGAATAAATTATATAAATTATATTTATCTGCTTAGATGGTTGAAGTTTTTTCTACTAATATTTGTGGAGAAGACACTTAAGATAGTAGATTTTGGGCAGGGGTGCTTCTACAGCCATTTTTCTTTCTTTTTCCTCTTTTTGTCTTCAGTCTTAAGAATTGGTGATGGTCTGGATAACAGCTCCTAGGGAGGTTACAAGCTCTTCAAGATAAATAGAGGAAGTTTTGGGGATTAATGAAAGGGAATAGGTGAAATCTGAACTGTCTCTAGAGTTGCATTTCCATTTTTGCAAATATTTGTAAGATAAGGAAAGTTGCTTTTAATTCCTCAGAAATTGGGTTGTAACTTAAAAGATATTATAATTGATCTACCTGTCCAACTACATCATCCCTAATTTGCTTCTTTCCCTCTGGGTACATAGTTTTATTTTAACTGAGAGGAATGCCTAAAAATAAATTCCTATCAAGCTGTGAATATCAGCTTTCAATTTGGACAAATTTTCATCATAAATTACTAAATCTTTCCAAATATCTTGTCAAGTTTCAGCGGCAACAAATAGTAAATATTTCTGGCAGTATTAAACAACTCCATTAATTTTCAATTTTAGTTTCTCCTTGACTATTTAGGGGAATAACACTGCTGTTTCCCAGGAAATCTCTCAGACTCATGAACTCTGGAAGGAGCCCATCTGGGGCTCTCCTTTGAAGGTAGCTGTGGAGATGTCTGAGAAGCCATTAAATTGACAGACTTTCCTATAATCTTCTCGTTAGTTACCTTTTATATCTTGACTTTCTATTAGCTTTTTTAAACAAAACTTTCAATAAGACTATTTTGGGATTTTGAACATTTTACTTTTAAGTGCACTTCTTAAGTGATCTTATCCAATTGGAATGTTCCTTCTAATAGCCAATGTAATTCCCCTGAGGCTGACAGCAGCTTGCTAGGAGCCTAATCGGCAATGGAGTTCAACATATTTCCATCCAGCCATATCTGACTGCAAATGGGGTGCAACTGGCATTTCTGTCCAACCATATTTTGGATCCCTCAACCTGATGGTTATCAAGCCAAACTCTCAGGACACGAAACAAGCTTAATGTGATTTTTCTGCTCTTCATAAATATATATAACTTCTGAGACCACAGTTTTAAGGAGATGTGACAGAAGGTGGCACGCTTGACTCTTTCAAAACTAAAGATTGCATTTAATTTCTCTTGTCCATGGTTCTCAAACCTAGTGGGCAAAAAGACAAGCTTCAGAAACTCAAAGGAGCCCCAAAGCGGCCACTGTAATTTTAAATTATCTTAGTATTATCACTGCACTGGGACAAAAATTTACAAGAGGAAGGACCTTAGTTCTCAAATATAAAACCAGCTGGAGTTCCCAAGGGAGGAACTTCTCAGGAAACTTTAGTAACATGGGCAAACGTGCACAAACAAAAATGACAATAGAAAAACCTCTTAATTTGTTAGGACACTCAACTAAGGAAAACTGCTGAGGGAATCTCCTCCTGCAGCAATGGCCATCACACCAGCCCTGAGACAATAGTCTCCTGGGCAATTCCCCTTTATCCGCAAAGGAAGGCACTGACCTCAACAAAAAGGAGGCAGGTCCAAGCCTGAGAGGTCTCACAATAGAGCTTGGCTGTCCATGGAAGGGACTGAGCACAAAAGAGGGTTCGGCTGGTACTGAACAAGTTCCCTTGAAACGTTGGTCCAGGAAGATGAGATCACTTTAGGTCCTACTTTCTGATACCATATGTCTACTCACAAAAACAGAAATCAGTTTAAGTGGCAAAGCATTTATCTGAGATCAAAGAATTGCAATCTGGGGAGCACAGATTCAGGAAGAAATCCAATAGTGTCGCAATTGCAAGAGGGGCTTATGGTTTTTACGGGAAAAAGGGAGAATGAGGCAAATTGTATTAAGGAAGAGTTTATTGGTGCTAGATGAGGTAAGGCTAGGTTTGTACTTCATAGATTGACCTCAGGTTCGATCATCAGACAAAAGCTAGACTTGTACTTCATTGATTGGTTAGCAATCTGATCATCAGCAAAGTCCAGTTTCATCAGTCCTTACAGACAGGATACTATTGTCCTTACTGACTTGTTGGAATGTTTACAGTTTGATCCAGTTTGGAAGATAAAGACAATAAGACGTGCAAGGTAATTCCTCTTAAATGGCTATTCCAGTTCTATTTTAATATGGGTCCTCTCACATCTCTTTTATACCTCAAACTAATTTACTAGGGGAAAAAAATCCCAAAAGAATAGAATTCTTTCAGTATCACAAATTTTTCATTTATCCTTATTTCACAATGAAAAGAAAAAGCATCTGAAACTTAAGGGGCATTTGTAATAGAGTCGATATTACTATTACTTCTACCATAAAGACGTGAAATTTTTAAAACTCAATTTGTAGCTCTTTTAAAACAATTAAGTATCATTAAATAAAAAAGAAATCCAAATATTCCTTGGAATATCTTGGCTCAGTCACATGAAAGGCTCATGACCAAGGAAGTAATTGTGGGTAAAACATCCCACTCTAGAAAGAAAATTTATTCTCCTGATTGGGCTTGTTGTTTATTTTTAGTCAGTTGGTGGGGGATGGGGTGAGGAGAAGAATTTGTGACATCACCAAAAGCTTTACTGAAAATTATTATAGAAACGAAATCAACGACTATATATGAGTAATTTAGTCATTTAAAGATGAATCCCAGTTTCAACTTTGGAATCCACAATCTTGCTGTTGATACTATTGCCACTGCAGCTGTTGCCACACTCCTAGTTCTTATGGAATGTCCCACAGGGTTATGAAGGCTTTTTATAAATCCAAGAAGAACATATTAAAAAACTCTTTGGAATAAAGGATCTAGAAGTGGAACTTTCTGTTTCTAAGCCCCCAAAACATCAATAGGTTTTGCAGTAGAAGCCAAATCCACATCTCCTGAGGCCAGAGCAAGAGCCAAGCCCTTCCTAGTTAGAGCCAAAGCCACAGCCAGGGCTCAGAGTCTTCCACAACCACAGCCAGGACCAGAGTGCAGGCTGCTGTCGTCCAACACAAGCCTCCATAACAGCTCATAGTGTCAGGACTTATGGGTCCTGTTGAAGGTTAAGTTCCTCCTCGTGTGAACTAACAACCACAGAGAGAGAGGCTTTTATACTCTTTGACGGGTAGATGTGGCAAACCAAGTTGGTTTACTTCAAGTTATTCAAAACCATGACTATCCTGCTATGGAAATCCAATTAAACTATTTTCTTAATTAGAAAAGACTCAATTAAGAAAGTTTAAATTTTTAATTTGATTTTCCTGCTGAGCTTCCATTCCAGAAAACCTATTGTGCCTGTAATGAGAAGAGTTGATGGGCTCTGCAAAGCCAACCATGACTTAATCCTCCAAGTCAACTGGATGCTAGACTTTGAGGCATCAGGCAGCCCTCTGATGATGTCACCTGAGATAGTGTCTCCCAGTTCTGTCCATTTCCTTGGCCACTTATTTTTCACAAAATTAAATGATGTACATTATTTCTACCTCTTCAGTGTTCAAGACAACTCTTCGACCTGTTCATCATTCAAATGCAATACTATATAAAATTATAATTAATTTAACATGACAAGAGGACAATTGCTTAGTCATAGATGTTTTTAAAAAACTTTTTGTCTTTCACATTTCGTAAATTATTTCATGTTACATTTTAGCATTTGTTTCCTAAATTGTGTTTTAATCTTTTGATAACACAAAGGTATTTTAAGGGTGAGAATTATGAACCTGACTGACATTTTAGTAGGCGATCAATAAAACCAGAAGTTAATGTTTGCAATTTACATTTCAGTAGCAGCAAGAAATAGTGTGTTTTTGTATTCTTTTGTCAATACTACTTCAATTTCTTATATTGAAAGTAGTAATACATTGTTTCTACCCAAATCTTCCTTTATATTTTCAAGGCCAAAACAATTTCTATTACAATTCTATGACATTATTGTTCTATTCTATTATTATTCTATTACAATTTGTATTATGTCTTACTTGGTTATTAAAGCAAAAATTATATGTCATTTATACTTTATTTACACAAGCTATTCCTTCCTTCCTTCTTTCCACTCTTGCTCTTAACCTCATTCTAATACCAATACTAATATTCTAAATACTAATATTCTAAACATATATCTACTACCAACGCTAATATTCTAAATATATATGTATTTCCTGCAATGTTTAGGAACTATACAATATTTTTGGACAATAAAAGATGAATAATACCTAGTTCTTACTGCAATTATAGAATTTATTATTATGGAAAATAAAGTATATGTGTTATAATTCAATATGGTCACGGTTGTGGTAGAATCTAAAATCTTAAATATTTAGAGCATCAACTCTAAATATTTAAGAGATCTGAAGGTGGAAACAGCTAGAGTGACCAACTGTCCTGGTTTTCCTGGGACAGTTTCCTGGTTTCCTGGTTTGTCCTGGGGTTTTCAGTTTGGGCACTGAATGCAGCCAGTGCTAGGAAAACTCTCAGGCCCGAGTAAACTGGGATGGCTGGTCACCCTAGAAGTAATTCAAGAGGCTCAAACCAGCAAAACTCCTATAAACATGATTACATATGTATTAGTTCTTTCAGAAAGAGTAAATAATTATTTAACAGGTGGAAAAAAAATGATGTTTTTATATTGAGGGAACTTTAAGTGGCATGCTATAGAACCACAATAGTACAGAGTATGCATGAAAAATAAAGTTTAATAATGCTGGAATAAAAAGGAGAGGGGAAGGATTGAAGATGAGGAAATAAAAGTCTACATTTATAAAACCTTATATGCCCACTAAAGTATTTTTATTTTATCTTCTGGGTCTGAAGTCGGCAATCTACAGCCCACGGGCCAAATCATGCCAGTACTTTTAATTGTAAGTAAAATTTTATTGAACTAGCACTCTCTTCATTTGTATATTGTCTGTATCAACAGAACTGAGTAGTTGTGCTAGAGAATATTTGTCCAGAAAGCCTAAAATATTTACTGTCTGCCCTTTTACAGAAAAAGTTTGCTACTGACTTCTGCTGTAGGTATGGGAAAGCCCACAGAGGAATCCAACAAGAGGATATGTGGTCGATCTTACCCAGTCCTTTTATTTGAGGAAAGTTATTGCTAATATCCCAGGAGGTTATCTACCTAAGAGATATTTAAGCAGAGTATTGATAACTTGTTCTTTTATCCTTTAAGTGAGAGCCATTCTAGCAATAATTTATATCTCCTGAACTACTATTCCATTTTGTAACTTGTTCCATACCCCTGTGAAATACATAAAAGTGAGATCAGAGAAGGCAAGGAATGGGGGAAATAAGTCTATTTGAGATACTAGAAGAAATTTAACAGTTGCTTGTTTAGTCCTAGTGTAAATAGAAATAATTTAATAATATACCCCAAGTCTTAATTTAGAACCAACATAAATGAGGAAAACTCATTTGAACAAAGGCAATTCTGGGAGGAAAGGATCTCAAATTTTAATCAAAGTTAATTGATATGGAAAAAAAGCATATGAATTCCAAACCCAATGTAGGATTCATTTTATTCCCTAAAGAAAGCAACTGAGTCAACCTGTGTAAATTAACCCAATCTTAGGGTGAAAGTTTCTAGTTTCTCATGATTACATCAGCGGTAGATTTTTTTTTTTCGTATCTGTTATTTATTAAGTTGAGGAAGTTCTTCTCTATTCCTAGTTGAAGGAGAGTTTTTAACATAGTAAGGAATTGACTGTTTAAATGGTTTTCCCGCATCTATTGATTTGATCATACGATTTTTATTTTTTAGCTTGTTGATATGGTATATTACATAAGTTGATTTTCAAATGTTAAGCCAGCTTTGCATATTTAGAATGAATTGTACCTCATCATATAATTCTTTTTATAAATCCTTGGATTAGATTTGTTAATATTTGGTTGAGAATTTTTGCAGCAAATTTCGTGAGAGACATTGTTCTGTAGTTTTCTTTTCCACTAACGCCTTTGTCTGATTTTGATATTAGGATCACGTTGTCCCAATGGAATGAGTTGGTAAATGTTCTCTCACCTTCTGTTTTCTGGAAGTGATTGTAGAGAACTAGTGTTATTTTTCTCTTTAAATGTTTGGTAGAATTCCCCAATGAAATTGGAAAGGTGCTGGGGCCAATTGCTTTTTCTTTTGGAAGGTTCTTTATTATTGCTTTAATTAATTTAACAGATATAGGGCTATTTAGATTATCTATTTCTTCTTCCATGACTTTTGATAGCTGTATCTTAAAAGAATTTGCACATTTTATCTAAATTATCAAATTTATGGATATAAATTTTTTTATAAATTCCCTATTAGTCTTTTAATATCCATGGGATCAGTGGTCATGACCCCTACTTCATTTCTAATAGTAATAATGTGTGTCTTATCTTTTTCTTTCTTGGCTAGCTGAGCTAGAAGTCTATCAATTATTGAAATTTTAAAAGAATTAGCTTTTGGATTTGTTGATTTCTCCTATTGTTTTCCATTTTCCAGTTCACTGATTTCTGCTCTGATGTTGTTCTATATTTTCTTTTGCTTACTTTGAGCTTAGGTGATTCTTTCTCTAGTTTCCTAAGGTACAAGTAAGGTTACTGGTTTTACAACTTTTTTCTTTGTTGGTATGTACATTTTTAATACTATAAATTTCCCCCTAAGTACTGCTTTTGCTGAATCCTGCACATTTTAATAAGTTGCATTTTCTTTTTCATTTAGTTTAAAATATCTTTTCAATTTCTCTTGAGACATATTTTAAATTCATGTGTCATGTGGAAGTCTGCTGTTTTGCTTTCCAAACATTTGGGGATTTTCCAACTATCTTTCTATTATTGATTTTTAGTTTATTCTGCTGTGGTCTAAGAACACACTTTCTAGTATTTCTATTCTTTTAAATTTGTTGAAGTGTGTTTAATGGCCCAGAATGTGGCCTATCTTGATGAATGCTTGTAGCAAGTTTTAGAAGAATGTGTATTCTGCTCTTATTGGACGGAGTATTTTATAACTATGAATTATACCAAACTGATTGTGAAGACATGAAGACATGCCAACTATATCCTTATTGATTTTCTGCTTCATTAATCTATCAGTTATTGACAGAAGCGTGGTGAAGTCCTTGGGTACATTACTGGATCTCTCTACTTTTTAAGTTTCAGCAGTTTTTGCCTCATACATCTTCATATTCTTTTAAGTGCATGCAGTTTAAAATTATTTCTTCTTTGTTCTTAATCATTTTCCCGGTTCTGAAATATTTTTGCCTAAAATTAATATAGGAAACCCAGAATTCTTTAGATTTGTATTTGCCTGATGTGTTTTCTCCACTCTTTTATTATAATGTATCTGTCTTTCTACTTAAGGTGGAATTTTCTTTGTAGATAAGATGTAGTTGAGTCTTGGCTCGTGTTTTTAATTTGTTTGTTTTTAATTCATGCTGACAGTCTTGTCTTTTCATTGGTGTATTTATTTTATTTACATTTAAAGTGATTATTTATGTAGTTTATATAGTTGGATTAATATCTACCATGTATGTAACTGTGTTCTATCCATTGCATTTGTTTTTTATTCTTTTTTTCATGTTTTTCTTCCTTCTATTATATTAATAAGCATTTTATCTGATTATACTTTATATCCTCTCTTAGAAGCATTTCAATTATGATTTTCTTTTTAGTGTTTGCTGTATAATTTACAATATATACTTTCAACTAATCTAAGTTCACCTTCAAATACCACTGTGACTTCACACGTACGATAGGTAACTAATAGCAGTGTATTCTAAATTCCCCTCTCCTGTCTGTTATAACATTTCACTTATCCATATGCTCTTTCATCCAGTGCATTGTTACTATTTGATTACTTCTCTATTCCATTCTTTCTCCTACTACCTTTCTTTATGTAGATCCAAGTTTCTTTAGCATCTTCCTCATGCCTGAAAAATTTCTTTTAGCATTTCTTGCAGAGCAGCTTGCTGGGGATAGGTTCCTTCAGTTTTGTTTGTCTGAGAAAGTTTTTATTCTCCTTCTATTTTGAAGGGTGATTTTTGATATAGGAAGTCTAGATTTGTGGGTTTTTCTTTCAACACTTTAATATTTCACTCCACTTTCTTCTTGCATGAGTAGTTTTAGATGAGAAGTTCACTGTAACATTTAACATTGTTTCTCTAGAGGTAAGGTGTTTTTTCCCCCAAGAAATTTCTGTTTATGTTTGATTTTCTGTAGTTTGAATGTGATATGTCTGGATTTTTGCTAATTGTTGTATTTTGTTTTGTTTTATTCTGGTTGGTATTCTCAGAACTATCTGGATCTATGCTAATGTGTGTTAATAATGTTGGAAATTTCAGCCATTATCACTTCAAGTATTTTTTTCTCTTTCATTCTATTTTTCTTCTTATATTATAATTATATTACATATATATAACATATTTTAATATTCCCCCACTGTTCTTGGATGTTTTGTTGTATTTTTCATTGTTTTTTTTCCCTTACACTTCATTTTGGCCAATTTATCTTGATCGATCTTCAAGTTCATTGATTGTTTCCTGGGTTGTTTTGAGTTTGCTGATGAACCCTTCAAAGGCAGTCTTCATTTCTGTTCCTATGTTTTCTATTCCTAGCATTTCTTTTTGATTTGGCCTTATTGTTTCCATCTCTGCTTACATCACTCATCCAGTTTTACCATTAGAGCCCTTAACATATAATTAGAGTTATTTTAAATTTCATGTCTGTTGATGCCATCTATATCATATTTGAGTCTAGTTCAGATCATTGATTTATTCAGAATGTGTTTTTTCTTGCCTTTAGTCATGCCTTGCAATTTTTTGTTGAAAGTCAGACATGATCTATTAGTCAATAAGAATTGAATTGAGGTAAAGAGGCTTTTAATGCAAGAATTTATGTTAATCTGGCTAGGGGTTTGGTTTTTGAATGTTTGTTTGTAGTTACAGGTTCCAGAGGCTTCAAATTGCTCTGGTATCCTTTTTTTTCTTTTTTTCTTTTTTTTTGGTCATCCCTCTATACCTTCGTTTTTCCTATGTACCCCTCCTGAGAGAGAGTCTGTGTCTTGAACCTCTTTCAGCTTGAATCCACTTTAATTTATTACATTGAAGCCCTGCTCGTTTGATAATAAGATGTTGGGAAAGGGACCATTCTATAATCTTCTGATTGAATATCAGTTTTTTATAGGGACCGGTCTCAGCGCTATCACCTTCATAAGTTTTTCTTCAGTTACGAAGTGCAGAGGAGGAAGAACTATTCCTCTGCCCTCTAGGTTCTTCTGGCTGCTCTAAGAACTAAATTGACATAAGACGGAATAACTGGAGAAAATCAAACAAAGTTTAATAACGTGTACATGGGAGAAACGCAGGAAAACTGAGTAACTCACCAAAATGGCAGAAGCCACCACCTTAGATATCATCTTCAGCTACAGACAAAAGAGGATGTAGGGAGGAGTAGTTTGGGACTTCAAATGCGAGGAAACCAATTCACATGGAGATGGAAAGCAAATGTTTGGTAAACAAATATTTGCTGGACCATCTATAGACAAAGTGACCTGAGAGAGAGATCTTTAATAAAAATCGACTTGGCAAGGTTCCTCCCAGGCTACCATACCCAGAGTTATTTGTGGTGAGAGCTCCTTCCTGGGACAGGCCTTCTACCTTAAATTCTTTTTGACAGTTAGAGGAAAGGTCAAAGTTTCTTTTTGAGTCTCTTGTTTTTTTTAAAAAAAGAATCCAGCCAAAGAGACATATTTTGGGGTGGCAAATTCTGATCCCCCACAGTAGCTTCTCCCTCCTCTGTTCCTTGACTGCAGCATTCTTCATCTATTTCCTTGAAGCCCTGACTCTTGTCTATTCTCCACTCTCTACTTTAGGTGAGACAAGAAGGCTGGAGGAAGCTGGAGTAGTGACAGATATCCTTCCCTCATCTGGGGTAAATTTTCAGAATTGCTCTGTGGCAAAGTATTTTCGCTTTTGGATTTTTGTTTTTTTCTCCTGGAAATTAGGCCTTTTTAAATCCAAAAGCCTCTGGGCACATGTCACAATGGTTTCTCTTCTCCTCCCTTTCCAGAATTAAGAAGGGATCTTTCTTGCAATGGTCACAAGGGATACTTGGTGGGATTCTTGGAGGGAACGCCCAAAAAAGTATGAGGACTTTTTCACACTGTTGTCCCAGCAGTTTCTCACTGTCATGCTTGTCTTCACTCGGCCGCTAAAAATTCACAAAAAATTACCACTTAAGTGTTCCTGCCAGTTCATGATTTGAGCAGCTTCTTCTCCAGGTAAGCAGATTTTGGTAGTTGTATCTTTCTGCATGTACATGTCTTTCTAGTTTTGGGGATGGTAGTTTGCCCAGTGAACTTAGTTCTCTGATGCATCCAAGAAAATTCATTGAAATTCAGTTTGTACAGATTTTTCTTGTAAGGAAGACTTCCAAGCTCTTTACATATCAGCACTGAAACTGTAAATCCTGTGTATCACCTTTTAATGTATGCTAAGGATATTTTCTAATAAACTCACCTGAAGGTCATCTGAGTCTTCAATGGAATAAAACTTTATTTGCATAATGGATTTGGGCCCAGCATTTTCCAGCTGTAAAGCTGAGCAAGTGTGATGATCTTTTCACGAGAGTAGAAAGCTACGAAGATTATTTTTTACTGCCTGTTTGCAAATGAATCATTGTTTTTGTCTAACTGAGCTATCTTAGCATTTTTTATTCACTAATAATGAATATCTTAGTTTTTCATATTTTCCCTGAACCTGATTTGTCATCCTTTTGCTTCTCTAATTAATATATCAAATAAAATTTTGTACATGCTCACCATCTCTTTTTATAAAAATTATGATTTTAACCTTTATAGAACCTATGTTTTGATGGTGCCTTGGTGTCATATTGGGGAAGGCTTTATAATATCATCTAAAAGATTTTTAATTTTATGGTGAAGTTATTGATGAGGGAAGTTATGCCATATGATAATTATACAGAACAATTTGCATTGCCCATGCCTAGACATCATTTTTCATGCCTTTAAACACATCTTATTTCTTTCAACCTCTTATTTTCCAAGAATAAAATGCATCTTTCGATAATTAATTGAGGCTTCACATCTTTTGTGAGGAGCTTTCACCCAAAGTTAAGTTTAAAAATTGTTATATTAAAACTGACTGTTCTGCTATGTATTTGCTCTCTTCAAAAATAGCATAATATTTAATCTTCCTTGAAAGAATGGATTTTAGCTTGCTCATCTTAGTAGTCTTAGTAGTGCCATAAAAAAAGAGTAATAAGTATCTACTAAATTGAATGGAACACAAAAATGACTGAAATATCATCCTGCCTCAACACATTACATTCTAAATGGAGAGACAGATGGAGAATAAAATTTATTTTAATAGATAGCAGCATGTGTATGTTTAATGATAGAAGTATAGATAAAAATATACCCTGGTGTAGAGGAAGCTCTCACTTATAATAAAGAAAAGACAGAATTAGAGTCCACTAAAGAAGCAGAATTCGACCTATATCTTGAAAGGTATAAGAGGTTAGTAGACACAAGAAGAAAAGTCATTCAAGAGAAAGAAAACAGTAATGAAGTACTGGGACAGTCGAGGAATACATCTGTAAGACAAAAATATATTTTTCCAGTAAATTCCAACTTTGTTTCTTTAGACCTAGTAGTTCTAGAGAACAGTGATAAAAAGTAATATAAAATAGGGCAAAAATAATGAAAATCTTTTAAATGGCATTGTAATTCTAAACTTATTGTATGTAAAAACTTTACCTACGATGAATAAATAAAAAGCAATCGGATAAACTGGAGTATGTGAGGAAACCATTTGGTTTAAAACTAATTTGGCCTGACCTTGTTTTTCCAGAAAACCCTGACGTGGCCTGTGGAGAAGGCACTGTACATCTGCTTTGAACACATAAAATGTCCCAAAGACAAGAATTATGCCCTCAAAGATAGGGATGTAGCTTCCTCCTCATACTGGTATTTCTTTAAGGATATGAATCTCTTCCAAGAAACTAAGGATTGATTACAGATCTGCTGTGCTCACCTCATGACCACTGACCTGCTGATCACTGTCTGGCTGTGCTCACCTGGTGACCACTGATCTTCTGTGCCAGCTAAGGATCTCGTGACAGCAGTAAAAATGATATTCCTGTCATATGTGATGTATACTTTTTGTTTCAAGACGTTATATAACTACCTTGTACACCCTGCCTCTTTGGTGTGCTTTCTTCCTTAGAGAAGGAAATCTGCGGGCTATAATCCTCAGACCTGGCTCATAATAAACTCATCCCAGTTTTGATTTATAGATTAATTATAGGTTATTTGCATTGACACCTAGAAGAATTAATAAAAATGAAACATTTTTTTGCTATGTGAGCTAGGGGCTTTTATTAATTAATCAATGGAGGATACACATTGGAGACCCCATGTTCAAGAACAGTTTGGCAATGATGGCATGGTAGAATATTTCCCTGGTAGTGCAATCCATGAGGATGTGAGGCATGAGATCCTAATAACACAAGTTGCACTAGCATTCATTCAAGAGCACACAGTCTTCATCATTAGGCTTGCTTGTGACAAGATTCTTTCCTTGATCAAAATTTATCCAGGCTCCTCTGAGCTGTCTTCTGAACTTGGCCTCGACCTTGGCCTATAATAAACACATCTCTCAGTCTCCCTTAAATGTCTACCAGAGAAAGCTCAATGCTCCAAAAGAATTTACTGTTTGTTCCAACCAAAAACTGACTATGGCCCTGACCACCCTTTTCTTAAAAGTATTTAGTTTAAAAACGTGCAATCATAAATCCCTTCTCTGTCCCTTTGAGATGTATCTTCTACAACCCAGGACTGTCTCTTCAAGGACTTGGAAGGCATCTCTTTGAAATGCAAATCTCTAAGGTTTTGCATTGCTTGCAGTCCCTGTAGCAGAGTAAAGGCCTAACTTCACTGGGTACCTTGCCACAATTTGAAAAATATCTTCTGTCTTGAAGATATGAAAGATATTGAAGATATGTTTCTCCTTCAGATAATCACCAATGAACAAACCCGGATGATCTAATCGCATTAGCCAACTCCTTGTTCGTGCTTTTTTGAATTTTCCACTATCACTGCTCTGCTCAGGACTCCACTCATCCCTCCCCTTACTCCCTCATTGTCTCTTAAACACCCAGTCACCTCTGCATAGATTGCTGTTGAGCTCTGTTCTGTGAAGGTCTTTCCCCTACTGCAGTAGTACTGAATAAAATCTTTCTTACCATCTATAAGCAGTGTCCAGTTTTGTTTCTTTTTTCTCACTGGATGCTAAATAACTAGCTACTAGCTAAAGAAGATAAAAAAAATATGAGATTTATGATGCAGAAGAACATGCAAGTAGAGTTAACGCATAACATTATGCAGTTTCTGAGGTCCTAGAAGATCAGCAAGTTCTATGGAAAAAGTTGAACCCAAAGGACCAGAAGCTTCCATCAAGAACGGAAAATAGTAGCTACAGCCAGAATCTCATAGTCATAGCTGGAGCCATAGACATAGCACAGGCCACCAAGACTAAAGGTAAGGCCACTGGAAGTGTTACCATAGTAATTCATCATGTCAGGGGTTGAAGATTTGTTTCATAGTGAAATAAGTCTCCTGAGACTAAAGATTGCAAAGAAATCTGATCATTTTTACATTCTCAGGGAAAGGTGTGGCAAACCATAGCACATGAGCTTTATTCTCTTTGAAAATAAAACTCTGATGAAAAATAGTACCATTTGGTCATACTTTTATTATTGAAGGGTAATTCCAAACATACAAGAAGTCTATTTTTCCATTGACTATATTTAATTGTTGTGTCTAAGAATGAGTCTTTATATGGAGAAATAAGTTTTACGTTTAAAGATAATGACTTCACATATTTCTACCTTTAAAATGTAATCATGAAATCTCTCTCATCAGGCAGCTCATTCCTGGCATTGCCTGAGAGTTTGGATTTGTCAAATAATATTTCCTTCATTTTGTTTACAGTAGAGTTTAAATTTATGCCAAATATAGTGTTTTCCTTATTTTTAAAATTCAGTAAATTAGCATACAAATTATAAAATTATCATGCGTAATTATATAATTTTGAAGCAGGAGACAGAATTTATTCATGGAAAACAACAAATATTTGACCATCCTGTTGTTTGTCTTTTCTGTGAAATGACATTCTAACTTCCTGAATATTGTATTGGTCAAATTCTATTAAATTATAGCCAAGCCCTGTTACAACATGACTCAACTTTGCTTCCACTACTACTTTTCATGAAGTGCCCATCCTATTCAGAAGGATCATCCAATGGTTTCTAAAATTGCAATTTGTGTCTACATTCAAGCTTGCCTTTACACCTTTGAACTAAGTGTTCTTACATTTCCTACACTTTTGGAATATATTCTTCTCAGCATAGTCTCAAACATTCCAGACTGCAGTCGTCTATTGAACTACTCTCTTTCTGTATTACTAACTGAATTTCTATTATATAAAATGTAATTTGTCACACTTTTAGACAAGAAGATAAGTGAGAAAAAAGTAAATGGTTACTTCATGGTCCTAGAAAGCTTATCTTTCATTATAGTTACAAAGGGTGTGTGTGTCTGTGTATTTCTATGTGTGTATATGTAGTGTGTGTAGATGCAAAGCTAAATATATGGAAGTACAACGTTAGAGGAAGTTAGAATTACTTGAAAAGTGTTTTTAGAGAAAGCAAAGCTATAGTGGACTGATTGTCCTGAAAAATAATCTCTGGAGAAAGTTTAAATTAGGTTTAAATTAGGCTGTGTCATAAACAATTTATAAGAATTCAACAGAGAACAGAGGAGGAGACTTCATCAAGAGGCAATGATTTAAATTAATGCTAAGGAACTAGACTAAGCAAGATGTGCATGTAGACAGGACAGAAAACTTCTGCAAAAAATAATTGAAAGTTGAGAAGCATATTGCTTCCAGATCAGTGAGGACCTTTACAAATTCTCTGCTGTTTATGAAGAGTCGATCATTCTATGGTTTTCTCCAGGGTACTGCCACAAAGGATATGACTTTTTAGAGATAATTATTTGATGTCAGGGTGAATTGAATGTAAAGATCTGAAATAATTTGGTTATTTGTGGTCTTTTGTGTTCCCACATCAATTGTAAAATCGTTTTTCTGTTTCTGTAAAAAAATACCATTAGTTTTTGATAGAGATTGAGTTTAATCTGTAGATGACTTTGAGTAGTATGAACATTTTAGCAATATTACTTTTTCCCGTCCATGAACACAAGATATCTTTGCATTTGTTTGTGTCTTCAATTTCTTTCATCAATGTTTTTTAGTTTTCAGCATACAAGTCTTTCATCTCCTTGGTTAAGTTTCTTCCTAAGTATTTTGTGTATCTTTAAAAGCCATTTCTTTGCTTGTCAGTCACTAAACCAAGTCACAGAGAAAGAGTTGGGACCTTGTTACAAAATGCCAGGAAAACTGTGACAACATTTTTTTCTAGATTCAAACTTTTTAAAACATTTTTTTTACCCTTACCACTCCTAAAAATCTCCATCTATTTCTAATGAGGGAAAACTTATTGTTTGAAGTTTTCCAAATGCTATATTCAGCCTAATTATCCAATATCAAATATTGAGCTTTAGTTTTCAAAATTTTTACATAAATATAATGAATCCTTTTACATGATCAGAAACAATGTATATCCTACTTGCATCATTTGTTATGTTTTTAATTAACGAGTTCTTGTGCCAACATTTTTGCAACATTCTGGTAAAACGTTACCTCCTCTTGGATTACTTCAGTTCTGTATAATCTATCCTTCCATGTTCTTTAAGTCTTATAGCGCATATATTTCCATGATAGAATTTTTAATTTTGATGCCGTTTTTCTATAGTTTTGCTATGGAAAAGTATAGACATAGATAATATAACGAACTCTTAGACAGATGTCATCCATTTTCAGCCATCATCAGTTAGTTGTCAATTATCTTTCATTTATATCTATATTAACTCTCTGCTTTTATAATTTGAAAAATCCGGATATCATAACATTTTATTTTATTTTTGCTGAGGGAGGTTAGCCCTGAGCTAACATTTTATTGCCAATCCTACTCTTCTTTTGCTTGAGGAAGATTAGTCCTGAGCTAACATCTGTGCCAGTCTTCCTCTACTTTGTATGTGGGTTGCTGCAACAGCATGGCTAACAAATGTTGTAGGTCCACATCCAGCATCTAAAGTTGCAAACGTAGCCACCAAAGAGGAGTGTGACAAACTCTCCCACTACACTACAGGGCTGGCTCCCATATCATTTTATCTGAAGGTGTTTTGATATGTATAAAACATAAAAACTTAATGTAAAAAACACAGGATATATTAAAAATAATGGAATCAAGTATAATATTTTTATCTTTCTTATTTATTGATAAAACAGGCTGTCTTTGGTAGGATCACTTTTTAGAGTCACTGCAGTACTGCATAAATACTGGCTACTGAATTGGTTGAAAAGTTTAAATTCTCTGTTGGATTGGTGAATATCACTCCTATAATCATCCCCAATTTTTCTAAGTTATCAAAAGGAATCATCACTGGCACTATGCTTTCTTTCTTGAGCACACTGCTGAATTATTTGTGAGAATCAATTGTGATACATGAAAACACAAGAGGCACACAAAATTGAGTGAATGGTAGGTCAGGAATGACATTGTGTGAAATTCAAGGATAAGAAGAGAGCTCTGAAGAAGCCAAACATGAGACAGAAATTAATGGCCAGTCTCATGTTGAAGGCAAAAGTCCATGAATAATATCTGGAAAACATTTTTTGTCAAAGTTTAAATAAAAAAGAAAATAGCAGTACTCAAAGAGATGGAAAACAGTAGAAGAACTCTTCTTAGAACAGAGGCAGTGGGGATCAATCAATATAGCAAAATGCCTTTGGATTCCAAGAAGTCAAAAGGCATCAAAGTATCTTTAACATACAGCACTTGTCAGTATATACTTGATTTTTGCACAGCTTAATAATTCAACAAAATCTGTTATCATCAAGAAAGACATACCTCTCCCTTACAGCACAGCAGATTCCTAATAATGCATAAAATGATATTGACAATGGAACAGGTGTTCCATAGAACTTTGAATTTTGTAGTAGAAAATATCTTCATCGGAATTCAAAATGTATAAAATTATTTGGTTCTGTGGGATTTCAAATCAAACAGAAGCATGAACTGAGCAAAACACCTCCCATGTGAAGGAGTTGTAATTTTAAAGCATCTGTGTTGTGTATAAGGGAACATGGTGTGAAGTAAATAATTCCATGAGAAAAAAATAGTTTGATGCAAATCATTATTAAGACACTGCAAAACTTGAATATCAATTGTGTTGAGATGAATGAAAGGAATGAACCTAAGTTTTTATGCTTGCAAAACATATTTGCTAGAGACTATGCTGAGAATTATCACAGAATAGATAAGGAAAGAAGGTACATGTCAGTAATGTTTCAGGAATGAGAATGTCCAGCTTGAGTGATGAAATTCTGATCAGAAACATATGTCTCCACTGATTCAATGTATCAGTCTTCATTGCAGTATCTTCTTAAGTGGCCTCCCCAAATTTTCACTGCTGATTTTGAAGCAAACGAAAGAATTAATTCATTAAAAAATTATTAACAAGTGATGAGTAATAGAAAAAAATTGTTTAGAAAAATCCAGAGGACCAATATCTTCTATAGAAAGTGGGACAGTAGTAGCCAAAGCCACAACCACTATAGCCACCAAGGCTACAGCTGGAACCGTAGCCATAGTCCTGGCCACTGAAACCACCAAGGCCATAGCCAAGGCCACCATAATAGTTGCCGTAGTAGTAGGTCATTGTGTTAAGTCTTGAGGGTTTGGTTGGATGTCGAAGGTGAGTTCCTTGAGGGTGAACATCACCAGCTGCACCTGGACTTTTACACTTCCTCACTGTGGGTGTGGAAAACCACAACACATGAGCTTCATTGTCTTTGAAAATCCTTCTTTGGTGGAAACAGTACTATTAAGTCTTACTTTTCTTATTAAGGGCTGTCCCAAAGATGCATGAATACATTTTTCCTTTGAATTTAGTTTAATTTTCATTCCTTAGAACTAGGCTTTGTATTAAATAATTATTTTCATGTCATCAGAGTTTCTGTTTCTGTTTTCACATATATCTATATCTATCACATATATCTATTTGTTTTCACAAATATCTATAGATATTTTCATTTGGCAATCAAAGTGGCAGTGTAGAGGCAAATAGTCTGAGAGCCAACTTTCATTTTTTCTATTCATATGTATATTTGTTTCTCTGTTCATATGATCAAGAGCAACAACTTATTCAGGCCTGTAGCCCTAAAAACATGGATTCAACTTGCATTCCTCTTTCTTATCGTCACTCGTATAATCATCTTACCAGACATTTTAAAAATATGTCTCCTTAAACTCCTTTCCTTTCTATTCCAAACCTCATACATGGGCACAGTGTTTGAATAAGATTTCTTTGACATTCACTAAGATTATAGCATTCCATCTGTTTTTCAATTAATTTTCTTTCAAACTCATTTTTTCTATGCCACTACTATTTTTAAATTTTATGACAATATGAAATAAAAATTATTTACTTATTATAAATTAATCTAACACTGACCCAAAAGATCCAATTCCTTCTTTATCCTAAGGATAGTATTTTCTTCTTCTTCCCCATGACAATGTGCATACTGTTCTCTTCTTTGGCTAAGCCTTTCTCTAACTTGTTTAAAATAGTCTTTTAACAAGATGTGCATGAAGTACAGTTCTATTCAATACGTCTCTCCATTTTATTTAAGTTGTTTTTCTCTTCTCCCAAAGTAAAACATTTAACTGTTTTTGAAGTTATGGTTATTGAAAAAATGTTAAATACGGTAAGCAGGTAATAAGCATTCATTCATTTTAAAGAGTTATCGAATCAAGGTCAATTGTGTTTTAATTACATTCTCACACACATCTTTCTCTACTACCTCATTTTAGGATGTTCTGCTTTTTGAACCTATAAATATTTTACTATATATCTGCTAGATATAAAGACTCTTTCTTAAAAAATAGGTATTAAGTATGGAATTTTTAAGTTATTGTTTATTTCCTGGAATTTAATCTCCATTATTTAAAGTTTCCTGTCAGGTTAGATTTAGTCCTGCATAAGTAACTGCTAATGATCGAATGGAAGAACTTCTCATTTCTAGCTTGAATCAGTGAAACATCTTCTCCAAATCCTTCCTCAATTTAGTAATTCATAAAAAGGTCAGCACAAACTATGTTTATAAGACACTACTGAAGTCCAAGTGAGAATCTCTGGCGCTTGTGAAGACTTGTGTAAGTTACTTAAAACTTAATTAGTTATAATTAATAGTTAAACTATTAGTTTATAACTTAATAGTTATACTGGGAATCACATTGTCTATAACTAAAAGATGAAGATTGAGGATCTGAAGACACCCAAATATATGATGAAAGCCATTAACCAGTCTCAGGTTTGAGGGAAGGCTGCCAAGAAAACACCTGCAATATGGTCCTTCCCAAGACTTAACTGAGGAACAAATACCACTACTCAACCTGAGCTGGAAAAATTATAGAAACATTAACTCAAGCCTCAATGAAACAAGGTTTAGAAGGTTCACAAAGTTCATTGGAAAATATTCACAGAAATAACAGAGAAGGCATAAAGAAGGAAGCTTCACGTCAATAGCATAGTAGGGGTGAAGATCGCCAGCCTGGGTGATGAATTCTGGATCAGGGAAACAGATTATTTCAGATAGACAATGTTTTCAGTAAAACCCAGAGGACCAGTATCTTCTATAGAAAGTGGGATGGAAGTAGCCACAGCCATAACCACCATAGCCTCCAAGACCATAGCCGGAACCATAGCCATAGCCCAGGCCACTAAAACCACCAAGGCCACAGCCAAGGCCGCCATAGTAGTTGCCGTAGTAGTAGCTCATTGTGTCAGAGGTTGAGGATACGGTCGGATGTTGAAGGTGAGTTTCCTGAGAATGAGTATCAGCAGACTCACCTGGACTTTTATACTCCCTCAGTGTGGGTGTGGTAAACCACAACACAAAGGCTTTCTTGTCTTTGAAAATCTATTTTTGGTGATTACTGTGCTATTAGGTTATACTTTTTATTAAGGATTGTCCCAAATATGGATGAATCCATTTTTCTTTTGAATTTAGTTCAATTTTCGTTTCTCAGTACCAGGCTTTGATGAAGAATTATTTTCACATCTTCAGAAGTTGTGTTTTCACATTGTTGTACATCTACATCATAATAATCAAGATTCCTTATTTCACATAGCTTGAGAGTTTGATCTTTGTCAATAATATCTTCATATAGCCTCAGATAGAGTGCTCTTCAATGATGATTTCTTCCTATTATTTATGATCAAATAAGCTAGCGTAAAATAATTAAATAATCATAAAAGGTTGTGAATGCTAATTTTTCATAAAGGAAACAGAAACAAATACGTGAATTTCTCTCTTTTTTGCATATTTGTGGGATAGCCTATTATGCACCTTAATTCCCATGAATATGATATTCAAGTTCTGTCATCAAATAATCCACGCCTACTTTCTCAAGCTTCATCTTCAACTTACATCAAACCTCCTTCTACCTAGATTCGCCCTCAAATTGTTTCTTAGAACCACTATTGCCTTCTCACTCTAAGCTTTTCCTCAGAAGTTCTTTCTCATTCTAAAGTAACTCTTCTGCTTAGAGCATCCTTCAACAATTCTAGTCCACAAACACCTACTAACTCACTATTACTCTTTAGAAGTGAGACCACCTCTTGCAAAATGCTTTCAATTTTTTTAACTGGTTACTCCAACTGGTATAAAAACACTTTGAGAGTGTGGACCTAACCCTACTTATAAAAGTAAACAAAATTGACATTTGTTCGTTTTTTAAATTTCTTTTTTCTTGAAATGCCCATTTAAATTTGTATAACTTTTCTGTTATTAGAGGTATTTCTATGAAAGGATGCTTCATATTTCAAATTGCAAAAGGAATCCCAATTAAGACAAATATACTCAATAAAATATTCATGTTAAAATTTTATTATGAGTAAGAGACTATGGTAAACCTTTGGGCAGGGAGATGATAGGTGAGAAATGTGTAAATAACCACTCCATGGACCATAAATCCTACAATAAATTGTACTCACAAAGGTGTGGGTGTGTGCACATGTTTCTTTATGTTGTATGTATGTGTCTGTGGTATTTGGTGTGTGTGAATGAATGCATACGTTTGTTTTTTCTTATAAGTACCATAAAGCAGGATACGGAAGAGTAAAATGATGGATAGATACTCTGATTTCAAGAGTGATATCAAAGAAGTAACTACTATAATAGCTGCAATGTCTTGCAAAAGAATCCTGGAGAAGTGTAAAATGAGTTGCATCTAGAAAGATGTATAAGAATTCTACAAGATGAGAAGAGAGTAGGAGATTCTAGCAAGGAAAATGGCTTCAGTCTATAATCAGAGACAAAAGTGAGCAAGGTGTGTCCTCAATGAGCAAAACATTGCGGTTGGGCAGAGTCTAAACAAAGAATAATTCATGGTTGGGAAGCATATTAACTTAAGACCAGGATGAGCCATCCATTATGGTCTATAGTTTTATTTAGGGCAATGGCAGCAGAGAAGTGGTGTTTTAAGAATACACGTTTTCTCTACAATGTAAATTGTATGGTGATTTCTTGAAAGCCAGGAGACCACATGAGAAGCTCTTAAATATCCTTTTGGAATGAAATAAGAAAAATGGACTGGCAAAGAAGAGCATAAGATATATTATTAAAAATACATAATGAGCTGGGGCTGGCCCCGTGGCCGAGTGGTTAAGTTCGCGCGCTCCGCTGCAGGCGGCCCAGTGTTTCGTTGGTTCGAATCCTGGGCGCGGACATGGCACTGCTCATCAGACCATGCTGAGGCAGCGTCCCACATGCCACAACTAGAAGAACCCACAACGAAGAATACACAACTATGTACGGGGGGCTTTGGGGAGAAAAAGGAAAAAATAAAATCTTTAAAAAAAAAAAAAAACCAAAACCCTTTTAAAAAAAAAAATACACAATGTGGATGTTTAGAGACCAGTATAAAACTTACATGCCAGAGTTATTTTTTGTTGTTAAATGTAATATGTTACATTCCCTTAGTGTAACTTCGGTTAAAAACATAATAAACAACATCTGACCTAAGATTTCTCGGTACATTTAGAGAGAATGCAAAGATTTAAATATTTATGATGATATCCATTTCTTTGGGTTTCTAATCAGTCAACGATCAATGGGAAGGGAAATATATTTATCAACATTCAGGATGAGAACACGTTAAGAGAATTATAATAATAGAAGGAACACTTTATAAAAATAAATATTTTGGTGCTAAAAGAGACTTTGGAAAGTCACTTTGACTACTTTACTCTGAATTTAAGATGCAATTAGCCCTGTGTGGAAAGTAAATTTTGAAGTGTTTCTTGATTAATACAATTAATATATAAGTAGAAATGATGCAAAAGTATAATTTGATAAAAACGTCAATCATATAGTGTTCTGTCAACAAGATATTTTCATTAGACGATCAAAGTGGTGGTGTAGATGCACATAGTCTGAGATCAGACTTACATTTTTTTCTAATCATATGTATATTTATTTCTCTGTGCATATGATCCAAAACAGCAACTTTATTCAGGCCTCTAGCCTTAAAAACACGGACTCAACTTGCATTCCTCTTCTTTATCATCACTCATTTGGCAGACTGCTTGACATTCTTGAAATATGTCTCCTTTACCTCTTTTCTTTCTGTTCCAAACCCCAAACATGGCACAGTGCTTGACTTGGGACTTCTTTGGCATGTGGCAAGATTACAACATTTTAACTGGCTTTAAATTATTTTCTTTTAAACCTCTTTTTTTTCTGTGCCTCTACGGTTCTTAAATGTTATGGCAATATGAAATAAAAATTATTTTACTTAACATTTAAGGAAGTCCATATACTATACGCATGCTAAAAATCCAACATGGACCCTCAAACTGGAATTTCTTTTTTATCCTGTGAACAATATTTTTTTCTTCCCCATGGAAATGCACATGCTGTTCTCTTCTTTGGCTACACCTTTCTTTAATTTGTTTGAATTCTAACATTTTAGTAGGGCGTACATGAAGTACAGCTCTATTCCATACATCACTCCACATTCTTTAAGTTCTGTAGCCCTTAGCACAAAATAAAACATTTAGTTGCTTTTGAAATTATGGTTATAGAAAAAATTTTAAATACAGACAAATAGATATTAGGATGTAAACAACTTCCATAAATCATTTATTCCTTTTAAAACTTATCAAGTCAAGGTCAATTGTGTTTTAAATACAGCCTCACACACTTTCTTTGTTGCATCATTTTGAGATGTTCTTGGTTTTGAACCCATAAGTATCTTAATATTTGCCTATTAAAGATAAAGACTCTTTCTGAAAAATATATGTATTATGTGTGTAATTTTTAAATTTATTTCCTGGAATTAAAGCCCCATATTTAATATTTTTAGTCAAATTGGACTCAGTGCTACGTAAGTAACTGCTAATGATTGAATGGAAGAGTGTTATTTCCAGCTTGAATCAGTAAAACTCATTACACAAATCATTCCTCAATTTACCAAATCATACAAAAGTCAGCACAAACTGTTAGTTTATGAAGACGTTACTGAAGTCCAAGTGAGAATCATTGGAGCTCCATGAAGACTTGTGTAAGTTACTTAATTAAATGAGGGTTATATTGGGAATCACATTGTGCGTAATGAAAAGGTGAAGATTATGGATCTGAAGACGCCAAAATACAAGATAAAGCCCAATAACCAGTCCCAGGTTTGAGGAAAGGCTCTAAGACAACACCTGCAGCAAAGTACACCCCCAAACATTGATTCAAGTCCCCTTTTTTCTAAATTTGTGAAGAAAAGTAATGTAAGAACTGAAAAGTTAAATAGTTACATGATAATATGATAAAATAATAAAGAAAGTCTGAACATAGAAAAAAAATTCCCAGGCCCTCTATTTCTTCCATAGAAATTGAAGCTTGCGGCATGGGTTCCGTGTGTGTATATATTTTGTTTATGTCTGGGGTGTGGGTGGGGAGGGAGACAAGACACACACATACGTATTCCGGTCATTGTGTTCCAAGGAGGCACCTGACAGAGAGTCACACTCAATAGAGAGTGAGCAAAAAGTCATGGACACTTCTTCTTCATAAAACTCATAAATAATAGTTTTTAAAGAGTAAATATCCTCAAAAGTATTCATTTCCTGATACACTGAGGTTAGAGTAGTTATTAGATTAAACTAGTAACTTTTCAAATTAGGTGTCATTAAATTTAAAAGAATTAGTTGTGCCTAAATTTGTTTGCTTCTATAGGATGACAAATGAAAAAGGGAGCAATATCTGAGCAAGTTATCACATGAGATGTAGGAGTTATTGGCAAAAAGGTAATAAGATCAGTTCTAAGGAAGTAAACAATTGTATGGAGAAAATACGTTTCAATGAAATATAGCACTCAGATATCCCAAAATTATGAATAAAAAGTGCATTTAGATGGGCTTATATAAAGGAAACAAGGTATAGAGAGTTCACAAAGTTTATTGGAAAATATTCCCACAAATGTCACAGGAGGGATAAAGAAGAAAGCTTCATGTCAATAGCATAGTAGAGGTGAAGTTGCTGGCTTGGGTTGTGATGAATTCTGGATCAGGGAAACAGATGGACAATGTTTTCAGTAAAATCCAGAGGACCAGTATCTTCCATAGAAAGAGGGACGGAAGTAGCCACAGCCATAATCATCATAGCCTCCAAGACCATAGCTGGAACCATAGCCATAGCCCAGGCCACCAAAACCACCAAGGCCACAGCCAAGGCCACCATAGTAGTTACCATAGTAGTAGCTCATTGTGTCAGAGGTTGAGGATACGGTCGGATGTTGAAGGTGAGTTTCCTGAGAATGAGTATCAGCAGCCTCACCCGGACTTTTATACTTCCTCAGTGTGAGTGTGGTAAACCACAACACAGGAGCTTCCTTGTCTTTGAAAATCCTTCTTTGGTGAAAACAGTACTATTAAGTTATACTTTTATTAAGGGTTACCCTAAATATGGGTGAATACATTTTTCTTTTGAATTTAGTTCAATTTTCATTCCTCAGAACCCCACTTTGATTGAAGAATTATTTTCACGTCTTCAGAAGTTGTGTTTTCACATAGTTCTATATGTACATCATAATAGTCAGGCTGCCTTATTTCACATAGCTTGAGAGTTTGATCTTTGTCAATAACATCTTCATTTAACCTCAGATACAGTGCTCTTCAATGATGATTTCTTCCTATTATTTATGATTGAATAAACTAGGGTAAAATAATTAAATAATCATAAAAGGTTGTGAATGCTAATTTTTCATAAAGGAAACAGAAACAAATATGTGAGTTTTCTTTCTTGATTGCATATTTGTGGGATAAACTTCTATGCACCTTCATTCCCATGACTATGATATTCAAGTTCTGTCATCAAATAATCCAAGCCTACTTTCTCAAGCTTCTTCACACTACAACTTACATCAAACCTTCATCTACCTAGATGAACTCTCGAAGCGTTTCTTAGAACCACTGTTGCCTTCTCACTCTAAGCTTTTCCTCAGAAATTCATTCTCATTCTAAAGTAACTCTTCTGCTTAGAGCATCCTTCAACAATTCTAGTCCACAAACACCTACTAACTCACTATTACTCTTTACAAGTGACACCACCTCTTGCAACATCTGTTTTCTATTTTTTTATCTGGTTATTCAAACTAGTATAAAAACACTTTGAGAGCATGGACCTAACCCTATGTATAAAAGTAAATAAAATCTATATTTGTTGGTTTTTTAAGTTACTTTTTTCTTGAAATTCTCATTTAAATTTTTATAACCATTTTGTTATTAGAGGTATTTATACAAAAGGATGTTTCATATTTCAAATTGCAAAAAGAATCCCAATTGAGATATAGTCAATAAAATATTCATACTTAAATATCATTATGAGAAATAAACTATGATAAGCCTTTGGGCAGGGAGATGATAGATGATAAATATGTAAATGACTACTCCATGGACCATGAATCCTACAATTAGTTGTACTCACAAAGGTATGTGTGTGTGCATGTTTCTTCATGTTGTATGTATGTGTATGTGGTATTTGGTGTGTGTGAATGAATGCATAGATGTGTTTTTTCTTCTAAATACCATAAAGCAGGATATGAAAGAATAAAATGATGGACAGATACTCTGATTTCAAGAGTGCTTTAGAAGAATTAACTATTATAGTGACTGAAATGTCTTGTAAAGGAATTCTGGAGAAGTGCAAAATGAGTTGCAGCTCGAGGGATGGATAAGAATTCTACAAAGTGAGAAGAGAGAGGAATTTCCAGCAAGGAAAATGGCTTTAGCTTATGATCAGAGACTAAAGTAAGCAAGGTGTGTCCTCAATGAGCAAAACATTGCGGTTGAGGCACAGAGTCTAAACAAAGAATAATTCACGGTCAGGAAGCATATTAACTTAAGATGAAGATGGGCCATACTTTATACTTTACAGTTTTGTTTAGGACAATGGCATCAGAGAGGTGGTATTTTAGGGATACATATTTTCTCTGCAATGTGAATTGTACGGTGAATTCTTGAAAGCAAGAGGACCACTTGAGAATCCCTTACAATACCCTTTAGAATGAAATAAAAATGAACTGGCAAAGATGAGCATAAGATATATTATTGAAAATCTATAAGGCAGATGTTTAGAGACCACTATAAAACTTACAATCCAGAGTTATTTTTTCTTGTTAAATGTAACGTATTATACTCCCTTAGGGTAACTTTATTTAATAAAATAAACAGTATCAAGCCCTAAGATTTCTCAGTACATTTGTTTCGAATGCCTAGATTTAAATATTTAAGATGATATCCATTTCTTTGAATTTATAGTCAGTCAACAATCAATTGGAAGGGAAATATATTGGTAAACATCCAGGAATGAAAACATGTCAAGAAAACGTAATTTTAATAATAAAAGGAAAACCTTATGAAATAGATATTTTAGTGCTAAAAGAGACTTTGGAAAGTCACTTGACTACTTTACTCTGAATTTAAGATGCAATTATTTGCTGTGCAGAAAGCAAATTTTGAGGTGTTTCTTGGTAATTACAATTAATATATAAGTAGAAATGACATAAAAGTACAATTTGATAAAAACATCAATCATATAGTGTTCTGTCAACAAGATATTTTCATTAGACAATCAAAGTGGTGGTGTAGATGCAAATAGTCTGAGATCAGACTTACATTTTTTTTACCCACATGTATATTTATTTCTCTGTTCACATGATCCGAAACAGCAACTTTATTCAGGCCTCTAGCCTTAAAAACACGGACTCAACTTGCATTCCTCTTCTTTGTCATCACTCATATAGGCAGACCGCGTGACATTCTTGAAATATGTCTCCTTTACCTCTTTTCCTGTCTATTCCAAACCCCAAACACGGCATAGTGTTTTAGTTGGGACTTCTTTGACATGTGCCAAGATTACAGCATTTTAAATGGTCTTCAATTATTTTATTTAAACTCATTTTTTTCTGTGCCACTACTGTTTTTAAATTTTATGGCAATATGAAATAAAAATTATTTTGCTTATTATTAAGGATGTTCACATGGTAGAGTCACTCTAATAATCCAACAGTGACCATAAAACTCTAATTTCTTTTTTATCCTATGAGTAATACTCTTTTCTTCCCCATTGCAGTGCGCATTCTATTCTCTTCTTTGGCTGTGCCTTTCTTTAATTTGTTTGAATTCTAACATTTTAGCAAGATGTACATGAAGTAGAGTTCTATTCCATATATCACTTCACATTCTTTAAGTTCTATAGAACTTGGCATAAAATAAAACATTTAGTTGCTCCTGAAATTATGGCTAAGGAATAATTTTTAAATATAGACAAATAAGTATTACAATATAAACAACTTGAATAAATCATTCATTCCTTTTAAAGAATTATCAAGCGAAGGTCAATTGTGTTTCAGATACAGCCTCACATCTTTCCTTGCTGCATCATTTTGAGATGTTCTTCTTTTTGAACCCATAAGTGTTTTAATCTGTATCTATTATGATATAAACATTCTTTCTAAAAAATTTATATTAGGTGTATAATTTTTCATTGTTATTTATTTCCTAGAACTTAAGCCCGGTTATTTAGTTTCTTGTCAGGCTGGACTTAGTGCTTCGTAAGTAACTGCTAACGATTAAATGGAAGAGTCTTAATTACAGCTTGAGTCAGTGAAACTTATTATCCAAATCATTCCTCAATTTACCAAATCAAAAAGTCAGCACAAACTTAGTTTATGAACACATTACTGAAGTCCAACTGAGAATCACTGGAGCTCCATGAAGAACTGTGTAAGCTACTTAATTAAATGAGAGTTACATTGAGAATCATATTGTGCACAATTAAAAGATGAAGATTATGGATCTGAAGATGCCAAAATACAAGATAAAGCCCAATAACCAGTCTCAGGTTTGAGGAAGGCTCCAAAGACAGCACATGCAATAGAGTCCATCCCTAGAAAACTGAGGGACAAATACCACTATTCAACCTGAGCTGGAAAAATTGTAGAAACATTAATTCAAGTATCCTTTTCTTTTTAATTTATGAAGAAAAGTAATGTAAGACCTGAAATTTTAGTTACATGTTAACGTGATAAAATAATAAAGAAAGTCTGAACATAGAAAAGAAATTCCCAGGTCCTCTATTTCTTTCACAGAAATTGAAGCTGGTAGCGTGACTTCTGTGTGTGTGTGTGTGTGTGTCTGTGTGCCTGTTTGGGGCAGGGGTAAGGAGGGAGAAAACACACTCAAATATGTATTCCAGTCATTGTTTTCCAAGGAGGCACCTGGCAGAGGGTCACACTCAACAGAGAGTGAGCAAAAAGGCATGGACATCTCTTCCTCACAAAGCTCATTTAAAAAATGGTTTTTAAAGAGTAAATATGCTCAAAAATATTCATTTCCTTATATACTGATGGTAGATCGATTACATTAAATGAGTAACTTTTCAAATGAGGTGTTATTATATTTAAAAGAATTTGTTATGTGTGAATATGTTTGTTTCTATAGGATGACAAATGAAAAAGGGAGTGATATCTCAGCAAGTTATCCCATGAGATGTAGGAGTTATTGGCAAAAAGTTAATAAGATCAGTTTTAAGAAAGTGAACAACTGTTTGGAGAAAATATGTTTCAATGAATTGTATCACTCAGATATCCAAAAATTATGAATAAAAAGTGTATTTAGATAGGCACATATCAATGAAACAAGGTTTAGATAGTTCTCAAAGTTTATTGGAAAATATTCCCACAATGTCACAGAAGATATAAGGAAGGATGCTCATGTCAATAACATAGCAGGAGTGAAGATCGCCAGCCTGGGTGATGAATTCTGGATCAGGGAAACAGATCATTGCAGATAGACAATGTTTTCAGTAAAATCCAGAGGACCAGTATCTTCCATAGAAAGAGGGGCGGAAGTAGCCACAGCCATAACCACCATAGCCTCCAAGACCATAGCCGGAACCATAGCCATAGCCCAGGCCACTAAAACCACCAAGGCCATAGCCAAGGCCACCATAGTAGTTGCCGTAGTAGTAGCTCATTGTGTCAGAGGTTGAGGAGACAGTTGGAAGTTGAAGGTGAGTTTCCTGAGAATGAGTATCACCAGCTTCACCTGGACTTTTATACTCCCTCAGTGTGGGTGTGGTAAACCACAACACAGGAGCTTCCTTTTCTTTGAAAATCTATTTTTGGTGAAAATAGTACTATTAAGTCATACTTCTTTATTAAAGTTTGTTGTAAATATAGATGAATACGTTTTTCCTTTGAACTTAGTTTAATTTTCATTCCTTAGAACCAGGCTTGATTGAAGAATTATTTTCATGTCTTCAGAGCTTCCATCTACATCATAATAATCAGGCTCCCTTGTTTCACATAGTTTGAGAGTTTGATCGGTGTCAATAATACCTCCATTTAGCCTCAGATAGAGTTCTCTTCAATGACGGTTTCTTCTTCCTATTTATGATTAAATAAACTGGTGTAAAATTATTAAATAATCATAAGTGAGAATGCGCATTTTTCAGAAAGGAAACAGAAACAAGTATGTGAGTTTTCTTTCTTGTTTGCATATTTGTGTGATAACCTTCAATGTGCCTTCATTCTCATAAAGATGATTTTCAAGTTCCGTCATAAAATAATACAAGCCTACTTTATGAAGCTTTTTCACACTACAATTTACATCATACGTCCTTCTACCTAGATGAGTCTCGAATTGTTTCTTACAATTTCAATTGCCTTTCTCGCTCTAAGGTTTTTCTCCAACATTCTTTCTCCCTTTAAAGTAACTCCCTCTTTTTATAGCTTCCTTCTACAATTCTAGTCCACAAACACACACTAACATACTTTTACTATTTTAATTGACATTTCCTCTTGCAGAATTTATTTTTCACGTGTTAACTGGTTTCTGGAACGGGTTTAAAAACATTTTGGAGGCATGGACCTGATACCTAATGTGATACCTTCCAAAAGTAAACAAAATACTTATTTGTTAGATTTTAAAATTTCTTTGCTCTTGAAATGCCAATTTAAATTTTGATAAGCTTTTTTTTAAAGAAAAAGATCTATAGGATGGAATGCTTCATATTTCAAAATGCAAAAAGAATCCCAATTAAGACAAATATTCTCAATAAAATATTCATGCTTACCTTTTATTATTAGAAAGAAACTATGGTAAGCCTTTGGGTAGGGAGATGATAAATCATTAATATATAAATAACAACTCTGTGGACCTTAAATCCCACAGTTTAGTTGCACTCACAAATGTGCGTGTGCACGTCTCTTCATGTTGTAAGTATGTGTGCATGGTATTTGATGTGTTGAATGAATTCATACTTGTGTTTTTTCTTATAAATACCATAAAGCAGTATATGGAAGAGTAAAATGATGGATGCTTGCATTGAGTTCAAGACTGATTTAGAGGAATTAACTATTATAGTATGTCTGGAAAAAGAATTCTGGAGAAGTGTGAAATGAGTTGCATCTAGAGGGATGTGTAAGAATTCTGCAAAGTGAGAAGAGAGGAGGAGTTTCTAGCAAGGAAAATTGTTTTAGCTTATGATCAGAGACAAAGTTAAGCGAACTGTGTCCTCAATGAGCAAAACATTGTGGTTGGAACACAGAGTTTAAATAAAGCATAATCGATGGTTGGGAAACATGTTAACTTAAGAGCAAGGTGGACCGTACATTATACTTTACAGTTTTGTTTAGGGCAATGGCATCAGAGAGGTGGTGTTTTAGGAATACATATGTTCTCTGCAATCTGAATTCTACACTAAATTCATGAAAGCAAGAGGACCACTCGAGAAGCTCTTACAACATCCTATTAAATAATGAAATAAGAAAAAAGAACTGGAAAGGATGAACTCCATTTACACCATCATTTTGTTTTTGAAAGGAAAGCAATTTAAAGGGATGTGTTTAGGTCATTGCATGCCTCCAATTTAGCAAATTGAAATAAAACTTGTTATAACATTTAAATATAAAGATAATAAATTATTAAAAATCAATGGTATTTGTGTAGATGTTTAGAGACCAGTATAAAAGCAATAGTTATTATTCCATATAGCTGTAATTATATAATTATATAATATAGTTATAATTTTTCTTATTTAAATGTAATGTATTAGATACCTTATGTTAACTTTATTTTTTTTCAAATAAGCAATATTAGGCCCTAAGATTTCTCAGCATGTTTATGTAAAATACATAAATTAAAATAATCATGATGAAATCCATTTCTTTGGATTTCTAGTCAGTCAACAATCAGTTGGAAGGGAAATATACTTGTAAACATCCATGAATGAGATCATGTCAAGGTAACTTTATTATAATAACACAAAGAAAACCTTATAGAAATCGATATTTTGGTGCTAAAAGTGATTTTAGAATGCCACTTTGATTCCTTTACTCTTAATTTAAAATGCAACTATCTGCTGTGCAGAAAGTAAACTTTGAGGTGTTTTTTGGCAATTGCAATTAATATATAAGTAGAAATGACGTAAAAGTATAAGTAGATAAAAACACGAATCATATAATATTCTGTCAACAAGATATTTTCATTTGGTTATCAAAGCGGCAGTGTAGATGCAAGTAGTCTGAGATTAAGCTTTCATTTTTTGTTCTCACATGTATATTTATTTCTCTGTTCATATGATCAGGAGCAGCAACTTTATTCAGGCCTCTATACGTAAAAACATGGACTCAACTTGCATTCCTATTGCTTATTGTCACTCATATAGTCAATCTACTGACATTTTTGAAACATGTCTGCTGAAACACCTTTCCTTTCTATTCCAAACACGATACACGGGCACAGTGTTTGAGTTGGGATTTCTTTGGCTAAGAAATATAAGATTTATATTGCTAAGATTATAGCATTTTATCTGGCTTTCAATTAATTTTCTTTTCAACTCATTTTGTTTCCTGAGCCACCATTGTTTTTAAATTTTACGGCAATACGAAATAAAATATATTTTGCTTATTTAAGGGTGTCCATAGGCTATAATCACTCAATAATCCAACACTGACCCTAAAGCTCCAACTTCTTCTTTATCCTAAGCATAATATTTTCTTCTTCCCCAAGAGAATGCACATGCTATTCACTTCATTGGTTAAGCCTTTCTCTAATTTGTTTAAAATAATATTTTAGTAAGGTGTACATAAAGTACAGTTTTATTCAATACATCTCTCCATGTTCTTTAAGTCCTATGGAACTTCTCCCAAAATAAAACATTTAATTGTTTTTGAAATCATGGTTATGGAAAAAATTTTAAATATAGAAAAGTAGGTAGTACAATATAAACGACTTCCTTCAATCATTCACTCTTTTTAAAGAATTATCAAGTCAAGGTCAATGTGTTTTAAATATAGCCTTACACACTGTTGTCTCTAACTGCATCATTTTGAGATGTTCTGCTTTTTGAACCCATAAATATTTTAATATATATCTATTAGATATAAAGATCTTTTCTAAAAAAGTAGGCATTAGGTGCATAATTTTTTAATTATTATTTATTTCCTGGAATTTAAACGCCATTGTTTAACGTTTCTTGTCATTTTGGACTTAGTGCTGCATAAGTAACTGCTAATGATCGAATGGAAGAGTGTTATTTCTGGCTTGAATCAGTGAAACTTATCCAAATCATTCCTCAATTAACAAATCATAAAAGAGTCAGTACAAACTCTTAGTTTATGAACACACTTCTGAGGTCTGAGTGAGAATCACTGGAACTCCATGAAGACTTGTGTAAGTCACTTAATTAAATGAGAGTTATATTGGGAATCACATTGTGCATAATGAAAAGATGAAGATTATGGATCTGAAGACACCAAAATATGAGATATAACCCAATAACCAGTCTCAGGTTTGAGGAAAGTCTCCAAAGAAAACACCTGCAATAAAGTCTGTCTCATGATGTCAATACCAGTTAAATAGGAAGAAATGCAACTACTCAACCTGAGCTGGAAAAAATAAAGAAACATTAATTCAAACCTCAATTTTCTTTAAATTTATGAGGAAAAGAGGGGTAAAATCTGAAAAATTAAATAGTTACATATTAACATTATAAAACAATAAAGTCTGAGCATAGGAAAAAATTCCCAGACTGTTTCTTTTATAAAAATTGAAGCTGACTGAGTGGGCAGTGTGTGTGTGTGTGTGCGCGTGCTTGGGGCAGGGGGAGGGAGAGAGACAAAACTGAAACAATGTATATTCTTGTCATTGTTTTACAAGGAGGCACGTGGTAGAAGGTGACACTGAATGAAGACTGAGCAAAGCTCCTAAAAATAACAGTATTTACACAGTAAATATGCTCTAAGGTATTCCTGTCATGATTGGGGCTAAAGTGTTATTACATTAAACTAATAACTTTGCAAAGGAGATTTCATTATATTCATAAGAATTAGATTGTGCCTAAATAAATTTGTTTCTATAGGATGTCAAGTGAAAAAAGGAGCAATATCTGAGCAAGTGATACATGAGATGGAGGAGTCACTGATTAAAAGTAAGATCAGTTCTACAGAAGTAACAATTGCATGGAGAAAATATGTTTCAATGAAATAGATTACTCAGATATGCCTAAACTACCAATAAAACATACACATAGATAGGCAAATATAAATGAAACAAGGTTTAGAATTTTCAGAAAGTTTATTGGAAAATAAAGCCAGAAATGTCACAGGAGGGATAAAGAAGGAAGCTTCATGTCAATAACATAGTAGGGGTGAAGATCTCAAGCCTGGGTGATGAGTTCTGGATCAGGGAAACAGATCATTGCAGATGGACAATGTTTTCAGTAAAATCCAGAGGACCAGTATCTTCCATAGAAAGAGGGGTGGAAGTAGCCACAGCCATAACCACCACAGCCTCCAAGACCATAGCCAGAACCATAGCCATAGCCCAGGCCACTAAAACCACCAAGGCCATAGCCAAGGCCGCCATAGTAGTTGCCGTAGTAGTAGCTCATTGTGTCAGAGGTTGAGGATACGGTTGGATGTCGAAGGTGAGTTTCCTGAGAATTCGTATCACCAGCCTCACCGGACTTTTATACTCCCTCAGTGTGGGTGTGGTAAACCACAACACAGGAGCTTCCTTTTCTTTGACAATCTATCTTTGGTGACAACAGTACTATTGAGTCACAATTTTCTTATTAAAGCCTGTCCCAAAGATGCAAGAATACATTTTTCCTTTGAACTAAGTTTAATTTTCATTCCTCAGAACCAGGCTTTGTACTCAACAATCATTTTCATGTCTTCGGAGCTTCTGCTTTCACGTGTTTCAATACCTACATCATAGTGATCAGGCTTTCTTACTTCACATAGCCTGAGAGTTTCATCTTTGTTAATGATATCTCCATTTTATCTCAGACAGGGTTCTCGTCAATGATGATTTCTTCTTCCAATTTTGGTTAAATAGATTAGGGTAAAATTATTAAATAATCGTAAGTGATTGAGAATGCATATTTTTCAGAAAGGAAATAGCAACAAGTAGGTGAGTTTTCTTTCTTGTTTCCATGTAGATGTGATAACCTTCTAAGCACCCTCCTACTTGTCAAGACAATGTTCAAGTTCTGTCATACAATAATCCAGGCCTACTTTCTCAAGCTTCTTCATACTACGGCTTACATCAAACCATCATCTACCTAGATGAGCCCTCAAATTGTTTCGTAGAACTTAAATTGCCTTTCTCACTCTAAGCTTTCTCTCATTCATTCTTTCTCACTCTAAAGTAACTCCCTCTTCTCCTCATAGCTTCCTTCAACAATTCTAGGCCACAAATACCTATGAGCGTACTGCTACTCTTTTAAATTGACACTGCTTCTCGTAGAATTTGTTGTTAATTTTTTAACTCATTACTATAACTTGTTTAAAAACACTTTTGAGGGCATGTGTCTGTCACCTAATGTGATACCTTCCAAAAGTGAACCAAATACTTATCTGTTGATTTTTTAAATTTATTTTTTCTTGAAATGCCCATTTTAATTTTTAAGATTTTTTTCCAGAAAGAGATCTTTATACAAAGGAATGCTTCAACTGCAAATTGCAAAAAGAATCACAGTTAATACAAATATACTCAATAAAATACTCATATTTACAATTTATTATGAAAAAAGTAACATAAGCCTTTGGGCAGGGAGATGATAAATGATTAATAAATGACCACCCCATGGACCTTAAATCCTGCAATTTAATTGTACTCACAACCATGTGTGCGCATGTCTCTTCATGTTGTATGTATGTGTGCATAGTTTTGGTGTGTCTGAATGAATGCATGCATGTGTTTTCTCTTATAAATGCCACAAAGCAGTATATGGAAGAGTAAAATGATAGATAGTTACACTCATTTCGAGAGTGACTTAGATGAATTAACTATTATAACGGCTGCAATGTCTTCCAAAAGAATTCTGGAGAAGTGTGAAATGAGTTGCATCTGAAAGAATGTATGGCCCATGGTGTAGTGGTTAGTTTCAGCATGCTCCTCTTTGGTGACCCAGGTTCCTGGGTTCAGATCCCCAGCTTGGATCTATACCACTCATCAGCCATGCTGTGGTGGCAACCCACATATAAAGTGGAAGAGGATTGGCACAGATGTTAGCTCAGGGCTAATGTTCCTCAGCAAAAAAAAAAAAGATTTCTACAAAGTGAGAAGAGAGGAGGAGCAAGAAAAATGGCCTTAGCTTATGAGCAGACACAAAGGTAAGCAAGCATTGTCCTCAATGAGCAAAACATTGTGGTTGGAACACAGAGTTTAAATAAAGAATAATTGATGGTTGGGAAACACATTAACTTAAGACTAAGGTGGGTCATACACTATATTCTATAATATTTTTAGGGCTATGGAATGAGAGAAATGATGTTTTATAAATATATATTTTGTCTCTACTGTGGATTTTATGGTGAATTCTTGAAAGCAAGAGGACCACTTGAGAAGATTTACAATATCCTATTATAGAATGAAATAAGAAACAAGGACTGACAAGGATGAACTCCGTTAACACCATCATTTGTTTTTTGGAAGGAAAAGAGTTTTAAAAGGATATGTTTAAGTCTTTGTATGCCTCCAATTTAGCAAATTGAAATAAAACTTGTAACATTTAGAAATAATACATTACTAAAGTTCAGTGGTATCTGTGCAAATGTTTAGAGAGAAGTATAAAACTTTCAAGCCATAATCATTATTTTTTCCTATTTAATGTATTGTGTTAGACTCCTTTAGGTTAACTTGTCTTTTTTTTTAAATAAAGTGTATCGGGCCCTAAGATTACTCAGTACATTTATTTAAAATGCATAAATTTAAGTAATTATGATGAAATCTATTCCTTTGGATTTCTAATCAGTCAACAATCAATTAAAAGGGAAACATATTCGTAAAGATCCAGGAATGAGAGCACATCAAGGCAACTTAATTATAATACTACAAAGAAAATCTTATAAAATTATTTTGGTTCTAAAACTGACTTTGGAAAGTCACTTTTATTCCTTTACTCTGAAATAAAGATGCAATTATCTGCTGCAAATAAAGTGGCTTTTGAGGTGTCTCTTGATAATTACAACTAATATATAAGTAAAAATTACATAAAAGTACAATTTGATAAAAACATCAATCATATAATGCTCTGTCAACAAGCTATTTTCATTTGGCAATCAGAATGACAGTGTACATGCAAATAGCCTGAGGTCAGTCTTGAATTTTTTTCTACTCATAGTATATCTAGTTCTCTATTCATATGATCAGGAGGAGCAACTTTATTCAGGCATCTTCACCTACAAACATGGGCTCAAATTGCATTCCTTTTCTTTATTGTCATTCGTATAATCAATCTACATGACATTCTTGAAATGCATCTCGTTAAATTCCTTTCCTTTTTATTCCATCCCCATACATAGCACAGTGTTTGAGTTGGGACTTCCTTGGTATGTGCCAAGATTACAGAATTTTATGTGACTTGCAATTATTTTCCTTTCAAATCTTTTTTGTCCTGTGCCACTACTGTTTTTAAAATTTATGACAATATGTAATACAAATCATTTTATTTATTATTTAAGTATGTACATATGTTATGTTCACTCTAATAACCCAACACTGACCCTAAAGCTCCAATTCTTTCTTCAACGTATGGATAATATTTTCTTCATCCCTACGGCAATGCACTTCCTATTCTCTTCTTTGGCTAAGCCTTTCTTTAATTTGTTTAGAATAATAGCTTAGCAAGGTGTACATGAAGTATGGTCCTATTCAATAAATTTATCCATGTTCTTTAAGTACCATAGTCCTCCCAAAATAAAACATTTAATAGTTTTTGAAACTACGGTTATGAGAAAAATTTTAAATACAGAAAATTTGTAAGTATTTGAGTATATATCTATTAGAAAGATTCTTTCTGAATAAATAGGTATTAGGTTTGTAACTTTTTAATTATTATTTATTGCTTTGAATTTAACTCCATTATTTAAAATTTCCCATCAGGTTGGATTTAGTGCTAATGATCAAATTGAAGAGTCTTATTTCTAGCTTGACTCAGTGAAACTTTTTATCCAAATCATTCCTCAATTTACTAAATCATAAAAAAGTCAGTGCAAACTCTTAGATTATGAAGACATTACTAAAGTCTGAGTGAGAATCACTGGAGCTCCATGAAGACTTGTGTAATTTACTTAGTTAAATGAGGGTTATATTGGGAATCACGCTGTGCCTAATTGAAAAATGAAGATTAGGGAGCTGAAGATGCCAAATACAAGATAAAACCCAAAAACCAGTCTCAAGTTTGAGGAAAGTCTCCAAAGAAAACACCTGCAATCAAGTCCCTCTCAAGACTTAACGGAGGAACAAACACGACTACTCAACCTGAGCTGGAAAAATTATGGAAACATTAATTCAAGCCTCAGGGCTTTTTTAAAATTTATTAAGAAAAGTAGGGTAAAATCTGAAAAGTTAAATAGTTACTTATTAACGTGATAAAATAACAAAGAAAGTCTGAACATAGAAAAAATTCCCAGGTCCTCTATTTTCTTTTATAAAAATTGAAGCTGGCTACCTGGACAGTGTGTGTGTGTGTTTGGGGTGGGGATGGGGAGGGAGTAAAGACTCAAACAATGTATATCCTTGTCACTGTTTTCCAAGGAAGCACCTGGTAGAGGGTCACACTGAACAAAGACTGAGCGAAAAGGCATGGACAGCTCTTGCTTACAAAGCTCACTAAAAACACAGCATTTAAAGAGTAAATATGCTCAAAAATATTCTTTTCTTGATATACTGAGGTTAAAGTAATTATTACATTAAACTAATAGCTTTGCAAAGGAGATTTCATTATATTCATGAGAATCAGATTGTTCCTAAATAAATTTGTTTCTGTAGGATGTCAAATGAAAAAGGGAGCAAGGTCTAAGCAAGCTATCACACGAGACATAGGAGTCACTGGTTAAAAATAAGATCAGTTCTAAGGAAGTAACAATTGTATGGAGAAAATATGTTTCAATGAAATAGATTGCTCAGATATGCCCCAATTATGAATAAAACGTGCATTTAGACAGGCAAATATAAAAAACAAGGTTTAGAAAGTTCACAAGGTTTATTGGAAAAATATTCCTAGAAATGTCACAGAAAGGATAAGGAAGGAAGATTCATGCCAATAGCAGAGTAGGGGTGAGGATCGCCAGCCTGAGTGTTGAATTCTGGATCAAGCAAACAGATCATCACAGATGGACAGTGTTTTCAGTAAAATCCAGAGGACCAGTATCTTCCATAGAAAGAGGGGCGGAAGTAGCCACAGCCATAACCACCACAGCCTCCAAGACCATAGCCAGAACCATAGCCATAGCCCAGGCCACCAAAAGCACCCAGGCCACAGCCAAGGCCGCCATAGTAGTTGCCGTAGTAGTAGCTCATTGTCAGAGGTTGAGGATACGGTTGGATGTGGAAGGTGAGTTTCCTGAGAATGAGTATCAGCAGCCTCACCCGGACTTTTATACTCCCTCAGTGTGGGTGTGGTAAACCACAACAAAGGAGCCTCATTCTTTTTGACAATGTCTCTTTGTTGAAAATCAGTCCTATTAAGCCCTGCCTTTCTTATTAGGGATAGTTTAAAATATGTTAAAATATGTGTGGTATGTTTTATTTTTCCTTTGAAAATATTTCAACTTTCATTTTCTTTTTGTCATAACTTAAGATTACACATATATCTATGGTTAAAATATAATTTTTAGGCTCCCTTGCAATAGTTAGATCATTTCTGGCATGTCCTGCAATGTTTATCAATGCCAGATAATATCTTCTTCATGTCTCCTTACACTCAATTTTTGTCCATTTTAAGCATTATATTTTTCTATCTTTTCTCCTCTTTGACTTTCAATAAACCAGAGTCCTGTGAATTAAATAATCATGAATAGTTGAAATTAATCCCCAAATTAAAGACAGCTTATCCAGAAAAAAATGCGGAAAATATTCTCCAGTATTTTTGTGATTTTTGTGTAACCACATTTCAGTCATTCTAGCTGGGAAAGACAAACTCTAAAGGAGGATATTCCAGTCCCAATATGGATAATACTTCTTGTATTAGTTTCCTAGGACTGTTGTACAAATTACCAAATTTGGGTGCCTTAAAACAAGATGAATATATGTTCTCACAGTTCTGGAGGCTGAATGTCTACAATCAAGTTATTGGCAGGGCCATACTTCCCATAAAGGCTCTGAGGAAGAATCATTTCTTGCCTCTCCCTAGCTTCTGGTGGTTACTGGTAATTCTTAGCGTTTCTTATCTTGCTGCTACATCACTCCAATCTCTGCCTCAATCATCACATGGGCTTCATCCTTCTGTGTGTGTGTGTGTGTGTGTGCGCGCGTATGTGTGTGCATGTGTGTGTCTAAATCTCTGTCTTATAAGAACATCAGCCATTGGCTTTAAGGCCCATCCTAATCCAGTATGAGCTCATCCTAACTTGAATACATCTATGAAGACCCTGTTTCCAAATAAATTCACATTCACGGGTACCTGAGGTTAGGACCTCAACATATCTTTCTAGGGAGATGATTCAACCCCTTAACACTGCAGTTCCTAAGAAACACATCTATTCTGTCAGATTGTGTTTCGACAATTTAATTAAGCTGAGATGAGTTTTCAAGAATGCCCCTTCCTGTATAGTTACAGGTTAACTAGGGTTGAAAGAAACATTTTGCATGAGATTTGGAAGGCAGAAATCAAACCAAATCTTAATTTGTCAGCTGTGCCTTTTGTGAGACAGGAAAGCCAGAGAGGGTTTGAATAAGGGGAATGCCCTTCCCCCAGGGCTCTGGGACTAGGCTCTGGTAGTCCATTTCCCTTCTGTCTAGACCTCTCTGGTTATGGGAAAGGCTATGGATGTATTTCACAAGGATTGCTCTTCCTCTCCCCCTGCCAGAGCAAAGAGACGATCCTTCTCAAATTTTCAGACAGAACCTGGTAGAGTTCTTATAGATAAAGCCATAAAAATGTGGGCCCCTCTAAAACTGAAGCCCCTAGGAGTTTCTCACTTTTATGCTAACCAACCCTCAGCCTCCAGGAATTTGTCAAAATTACAGCTTAAGTATTTGTACCAGTTTATGACTCCAGAGGCTTCTTCTGCTGGCAAGCAGATCTCAGCTGTGACTCTGTGTCTCCCATCTCTTTGGATTTTGGAGGTGACTTGTCCTGCAAACTCAGTGCTCTGCTTGGTTCTAGAAAAGTCATCGATTTTTAGTTTGTTCAGCTTTTTCTTGTTGCAAGGACTAGAGTGACAACTTCTAAACTCTTGCCATTCAGAGCTAAAATGGCAAGTCTAAACTTTCATTTAATAGAAAATAGAGGAGTTTTTTATAGGATGGAAGACTTCAAAGTTTACATTGCACACAGAAAGGAATACAAGTGAAATGAAGATTTATTTAAGAAAATTTTATTGACTGTCTGGAATATGAAAGTTAATTCACTTCGCTTTGGAAAGAGCAGATGATAAAAGGGAAAGGTAAAAATGGCCATTCGTGGACTTAGAAAGCCTGTCCTTTAGCTGTGGTCTCAAAATGTGCATGCGTGTCTGGGGGTGTCTATGATTTTCTGAGTATCGTAGGCTGGAGATAGGTGGGCTGGATGGGGGACAGATTGAGCCATATAAGGGAATATAGAGAAATGCAAAATAAGAGCTAGTGACCCCTATTTCAAAAGCAGTTCAAAAAAGATTAAGATTCCCATGGCTAGATTCATCAAAGAATTCTGGAGAAGGTGGGACACACTGGATGAGAAGGATGTATAAGATTCTATAAAACATCAGAGAGAGAGGGTGAAACTAGAAAGAGGCAATGACTTTAGCTAATGCTCTGAGGCAAGACTAAGCTATACGTATTCTCAATGAGCATATTGGTGTAGTTGGAACAGAGCTGATATAGAAGCTATTTAAGTTTGAGAGTTATACTAGTTCCAGCACAAGAAGGGTCTGGCCAGAGAGAGACAAATACTGTATGATATCACTTGTATGTGGAATCTGAAAGAGCTGAACTCACAGAAACAGAGAGTGGAATGATGCCAGAATCTTTTAATAAAAGGTAATCACTTTGAAGTCTTCAAAACCTATGACTGTGCCTAACACAGCCTAAATGGATTACTAGGTGCAATCTGTCTTCTTGCATCATCTCTAATCTTTCTAGTCTTTAGCTCTCATTCTCTTCCTTTAGAAAGAGCCAGAGCTCTCCTCATAAGCCAGAAGTGATATCTTTCTATTTACTTCTTGGAATGGGTTTGACGGTATAAGAGCACATTAGTTGAGAGCCCAGTATATGGATCCATGCAGACCTTCCATTCAAATCCTGTTTCTACCTGTCATACATTATGTGCGCTTGAGTTTCCCAGTCTGTTAAAATATGAATTTTCATAAATGTGCAAAGAGAATAATAATTTCCATTTCTGTTTTTGACCATTGCAACAAAGCTCCCTAAGCATAGAGCAACAAGCCCTGAATACTTTACTCCTCTCTCATCCAACAAAAGTAATATGTCAGTGGAATAAACATAGTACCCTTCTCATATATCTTCCCTTGAAGATTCTTAAAGGTGCACAATCAAACTGAAATGACAAGAAAAAAGATATCTGAGAATTTATGTCTATTAAATGAAAGGGCAATGTCTGTATCATTTTGTGGAAAATCTACACTTAATTAGTTTTAAAATACTTAAATTATATTAAGGTTGTCTCACTCTAAGAAAGAAAGATGGAATCTTATAAGGAAGCTTTATTAAAGTCTTTTATAAGCAACCATTAATAAGAAACGTAATTCAAAGCAAAATATATTGTTCATTGTAAAAATAATGGCAAAGCCTAAGTGGAAAAAGTCCCTTTAGATGAATAAATAAAATTTAAATCACTTTCGCTATGTCAATAAGGTAATTTTATTGGAAACAGGCAAAGAAATTTTCACCACGCAATAAGGAGGTTAGTACAATGTTGACAATACGGCAATGATAAAAGAAAGTCCCTCTAGATGGGTAAAATTCTAAATCAAAGAAATAGGTCCTCTTATTTCAGTTCGGTCCTGAGTATGCAGTTGACAATATGATTGCTTCATTAGTGGTCCATGCTAGGCTACCAGGAGAGCAGTTGCAATAAAGAGGTCTAGACTATGCATGATTTGGATGGCATTGAAGGAACAAAAAAAGAAATAGACTTGCAATAACAAAGGTACAAAGGACTGAGAGATCAAAGAATTTTTGAATGGAATGTAAAGAAACAACTTATTCCACAAAAAGAAAGTTGTTGTTGGTCATTACCTAAATCATTGAATCTACCAGATTTTAAACCGGGGCCACCAATGCATCAAGACCAGTTATAGCCTAGCCTACCATAGCTGTTACTGTGGTAGCTCATAGGAACTGGGGACCAGTCTTGATGATGAAGGTACTCCTTCTTAGTTCAAAGGACTGCATCAACAGAAGGATGTTTTTAATTCATCCTTGAGAAGAGTAGCCAGAATTACTGTCATTTTTTATTAATTTCCTAAGAAAAATGCACAAAAAATTATTTAGCTCCTTTATGACTTTAAGCTAAGTTTAAATTTTATTATATTTTCTTTCAGTTAATGCTTTTCGGAGTCGACGTTCCTTGGTCTCAAATTCTGTCAAATTCTTGCTACTGCTGCACCCTTGCTATTTGACCTTAAGAAAGTACTTAACCTGCTTCTATTTTCTTATCTCTATGATGGTAACAATTTTTTTTTCTGAAATACTGAGTAGTTAAAGATGTAATTAAATAAAGTGGATTCTCAATAATTGGAAGCTGAGGGAAAAAGCAACATGTATATGAATTTTCTCTAGTTGTATACTGCTGCAATGAATTTGACCTTAGTTCATAGCAAATGTTCCCAACAGAATTTCCAAAAATATGGCAAGATAGTGAGGGCAGAGCTCTTCATAAAGTGATAGGACCAGTGAAAAATCCTCATTAGTCAAAGTGACCAAACTAAATTATTTAGCAACATTTGCTATGAGTTAGTGCCAGAGTTTGTAGTTCTCCGTAATTTACAGAAAGGAAGGAGAAATTCTGGAGACCTAAGCTACAAGAATGCAAGTCAAGGATAAGTAACTAAATTCAAGGTTTAAGGCAGTTAGCTGAGCCCCACGTCTATAGAAAATTAGAATACTTGTCAAAGGTGTGAGAAGTACTGAATAGCCCTAAAAGCTCTTTTTAAAGAAATTGTCTTATCTAAATTATTATGAGAATAGTTTCTAAAGAATCGTTCCTAAGAAAAATAATATCAGAGGAAAAATAATTGTTCAGTATGAAAATATATTGCTTAGATATTGCAAAACTTACATAAAACATGCTCATCTTAACACATGGACAAGAAACAAAATTTGCAATGGCAATAAGTAAGTTTATTGGAGATATGACCAGGATTATTACCTTAAATAAGAAAGTTAGCAGTATGTTAATGAGCTACAATAATGAGAAAAATCAGTCCCTGGTATTGAAGCTAGTTCAGGTGAGTAGTTTTTGGTGGTTTTTTACCTTTTATGGCCAAAGGTAGGCTCCAAATAAAATAGTTGAAATTAAATGAGTCCAAAGTGAAAATAATATTGACAAGATTGAAGAACTCAGTAGAATAAATAGATTGTGCTAATGATATAACAGGTTTGAGCTTCAATATAACAAGTTTTTCAGTAGCATGGAAAGGACAACTATCTTTCATAGAAAGAGAGCACAGTGAAGGACACAGCCATATTCACCATGGCCATCAATCTGTAGTTAGAACCAGAGACAGCAACAGGACTCAAGATTCCAAAAGTAGTTTTATAGAAGCTCATAATGCCAGCACCTAATGGGGCTTTTTATATTCTCTCACGGAGGAGGATGGCCAATCCCAGATCCAGAAATTCTTATTTAGTTGGAATAAGGTCCAAGCATCAATATTTTTAAAAGCTCCCCAGAAGATTCCAGAGTATAGCAAGGGTTGAGAAGTAATAACTTAGGGATATGACAGAGCTCTCAACTGTGGGACTCAGGTATTTACTTGACTTTTCAGCAGCAAATATTTCTTTAGAGCTCCTTTTATGCCAATTTTCTATGTTTAGAAATAAAGCTTAAAACGAAAAATCCTCATTCTTATTAAGATTACATCCTAGGGAGAAAGCAATAAATAGATTATTTATTAGAGAAGATGTGTGTGAAGGAAATAAGAAATTATATATGAAGCAGCAGCATAGGGGCAAATGCTAATATTATGATACATTATTTTATAATACAAAATATATGATCTATCACATAAAATATATGATATGTAATATAGAGTAATTTTTATACGTAAATTTATCTATATATAGTTATATCTATTATATATTATAATATAAAATATATAATAAAATTATAAAAAGACAACATAAGAGCTCAAAAATGGAAGCTTAGAGTCCAAGGTTATTGCAGTAATTCAGGCAAGAGATGGTGGTGGACTCTACAAGGGCTTGCTGGTGGATAGGACATAAACGGCATGTATAAGAAAAACAGGAATAAAGGGTAACATCTTGGTTTAAGGCTTAAGAAATTTGTTGAATGCCTTTGGCATAATTAAGTGAAAGCCATGGTGGAGGCCAAATGTAAAAAGATTGAGAGTTCTGATGTGGGCATAAGAGATGTTTATTTAAAACGTTAAATAGATAGCAAGATATGCAGTGCGGAGCTTGAGGGAAGAAATTAGGGCAAGAGTTATAAATTGGAGAGACATAATTATTCAAATTGTGTTTATACCATGAGACTGCATGGAATAGATGGAGAAGGTAGATAGACGAGAGTTCAGCCCTGGGGACTTCTAGCATGTAAATGCAGGAAAGAGAACGAGAATCTGGCATAGGAGCCTGAGAGGGCGTTGTCAATGTCATAGGAGGAAAATGTGCAGACTGTGGTAATCAGGAGATAAATGAAGAAAGCTTTTCAGTAAGGAGTAATGAGTAAATTCAGTGTACATGCTGCTGAAGGGTAGTTGAAAAGTAAGAGGTCTGAATGGGGGAGAGAGGAGAGCATCCAGTACACAAGTGGAAGAAGAGCTTCTAGACAGACAAGGGCTGTTCGTGCACTCTAAATGTGTAGAAGATAGATTGTGCATTTGTTGAGGAATGATCGTGGTAGGCAGAATTCTAAGGACACACCATCATGTTTTCCGTCTCCTCATAATTCAATGAAAGATGAACTAGGTACTGCTGTGAGGAGACTTTATAGATGCGGTTAGTTATTAATCAGCTGATTAGGGAGATTATCCTGGATTATCTGTGTGAACCCAATGTAATCACATGAACTTTTAAAAGCAGGAGAAAAAGGCAGAGAAGTCAGATATGTCAGAAGACAAAGGCAGGAGAGATGAGGCAGAAATGGAAGTCAGATATTGGACCTGTGAGGAGGATTTGACCTGCCATTGCTGGTTTTGAAGATGGGGGAATGGGGTCTACGAGATAAGGAATACTGTCAGCTTCTAGAGGCTGAGAAAGGAATTGGGAACCTCAGTCCTACAACCACATGGAACTGAATTCTGTCAGCAACTCAAGGGGCTTGCAAGCAAATTCATCCCAAAAACCTCCAGAAATGAATGCAGCCCTGATGAAAAATTGGTTCTGGATTTGCAAGACTCTATGTAGATAGTCACCTGAGCCACTCTGTTCCTGGACTTCTGACCTACAGAAACTGCAAGATAATAATTTGAGTTGTTTTAAACGACTAAGTTTTTGATTATCTGTTACAGCAGCAATAGGGAACAAATACAAAGACTGTTGGTAGATGTTTAATTCTTCATTGTTCCTAATTTTTCAATGACATTTGAAACAAGTCATGAGTTGTATAAGGCAGTTTTTTGTGTGTGTGTCTGAAGTTTGAAGAATGAAGAGGGATGAAATAGCTATTTTAGACAGTGGGAAAGTGACTTTAGTAGGAAAATTGGGTAGAATTTCTGGGCAGAGCTGAATGCCTAATTAACATTTGAAATTGTAAATTTCACATTAGAAAATTCAACAAGGCTGTATTTCTCTGGACCAATACACCTGTATATGAACAAGCGTGGAGTAGGGAAAGTGTCAGATTTCAACAGGGGCTTGAGTTCCAAAGACCAATACCACTGGTAGATTTAAGCATGTAGCAGAGGCATGATAAGAATACTGTACAATGGATACTATCCTGGTAAGAGTGGAAGTGAGAACAAGGATGACATACAGTAGAAATTTGATGAGGTCCATAGTTTATGGTCGAAATAGGGGACAAGAATTATTAAAAAAAAAATAAGGATAGTAATATAAGGCCCTAAAATTGGGAAGTAGAACACAAAAGCAGTTGAAGGTTGAAGACAGGGACCAGGGCACTTCAGAAACCTGTCAAGGGTATACTGAGAGGCAAATGCCAGGGGTCAAATAAGGAGAAAAGGAGTGACTCAGCATCTAAATCCAAATGTATAAATAAGAAAATTTTCAACAAAGCCAAGCATAACATAGATTGTGAGAAATCTCAGGCTCTCTACCTAGGGAATTGGCACAGAGACAGGACCCTAGGCAGGATTCAGTCAAGTGAAACTGCCGTCAACAAACAGGGAGACAAATACTGCTCAAGCCCCAGAACACAGAGTCTTCCTTTTTGAGATGTAGGCAAGTCAAGGAAAAAATGTAACACAAAGGAAGACCCCTCTCCTATATAGCAATGAAGATTATTGATGGTCACTAATTATATTATGGACAAGGAAAGGATAAATTAAACTTTTTATTTGTGGGATAAGAGGGGGAAATTTCAGAGGATATTAAGAATATCTGAATTCATTGATTCTCTTGGATGTCTGATCAGATAAAGAGCATCAGTCTGAGCAAAATCAGATAAAACATGTTAATTTTAAATACTTCTGTGGGCAAAATTTTTAAAAAAATATTGACAATAAAAATAATCGTATCTATTGACATACAAGTATATATGTTTAAGAAAATTATTTAGGCTTTACAAAAATATAAACACATGTGTAAGAAAATCTTTAACATAAACAAAAATGAAACCAAGTTTTTTATGCCAGTGAAGAAACTTTATTGGGAAACAGGCATCGAGCTGCCACAAGTGGACCAATGAAGCAGCAACAGTTCCAAAATGCAGCCATTCTGAAAGGAACTCCAGTTCCTTTGATGACACTGCTGAGTGCCATAAATCTTTCTTGCCCTGGTTTCTTCAAAGTGCCTTCTGTAACAATGTGTGATGTTAACAGTCTTTGCAACTAGTGAGGTTAACAATATGCTTGACTTTGAAGACAGGAAGGAAAAAAGAGACAAAGTTCACCGTTTAGCATTGTAGAAAGTTTCTAATGTTTTAGTGATTGACAGATTTTTCAGTGGAACCCAGATCACCAATATTTTCTATAGAAAGAGGGACCATAGCAGCACTAGCTGAATCTACAACAGCCAATATAACCAGAGTCATGGCCACATCCACATCTTAGGATTCCAAAATCATCAGGGCTGCAGGCCAAGACCACCAGAGTAATTGATATGGAAGCTCATTGGTAATAGTGTCCTGGAATTAAATCTGGGTTTCTTTGTTTGTTGCTTTGCATGAGGGCCAGGAGCTTTTGGACACTCTTGTGTTACTCTGAGGTCCTCAGGGAATCTGGAGCTATTCTCTACTACCACATTTAAACATAACATCCTGCTCTTTTTATACTTTTGCTGGTGGTGTACCACACTGGCACAAGACTCTTCTCTATTGGAAACAGTGGAAAGTGAAGTAGTTATGCCTTCGATTCCTCTATTGCTCTCACCTCACCTTCAAAGTTTAGCCAGTTAGAAAAAGATGAGACATTAGACCCATTTTCATGAACCCGCTATAATATAAGCTGAAGACTCATCCTTAAGATTCTTTCTCATTTATAGCTTAAGCCACCTTTCAGTAGTTTATAAGATAAAATGTTTTTCTTTTTAACTATACCACTTCTTTGTATGTTAGTATCTCTTTAATTGGATGCACTGCACAATTGTTGAAAAATGTTTGGGGAAATATGAGATTCCTGTTTTATTTATACTATAACTTAATGACTTGAGTCCCTTAGATATTTGCTTTAGTTTAGACATTGCAATCTGTGCTCTTGGTAAGCTCACTTATTAATTCTGTAGGAGTTTTTTTGTATACTTTAGGATTTTCTACATATACAATCAAGTAATCTGTGAACAGGGACAATTTTCCTACTTTTCTAACATGTATGTCTTTTATTTGCCTTATTTTACTGTCTTCCCATTTAATATTGAATATGAATGCAGAGATTGGATATCTTTCTTTGTTCTCAGTTTCAGAAAGAAAACGTTTAGTCTTTTACCATTGAGTAGGATATTAATCAGGCTTTTACAGATATTCTTATCAGCATGAAGACGTGTCCTTCTATTCCTAATTTGCTAAGAGTCTTTATAAATGTATGTCGACTTTTGTCAAAATTTTTTCTATATCAATTAAAATGATAATGAGGGTTTTTTCTTTGTTAGACTGTTAGTATTGCATTGGTTAACTTGTAAATATTGAAGCAGCTTTGCATTCCTGGGATTTGTTGTGGAGCATTATTCTTTTCATAGATTGGTGGATTCAACTTGCTAAAATTTTGTTCAGGATTTTTGCATCCATTTTCATGAAGTAAATAGTTACTGAGTTTTCTTGTATTGTATTATCTGTCTAGTTTTGGCATCAGGATAATGTTGGTCTTATAGAATGAATTAGAAACTGCTCTGTCCTCTTTCCTTTTTAATATCTGTGAGATCAGTAGTGATGTCTCATATTTCATTTCTGATTTTGGTATTTGTATTTTCTCCATTTCCCTTTCTTTGTTTAGCATGCCTAGACATTTATCAATTTAATTTATTTTTTCAATGTACCAGCTTTTGACTTCATTGATTTTTCTCTATCATATCCCTGTTTTCAATTTCATTGATATCTGCCCAAATTTTTATCACTTCCTTCTTTCTGCCTGTTTGGGGTAAATTTGCCTCCTTCTCTTGTTTCCTAACATGAAGACATTGATTACTGTTTTGGGAGCTCACTTCATTTCTAATATCCATTTAATGGTATAAAATGACCTCTAGCAACTACAATAGCTGTAATGCACAAATTTGACATGTTGTATTTTCATTTTCATTTATTTCAAAATATTTTTAATTTACTTTGAGATTTCCTCTCTGACTCATGGGTTATTTAGAAGTGTATTGTTTAATTTCCAAGTATTAGTTAATTTTCTAGTTATGTCTCTATTATGGATTTCTAATTGATTCAGTTATGGCTTGAGAACATATTTTGTATAATTTCTATTCTTATAAATTGCTTAAGATTTGTTTTATGGCCTAGAATGTGTTTTTTCTTGGTGAACATATCATGTACACATGAGGAAAATGTGTTTGTGTTCCATAAATATTGGATCAAGTTGGTTGATAGTGGACATCTATATCCTTATTGATTCTCTGTCTATATGATCTATCAATTACTGAGACAGGAGTGTTGAAATTTCCAACTATAATTATGCACATCTGTTTCTAACTTCAGATTGATCACTTTTTGCTTCATGTACTTTGAAACTCTTTTGTTAAGTACATATGTGTTTAAGAAGGAGAACTAAGATACATATGTGTTTGAGGTATGAAGATAGTGACCCATTCTTCATTATGTAATGTTCTTCTTTATCTCTGATAAACATCCGTGTTCTAAAGATTGCTTTCTCTGGGAATAATATGGTTGCCTCTGCTTTCTTTTGATTAAGTATGTACACTGTATATTTTCTCCACTCCTTTACTTTTAATTTATTTAAGTCTTCACATTTAAATTGGGCTTTTTGTACACAGCATATAATTGGATCTTGCTTTTTTAAAAATCTACTGCGACAATCTCTGCTCATAAACTGGTATCATTAGATGATTCACATTTAAAGAACTTTTTAATGTAGTTTGATTCCAATCTAACCATTTTTTTCCTTGAGGAAGATTATCCATGAGCTAACATCTGTTTCCAATTTTCCTCCACTTTATCTGTGGGTCACCGCCATAGCATGGCTGATGAGTGATGTAGGTCTGTGCCAAGGATCCAAACCTGTGAAACTGGGCCACAAAAGTGGAGTGCATCAAACTCAACCACTATGCCACGGGGCTGGCCCTCAATCTACCAACTTTTTATAGTGACTGCATTTTTTTTCTTTGCTACTGTTTTCTCTTGTTCTGTTTTCTCTGCTTTTTATTTAGTATTATTTATGAATCCATTTGATCTCCTCTATTGATATTGTAATTTATGCTTTTTTAATCTACTTACTAGTCACCCAAGAGTTTACAGTATTCATGTTTAAATAATCTGAATCCACATTCAAATTATATATACTACTGTTTCACATACAGTGAAAGTCCCCATAACAGAATACTCCCCATTCTTCCCTTCCATCTTCATATCATTGTCATACATCTTGCTTTTACAAAAGCTGTAAATACCTAATGCATAGTTGCTATTATTGCTTTAAACAGTCACTTGTCTTTTACAGAAAATAAGAAACATTTTAAAAAATATTTTACCTTTACTCATTTCATTTTTTGTGCTATTTGATTCTTTGTGGAGAAATCTTCTGACCTAACTCATATTCCTTCTGTCCGAAGGGCTTCTTTCAACAATTCTTTTAGAGTACATCTTCTGGCAAGGACTTTCTTCAGTTTGTTGTTGCTTTATTTTTGTTTTTGTGATTTTTAGGACGTCTTTATTTCTCCTTCATTTTTGAAGCATATGCTCCCTAGACATAGAATTCTAGGTTGGTAGTTTTACTTTAATTTCAAGATTTTAAAGATTTCAATCCATTTTCTTGATTTTGTGGTAGTTGATGAGAAATAAGCTGTAATTCTTATCCTTATTCCTGTGTAGATGAGCCCCCTCTCTTGGGTATGTTCATGATATTCTTTCTCTGGCTTTCATCTGTTTGAATACGATATATCTTGGTGTGTTGCATTTTTTGTTTGTTTGTGTGTTTGGTTTAGTTGGGTTTGGTATTTATCCTGCTTGATATTCTGTTCTCCAAGCTTCTTGGATCTATGGTTTGGTGTCTGTCACTAACTTTGGAAAATTTTCATACCTTATTTCTTCAAATATTTCTTCTGCCTTGTTCTCTCTTCTTCTGGTGTTGGATGCTCTGTTCTTTTCTCTTTTCCATTTTTTTTCTATTTGCATTTTAGTGTTTATAGATTTGGTTGTGCTCTCCTCTAGTTCACGGATTCTTTCCTTGGCTGTGTTGAATCTACTAATGAGCATGTCAAAGATAATCTTCATTTCTGTTGTATTTTTCATTTCTAGAATTTATATTTGATTTTTCTTTTATTTTCTATTTCCATAGTGAAAGTACCTTTCTGTTCTTGCATTTTGTCCACCTTTTCCATTATTGTCTTCGACATATTAATCATCATTTTATATTTCCTCTCAGATAATTCTAATACTTGCATCATATCTGTGTCTTGTTCTGATGATTTCTTACCCTTTTAAGATTGTGATTTTTCTTGCCTTTTTGTATGTTTAGTAACTTTTTTCTAAAAGCTTGACATATTGGATAGGATTGGAGATTCTGCTTTCTTAGAGATGAACTCGAATTTTCTTTTAGGCCTTTAATGTGTGGATTTGCATGATGTAGGCAGGTTTTTGGCTGTGTTTGAGGATATTTTTGGTGGTATAGTTACCAGAGTGGAAATTTGTTGTTGCCGATAGTGTGAGAGACTTCAGATTCCTCTTGATTGTCCCAACATTTGGATTTGTGTCTTACCTTTGAGTTGCTCCTTAGAGCATCTCCCTCTGCAGTTCTTCCAGCTGTATTCCATTGTTATTTGTACTCAAGTTTTGTTCGTGTGGCCATGGTGATGGAAGGGGGTTATGGAAGGGAGTGAGGATGATGTTTTGATTACTAATAGATTTCAGAGTCTGGGTCTCAGGGATGTGGGCTTCCTAAGAGTCTCTTATTCTTTAGCACTTTTTTTTATTCTTCCCTTTCTTTCTTCCTGGATGCAGTGGTTATCCACCAATGTGCTTGAGCTATGGTTCGGAATCTCTTCCCCCTGAAGATTGAGGCTTTTCTTTTCTACCTAGGATGCATTTAAATAAAGGTATTTGGGTAGAATTCTGGTGTTGTTTTCCATTCCCTTCTCCAAGTTACACTGATATTCCACTAGTGTGCACAGAATGTAAGCCTCCTTGCCACTCTCCTTGCAGGTTAAATTTTTTATTCAGTTGCTGTTCCCTTTCCCCAGGCAACACCATGGAGGTGGGCAGGGTGTGGATTAGGTCTCTCTATCAATTCTTCATGATGATCTCACAGAGATCATGAAGATCCTAGAGGACAAGCCAGCAAGATTGTGGGAACCCTCATATGACTGTAGCACCTAATAGCTTCAGACTCTCATTCTAGCCCATATTAAGCCTAAGCATTTAGTCAAAATGTCTAATTTAATCTTCTTAGTAACTTTTTTGGCATCTTCCCTAGGAAAGAAAATATTTGGAGCCTGTTTCTCTCCATAAGCACCTATCTCCAAATTTCAGGATAGCCATTTGACTTCTGATTTTAATCTCTGATGGGTCAAGAAAAGTGATTGATTTTCATATTTTCTACCTTTCTAACTGTCTATATCTCTGAACCAAAACCAGGAGTCTCAAAAATTACTTACTTTTAATTTCATTTCATTTTCATTACATTATCGTTCAGAAAATTCATTTTTTTTAACTTTTGGTGTATAGTTCCATGAATTTTTGTACCTGTATAGATTTGGGTAACCACCACTGCAGTAAGAACACAGAACAGTTCCATCAACCCCAAAACTCCCTTGTGCTATCACCCTATAGTGACACCATCCTCTGCCCATAATCCTTGTCAACCGTTAAAGTGTTTATCATCACTATAGCTTTGACTTTTTGAGAATATCAAATAAATAGAATCAAATATTATGTAATCCCTTAAGAATGGCTTCTCTAACTCACAATTATGTCTCTGATATTTATGCAATTTATTTAATATATCAATAGTTCTTTCCGTTTTATCGTGAGTAAAGTTCCATTGTATGTGTGTGGCAGTTTGCTTATCTATTTACCAATTGAAGGATTGTGCTACCACACAAAAAGCTGCTGTGAACATTTTTATGTCTAAATTACGTTTAAATATTTGAAAACACCACATTTATCCTCACTAGAGAAACAACTTCAACTCTGAAAGCAATTCCAAAAATGTACAAAAATTATGATTACAGAAAAAGTCAAAATCATCAGCTACGTATCTGTTTAGCACCTCAAATGGAAAACTTATTCAGAAGTCTATAAATCAGTATGTATTTATAAATCCACTGTTAATATGACTTTAGAGTCTAATTTTGTATGTCAAGTGGTACTCGTGGCTGCAGCAAAAATGGCTCCATGTGGATTCTATCAATGAACACTTTCTTGGATTCTGTAAATTATACATGTATTCTTCATTCTGATTATTCCAATATTATTGCCTGATGCCAAAGTAGCCCCCTATCCTTGAGTCCCATTATCAGAGCAGCCGGTTAGACATTCCTTCTCACCCATTAGATTCCACAGATAGGAATCAGATTCTAGTCTATTGTGCACATAACTGAATAAAAATAATGTAATCCATTATGAGTGGTTTTAATAGGACCTTGTTCATTCAAATAAGGGAGAGAACATACCCTAATTTTCTTCAAGATGAGACTCAAGGGACACTAATACATTTCTTCAAAAATAAATAATATTTGCACAATCCACATCCACACTCTCAAACTATCTGTATCTCATCTATGGTTTGTTGGGCCATTTAACTTTTGTGATTTTTGGACACTAACTTTGAAATTTATGATACTCACTTGAAATATCACATTTATTATATGTCAGTCCTTCAACAGAAACTTTTAATCTAACAATTCTATTGTTCAAGATTGGCAGCAGCAGTTATACCCACAGCCACCCAGAGTTGTATCTGCCAGGTCTCTAAGCTGCCATATCCACAGCCATAGCTCGAGAGACCACAATAATTGCTTTAGCACCTCATTTTCTTTTCTACTTTTTTTTTTTGGTTTTTGAGAAGATTAGCCCTTAGCTAACAGCTGCCACAAATCCTCCTCTTTTTGCTGAGGAAGATTGGCCCTGAGCTAACATCCGTGCCCATCTTCCTCTCCTTTATATGTGGGATGCCTGCCACATCATGACTCGAAAAATGTTGCATAGGTCTGCACCAAGGATCCTAAATGGCAAACTCCAGGCCACCAAAGTGGAACATGCGAACTTAACTGCAGCACCACTGGGCCAGCCCCAACAGCTCATTTTCTTAGGAGTGAAAAATGAAAATAATTTGATGTAAGGCTGGCCCCAGTGGCCTAAGGGTTAAGTGCACTCTGCTTCAGTGCCCTGGGTTTGGTTCCTGGGCATGGACCCACACTGCTTTGTTAGTGGCCATGCTGAGCTGGTGGCCCACATATTAAAAAATAGAGGAAGATTGGCACAGATGTTAGCTCAGGGTGAATCTTCCTCAGCAAAAACAAAGTAACTTCTTGAATAAATGAATGGAAGCAAAATCCATGTTTGCCTATATATTTTTTTAAATTAAGGGTCTTTCTCATTAAAGGAACAAAATTTTCATTTAAACATCTCATTTAAACAAAATTCTCATTTAAACGTCACAACTCTATGATTAGGAACTGGCTAATGACTCCATTCAACTGCCAAAATGTTATGAGATAGGCCCTAAACACAATTTTTCAGAGAGAAAAATAAAAGCATAGAGAGATTAACTGTTCAGGTTCACAGAGTTAGAGAGTAGTGGAGCCAAACTCAAACCCAAGGCTTTTTAAAGCCAAATTTTTGTGATTAAATGCTAATCTATTATTTCTCAGTTATAAAGCACAAGTAAAGGATGTCTGAAGACATGACATAAGCACAACTATGGAATAAGTTGTTTTAAATATGTAGCTGTTGAATGTTTGGACCTATTAGATTAACGGTGATCTTGCGCCTACAGTCCACTTTGTCAAATCTGCTTCCAGTACCCAGGTATCAGGTAATCAGGACAGTAGTTCAGTTGAAGTCAGAGAACAAGCTACAGAATGGATGATAGCCACCATACCCAGAGCCACATCTATAAACCAGATGTGGCTAAGGAAACTGCCCCATTAGTATCCACACTCATAGCCCCAGTCTTCCTTAGTAATTTCTATTGTAGCTCATGATAGCACAAGCTAAAGATTTAGTGTATAGACAGGGAAGTCTGCATTGCAACTTTCATATCCCTTTATGAGCGGTATTTAAAAATCGATAAAGATGCATCAAATTCTCTTTCCAGATAAAAATTGTACAAACAAGTCAATAAAACCATTCCTTTTATATTTGAGCAAGATCTGAACTTGCTTTAAAAGCATTCTATTTTCTTTTTGTATAGCTTTCATTCTTCAAAACCAATCTGTGCCTCTGATAAGAAATGATAGTTATATCTTCAAAGCACTCTTTTTTTAATAGATTTCATAACATCAAGTATTTCTCTTATAAAACAATCTAATTCTTTCCAACCATTAATTATATTATCTTGCTAAAGTATTTTTTTTAATTTCATATGATATCCACATCATTTTCCTTTTATTATTAAATAAATAGCATAGAATTTACTCAGGAAAATGATGCAAAATCATGATCCTTTTTTATAAAAGTGGTGAAAATGTATCACTTTCCTAATTTCCTTTAAAAGTCATTCAGCAGTTTCCAAAGCATAATTTTTTCAAATGTAAAAAAATATAGGGATAAATAAATGACAAAGCATGCAAACCAACAGGTCTTGAACAAAGAAAAAAATTGAATGATTTAAAAATAAATTTGCAAAATAGAGGATTCATGAATGACACTAACATTTATTAGCCAAAGCCGAATGTCCTTAATAATGGGAACATTTGCAAAATTGTTTATCCCTTTGCCTCTAGCTTTCTCAAGCAAACAGTAAAAGAATTTAATAGGTTTTTTTCCTTAAAGTTCTTAAGTTCTGTTTACACTAACGTTAAGAAAATCTAGGGGCCAGCTCTGTGGCTGAGTGGTTGTTCCCACGCTCCACTTCAGAGGCCCAGGGTTTTGCCCATTCAGATCCTGGGCTGGGATCCAGCGCTGCTCATCAGGCCATGCTGAGGCGGCATCCCACATGCCACAACTAGAGGGACCTACAACTAAAATATGCAGCTATCTACTGGGGGGATTTGGGGAGAAGGAAAAAAGAAAGAAAATCTAAGAGCTTAATAGATAAAATGTAAATCTGTAGGGAGAATGCCTCTAATTGTTATACTGATAAAATTGTTGGAAATATTAAGTCAAGAATGGCCTTGTTTATGGGAAATGGAAGTAGCAGATTGTTTTAAACAAACGTTGGAGTAGGATGCTTCTTCAGTGATTTTCAACTAATCAAGCATACAACCATCAGGAAATTTGTTAAAACAAGAGTTTCCTAGGAATATGGAGAAAAAGCTATTGTGAGAGAAATCTTACCATTTCCCCTCCTGCACTCCAAACCCTGAAAAGACTATCATATTTTTCATTGCCTGAATTCTTCTAAGAGATCATAGAATGTTACAACTAAAAAGACGCATTGTAATTATTATTCTAATTTTTCAATTTTACATATCTTTTAACTGTCATTCATGTGAAAGAAGAGTAAAATATCCTGTTCAAATTCCCAAGACATGGCTTTACATGATTATTTCCTGCTGAAAAATCAAAAGTTGAGTTGAGAAATTTTCAGAGATGGAGAAAGTATAATTTTGATGGGACATAATATTTATTTTGTCATTTCTATGAATAGACATTTGGAGAAAGCCTGAAGTATGCTTTTGGAATGACTAGGTTTGTCTAAGAGGTAAGAAAGCATACATAATCTTAAAAAGCTGAAATCTCTACGACAATGAAAGTTTGGGGAAAGATCTTGATTTGCATAGTTAATTTGAGCAGACAGTAAAAAAATCACAAACCAGTTCTCTGAAATCAATTATAAGCTGCCTTGGGCTAATGTCTCTACTTTTGTTGATGAGGCTGTTTGGCTGTACATATTTATGAGAGGATATAAATTAAAACCACAAGCTCTCTAATGGGCAGTTATAAACGACCCTCTAATTGCCAGTTTAAACACAATCCATTCTAAATCAAAGTCATCATTAACTCTTATCAAATCTCTTTCAATTCTACGAAGAGATGCTTAGAATTGTAGAAAGAATTTTAAGACTGAAATCAAAAGTCTCATGTTGAATTATTTTTTTCTATTCTATCATTTATTAATTATATAGTCTAAATAAAGTAATGTTAAACACTAAGTATTGATCACTGTTATGGGTTGCATTAAGCCCCCCAAATGATATTTTGAAGACCTAGCCTGCCTGCCCTATACTTGGGGATGTGACTTATTTGGAAATTGGGTCTCTGCAGATTTAATCAAGTAGGGATGAGGTCATTAGGGTGGGCTCTAATTCAATGATTATTCAATATGACCAGTGTCTGTAAGAATGGGAAATTTGGACACAGAGACAGGCATTCATGGAAAGAAGAGGATGTAGAGATATACGACGTGTGTAGAGGGAGAACACCATGTAGCAATGAAGGTAGAGACTAGAGACATGCAGCTGCAAGCCATGGAACACCAAAGATTGCCTGCATACCTCCAGAAGCTAGGAAGAGGCAAGGAAAGATTCTCCTCCAGGTTTCAGAGGGAGCATGGCATTGCTGACATCTTGATTTTAGACTTCTAGCCTCCAAGCTATAAGACAATAAATTTCTTCTGTTTTAAGCCACTCAGTTAGTAGTACTTTGTTACTGCAGCCCTAGGAAATTAATAAAATCACCTACTGTGTCTTACACATCATGATATATACTTGTCTGTTTGCATGAATATGTGTGTGGTAGAGTTTTACAACAGTTCTTGAAAGTAAAAATTATCAGTTAATTGATTAAAAAGCGTATCAATGAAGTTAAGAAACTCACCTTTTATCACATAGTTAGTAGTAAAGAGGGAACACAATCCCATCTCTTTGTCTCCAAAATCCATATTTCTCCACCTATTCTAACTACTTCTTAGAGTTTTTTGAAGACTTAAATGTTTCTTTATACTTTCATTCCTGTGTTTAGTAGATTTTTGAAAATTAAATGTTAAAATATATATAAAACACCTTGCAAAATATCTGGCAGGTAGTAGATCAGAAATTTTAATTACTTTCCCCTTTTCTCATTAATTTAGTTCTGTTTATTCAGAAAATATTTACTGAGCTCATGTTATGTGCTGGTCACAGTTCTAGAAGCCTGTTCATTGCAGGTTCTCAGTAGCTTAACCTCAAAAGGACTTGCAAAGGGCTACCTTTTAGTCTTTGGTTTTCTTTAGTTCAATCATCCTTTAACTAACTATATAAATCTTTGGGTAAATAAACACCAAAAAACTCTCTCTTTGTTTTCCTTTTCTATTATAGCTTATTAGAAAGAAAAAAAATGTCATATATTATAAACAGTCTAGGACAATCTTTTTCAAATCAGCATACTTGCTGAAATCTAAGTTACTTCAACTACCCTTGCCATCTCTTCCTTTGTCTGGTAATTATAAGCTTTCTAATTGGCACTGCAAGGACATGTCAGCCTTCCAAGCATCACTAGAAAAAAATAGATTTTTCCCCATTAGACAGATTTTTGTTGTAAGACTTAGAAAATTTTTAAGAAACTAGAACTTAACTATTATAGGTGATGCTAAAAGAAGAAACCACAGTTTTAATAAAAATATAACACAAAGTCCTCTGAAAGAGTCATCCCTAAAAGAATAATTTCTAAAGCAAAATAATCAGTCCACATGGTAACTTTAAAATTACTGAACATTAGTATGAAATAAATTAGAAGAAATTATGTCCGCTCTTTCATTCAAAGACAATAGCTTTCTTGAAAATTGGCCACAGAGATGCCACAGGTGCCTCAGCCTGTGAAATTCCCAGTTTCTACATGGAACGAAGAGCTGTTGTTGATCAACTTCAGGACTTTTCATTGTACACATGGCCAGGCGGTCAGATTTTGATGCAAATAAAAAAACTTGAAAGAAGAGCTAACAGTAGGGTTATATTAGGATTCTAAACTCCCACAGCACCAGTCTTTTTCTCTTTTCAATAGAAGCCAGAGAATCCAAATCCTACATAACATGATGGGTGACAGCAGCCATACCCGTAGCCTCCACAGCCATATCCTAGGTCTCTAAAGCCACCACAGCCACAGGCTGAGTTATAGCCGTAACCCAGGCTTCCGCATCTATTGCCCAGACCACCATAGTCGTTGCTTTAGTTGTAGCTCATAGCGTCAGGAATTGGGGATTTGTTTGATAATGAAGGTGTGTTTACTAAGTGTGAACGTCACCACCTGCCCAGAGACTCATATACCTCAGAAAAGGGTGTGGTAATAAAAACAGATTTGCACAATCCTCATTCCATGGCCTCAATGACATGAAAGAATCTCGTTAATCTCTTTGTCTTCTAATTTAGGACTGTTTGCATAGATTCCAATGAAATACCCTGTATCTATGTTGACAATGATTGTGGTAGCTTCAAAGACCACACATGAGATGAATGCCATCTATAAAATCCTCTAGCCAGGCATCATAGCATCTCATTGTTATTCAAAATTATAGATACACTGTTTATTGGATGAAGTCAACATCATGGGAAACTATAGCTGATTTGCTGGTGAGACTGAATAAATGTTGGTGATGCTTGTTCAAAATCCCCAAATATGCCACTTTGCCAGTTTACTCTACTCCATTAGAATTTTGAACAATTTATATTTTCTTACTAAAATTGAGTTGTTTAAAAGTTTGGCTGTCATCAATTTTCTACTCTTTTTATAAAAGAAATTGTGGGATTTTTTCTTCACAGTACACTTAATTTAGCATTGAATGTCCATTCAATTTACCTGACTGGTCATGGTCATATGACAATTCAGCACAATTTCTTTTCATAGCATCTGATCCTGAGTTTCCAAAATCATCAGCAAAGGAAAAATAAACAATTCTTCCTAACAGATTCTTGTTTTGATTCTTCAGGAAAATGTAACTGGAATGATGTGTCTACTTACCATTCTGTGTTAATTGTCTGGATCTGTTGGATTTGTTTGAGTCAAAGGAAACAGAAGTCAGAGAAAATGACTCAGTGTCAGTAAGAATAGCTTGGTTTCCTCTGTTAATTGTCTACAGATGGGTCGACAACTCCAAGATTCATTTTATAGTAAAAGCATCAACAATAAAAGGACCTGAATTATTTAGTGGATATTAATCATTAGTACTAGAAAGATAACACAAAACAACAGTTTCAATGCTGGTGCGTCAATAGGAATCATTTCTCCATTCAAATCACATAATGTGAATTTAAATTATGTATTAATTATTTCATAAATGCAATGAATGTTCATTGTTCTTTAAATGGTAGAAGTGTCAATATTAGAAAGCTTCATTTATCTAAGATATCCATCCGTAAACCCTTGAGCAACTTTGACATTTTGAGCCTCTAATGTGAAATGTCCTAAAAAGACACCAATTATATTACTTCCTGCAGAAACTCTCAGACACAGGATTAACCCAAGGTGAAACACATGTATGATAAAGAGCAAATCTCTTTGACCTATTAGGAAATAAAGAGATCATAGCTTTTCATTGTTAAAGTTAAGAAAATTTCATTTGAAAGATATACTCAGTGCAAGTTTTATTTTTAACAGTGATGTATTTTTCTGAATAAGCAACACTAGGAAGTCTTTTGCAAAATAATTTATTTACAACAAAATTAGGCATTTGAAAATACTTTCATGTACATATCTTCCTCTGGTCCTATCAACAACTCTGTGAGTTTTTGCTGGAAAATATTATTTTCCTTATTTTGTAAAGGTGCTTTGCATTTGGAATTAGAATTATACAATTTCGTAATCATTTATGGAAGGCTAAGAAATTTTCTTAAAGTTGTATAAGAAAATAAGGAAGTTTTAGTGTGACTTATATCACTTCACTCCTAATTCAGATTACCTGGAGGGAATATATCAAAAATCAGCTTTTTGTTGTTGTTATTTTATTATTTTATCAAGGTCACATTGGTTTATAACATAACATTGTGTAAATTTCAAGTGTACATCATTACATTTCGGCTTATACATGCACTTCATCATGTTCACCACCAAAAGTCTAGTTTCCATCCGTCCTCATACATACGTGCCCCTTTACTCCTTTCACCCTTCTCCCACTCACTTCCCCTCTGGTAAACACCAATCTGTTCTCCTTATTTATGCGTTTTTCTGTTATGGAAAATAGTATGGATATTTCTCAAAATATTAAAAATAGAAATACCATATGATCCAGCTATTCCACTTCTGAATATTTATCCAAAGAACATGAAAACATTAATTCAAAAAGGCATATGCAGCCTTATGTTCACTTTAGAATTATTCACAACAGCCAAGACTTGGAATTAACCTAAGTGCCCATCAATGGATGAATGGATAAAAATGATGTGGTATACGTATACATATATATATATGTATGTATGTATGTATGTATATATATATATATATATATATATATATATATGGAATACTACTGAGCCATAAAAAAGATGAAATAATGCCATTTGCAGCAACATGGATGGACCTTGAGGGTATTATGCTAAGAGAAATAAGTCAGACAGAGAAAGACAAATACCTTATGATTTCATTCATATATGGAAGATAAACAAGCAAAAATCAACGTTTTTTTTAAGATTTTATTTTTTTCCTTTTTCTCCCCAAAGCCCCCCAGTACATAGTTGTATATTCTTCCTTGTGGGTCCTTCTAGTTGCGGCATGTGGGATGCTGCCTCAGCGTTGTTTGATGAGCAGTGCCATGTCCGCGCCCAGGATTCGAACCAAGGGAACACTGGGCCGCCTGCAGTGGAGTGCACGAGCTTAACCACTCGGCCACAGGCCCAGCCCCCAAAAGTCAACTTTTAAGAATCAAAATACAATAGTTAAAAACACAACTTTGTTTCTAAAACGGATTTGGAAATCCATTGTCAATGCCTTGCTCATTTTTCAGCAGTGCTACAGTTCTGTCATTGGGGGTCCCAGTCAGTCCTAACCAATAACATCTTTGGATCACAAAGTTATGTTGTTTTAATGTTTTTTTTTCTTTTAACAAATATTCATTTAGTACCTCTCTGTGTTGGGTAGTGTGTTACTACAAAGGGCACATATAGCCCCTGACCTGAAAGCCTGTACAATGATAGAGAGGCCAATCATCCATACCACCAATCCACAATCACTAACTATGGTGGGCACTAAGTCTGTTTCATATTTCTGCAATGTGGCAAATAAATGTAGCCTGGCTCATTTTAGAACCAAATTAATTTTCTTAATAAAAAGGGACAACTTTATTTCACAATTTGACACACAACTATTATTTTAAAAAGCAGCATACATTCTTCAGCATCTAAAAGTTTAGAGAAAATGTTTGTTTATTTAATTCAAGGTGATTTTCCTATCTCTGTATGTGACAGAAAACAAGCAGCAGTAACATAAGGTCTGGTTGATGAATGAGAAATTTTAAGACTAAATGATTTGCAAGTTCCCCTGGAAACCATTTCCCCAGTAAGAGTGTATATGTTAAAATTAAGTATCAGGCAGATGCCACCAAAAGCCCGTCAAATGATCATACTGAAGAAAAAGACAGCTAAACAAGAAGACTTATAACCTGTAAACTGACAGAACCATTCTCACCATTATTAAGAACTTGTTTGAAATCAGCACATCATGAACTATGCAGAGGAACATGGTATAATTTCAGCACATTATTTTGTCTTTTGGTGTAATTTTCACATTAGATCTCCACCAGATCTTCTGCCACGTGTACAGAGTCCTTGTACTAACTTTTAGGTACATGCTCTTGAGAGTGCAATGCGTCTCAAAGCTACCACCAAAACATTGTTCACTGGGAAGAGGGCGGTGGAGAAAGTGATATCAAGCGTTGCTACAACATAAGAAATTGCAGAGACCTTGGGTACCATCTAAAACAGTGATTTTCCAAGGAAGTTTTCACTAATGGAAAGTCTGGGAACCTATAACCAACCTACTAAAAACAAATTTTCTAAGAGTATACCCTAGAATATTGAAATAGTAAATGCATTCCAGGTGTTTTTAATTCAGACAGTCCTCAGGCTTGCTTTTGAGAAACGATACCTTTTGAGAAGCAAGACCCTCACTCTATAGATGGGAAACAGGAAAGCCAATTAAGTAAGTTAACTTGTCAAGGAAGCAAAGTAGACTCTCGTTTATTTTTATATATATCTTATACAAAATATACATTTATATAAAATAAAATATTTCTTATATATTTATATATTTTATTTGTTTATTTTAAGACATAAAATTGACCTGATTATATGCAAGTTTCCCCTGTTAACCAAAAGTAGAGCTTTCCTATGAAACCTTTTGTAAGCTAAATGGAATAAAGTGAAGAAGTGATTACCATTAACTTACATGGGAAAACATTCTGAGCATTCCTGGACCCAAAAATTAACCTATCAAATCATACCAAATAACACATATATAGTAGCAGCAGGAATGATGTGATAAGTATACAGCCTATATAAAGTAGAAACAATGTCTGTACAGTGTAGTTTCACTTAGTAGAATCAGGAAGACAGGGAGCACACCGGCAGGCTGGGAGGTGGTGGTGGTGATGATGGTGTGTTAAGCTGAGTCATCAGAAGCTGGCGTGATGGGAGGCACGAGAAACGGGACTGTAAGAAAGAGGAAGAGGGTCATCTACTTACCTTCATCGTTGTCTGAATCCATCAGGACAGGTAGGTCACTAATGTCCACACCTTCTTCTATGTCTGCCCGCCTCAATGTCAAAGGTCGAGATTCCTAGTCTGCTGCGGCCGATGTAGAGGTTTGAAATACAATAATGTGCTTGATGGCTTAGGTTCTATAATGGGCTTGCCACAAAACAAATGCAGAATATTTTCATTTTTTTTCATAAAACCCAAAAATCTCTTCAGATTTCTTTCAGTTAGCAAAAACAGGTACTAATGTAGATCTTTAGTAAATGTGAAGTGGTCTAAAGTGCACTTTCAGATAGCAAGGGAAACCTGTATGAAGAAGCACAGAAATGTGAAACTTCAGTGTTGGGTTTGAGGGTGTTGGTTACAGCACTCTTTGTACCTTACATATTATTATAAACATTATTTGTATCAGGTCGATGTTTTATTTAAAACTATTTTCTTTGATTGCCATGGATTTCCTTTCCCATAATAAACCCCAGAATACAAACTATACTTATTGGAATAAAGTTTGCAATTAGCTATTTTTTTTTAAAAAGGCATAAAAATAACAGTGTACAGGATAACTTTATTTAAAAAATCTCACACAAAAACCACTGAAAACAAATGAGAGGTGGGACACATAAACGCATATAGAGGTTTTGTCCATCTCGTTTTTTCATATCCTCAGCAATTAGAATGGTGTCCAGCACATGGAGATGTGCAGTGAACATTTGTTCAATCAAATCCATTGTTGAATCAAAACATTTTTGAATCCAAATACCAATCGAGAAGAAAGAAGGATAACATCCTGATTGAAATCCGATATACCCATCAGAAATGTACTAAAAGGATTGCTAAAGCCTTGTTCCCTATGCCAGTTAAATATGTTTACTCAAAAATATTTTAGGGACCGGCCTGGTGGTTCAGTGGTTAAGTGCACACATTCCACTTCAGCGGCCCGGGGTTCGTCGGTTTGGATCCCAGGTGCGGACGTGGCACCACTTGTCAAGCCATGCTGTGGTAGGTGTCCCACATATAAAGCAGAGGAAGGTGGGCACGGATGTGAACTCAGGGCCAGTCTTCCTCAGCAAAAAGAGGAGGATTGGCAGCCGATGTTAGCTCAGGGCTAATCTTCCTAAAAGAAAAAAAAAATTTTAAATACAGGTTACACATAGTCACAAAAGATGTCAGTGACTAAATAATAATGGGTTAAACTCTGATTCAATGAAAAATTCCAGATTCTTCCAGAGGAAGGAACAACTAGTTCCTGCTGAAGCATGAAACCAATAAATGATTGATATTTTATCTACATCAAGAAAAATGTTCATATCATTGAAGCATATAAGCAACAGCATGGGAATAGAAAGATTCTGATGATACACAAGTTTTTAGCAGAATCTAGAGAATCCATATCCTCTGTAACACAATGGGCAGCAGAAGACATATCTGCACGATAGCCCAATCTTCGGGAGCTCCCACATCAGCAGCCATAGCCATAGCCGAGGCCACTGACACCTCCATAGCCACAGGCCAGGCCTCCATAGTAGTTGCCACAGTAGCTCTTGGTGCCAGGGGTTACAGATTTGGTTTGGTGTTGAAGATGATTTTCCTGACTGTAAATGTCTCTCCCTTTCCAGAATGTTTTTGTATCCTCAGTAGTGGGTGTGGTAAATAACAATGACAGGTGCTCTCATTTCCATACAACCACATAATTTAAAGTCTAAAAATCCTTTTAAATTATTCTTTTCTTACTTATCAAAGGTTCTAAATTTTTATTAAAAAACTTTCAAGAATGATTATTATTTTTTAATCAGTTTGCTTTCCTAAGCACAAAATGTTTCCAAGATGAAAAATGATTATAGCCTCTTCAAAGGCCATGCTAGTATTCTAATTAAAATGGTCTAATCTAGTTGATAGCTTCCAGTAGCCCTGTAATTACATAACGTCAGATTGCTTTTCTTTTTAATTTGCATCCCATTGTCTTAGCTAATGATCATTCCCAGAACCCAAGGTCTCTTCTCCACGGTGGTCAGGGTGTAGTCACAAAGTCATTTGTGATTTCCAGATACGACTATTTCCAGATATGACTAAGAAGGACACCTTGGTTTTCAACTTTGGAGGTTTTTTTGTTCATTTTTCTGAACTTTCCTTGACATTTGGCATTGCTTCCCTCCTCATCTATTCATTCTTTTTGTAAAGGTTTCTTCTCATTTTCTATGACAAATCTTCAATTAGCTTTCTCTCCCAATTCCTTATTAGTCTTCTTCCCAGTTCCTTATTCCTCCATTAACTCTAAAAGACCCTTTTTCCCTCCATATTCAACATATGCAATTTTCCCATGGAATTTCATTAAACATTGCATCTAATAACAATGCTTATACTGAACTTTCAAAAGGCTTCTCTAAACATCAGCTCCATCAATTTGACTGTTTATTGATATCTCCCATTTGAATTTACTCAAATTCCATATCTAGTAGTAAACTCATCTTTTCCCGTGGAATTAACTCTTTTCTGTGTATCAGTCACTCAAGCCACATACCAGGGGGTGTGAGCCTAGAATCCTCTCTTATGTTTCATAAATATCTCCCCAACTCTAATCACCAGTAATGCGCACTTGATTGGTCACTAAGTGAACCACATAAATAATATTTGATTAATATTACTAAGTTTATGTATTGTTATCACTTAAATCAGTCCTCTACCCTTTCTCCTAGATTAATGAAAGAGCCTCCCCACTGGTCACACTGCCCCAAGGAAGGGCCCTCATCTGGCCTGTTCTCCAAACTGAGTCCAAAGCAACATTCTAAAAAACAAATCTCATCATTTCACTTTTCAGCCAATACATCTTTAAGTCACTTAGGGAAAGATTCAACTCCTAAATTCACAAACAAGTTTTTCATCACCAAACTTATTTTTCTCTATCCTGGTCACTTAGAATCTACCTTATATTTTCCTGTATTCCATACATAAGTAACAAAGACGTTAACCTACTGCATGCTTTTGGGACTTTACAGGAGCTGCTCCTTCGTTCTGGAATCCTCTTTTGTACTTCTATGCCTGCCTTATTCCAACCTATTCTTCAAAACATAGACCAAGGGTCACCTTAACCAAGAACACTTCAAAGACTTCCAAGCTGCTTCTACCTCTGCCTGATTCAAAAATTCCTTCATGGCTGCCAAATGCTCTGGACAAACTCTATCTTTGCATTTCATCAGATTTTAATATACTAATTAGTTTGTTTACTATTTTTTGCATTACGCTATCCACTCCTTGAGTGCAAGAACATTTATTATAATCACATATTATAAATTTTGTGGATGGAATAGAGTAGGCAATATTGTTAGTTAAATGAATAAATTATTAAATAGGCAAATCTATAGAAAACAAATAAATTCTGTGCTATCTCTGCCATTTGAATCCTCTGGGTTTTCCATTCTTCTGCTGTCAACATTCCTAAATACCAATAAGTTTTATTACTTCAATGTGTTTACCACCTTCTGTCTACTAAGAGATCCAAACTGTAATAAAGAATAATTCTGGAAATTTTGTTTCTGCTAATAATTGGCATCTTAGATTTCCTGGGTAGGTGAAGCAGCAATTCCATAGGTCTGATATATCACCTAACAGATATATAGACCAACAGAAAGAAAGTTATAAAACCACACAAATTCTATGCTTTCAATATAACTACAAGACAGAGAATAGCACAAACTTCAAATTAGAAAAAGAAGTAGACAGAAGAAGCATCCCTTTCCAGTGGAGATATTTCTTGACTTCTTCCTCTGACCCTTTATGAAGAACAAAGAAACATCAACAGGGAATCAGAGTGCCAAAGACTGAAGAACAAAAATTGTGTCAAGAAAGAGAAAATTTTCTCCCTAAAAAGAAATAAATTTAAAAACAATTAGGAAGTCAAAGAAAACTACCAGGAAGTGCTTAAAGGAATGCAGAAGTAGAGTATCAGTCAATTTTGGAAGGCAATGATTCTGGTAAGAAGAGAAGAGAAACTTTGCAGTGAAGAAAATGAAGTGTGAGGAGAAAATTTAGGGCCCTAGTAGAAGAAAGGAAAAAAATGAAGGACAAACTACCAATTCCCCTCCAAATAAAGCCACACAATTATTTAACAATGCTTGATATACAGAAACAAGAGGACAAGCCTGAACTAAGAATATCATAACAAACCTCACCAGCCCTATCCACAAATCCAGAGATGCAATCAATCTTCATCTATACAAAGCATATAACAAAAATAATAAAAAATGATTGGCAAAGCACTCAGCTGATAACCCCACACACACATACAAACAGCAACAAAAAAAAGAAGCAGGAGAAAACTTTACCAAAGCAATTCGTATTGAATTAAATATTACAAAATTAAATGTACAAGATATAGGAAGAAATAAAATGAGTTGAAAAACTTAGGAAAGAAAAAACTAAAATCAAATCAGAATGAAGACCACATTGCAAGAAGATGCCTAAAGAAGCATGGATTCAAATGAAAACAAAAGATGACATTGAGAAAAAGCAAGAACAATGAATATGTGGCTAAAAAAGAGTTAGAGAGAAAGTGGGTAAAATGGGAGACAGGCAGAAATCAAACTTACATGCAAGAGTTTGTGACAAAAGAAAAAAGTGAGACAGAGTAATATTGAAAATTGCAATCTAAGAAGAAACGCTAAAATTAAAGAAGCCCTCAATGTACCTATTTTAATAGACATTCACTACCTGGGAAAATCGATCCACAATGAACAACTTCAAGACATATTCTAGTTGGGTTCTGGAGATGGATAATGGCGATGGTTGCAATACAATGTGAGTGAACTTAATACCACTGAACCCTACCCTTAAGAATGGTGAAAATGGTAAATTTTAAGTTATGTATATTTTAACACAATGAAAAATGGACTTTAAAGATAGAGAAAAAATCTTCAGTTCATCAAGAAAAGATAAAATAACTTACAACAACAAAAGAATTAGACCCTTGTCAGACTTCTGCAAGGTAACATAAAAAGCAAAGCAGTAATTTTGCAACTTTTTCAAAAAACTCAAGGAAAGAAACTGTGATCCAAGGATTATGTATCTAACCATTGTGTTCTTCAGATACCCCCGGTTATAGAAAGCAACAACAACAACACAGTTTTTAACTATGCAAGAACCTAGGGAATATGGAATCATGAGCCCCTCTCAGTCAATCAGCTGAGGATCCAGTAGATATTACTGTGGCAACTTTGGCCAAGGACTGATATTTAGAATTTAATACATTTAATTTTTATCTAAGATTAAACCAAATATGAAGATCAGAGAAAACAAATAATATGTAAATGTTGTATGGTATTAAAAATTAAAACTAGGGGCCAGCCCGGAGCAGAGTGGTTAAGTTCACGTGCTCCAATGTAGCGGCCCAAGGTTCACAGCTTTGGAGCTGGGGTGCAGACCTAGCACCACTCGTCAAACCATGCTGTGGCAGCATCCCACATAAAATAGAAGAAGATTGGCACAGACGTTAGCTCAGCGACAATCTTCCTTCTCAAGCAAAAAGAGGAAGATTGGTAACAGATGTTAACCCAGGGCCAATCTTTCTCACAAAAAAAACACGGGTTCAGATCCTGGGTGTGGACCTACTCCACTTATCTGCCATGCTGTAGAGGCATCCCATATACAAAGTGGAGGAATATTGGCATGGATGTTAGCTCAGGGCTAACCATTCTCAAGCAAAAACAAAAAAAAAAGAGGAGGATTGGCAATGGATGTTAGCTCAAGATGAATCTTCCTCACAAAAATAATAATAATAATAATAATTTAAAAAATAGCTAAACACAATTGCATCATACAATCTGGCAATTGTTCTCCTTGATATTTACCCAAATGATTTGAAAATTTGTGTCTACTCAAAAACCTGCATGTGAATATTTATGGCAGCTTTATTCATAATTTCCAACAACCGGAAGTGATGTCCTTCAATAAATGAACAGATGAACCACTGCAGTACATCCATACAATGGATCCAGGAATAAGAAGAATTGCATTATCAAGATGAAAACACATAAATGAGTCTTAAACGCATATTACTAAGTAAGTTTCTTACCTAGAGAAACTTGACAAACATTACCCCAGCCAGTTGAGCAGGGTCAACATCAATAGTGAAAAGTTATGTTGATGGTATGTACTCTTGACATGATGTGATGAAAATGGCACTTTACCTCTGTGATCTTCCTCCCAAAAACCATAATTCCAGTCTAATCGAGAGAAAAACATTGGACAGATCCCAAGTGAAGGACAGTCTACAAAATATCTAACTAGTACTTCTAGAAACTGTCAGGGTCACTGGGGATAGGGAAAGTCCAAGAAAATGTCTCAACCAAGGAAAGTTTAAAGAGCTCTGATGACTAAATGCACTGCGATACTTTGGATGATATCCTAGAACAGAAAAAGTATGTTAGATAAAAATAAAGACATCTAAATAAAGTATGGATTTTAGTTAGTAATTATGTATCAATATAGATTAATTAGTTGTAACAAATGTACAATACTAATGTAAGAACTTAATAATAAGAGAAATTGGGTGCAGGATTTATGGGAACTCTCTGTGCTATCTTCACATCTTTTTGGTAAATCTAAAACTGTTTTACAAAACAGGTTATTTAAAAAAAATATAGAGACAAAGATATACCAGGCAGATGGGAGGAATGAGACAGCAGTGGTTTTGACTGTGATATCAAGTTAGAAACTAGCCAAATGATAAACCATATCAAAAGAGGCCATCTTCTGGGCCGGCCTGGTGGCACAGCGGTTAAGTTCACAAGTTCCACTTCTCGGCGGCCCGGGGTTCACTGGTTCAGATCCCAGGTGTGGCACGCCATGCTGTGGTAGGCATCCCACATATAAAGTAGAGGAAGATGGGCATGATGTTCGCTCAGGGCCAGTCTTCCTCAGCAAAAAGAGGAGGACTGGCAGTAGTTAGCTCAGGGCTAATCTTCCTCAGAAAAAAAAAAAAGAGACCATCTTCTAAAGTTAAAAGACACTTCAAAATTAAGAGATAATAATGATTATATTTGAAAAAATAACACAGCAACCACCTTTATAAAGCAAAACATACTGGAGGTGAATGGAGGTGTAAATATAACAACAATCCCAGAACAAGACAGATAAAGAGGAAAAACATAAGTAAGAGTAGGCAGGACCAAAATAATATAAGTGCTATTGACTGACTTTAAAATTATATGTAACTTTACATTTTGATAATAGAGAATGAAAATTATTCTCAAGCATATATGAAACATTACAAAGATTTATTATATTAGATCACAAAGAAAGCATCAAAAAGTTCCATGAAGTAGATGTTACAAAAATTATTCTCTAATCATAATACAAGGCAAACAGAAATTAATAAAAATTATTCTCTAATCATAATACAAGACAAACAGAAATTAATAAAAAATAAATAAAAACTTGACAGGCCCTTCTACACAGAAATAAAAGCAGAAAGCAAAAGACTATGAGCTCTTGGGTGAAGGAGAAATACAAAACAAATTACAGAATATTTAAGTGGTGATAATGAAATACGATATATCATAATTTGGGCCATACTTCACAAAGATAACACAGGGAAATTCAGTCCTATGTACACATATTAATAAAATACAAAAATGCAATAATTGAATTAAATTTCCAATTCAAAATTGAGAAAAAGTACAAAGAAGTATACTAAAATAAAGCATAGGAAGGAATAATAAACATAAAAACAAATATTGAGTAAATAAAGCATAGAAAAATGTAGACAACAATAGAATAATTAATTATGCAAAATCATGGTTATGGGAAATAAATAACAAAATAGAAAACTACCAGCTAAATTACTTTTAAAAAGGAAGAGAAGGGCTGGCCTGGTGGCACAGTGCTGAAGTGGGCACATTCCGCTTCAGTGGCACAGGGTTTGCCGGTTCGGATCCCAGGTGCGGACATGGTACCACTTGGGAAGCCATGCTGTGGTAGACGTCCCACAGATAAAGCAAAGAAAGATGGGCGCAGATGTTAGCTCAGGGTCAGTCTTCCTCAGCAAAAAGATGAGCATTGGCAGCAGATGTTGGCTCAGGCCTAATCTTCCTCCAAAAAAAAAAAAAAGAAGAGGAAAAATATAAATTGGGATAAAAAATTATTAAAAATACATATCATATAAATATATATAATATAAATATAAATAAATGTATATAAATAGATAAATACATAATTAGAGAGAGAGTCTTCTTTGTAGACTTGAATGCAAATAGATTTGAAAACCCGGATGAGAGGCATAATTTTCCAGGGAAAAAGATTTACTAAAATTGAACACATTAGATATAGAAATATTAAAGACTAATTTTTGAGAAAAAACAGAAAGAAAGTATGACATACACACACATACACAAAAAGTCACAAGTCCCTTATTTTCAAAGGGTAATCTACCAAAAATTCAAAGACATAGACCTTATGTAACATAAATTGTTCTGGAGCATTGAAAATGAATGAAGACTCCAAATACTTTTTATGAAGCAAACATACCATTTATCTAAACTCGATCAAGAGAGCACACACATGAAGAGAAAATTACAGATTAATGTTACTTATGAGCATGTATACAAAAATACTAAATAAAATGTTAGTAAACAGAATCCAATACTACAATATAAAAAACACATCATGAAGAAATGGTATTTATTTTAAGAATATGTGATATCAATATAAAGACTTTCATTAATATAATACATCATATTAATAGATTCAAGAAGAAAAATCATATTACTATTTCCATAAATGCTGAATAACTTTTGACAAATTTCAACACTGAATACTGATAAAAGCACTTAAGAAAATAGGAATTGATGGTTAATTTTTTAACATAATAAAATTGTCTTAAAGTCAGTATCTTAATTAATTATGAAACCTTAGAGGCATTTCTTCAAAGATGAGGAGAAAGGCCAAGATGCCCACTATATTCACTACTATTAATCTTCGTTCTGGAGATACCTAATGCAGTTGGGCAAGAAATAGCAACAGAGGAGTAAGAATTAAGAAAAAATTAAAAGAAGTTAAACTGTCTCTATTTGCAGGCAACATAATAGCATACTCAGAAAAATTCTTGAGAATCAAGGATAAAACTAACTCAAAAAATTAAAATAACTCATTAAGCAACACAATATAAAATTATCATAGAAAATCAATAGTTTTCATATACCCAGAGAAATAAAAGATATCATGATGGAGAAATCCCCATTTACAAAAGTAACAAAGACTATAAAATGCTTCAGAATCTGCTTTAAAAATGTGCAAAACCTATAGTAGGTATTTTAACTCCTAAAAGATTTAAAAGTAGACTAGACTAAATTGAAAAGCAAATCTCTTCATTGAACAGATGATTCGATATCATGAGGAGGTAAGGTTTCCCCAAGTTAATTTACAAATTCAATTCAACCTCAACAAAAATATTTACAAGGTTTTTTTTTTAATGGAGATAGATAAATTGATACTAAACTTCATGTGAAAAAAATAAATATTTAAAAATAACCAGAAAAATCTTAATTTAAAAAGCCCATGGGGAAACTCTAGCCCTACCAGAATTAAACAATAAGATAAACCTCTGGGAGGTCAGCCCCGTGGCTGAGTGGTTAGGGTCATGCATTCTGCGTCAGCGGCCCAGAGTTTCACCAGTTTGAATCCTGGGCGTGAACATGGCACCACTCATCAAGCCATGCTGAGGTAGCATCCCACATGCCACAACTGGAGGGAACCACAACTAAAAGTACCCAACCATGTACTGGAGGGCTTTTGGAGAAAAAGGAAAAATAAAATGTTAAAAAAAAAAGATAAGCCTCTGTAACTAAAACAATTTGGTATTGGTGCATGAATTAAAAGACACAAGGAATAAAATAAGAAATCCAGATATAGAGCCAAATAATACGAAAATTTAGTGTATGATAAGGTGGGCACCTCAAATCACTTCGGTGAAAATAGACGTTTTAATAAATAATGAGAGGGCAAGTAGATTGCCAGCCACTTTTAAAAGACAATGCAGATTCATATCTCCCCATGACATATAAGTAAAAATCTCAACTCTATCAGAGTCAAAATGTAGATAAAGAAACTATATGGTACTAATAGAGAACATGGGTGAATTTCTATACAAACTGGTAATAGGAAAGGCTTTCTGAATTTGATTCAAAAACTGCAGACAATAAATAAATAATTGATAAATTTGATTTTTAATGAGCATCTTAATTGAAATTTGTATGTAAATTTATGTGTGTCTGTTTGTGTGTGTGTATCTATATCTATATCTGTTTTGTATCTATAATTATGCCTATATCTATAACTATGCCTATATATTGATTGGCAACAACACCATGAGGAAAAGCATAAAAACAAAAAAAAAAGACAAACCAGGAGAAATGTATGCAGCAAATGTTATGGGTAAAGCGATCACATTCTTAACATATAATGACTTTGAATATTGAATCAAAAAGACAGTGCGCAAAAAATATGAGCAGATGGTTCATCAAAAGGGTAAAAAGTGATCATTAAGCATAACAAAGGATATTCAGTCTCACTGATAATATGAGAAATACAAATTATGACCTTATTGCCATTTGTCACCTATCAGATTGGCAAAAATTTTACATACATGACAATGCATTCTCTTCATGAGGTATGGGGAAATAGGCATTCTTGTACATTACTTGTAACGCAATTTGGCAAAGTCAAGAGGGAGTATGTGGTAGGGACAATAATGGTTCCCCTAAAAAGTCCATGACCTAGTTCTCATAATCTGTCAAATATTACTTCGCATGGCCAAAGGGACTTTGCAGATGTGATTATTTTATTACAGACAGAAAACTATTACATAAAAGAAATTGGCAATAACTACAAATGCATAAACTTGTGATTCAGCAATGCCTCTCCAGGAATTTATCATGAAGATATCTCTCTAGTAATATAAGTATACATATGTACAAAGTTATTCATTGCACCATTGTTTGTAATTTCAAATAATGAAGAAACCCAGGCATCCATTCCTAAGAGAATATTTGAATTGACTATGGTATATCCACAAAATGGAGTGTTATACTACTTGAAACATTTAAAATGTTAAATAAAGAAAGAACGTATCTTGAAACTGATATGGAATGATTTTCAGGAAGCATTGTTAAATGAAAAAAAGCAAAGGGCAAGACAATATCTACAGTATGTAATTTTTTGTAAGAAATATACATTTATTAGACTACTTGTGCAGGGAGGGGGGAAATAATGAAGGGTAAACCACAGACCAATCCAACTCATCACCCTACAAAGGAAGATTGGGACAAAAGTGGAAAGGCTAGGAGGAAGGGATAAAAGGGATCGATTCTGAGCTCTTATATGATAGATTTTTCTTGTTGCTTTTTCTTAAAATATATTTACATAATCATACAGTGGGTCCCTTTTACTGTATGGCTTATTTAGTGGAATTATATGCCTATGAGGTTCACCCATATTATTGAGGGCAGTAGTACACCGTTCCTTATCATTGCTCTGTAGGAATATGTCACAAGCATTTATCCATTCTACAGTTGATGACATTCAGCTTGTTTCCAGTCTCAGAGTACAGTGAATGGAACTGCTGTGACTATTTCTATACATTTACCTTGGTAGGCATATGCACTCCTTCTGCTGGACACCTTCTAGGGAGCAGAATTGCTGTGTTATGGAATATATGTATGTTAAGCTTTCATAGATGTGGCCAGTTTTCTAAAGTGCTTGTACTAATTCACATTCTCTGTGGTAATGAGCAAAAGTTCCTGTTGCTCTACATTCCTACCGAAACTAACAAAATATTGTGAGCATTTCAATTTTTGCCTCCCTGATACGGGTATAGTACTGCCTCTCACTCTGGTTTTAATTTACGTTTCTCTGATGATGTATGGTGTTGAACCTATAAAGGTGCTAACTGAGCATCTGAACATCTTCTGTGAAATAACTGAACTTTTTGTAAATTTTTTAAATGATTGTCAGATTTTTTCTTATTGAATGTATAAGCTATCTATATAGATAATGTGTGCCAGTGCCACGTAAATGTATGTCACACATCCTTTCCCAGTCTACAAGATGTCTTTTCCATTTTTTTATGGTGTCTTGTAGCAAATGGGAGTTTAGAAGTTCTTAATGTTTTTCTTCCTCAAGATTGTCTTGGTTATTCTAGTTTCTTTGCATTTCTGTATAAATTTTAGAACCACCATTTAATGTCTACAAAAACTTCTGCTGTTATATTTTTGTTATAATTACACTGAACCTATAAATCAAATTGGGCAGAACTGTCAATAATAATGATTCTCCCAATCCATAATCATGATACCTCTCTCCCTATATTTGGACCTACTTCAAGCTCTGTAAGTAGTGTGTTATAGTTTACTATTCAGAGAAATTGCACATTTCTGTTAGATTTATTAATAGGCACACAATCACTAAGGTTTGAATTGTCAGATTCTCTTGAAACACGAATCTGACTCAGCATCAGCTTTACTAAGCAAGAGCCAAGGACAAAATAATAAGAACAATAGTGCTCTCTGCATCAACATCTCAGAGACCTCAAAATATCAGAGATGGTTTTCAGAATCCTCTTTTCCACAACAGACCCACTTTTCTTTGCAAGTGAGGAAAGCTAATGGAATGAAGTTTCGGTTAACTCAGGCAAGACAAGATTTAGGGTATGTCAGCATCCAACTTTGCTACTCGCCTAGCCTTCATCTGGCTACATTACTAGCTTCCGATATTCAACAGAACTGTAGTTTATAAATTTCAGTTTTATTTATAATAAACAATCTAGATATACCAGCTATACACTGCTAACAGCAGCCTTAGAACAGTCAACTACTGCACAGAATAACCCATTCAAAATCCTCATCATTCATTTTCATTTTCAGCCAGTAAACGCCATCAGTCACGGAAGGTCAAATTTGTATCTGATATATCTTAGGTTAGAGATTTGCCATTAATTCTTTCCTTCACCCTATGTGTTTAATGTTTTGATGCTATTGTAAACTACATTAATTTTTAAATTTTTTCCTAATTCTTTGTGAATAGAAATGTAATGGATTTTTGTAAATTAAATGTATACTGAGGAAACAAATTTATTATTAATTACAATAGATTCTTCTTCAATTATGTACTGTTATTATTATTACTACCACTATCATTATTATTTTTGCCTTGTGGTACTTGTTAGGAATGCCAGAACAATGACGACTAGAAGTGGAAGAAGAAATCTATGTCTTCTTCCCAAGCTCAGGAAGAAAGCATTTAGTATTTTACCATCAAGTAGTATGTTCATTTGTAGGTTTAATCTTTGTTTTTTAAATGCCCTTTATCAATTTCTGGTTTCCTCTCCAACATTTAAGCACTTGGAAGTCATCACTCTTATCCTTACAATAAAAAAAGCAAGGGAAAAAAAGGAAAATTAGAGATTCTCATTGGATTCACGAGGATTCTGAGATTCAGAGCAAATCACCACCCTAAGTCTGGAAGAGACAGTATATCTAAAGTCACAACCTAGATCAGCCTACCTGGATACGAGCCGCAGGTGCCATAAACTGGAAGGAACACTTAAATGGCAATTTTGACAAATTGCTGGAGGTTGAGTATTCACTAGCTTACTCCTGGAGGCCAAGGTTTTAAGGGGATCTCTACACTTTACTGGGCTTTACCTCCAATAATTTCATTAGGTTCTTGTGGTAAAAATTCAAGAAAGGTCCCCTCATGACTTTGGTAGGGGAAGGGAAGAGTAATCTACACGAAATACACCCAGAGCCTTCTCCATAACAAAGGCGCCAAGGACAAAGAACCAGACTGAGCTATACCCTACCTGGAACAAGGGAGCTACTCCCGCTCTAGCAGCTTTCAGTCACCCTGTCTCACCTGAGAGAAAAAAACAGTCTACAGGAATCAAGACTTCAATTAAATGTATAGGGAACCCTACAACCAAAGAAGACAGTAAGGACTGTACCACTGAAGAAACACTTGTGAATGTCAGCCTTGAGTCACAAGTCCACTAAAAGACTGAGATTCAATGGTAAAAATATAGAATGATTCCTTTCCCCTAAACCTTATCACCACACCAAAGAGGTTCCAGTATAACAATGGATTACAGTAGAAAGAGGTGCAAGACACAGACCCTGTCTGATGAAGTATACTTAGAAAAATCCAAAGTCAAGAGGAAATAAGCCTCAGGCCCCTAGAGCTACAGCATTTAACACAGTCCAACTCCTAACCAGATTAACGTAAATTCTCACACTAAAAGCCTCTTTGCCTCAGATCCAAGTACCCAGTAATACATCTATTACTTTTGGAAATAACAAAAAAATGCAAGGCATGGCAAAGACAAGAGAAAAAACACTCAGGAGAAAATCAGCCATTAGACCTACCATCAGACATAATAGGAATGCTGGAATTAACAGGCTGAGAATTTAAAATCATCTATGGATGTGATATCATGTTTTTTCCATTTACTTTGATGATATATTGACTTATGTTTATGTTTTTCCAAATGGTAAGGTTTTCTTCATTCTTTAAGTAAAACTCACTTGGTCATGAAGTATTACCTATTTTGTATATTGACAGTTTAAATTTGTTTATATGTTCTTAAGAATTTTGCATATATGTTAATGAGAAATACCAACCTGTAATTCTCCCTGCTGATGATATTATATTTTTATTTTGAGATATTGCTAGCTTCAAAAAAAAGTATAGGAGTGTTTTCTCTTATTCTACTGAAGAGGTAGGGTTTAAAATTCACCAGTGAAACTATCTAGACTTAAACTGGCATTTGGGGCAAGATTTTTGATCATGGATTCAATTTCTATATGAGATAGAGAACTATTCACATTTTTTTTCTTCTTGGGTCAGTTGTCATAAATTTAATTTAATATGATAATATATATTTGAGTCCAGGACAAAATGTTTGGCTTTAGTTTTAGATTTTTTATTTTATGAAATACTTTAGGCATTCCAAAAGAAGAAAGAATAAAAATTACAACAAACATCATACACATATCTGCTAGATTGTTAATATTTTGATGTAATCTTTCATGTTTATTTTGCAAATTAGAGTTTTTCTTTATCACTTTGTTTTGAAATTAACAAGATAATTTCCAAAGAATAATGAATTTAAAAAATTAAACTGAATTTTGATTATCTTCACAGAGACTCTTTGACGTTTATACATAGAATCCTATGTTTGGGTGGGGAAGAAAGATAGATATTGATAATAATGATAACGAAGAGGAGAACCAGATGAGGGAGAAGAGCAGGAAAAGGAGGAGGAAGAAGGAATAAGGGAAAGAAGAAAGAGAAAGAGAAGGAGAAGAGAAAGGGAAAGAGGAAGAGGAACGAGGAGGAGGAGGAAGAGGAGAAAAAGAAGAGAAAGAAAGAGAAGAAGAAGAAAAGAAGGAGGAGGAGGAGGGATAATCATGAAATAAGAGATATTGGTAAATTTCTTAGATAAAGAAGAGAATGTTGCCATGGTTGATGATTATATTAATGCATCACAGCAAAATTATTGTGATAAAAGAATTGAAGCTCAAAACATATTTGCGATGTCAGAAAAGGTTTATTAGATAGACACTGAAAGACAAAGGCTTGCCAGAGTACAATGACTCTCCATCCCATACAGAAGGTGATCCCTGAAGAACATCACTAGTCAAACCCCAACATCTAGTTCATCAAGTTTTCTTCACATTATTGTCAGAAACTAGGTGGTCCAAATAACAGTTTAACTATCAAGACGAGTTCAATGAAGCATGCAGGTTATGAAATAAAGCTTTCTAGATAAATCAGAGTCTCACAGAAGACTAAGTCCACAAATTGTAAAGTTTTAAAGATTCATTCAGTAGAAACCAGAAGACCAGTATCTTCCATAGTAACAGGGACGATAGCAGCCATATCCGTAGCCTCCACAGCCAGAGCCGTATCCGTAGACTCCATAACCACAGCCGTAGCCCAGTCTGTGGAAGCGGCCCCATCCACAGCCACAGCCAGAACCCAGGCCACCAAAGCCTCCATAGCCGTAGCCGAGGCCTCCGTAGCAGCTGCCGTAGTAGCTCATGGTGTCGGAGGTGGTGAGTTTGGTTTGGTGTTGTAGGTCTGTTTTGTGATGTGACTGCACAGGGCCATTTATATACACTGCTGGGTGTGGACAGCCACATCTCTAAATGTCATCTAATAGAACACATTACTTAAAACTATGTCAACTATCTTGTTTCCTAACACCAAACCATGCCTTCCCTTAAGCAACTAGTTACTTCAAAGTTATGAGACATGTTTGATTTTCTGCTTTATTTGAATTCCTAGAAAAATACTTTACTGCTAATGATATGCTATTGTGTTTATAATCCTCATTCTTGTTTGGGTTTCTGAGTTTCAAATTCCCTAAACAACTCTAAGCTTCAGGTGTTCTTCAAATTGCATCACATGAGATTGCATTTACCTCTAATTGTACCCTTGCCTTTGACATCCCATGCCTGTTAACTCTTTTCTAAGCCAAGTGTGTTATCTTTCTTCTGCCAAGAATTCATATAAATTGAACCACAATTGTTCCCTGAAATACTAGCCCTATGAAAAATGGCCGTCAACTAGGTTGTGTGTCTTAATTCAATGTGCTTTTAATGTCAGCTGAGAATCACATTTGGTTGTGCAATGATGATACTTAATTTTTAGAAGAGTCACAAACTGCAGTCAGAGGAACTGCTCAAGCATCCTGTCTCTTGGGAGTAAGCCTGCTTGGTAGATATCATTGAAGAGTGTACAAAAAGAGTTTCTGCTAATCACCGTAAATAGCTCCCTGCCCACAAATAATTCTTATTCCAGATTCTAAATTCCATATTATCATAGGACTATAGAATTTCAGAATTCAGAGAGACTTGAGGCACCATTTATTTCAGTGTATTTTATTCTTTTTAACCAATGAAAAAAATACAACTCAGACAAACAAAAGTATGCAACAATAATCTTTAAGAACAAGTATATGTATAGGAAAAAATGTAGTATATACCGAATTCAGTACTATCCGTGGGCAGGTTCAGGCGTCCACTGGGAGTCTTGGAATGTACCCCCAGCACGTAAATGGTGACGGCTGTACATGAAACATCAAGTGATCTGCCCCTCTCCTCATTCTCAGCCTGCACTACCTCCCACTCAGCAGAAAAAAGACCAGACTTTCCCCCAATCACCCCAGGACTCATGCTGCTGCTGAAAAAAAGACACTCTTTCCAGGATTTATCTTTCTCAGGCACCTCTTCATTCCCTTCTCAAGATTTTGCCAAATATGAGTATTAGAGACTCCTGATTTTTTTTTAACAATCTCTTTAATCTTTATATATTTTTAAAATATATTCACTTAAAAGTCAGTCCTATTCTGTGGTTTTGAAACAAATGTGGAAAAATCAAACAAACCAAAACTGCCAGGGGGAAAGGGAAAATCCAGTTTCCTCAAAGTGTCTTTCAACTCAATAGACTGTAGACACGAGCCAGTTTGTGAAGGTAATTATATATAAGCTTCACTTTCCCCATTATTGTATCTCTAATAACTGCAAAAGCAGCACAAGAACTTTAACTTGAAAATTATCACAGGGCATTTTCATTGGAAATCCAGAAAAAGGAATTTTTTTATGATTCTCCATGAAGAACACACGTAAATGACACATTGATTAATAAAGTACTAGAGGGGCTGGTCCAGTGGTACCGTGGTTAAGTTCATGTGCTCCACTTTGGTGGCCCAGGGTTCACAGGTTCAGATCCTGGGCACAGACCTAGCATCACTTGTCAAGCCATACTGCAGCAGGATCCCACATAAAATAGAGGAATATTGGCACAGATGTTAGCTCAGAGCCAATCTTCTTCACACACACACACAAAAGAGAACTAGATAGGATATTTTAGACATCTTCTATGTAATTTATATTTTATTTTTAAAGTAAACAATGATAAATAATATTTACCACATTATTAATATGGGCCAGGCACTATCTGAAGTCATTTATATGTATTAAACCCAAACTCATAACAATTCTTTGTGATACTATTATGTAGTCGTACTATCTGTCTCCTCAGGCAAGAGCAACAAAAGCAAACATAAACGGAGTACATCATGACCTGAATAGATGTTTTCCAAAGAAAAGTATTTAAGCTTCAAAAAAAAAATACTTAAACCATTTAAGAAAAAAAATACAATTACTTTTAAAAAGAAATTTAAAACAAGTGTTTTAAATATTTCTTTTTAAATCTTCTTTAGTTGGCCTGAAAAAAGAAAGCATGCTACTCATAAATTAGCCTTTCATAATTCTTTAGCAACCCCATCAAGCTTATCGATTAATGTACTACTATCATTAGAAATATCTAGGGGAGTTATTAGCCTGCTTAAGGCAGCCTGCACAACTTTTCAGTGATGAAGCCATTCAACAAATATTTACCTTATGATTACTATATTTCAGGCAGTAATATACTCAGTGTAAAAAGGAAAAGCTAGCCCATGAACTTCGTGGGAAGCTACATTCTAGTGCAGGATGAGATATTAAAGCAGTAATATGCAAGCAATATATGACTAGAGAATTTTGTATAAAAAATTAATTGAAAATAAAATGAACAAGGAGCTCCGTTTGGAGGCCTGGGCAGTTGTCTTACCTGTGACACAGTCTGTAACATAATCGTGGGATATTGACTTGTTGGAAGGCTGGGTCATTGTCCTTTAGCTAAATATCTACAGAATGCCATGTGATTCTGGATTTGTGTTTCTAGCTCTCCCTTTCCTCAAGATCATATCACTTTTCCATAATCATTTCTTGATACTTTCAAGGGATTTTACATTAAAAAATGATTTTTTTTTTAATCAGAAACTTCTCTTGCTGCTTCATCCTTTTGCTCTTGAAAACTGTATTTTCTCTTTCCTACATTTTCTATTTTAATATGGATAATTTTAACAGTTTTCATTTCTTTTCTTTCTTCTTTATTGATCTTTCTCTCCAAAATGGCAGTGGGGCTTAGATTTGCCAGTTATGGCAAAAAACATACTTCTCTCATGAGGTTTGTATTGTATCTAGAGAAATTGTAAATTGTTCCTCTAGAAAGAGTTACTGAGTGCCTAATATGGTCCAGCTGCTGGGCTATATATACCTTGAGGATAGACCAGTGAACAAAATGCCTCTTGCTTCCTGCTTGAAGTATGCCAGTAGCATAACTTTCTAAATGTCATCTCTTTGATTGTTCTTTTTCCCTTCATACAATTCAAAATATTTTTAAGAACTTCTATATCAATGACTAGATTTAATGTTAAAGAGAGTTGCATGTCTTAGCACTGGCTGAAAAAAATATTTCACACACACGCACACACCTGCCTTACATTTAAAGAAAAAAGTCATATTGATAAGCAAAAGTAATGAAATATATTAGCAAATTAATTATACTGGATCTACTCTACATAGCTAGAAAAAAAAAAAACCTTCATAAAACTCTGATGATTGAACACAACACAAATTTGTGGTCTCTAATCCCAACTCAACCCTCAACACTTCCCCCAAACCTATCTTTATGCCCCAGTTCGTTCCTTCCTCCATACTAACAGTCATGCCAAACATCTGTCTTTCTTTTAAAACACTGTCTCACTCTCCCATTCTCTCACTTGGGCCCAATTCCACTTCATTTCACAGAGCAAACCATCACCATCAGGCAGTAATCCTGGCAACTCTCCACCTTCTCTGTCTCATCTGCACCCTTATTCACTTTGAAACATTTCAAAATCAACATGTGAAAAATGTTAACAACAACAACAAAAAAGACAAAAAACACTGATCATCTTACCTTTCACCATCATGCACTCAACATTTTTTTCTCTTCCCTATGTTTCCTATCTTGGCAAAGAGCTTCAAAAATCACCAACTATCCAAGCCAGGAACCCTGGATTCATACATAAATCAACCTTCTCTTTTTGCATCCCCCAAATTCAAATTAACTCTGATTCATTCTTTCAGCAAATAATAGAGAACGTATACTCACTTGTCTTGGAGATAAAGTAGTAATAAAAGAAACAAATCCCCCATCTCCATGGGGCTAACATTTTACTGTGGAAGACAGACTGTAAACAAATACAGACCTAATTTATTCACTCAACAAATATTTACTGAGTGGCTACTTTGTGCGCAACATTTTTTCAGGCACTAGGAAGTGTATTTCAAGGTAGGAAACAAGGTTGAAAAAAGCCCCTTCTTCTGGGAAGTTTCGTTCTAAAGGTGGAGGAGGGCAATCAATCAATCAACCAATCAATAGATTGTGTTACATACAGATAGTGGTAACAGCTAAGGACAAAATATAAAGCAGAGGTGGAAGACATGCAATGAAAAGTTGGGGGTATTACAAATGCAGATAGGTTGGTAGGGAAGGCCCACTCTAGATAAGTGACCTTTGGAGAAAGGTCTGAAGGATGAGGGCATAAACCACTTAGCTATCTGGGCATGCCAGACAGAGGGAACTAAAAGCACAAGTGTCCTGAGTTGGTGGCATGCTAGTTTCCTTTAAGGACCAATTTGCCTGAAGTAGAATGAAGCATGGGGAGAAGAGAGGAAGATTGCTTCAGAGATGTAACATCATTTAGTTCTGTACTGAACAGTTAAACTCTTAGCAGCACTATTTAAAAACTAACTTCACACATATACCTAGGGAGGTCATAGCAAGGGCTTTGGGCTTACTCTGAATCAGGCAGGAAATGGTTGTTCAGAATGGTATGAGACTCTGTCTCTGTGTTAGGCAGCATGTTAAGATGGCCCCCAAGACCATCCCCCTTCCTAGTGGATACACCCTACATTACTCCAGTATTGTTAATATGATGATTTTTCTTCCCTTGATTAGGCTATTTCATATGGCACAGTTGACTTTAAGAAAGGAAGATTATCTGGGTGGGCATGACCTCATCACATAAAACCTCTAAAGGTAGAGTTTTCTCTAGCTGATAGCAGAATAAGAAGTCACATACTCAGAACATGAGGAGGGTTTGACATGTCTTTGCTGGCTTGAAGGTGGAGAGGGCCATGTGGCAAGGAATGTAGGCAGCCTCTAGTTGCTGAGACTGGCCTCCAGCTGTCAGCGTAGAAGTGGGAACACAGTCCTACAACCATAGGAACTGGATTCTGTCGACAACCAGTATGAGCTTGGGAGCATGCTCTTCCCCAGAGCCTACAGACAAGAATTCAGCCTGGCTGATGCCTTGATTTCAGCTCTAGGATACCCTGGGCAGAGAACCCAGTGGTGCCTTGCCAGACTTCTGACCTACAGAAGAAGGAGCTAGGAAATAGGTGCCGTTTTAAGCTGATAAATTTGTGCTGATTTGTTAAGCACAATAGAAAACTAATATAGTCTCTAAACTTTTCTATCCTGAATGCTCTAAACACTCAAATTCCTAAAATTAGGTCATTAGTAACATTCCTAAACTTCATCATGTAAGTTCTGTCACACATTTATGATTCAGGAGGGGTTCAAAGAGAATTGAGAAAATAATTTGCTACATATGGAATACGAGACTACTACACGTCTAAAAAGGAACCATATGAGAGATTGAGCTTTTAAGGACTTGCTTTATGACCTTTTATTGTGGATAGGAGGTCGAAACTACTTTAATGCCACATTCCACCTGTTGACCTTCAAAAAGAGCATGTTGCTCTTTATCCAAAGGAAGTTCTCTTCTCTGCACAGATCAGTAAACTAAAGTCAAACAAGGTAACTTCTAGTTCTGCTTATGTCACTTAATGTGACATTGGACATTATATTGAAATTCATTTTGAAAATAGGATAAAAATAACTTTGTATAGTTCAAAAAGCTGTTATAAATATTGAAGAAGAAAATATACAAGAAAGTGCTTTGAAAATGGTAAAAGAGAATATAATATTTTTTACGACGTAAGAATATTCTTAAGTAACATTGTACCTAAGGAGAAATAAATGAAAGCTTTCAGCAACATATTTCCGATTAAAATCTATGACCACCAAAATAATCTTTCTGATGCAATTGATTCTATAACTTTAATCTTCTTTAGACTTATAATGGTTACAAAACAGGGCGCTGATTCTTTTAAGTTCTCTCTCTTCAATTTTGTATCCCCACTCATGGCAATTTCTAGACAACTGCCACCATTATTTTTGATGATGGTTATCATGTATGAAGTTAGAAGAGCTTCCTAGGCAATCTAACTCCACCTTCCAATTTCTGGCTTCCAAATGAATCTCTACGGAAAATGTTCAATGAGTACAGGTCTCCTAGAGAAAGCTGCATCCAGTGATTGGTTTTGGGGAAATGGGCTGCCTAGAGCACTCAGGCTAATACAAACACTGCTCCAATACATTCTAAATGCTCCCTTCTTATACTTTCGTTTAATACTAAGCTCAGGCAGTATCTTTTCGGGGAACTTTCACTGACTCCATGAGGCTTGATTAGATGCCTCTCCTACGAGGTCCCATTGCACCCAATACGTAAATCTTTCTGAAAAGTTAACACAGAGAATTGTAATTATATATTTATTATCTGAATTTCCATCTGACCTGTAAGCTCATAAAGATCCCAGGAAACTTTTTATTCTTTCTACCTCTGGTGCTTAGTACAGATTGGGCACAAGGTGATGGTCCATTATTCTTGGATGGATGGTTGAGTAAATGCATGATTGAATTCATCATGAGAGGCACCAGCCACCAGGGCATCATTAGTCCACAAAACTGAATAAGCTGAGGCTCTTGTTGACACACTTAGCACAGCTATTCTTCTTGGAGGCTCAAGCCCAGTTCACCTAATAATACGGATTTTTTAAAAATGTGGACTAATGTATCATTATTTTGTAAAGTTTGTAGAATCTTTGTTATTTGTCCCTTGACTTGTACTGCATGTGATATGCTGTTTTTCATGTGTAATATTTGTTGCTGATGTCTGTTCCTACTATTTTATGGATCAACAGCTGAAGTTACTCATTATCAATATTTTCAGTAATGCAAGCAGAGATACTAGGTGGTCATGATCATCCTACGTTCCTGAAAGAAATTAAAGGTGGCATCTTTCTCCCTTCTTTCCTGATTTCATGTGCTTCTGTCTTTGATCAGTTTGGTTTATAGAATCTACAACTAAGAATGCCACTGTCATGAATTAATATATAAGTACAAGAAATGTTGACCTATTTTTGTAGGGATAGCCTGAATGCAGTTGTCTTTCAAAAGCTGTCATTCATTCTAAGACATTTTGAGAGAAACTTTCTTACTGAAGTCTGAAAAAAAAGATCATCAGAGAGACAGTAAGAGTTCCACATGACCTCTATTTTTGTGGGTTTTATCATCAGTGAAGCAAATCTTGTTCTAAAAAAAAAGTTAAATATAAGATGAAGACACCAACTGGAGGTACAAATAATAGATAAACAGAACAACCGAGAATGATGCAGGCACTTGTGGAAGTCTAGAAATAGAAATGATGCTCAAACACACCAGAGACAGGGACTGTTGGTCCCTTAGATGGAATCACAAACTGAGTTACATAAATATAAATAGTCTGACTATCAAGGAAGTAAAACTAATTAAAAGAGGATATTTTGAGGGGCAAACACCCACAGTATGACAGATGTCTATTTGGGCACTCAATGTAAGGACTTGCTGAGCCACATATCCACAAATAATGTAGATGTCTGGGCACCTGGATAGTAACTTAGCTAATCAATTGCTACAGAATTCTGAAGGTTGTTTGAGCTCCTTGACTTGTCGCTTAAGTGAGGCCAAAAAATGCAGCCGCAATAGAAGAAATCCATTAAGAACACAGCTTCCAACAACACAACAGAGTTGTGTCCTGCTTGGAAACAGCAAAAGACAGCAGGACTTTGAGTACAACAGTGGCAAATGGTGCAATAATGTTGCATAATGATCCCACTGTGAAGATATAAGACTGGTTAAGATCAGCTGCGGCTGTGTCCATGTACTTTTAACAAAGTGTGAAAAGAGCTGCTGGACAGTCTCTCTACCCTCACTGTCACATAAGATTACATCTATAACACCATTTTCAGGAGCTTTCACAAAGCACACCGACATAGATTGCAGATAGACACATGCATAAACTCACATGTAATGCTTGTATATATGGAAAGGCTGTTGACGAGGAATAGACAAGACAACTACGACACAATTAAAATGCCAAAGTAAGTTTAATGTAAAGTGAATTTTCCCGTATCTCACATGAACAATTTAGAATAAGAATTCTGCCAAAACATGAATCCAAAAGGAGAATTGTTACCCAAACAGTAAATTTCCCCCAACCCAAAAATTAGAATTGCAAGTTCAGATGATTTTTATCAAGCCAGTCCTAGTGGGTTGAAATCTGAAGGTCTCTATCACAGTAACCATGATTGGCTCATCATTATTTAATCTGGGAGAGGTACTGATGGAACGAAGCATGGAGAAGGTGGAACCAACAGGAAGAAACTTAGCTGAAAGTCTTCAGTTGTGTGCAAGGTTGCATGCAGGTTTCTCAGTAGAAGCCAGAGGACCAGTATCTTCCATAGTAACATGGGCGGTAGCAGCCGTATCCATAGCCACTGTAGCCAGCACCATAGCCACAGCCCAGACCTCGGAAGCAGCCATAGCCACAGCCCAGGCCACCAAGGCCGTAGCCCAGACCTCCATAGTAGTTGCCGTAGTAGTAGCTCATGGTGTCAAGAGTTGAGGATTTAAGTGAGGACAGTGTTCCCTTGTAGAATATGAGCTTCTCTGCTTCCGAAGGGCCTTTTATACACCCTCCGTAGTGGGTGTGACAAACAACAAGCAATCATGCCTTGTATTTTATCAAGTAATTTGTATGAAAACCATGTAATTAACACTAGGCCCATTTAGAGGAGAGGCCCTCACACCCATCAATTTCTGAATTCCTTTACTGCCGCCTCTAAATTCTTTAAGGTGTATCGTATACCTTTAATAATAAAAAAGATTTACTGCCATACTTAATCTCTGTAGCCAAGCTTCATGAGTTTGCATAGCTTGAAAATCACACATGTTATTTAAATTTGCTTTGAAAGAGTAACATCATCCCTCTGCAGGCTAAAAGAACAGATGCACAGAGAACCAGGTTGTAATGAGCAGGATTAGAGGTCCTATTATATTGTCACCAAAATTGTCTTGATTTTTGTTTTGGGAGAGAACCCAAATGTCCAGATAAATGCTGCTTTTTGTTTTGTTTCAGTTTTTGGACAGGGCTGATTTTGGTATTTGATTGTAAATAATGTTTTTAGTCTAATTCAGAGGACTATCATTGGTTTGCACATTTTTATGTGATTATATGGTATGTAGTTTTATGTGTATCAACATTTCTTAAGCATGAGATATCTAAAATATGATTTCCAGTAAAACATGGTATGTATATAATTTGTGTGTGTATGACATCTATGTGTGTTATATTTAATGTAACATGTATATTTGAGGTATGTATAGTAAAATGTATATATTCAGAGATATATATAGTATACTAATATCTAAAATACACCTATTCTTTGCTAATTAATCACTTCTCATACTCTCTTTAATTGATTTCCTGAATATTTCCTAGTAATATCCTAGGATCAGGAAAAGATACATTAGGAAGTATTTATCCAGTACTGCAAAGCTCATGTGAAACATCAATTATACAATGTGAGGAGTCAATGATATTTTAAATTCTTAACTAGAGGTGGTAAATGTGTAAAAGTAATAAGCAAGGCTACAATCTCATTGAGTCCAGACTGACAAAACAATCTGAGGTGCTTTATAAAGTTTCAGGTTCTGTTTCTTTACTGCCATACATCTTATCCAATTATGGTGAAGTTTTTGTTAATAAAATATTTCCATCTCTATCTAGTTATTGCTGATGGTATAAAGAATGATGATGGGATAAAGAGTGGTGATATAAATATGGCAGGAAAGCTCTATTTACCCGGGAAAGGATCAGAGTCTTTATGGAATGAAATCATTAGAGGTAAAACACATTAATTTTCTATGGATGGAGATTTAAAGAAAAAAAATCTGATATTAAATCTCTAGATCATTTCCTTGACACAATTTCAATGGTGTTAATACTTGAAAAAGAAAAAAACATAACATTTTATTATTGAATAACTCTATGAACATTTTGCTGTAGGAAAGCTAACCATTCTTTATTTCTATATTGTCGAAGATGATTGCTTCATTCTAAGTGTGTACTGTTAAATGTTATCAACAGTGTTGTAATGAACACTGAAATAAGGCAAGGATTTCCACAATTACCACTGTAATTGGCCATCTTTCTGGGGAGGATGTTAATGCAACTGCAAAAGAAAATAATCCAGGAGATGACATAGTGGAATATAAATGTCATGATAAAAGTGATGATATGGTTACACTTGGAAAACACAAGAAAATCAAATCCGCTGCCAGTGAGAGTAGCAAAAGACTACAATTAGATGGGTAGTTATAAAATAAACGTCACAAAATTAAAGACTTTCATATACACTAGCAAGCCTTCTAGAAAGTGTAATTGAATAATAGCTTATTCCAGTTTCAATAACAATGTCAAATAGAGCAATGGATTTAACAAGAAATATGCATAACATACACAAATATACTCCGATATAATATATTGGTGAAAAGACTTTATGGAAGGACCAACATGACTTGAATGAATGAAAACTTATGCCATCTATTTCATTGTATGAGAAGACAGAATGCAGAAATGATTACAATCTTTCTCATTTATATTCACAAATATTATAGGATCCTATCCAATATCATAGTATGATTTGGTGGGAAATTTTCAAGATTGTCTTAATATTTATCTGAAAAAGAAAATAGTTTTCCACATTAGAACTTTTCCAGCAGATCTTAAAATATATAAAAGGAAACAGCATGCTGCCATTGTCAGAATTAATGGTTCACGAGAAGACAATAAAAAGTCCAATTTATCATTATGTTCATTTATTTCCTTGTGTTTTATTTAGGAATTTTACAAACACAAAGAAAAGTATTGCATTTTTAGTTATAGTTTTTTAAGTTTAAGTACAAGAATAATTTTAACTTTGCAAAATATATTTCCTTATTGATATATCTGACCTTTGAATGTCTAGAAAAAAATACCTTGAAAAGATTTACATTGAATATATTTTCATTTGCTTCCATAATTACTGCTCCAATCAAATTATCCATTCCTTCTTGAAATATTTGTGGAATAAAGCATGACTCTTATTCATGCATTTTCAATATCTTAGCATTCACACTGAATGCTGTTGTCTTATAATTTGGGGGACAAAAATTCTGCCATAGTCCTTGTTATATCTTCTTATATTTAATTTCATTATACACACACAAGCAAAATTTACATCATGAGATTTTTTTTCTCTTTTCTGGATTTCTCCAACCAACTGATCTATTTGTCAACTCTACTAATTATGTATATTCTAATTTTTTAGTGTTTGCTTTAATTTTTGTTGTTTCCTCTTTCTGTGCACTTTCTAATTGTCTTTTTGGTCTTCTCGTAAATTTTGAACTACGCAAATATATTTTACCTTTCATTCCTTTCATTTTTGCCGTTAATGAACATATCTGAAGCACTGCCTATGTTTCACTTTATATGTTGAGATTCAAATCTACATTTTCATACTCAAGGTTCTGACTTTCTAAATACTTTATTGTCTTATTCTTGACTTTTTCCTTCACTCATTACTCAATTAAAATACACGTTTCAATACAGTTTATATTGAAGTAATCTCTAGTTTTCTAGCATCATGGGTTGATAAATACAATTTATTTTTTATTTTTGTAGATTATTGAGCTTTTTCTGGAATATAATATGCTTGCTGTTTTTCTGAATGTTCTACAAAGTCCCTATGGTTAAGAGCATTACTGTTTTTCTACAGCACCAATTGTATTTTCTATTTCGCCTATGTCTATTATTTTTCTATACTTTATCTCTCCTAAATTGATAGTTGTGTGACAACTTATCTAACATCAATTACATTTCTCTTAAGTTTGCTTCTTTCTACTGTCCTTTCCTATTATTGCAAGCTCTACTATTTAGCTTACAGTTGACAATGGCTGTTGTAACTTTACCGCCAATTGCACTCTTATCAATATGTAATAATACATTTGGACTGTGTAACACTTTTCATTTATACTTTATTTCAGAAGACTTTTGCTGCACTTGTTTTCATTCTGTTTTGCCTTTTATATTTTTGGCTATCCCTTTTTCTCTTTTTTGTATTCTGGTAACATTGATTTATAACATTATATAAATTTCAGGTGTACATCATTATAATTTGATTTCTGTGTAGATTACATCATGTTCACCACCAAAAGACTAATTACAATCCATCACCACATACAAGTGCCTAATCATTCCTTTCGCCCTCCTCCATTCCCCTGTCCCCTAGGGTAGCCACTAATCCAATCTCTGTCTTTATGTGATTGTTGTTTTATCTTCTACTACTGAGTGATATCATACAGTATTTCACTCTCTCCCTCTGACTTATTTTGCTTAGCATAATACCCTCAAGGTCCATTTATGTTGTTGCAAATGGCAAGATTTCATCATTTCTTACGGCTGGGTAGTATTCCATTGTGTATATATACCACATCTTCTTTATCCATTTGTCCCTTGATGGGCACCTAGGATGCTTCCAAGTCTTGGCTATTGTGGATAATGCTGCAATGCATATAGGGGTGCATGTATCTTTATGCATTTGTATTTTCATGTTCTTTGGATAAATACCCAGCAGTGGAATAGCTGGATCATATGGTAGTTCTAGTCTTAATTTTTTGAGGAATCTCCACACTGTTTTCCATAGTGGCTGCAGTAGTTTGCATTCCCACCAGCAGTGTATTACAGTTCACTTCTCTCCACATCCTCTCCCACACTTGTTGTTTCCTGTCTTGTTAATTACAGCCATTCTAATGGGAGTGAGGTGGTTTCTCATTGTAGTTCTGATTTGCATTTCCCTGATAAATAGTGATGTTGAACATTCTTTCATGTGCCTGTTGGCCATCTGTATATCTTTGGAGAAATGTGTGTGCAGATCTTTTTCCCATTTTTTTAAATTGGATTATTAGGTTTTTGTTGTTGTTGAGATGTATGAGTTCTTCACGTATTTTTGTATTAACCCCTTGTCAGATATATGGTTTGCAAATATATTCTCCCAATTGTTAGATTGCCTTTTCATTTTGTTGATGGTTTACTTTGCTGTGCAGAACCTTTTTAGTTTGATGCAGTCCCATTTGTTTATTGTTTTTATTGTTTCCCTTGCCTGTTCAGACAGGGTACTTAAAATATGCTGCTAAGCCCAAGATCAAAGAGCATACTGCCCATGTTTTCTTCCAGAAGTTTAATGGTTTCTGGTCTTACATTCAAGTCTTTAATCCATTTTGAGTTAATTTTAGCATATGCTGTTAGATAATGGTCTACTTTCATTCTTTTGCATGTGGCTGCCCTGTTTTCCCAACACCATTTTGGAAAAATCAATAGAAAAAATCAATGAAACTAAGAGCTGGTTCTTTGAAAAGATAAACAAAATTGACAAACCTTTAGCTAGACTCATTAAGAAAAAAAGAGAGAAGGCTCAAAAAAATGAAATCAGAAATGAAAGAGGTGAAATTATAATGGACACCTCAGAAATACAAAAAATTATAAGAGAATATTATGAAAAGCTATATGCCAACAAATTGGATAACCTAGAGGAAATGGATAAATTCTTAGAATCATACAACCTTCCAAAACAGAATCAAGAAGAAATAGAGAATCTGAATATTCCAGTCACCAGCAAGGAGACCTAAACAGTAATCAAAAACCTCCCCAAAAATAAAAGTCCAAGATCAGACAGCTTCCCTGGTGAATTCCACCAGAAATTCAAAGAAGACTTAATACCCATCCTTCTCAAACTCTTCCAAAAAATTGAAGAGGAGGGGAAGCTTCCTTACTCATTCTATGAAGCCAACATTACCCTGATACCAAAACCAGACAAGGATAACAGAAAAAAAAGAAAATTACAGGCCACTATCACTGATGAACATCCGTGCAGAAGTCCTCAACAAAATACTAACAAATCGAATACAACAATACATTAAAAAGATCATATACCATGATCAAGTGGGATTTTCCAGGGATTCAGGAATGGTTCAACATCTGCAAATTAATCAATGTGATACCACATTAACAAAATGAAGAATAAAAATCACATGATCATTTCAATAAATTCAGAGAAAGCATTTGAAAAGATACAGCATCCATTTATGATAAAAATTCTGAATAAAAGGGGCATAGAAAGAAAGTACCTGAACACAATAAAGGCCATATATAAGAAACCTACAACTAATATCATTCTCAAAGGGTTAAAGCTGAAAGCCTCTAAGAACAGGAACCAGACAAGAACAAGAATGCCCACTTTTACCACTCTTATTTAACATAATATTGGAAGTCTTAGCCAGAGCAATGAGGCAAGAAAAACAAAATGGATCCAAATTGAAAAGAAAGAATTGAAACTGTCACTATTTGCAGATAGCTGTCTTTTTTTTAAATATATATTTACCTTTTTTGTGTTAAAAGCAGATGACCACTACTAACACCTAGTGGCTGTATACTCTAAATGCATGAAATAATTATATTATTTGCTAGATATTATTACTGATTAGACAAATATTACATTCAGAACAATGAAGTAATGACGCTTTAGGCATTGTCACAAAGTTCTGGAGGTTACATATCCTTCAATATACCAAATCACTGAAAACTGTGGATTGTATTCTCACAAAGAAAAGCATATGAACACAGCATTTTAGATATAACCTCAAGAGATGTATACACAGCTGGTAATTCAAAGCACATGAAGTCAGCAAAAGCTGAGTTAAATAATTTTGTAGACCAGGCATCTTGGGCCTTGTATGGGACACTCAAATTACTAAAGTATTGAGATATTGAAGGAGTTTTTAAATAGGAGAAAGCATTAATCTTGCTATTTCCAATTTCCCCTCCCCCATAGACAAAAGAAGGATAGTCTTTCTCCCACATATTGTAACAGTCAATTTTTTGAGTTATGTAATTGCCTTCAGAAAGGGCTATATAGATAAACCATTTTAAAACCAAAGTTATGATGATTAGAAAGGAAATTTGTCTCATTTTTTGACAAGCTTAGCAATGGAGTCTTTTTTAGTAGTACTAAATACTAATTTATTACTAATACTAATACCAAAGAATATTAGTCTTTCTCAAGTAATAACTCTAGACAGTAAGTAAAGTCTCAAGCATTCTTCAGGGCAAAAGTGACATTAATATAGGACTTCAAGTACTTCTAGTCATATTAGGATGATCAAATACCCTGTGTGATGATTTTATTAAGTTATCTTAGTCTGATATCATTAAACATTCAGTTTATGTAACTTCCTATATTCTGATTCTTGACCCAGAACACAACTTTTTGATTATTATCAATCTTACCATTCCTTATGGGAAAAGAGTAAGCTGATTATATTGAGTGCCATTCTGACAGTGATTTCTCAGGGTAAATTCATAAATTCGCCTCTGATTGTGATTTCATTCCCCATGTAAAATAGAGATGATGTGGTAATACAACAGGCTTTGAGTACGGTCATGCTTCGCTTAAAGATGGGGATGTGTTCTGAGAAATGTGTCATTAGGCTATTTCCTCGTTGTGTGGACATCATAGAGTGTACTTACACAAACCTAGATGGTATAGGCTACTACACACCTATTCTTATAGGACCAACGTTGTACATGTGCTTCGTCATTGACCGAAATGTCATTATACCGTGTGTGACTGTATTTCTATTTCCCAGTGATGGTGATTTGTCTCTTTAAATCAACAAAATGATCTGATTATAATTTGAATTTCCACATAGGTTAATTACAGGAAGAGTTTATAAAACAAGCAAACTCATGTATTACCGTTCCTGCAACAATTATTTCTTCTTGTGTATGAACGTGTTGGCATTATGTTTTACAGATGACCCACTTGAACTTGTTGGTGTTGGTCAGCCTCTGAGAAACGAATTTGTTCTCAATGTACTAACTGAACCAAACCATCTAACGGAGGCTACAAGCTGAACAGCTAGATTTTGGATAAGGACAAATGTATCAGGGCAATTAATGTTTTCCTAGGAGGCTTCTAGAGATTTGACCTTTTCTACTCAGGAGATTCTGGATACTTCTCTCTGTCCTCTGTGAGATAAGAAGAATTGACTATGAAATGAAATTATTTTTGTTAACATATACGTGGGACTAAACCCTGTATCCATTGTATTCCTGAAAATACATTTATTCAGCCCATTTCTCTCGTGCACTTATTGACCAATACTCTGAGTTACCCCAGATGGACGGGCTTGATGACATAAATGATGAGCTGCTGCAAGAACCCTTGTGGTGTCTCAGTGACGTGCTCCCCTCCATGAGCTTCTATGCCAACCACACATTGCTTCTGTTCTCATTATTACTGGTTTATCCTTTGATGTATTAGTAGGCTAAAGTGTATTTTTCTTTGCAACCAGATATCTTTGCTTAATTCATGAAGTTCATTATATCTCTCTTTAACATTTTTTAACCTCATAAATATACCATCAGGACTACCTTACCTTTCGTTTTATATATTTGAAATTTCTCCCTTGTACTCTATTACTTAGAAGGCTTTTACGCTGTAACCAAGACAATTACTCCCATGTCAGTATCCTGGCAGGCTTGCTGTTCCGGCAAACAGTGAGATGGTTCACATACAAACAGTGACATAAAAGTAAAACATAAATTGCATCAGGAACATGGGGCAGTTGTTAATTTTGAGTTTTCTTTAGCTTTTTTCTCTCAGACTGAAAAACAGATTGATCTAAATTTCACAGATTTTCAGTATTATGAATGTAATCCTCATATTCTTTAAAAAAGAAAAATATCTATAACAGACACAGTGACCTTCATACAATTCTACTGTTAACATAGCTCATTGTTGAAGCACATGGCCTTCCATTTAACCACAACATAGAATCCCTGAATTCTTGGTGCTCCTCCAGAAATTCAACAAGATGAAACAGTTGCCTAAACTTAGAGAAACAAAATTTATATGAGATCCTTGAATGTGATTTTCACTTTTTTTTAATGTAGAATTTGCTAAAATACATCTTGGGATAAATTCAAAGTAGCAGAGTTAAACATCTGGACTGTAACAATTTTCTCCAACCACAACAGGATTACGTTTACTGATGTGTTCTTTGTAATTATGCCATCTGCCATTGCTGGGGAGTCTGATAAGAATAAGTTTTCTGAAATTTATTCTTGTAATTACAGGAAAAGTAAGACCCAACTTTAAGGAGTTTGCATCCTCACATTACATTCTCTTTTCTGTGTGGATATCATTTACTTCATTATTCAGTATATTATGAACACTCATGGAAGTATATTTTCTCAGATCTCAGGACCAAATATAATATCATCTAGGAAGAAGATTTACCAGTGTCCTATGCACACTAAATCATGTAACTAATTTCTATGATGCCTCCCTGAAAATATAGAGCCAGTGTCACGGATCATTCTAGAGAATAAACAAAAGACTTCAAAGTATACAATATATGTAATATTTATAAGAATTCATCCTAAAAACAAGATACAAAACAATGATGAAAGTGTATACACAAAGAAGACATCATCTGAGCAGTTTTCATAATAAGAAAAGTAAAACTGGGAAACAACCTAAATGTACAACAATGAAGGAATAGTAAAATAAAGAAATTGATAGTACAGATCACTATGGCATAATTGAAAAGAGTGTTTAGTCAGCCCTCCAATATGAAATAATATAAAATTAGTAAATCATGGTAGCTTTAAATTCATTAATTCTCACATTTATTCATTCAGCAAATATATTTATTGTGCATTAACTGTAAGGCCCTGTTTTAAGCTTCCTCGAATGGAAAAAAAAATCATTTTAATGCCATGAGATTTCCTAAGGATTCCGACCAGGGATTTCTAGCGACTATATAAAGCTAATTAACAAAAGCAGTACACAAAAGTCATTATATGGTTTCAATGACCTGAGTTATATAAAATCTCAAAAGTAAAAAATGGGTCAGGGTTTAATAATCGTACTCACCTTATAGGATTGTTGTGAGAATAAAAAGGATATGAGAGTAAAGACCTAAGTAAGTTAGTTCTTACAGCATAAGCACTCATTAAGTGTTGGCTTTTGCTATTGTACAACATGGAAGTGAATGCTCTTCCTTAAGACAAGTAGAACACACATATCATAAGTAAGGTTGCTGCATACAGAAAACATTCGCCTAATGCAAATGGACCAAATGCCTTATGGATGTTTTGTACAGAAACAAAAGTCCTGCAAATATCAAGGACCATTTGGCTTGGACCAAATGTCTTATGGATGTTTTGTACAGAACCAAGTGTTCTGCAAGGGAAAGCAAAGCCTTCAAGGAAGCATTGTGCATGGAAATTAGCAAAGAGATCCAAGGACATGTGGGTGGGACACTAAAAGCATTTACTGTGTAGCTTGGACAAGAATTTGGGTTATACTGGTGGAGGTGGCAAGAAATGGTTGGATTCTTGATGTATTTTGAAATAGAGTTGATATAACTTTTTGATAGATTGGATGGAGGCTTCAAGAGAGAGTAGTCAAGGAGCTCAAAGGTGTTTGGCCTGAAAATATGGATATGTCATTAACTGATATGGGGAAAGGTTGTTGGTAGATCAAATTTTCTTTGGAGTAGAGGAAGATAAGAAGTTCAATTTTAGACAGTCAACTTAAAATGACTATGAGATACTACTATAAGATTTATGTAGATAGTTGGATGCAGGAATCTGGTTTTCAAGTGAGACATCTGGGCTGGAAAGAAAAAACAAAGTTCATGGGCGTGTTTAGCACTGGATGAATGAGATCACTGAGATATGGAGTACTTCATTAGATCAGTTAGATTACTCAGATTAATAAATTCCCCCAAAGGAAAGGAAGTGAATTCTCTGTTTGAGGAGATTAAGGAATAGTTGTTTGGATTCGTTCATGGAAATTAAAAGAAGTTTTTGCTTTTGCTTTTCCTCTTGGACCTACTTTTGCTTAGGCACTTGGGGGCACCTACCTATTATCTGCTTTGGCATGGCAGGCCATGATCTTTTCTTTTTAATTCTATTCCTTCAATTTAGTAGAAAGCATCCTCTTTGGAATAGAGTCAAGTAGAAAAGGGCTGTGAGAAAAAACTATGAGAATCCTGCTAGATGAGACGGAGTCCATTGTTCAGTTTTCCTCAGGCTCAGGACAGTTTCTGACAGAGAGCTCATATTCAATAAATGTTTGGTAAATTAATAGCAGAATTAATTAAATGTGACAATAAAAAAGACCTCTTATTCTGTGGAGGTACTATTCACCTCAAGGTGAGTCTAGGAAGTTGATGATTTAATCTATTGAGCTGTGATTAACAGCCACAGCCCTTGTTTGAAAAGGGAGTGATGTTTCCATTCACACTCTTGAAAAAAAAAATGCTGAAAACACATTAAACTTCAGTTCCATAGTGATTCAGAGATTAAAAATGTAATCATTTCAATATGAAGCGTCTCTTTCTTTCTTTCCTTCTCTCCGAACATTTTAGAGTTCATTCACATTGAATGTCCTCCAGTTATTTTAACTCACGATATTTTCTGTTTATCTCCTGTTTGTCTCCTGTGTAGAACGCCTGCACTCTTTTCCTCATTTCTCTTACATGCATACACACGTACACACACAGAACCCATCCTCATCTGCACTCTTCTACTCACCTACTTAACCTTCAGATGCCACTTGTTCCAGGAAGGCTTCAACCTCCCCATGATCTGCGATCCCAGGATATCTTATACTATTCTAAGAATAACAAATGTCAAATTGTATTATAATTGTCTAAGGAATTAACAGCATCTTCCCAGGTAGACTGTGCATCCAAGAGAAGGAAGACCATAGCCATCTTGTGCATCTTTATATCTATGGTGTCTGGAATGATAACTAGTACATAGTGAGCAACCATTCCACAACTACTTAGTTAATTAAACCAAATTGATTTGGAGGCACCAATAGTATCACTGGTCATGAAAATGCAAATATGAAAACACCGATGCAAAATTATTGTAATGAACAAATACGAATAAAAACAAAACCGTCTTTGCAAAATCACATAATATCTAATTTAAAAAACTTTAATTTTCTCCCACAAATAATTTTATTTGGAAATATATGTAATTATTAAAATAGTACAATTTTTAAAAAAGAATAAAAACTTTAAGATACTTCTTGCTCAATCCGGATCCTGTAGATTGTGTTCTAAAGCAATTCAACTAGATGTCTGAATTAGTTATTTATTTTTTGATAACATTGATGGGATGATGAACACTGGAAAAAGAACTAGTCCTTCACAAGAAGATGAGTCCAGTAAGTTGAGTGGCTCTGGAGTTTCCTCAGGAGAATCCATAGCACAAACATCTGACACAACAAGAAGGGCAGCCTCAACTATAACCACACACCCCCCATAGTCACAGCTGTAACCACCATAGCCATGATAGCCACAGCCATCCCTATAGTCCAAACCACCATAATAGTTGCCTTAATAACATGTGGTGTCAGGTGTGGAAAGTTAACTCAAAAAGCAGAGTTAGTTTCCTGAGACATCATTTGCACATGACCTTTTGAATGGTCAGTAGCGTCTGCAGCAAACCACAGACACTCCTGGTCTCCTAATGATATGGACTCAATAACCTATCATTTCTAAATTATTCTCTGTTTCCTTCCTTTAAACAGTTCATCATGTCCACATTGTGTCATCCTGACACGTTAATATGACAACACTCTATTGTGATTATTTGCTTATATTCTTGTCTCACATAAGAAACTATGAGCTACTTCAGGGCACAGACCCTATATTACCTACCCCCGTAGCCCATTGTCTCACAAAGTGTCTGGCACATAGTAGGTACTTAAGTATTTGTTGAATGAATTAATGAATGGATGAATAAATGAATGAATTTTCACAGAAATGCATTAGTTGTTTAGAACATTTTTAAACAAAGAGGTTTCTTTATACTGGATAATTCATATTAACTAATTTCTATAGTAAAATTCTGCCAGTTAAATCACGTGCCTACGATGAGATTATTTTCCTCAGTCAAAGGTCAGAGTCACTTCCATTCCAAGTTTTAAATCCATCATCAGTTTTCACAGCATCACATGTATCCTGCTAACCCCATTTTGAGCACTTCATTAATAATAACATCTGAGATCACAGAATTACTTTACAGCTTAGAGCACGTATTTTATTGGAGGTACAAGGGGAGACATGCAAAGAATAGTCTGACAAACAGGATTGTTGTCTCACGACCAAAATTGTTCTACAACCAAAGGATTATTCTCCCCTCGTATATTTTAACAGGTATTGATTAGTTGGCATGAATTCCACCCATGTGACCTTAATCTTTCCAGACATTGAAAGATTGATCGAAGACCTAGTTGGCCAACATTCTTTATGAGAGTGATACACATATAATTTATATTTAGGAATCCAGGAATGCTGACAATACTATGTCACTCAAAGGCATCTTTGTTATTGTTGTGTGTTATGGTAATTTTTTTTTATCTGGATAATAGCACATTTATACAAGAGCATTACCTCATGCTCCTGGATCTTGGTACCAGGAGGAAAGCAAGAGACAAGTATTAGGGTAGCTGTGATTAAACAGCTTAGACACTTCAGTAAGCTTTAGGTATATTTATATTTACATTGAAAAAATCAGAAAGGGGCCGGCCTGGTAGTGTAGTGATTAAGTTCACAAGCTTTGCTTCAGTGGCCCAGAGTTTGCCGGTTCAGATCCTGGGCATGGACCTAGCACTGCTCATCAAGCCATGCTGAGGCAGTGTCTCACATAGAAGAACTGGAAGGATGCACAGCTAGGATATACAACTATGTACTGGGTCCTCGGGGAGAAAAACAAAAAAGGAGGAAGATTGGCAACAGATGTTAGCTCAGGGCAGTCTTCCGCAAAAGAAAATCAGAGAATGATTGCTTAAAAGTTTTTATAAAAAATAAGACAATTTCCTTTAAAAATAAACTATTTCTTAGTATTTTAATGTAACTAATAATTGGCACAAAGAGAAATACCCAGGATCAAGATAAATATAATTATTGTCACATATTTGTTCAATAATTTTATTCTAGACTATTTTCTGTTAATTTCTTAAATAAATAGTCCTTCAGATTCTAACATTCTGGTTAGAGCACAGATTCCTTTTCAACCTAGTTACTATATTTACATCACCAAATTTGGCTAAGAGCATAGTTCTTTCTCACAAACAAGTTCTCCTCCAGGGGAATCCACACTATAAGGCTTTTCTGGAATTTATTCATAGAGCCTGTTCAGCATGTCATCGCCTTCAGCAACCTCAATGACAAGGCAGCTCATTCTGGCAAAAAATAAAAATGTATTGATTTAAGAAGTAGGATGTGTGAGACATCAGACACAAATACACCATATTGTTTACAAATATAATATAAAATCTGTAGCATAGCTTTTATACATCCCACAGAATTGCAATTCTATCACATTCTCCCACTGGTGATGTATCAAATCCAAACTCATCTATAAGTTGGTACATAAATGATGATAATAGGTTGACATGTCAGGTACAATGAATCTCACTATTCTACTGGCTTTGAACATATTAAAAACCTTTGTCAACATCCAGAACTACTGGAGAACTGACATTTGTTGGGCACTATTTTATATTTTATTTCATCAAAATGTCACAAAATCCTAAGCTATAGTCATATCCCCAATTTAGCATATCAAGCAATTGAGGCACAAAGAGGTTGAGTAATTGGCAAAAAAATCACACAAACAGTCAATAGAAGAGGGATAGTCCAAACTCAAATCTGCCCAGCAGCATGATTCTGGCTTTGCTTTCCTTTGTTTTGTTTTGTATTCTTACTACCATTGATATCATTTCCTCCTTTCTGTAAAAATTAAGATTTGAAATACTTGGAGTTTGTCCCCCAGCACACTTCTTTGGACCAAACACGATCACAACACGTCTGGAAGCCTACTCCACTAATCACGTATGAAGATGGAAATTGGAGCAACTGCTAGATATTTTTCCAAAGTCATCCTTTAAACACACACTCAAAATCACCTTCAAATAAGGGAGTAAGCGTGAGTAAACAAGCAGGACATGAGTAAATAAGCAAGCTGACCAGCTATAAAACCATGAGACACACTGCACGGTCTTTCTGATCTTCTGTTAGTGAGCTGAAGAACAATAGGAGAAAGGATGTGAAGTAGAAGATACCAATCATGGCCATGAAGAAGCTCAATACTAAATGATGCAGCAGAGTTGCAGTGAGACGGAAAAGATCCAAAGGCCAGGAGCCAGGGTGTGTGAGGGAAAATGGAGTGACTGTTTTGGACAATAGCATTGGTTTTGCTATGACTGAACGAGTTTGAAGGTTTATCATGATTAGGGACAATTAATGTCAACTATACTGCAGTACCATGCAGCATCTGGGTCTTAGCAATACATGCTCCGTGGAAAACAACTTTTGTGCATGCATTGATGTTTTTAGCTGCATCATCATCATTTTATTTACACATATACAATTTTTTCATTGATTTATTAACTCATTTACTAATTTAGGAGCCAAACCTCTGTTATAGAAACTTTGTTAAGTGTAAAGAATACAGAAATAAACAATGCAAGGCAAGACACTTAAACAATTCATAATCACTATGTGTATTTCTTGAAAAACTAAGTTTTGTATATCTATGCTTTTTTATGTGCTATTCTCTCCACCTGGAATGACCTCCCATCATCCTTTTACCTGGCTACCTCATCATTGTCATAGGAAACTCAGTCTATGTTTCCCTACCTCTGGATGATTTACCTTACTATCAATCTAATGTCTACCTTTATGCTCTCATGATACCCCTGTGGCCATCTCTCTCAGAGCATTTACCTATAGTGTAGGTTCACCTGTCTGTCTAACTCACTATGCTGTAAGCTCTTTCAAGGCCGGAATTATGTCTTATTTCTCTTTTTATGATAGGTGTTCAGTTTATACAATGTGTATGAATTAATGAATTAGTAAATCTTATTGGAATAAACCTAAAATAAACAGCTATAAAACCAATGCTAAGTTTTATAGTAAAGAAAGTTCAGAATTCTGTGAGTGATGAGTGAGGAGGTCATTTAGGTCTGCCTACCATGACTAAGTAGAATGTGCGGGAGGTAGATAAGAAAACTCTCCTAAGACCATGTGATGCTCAAGTTGAGACTTAACAGTTCATTTAGATATAGGCTGGCAGACAGAAGGAAGAGGCATTATTACAGATGGCGTAATTTATCCATAGACAGGAAGGTCTAAGAAGGCATGTCACGATTAGCAAATTCTAAGCAAGAAAAACAGGATAAAATGGCTATCGGTATATGAGGGAATAGCTAGAAATGGCATTAGACACTAACCCAGGGGCTGTATCATGAAGGAATTTCATACCCTACTTATGAAATTGGATTTTGTGTACTTAGTGATGGAGCCAAAGACCAAGGGCAGACCTCCAGCTGGCAGAGGAAGAACAGCCTTACAGGTAGACAGGTAAGAAGTCCTATAAAAGAGAATCAAATCAGGAAAAGCATACAATGGAAGCCAAGGAAAGAGGTGGCCTTCAGTACCAAATGCCACGTAACAAAAAGGACAAACACGAGATGTGTCAAGGAGACTGGGTAACTAATAGGTGTTGGTGAACTGAGTGAGAACAGTCCTTGGGTTACAGTGAGAGTAGGAGACAGGTTAGAGTGGATTGAAGACTGAATAGGAGGCATCAGAGAAAACTATTTAAAACCTTAGATATAAAGGAAGTTGAGAACAAGCTAGCCAGGGGTGATCTGGTGTTGAGACAGGCTTTTTAATATCAAAAGACTTGAACATGTTTATAGACTAAAAAGAAGGTGTCAATGGAAAAAAAAAGAAGTTGAAAATATAGTAGACAGAAAGGATAACTTATCAAGCAAAGTGTTGAAGGAGATGGCATTTAAAGCAAAGTGGAAGAATGATTTTTTGGACAGGAGGGAAGATATAGTTTCCTCTGAGACTAAGATAAAAGGCTCAAAGACAGGTGCAAATGTAGATAAGTGTGTGGGAAGGGAGTTGATAGAGTTTTCCCCTGATAGATTCTCTTTTCTCCATGAAATAGAAGCAAGAGTTACAGACAGAGGAGGGCAGAGGCACAAGTAAACACCAAACAAGAGGCTTCATAGATACTGGTGAAAGGGTGGAACAGCTACAGTGAAAGTAAGAAAGAAAGAGGCCTGAGAACAAGTGAAAGGATTATCAAGTAGCATTGAGGACTCAGCCAAAACGAGAATGCTCTAAATGTGTGGTGGCACCACTCCTTGCAGTCCCGGGATTTACTCAAGAAGCAGTTAGGAGCCTGAGTTTGGAGCAGAGAAGGCTTGAATGAATGCAGAGATGAGATTTTACAGGGTAGAGGGATAGAAGGAGAAAAGAGCTTGCTGAAATAAATGTGACTGATTAAACAAGAAATATAGATTGAGACCATATAATTTATTGTCCAAACTAGTACAGTTGAATATTAAAGGGGTCACTATTAATAATAACTTCCAAGGACAATAGATATAAACCATAGCATATATAGAAAATGAAGTGAAACATGTAACAGATTAAAAAGAGATGTTAAAGGAAAAATCTGTATCAATTGTATAGATGAAATGGTATGGCTGTAATAGAGGTGTGAAGAAGTGGAAGAATAAGGGATTTAGGGACAATGGGTTTCATTTTTAGAAAAGGAATGCCTTCTGATATTTACAAGTGTGACTCTGGGAGTGATTTGCTAAAGTAGAGCAGAAGCAAAGAGGGGATCGAGGAATTTTGAGGCAAGAATGCATAAATTGGTGTCTATATTATAATTTGGTGTAGAAAATGTAAGGTAGAATTTAGTGCCAGGTGCCATGGTCTTCAAAGCTTTGAGTTATAGATTGTGACAGGCATCAATGACAGATATCAGAAAGTGTGTCAAGATGCTGAATCAAGAGAAGTAAGGAATTAGGGACCTAGAGAAGTCTGATAGTACCCAAGGAAAGAAAAGTCATCTTTATGATCTTCTGGGAGACCCAACCAGAGATGTTAACTTTAACATCTGCTAAGCACAGAGAACATAAAGGCAACCAGACAAATAAGATTGTTCTGTCTCCTTACTCTCCTTCTTCCTTACACTTTGATTCAGTATAGGAGCAAAAATATGCAGCCAGTAAGTGACTAAAGAGGTTAGCTTTAAATGTAGAGAAGAAAATGATCACGGTCCATCTCCTTTTCCTACCGCAGACTACTACTCTATTTCAACTGGGCCATTGTTTTTACTCTTGTGCCGGTTTTTCTCTTAGCAGTAAAATGAAAATGATATTTGAAATTTCTTTATAGGTTACACAAAGTATTCAGTGAGTTTATATGTGCCAAGCACTTAGAAGAGAGATTTGCATAGCACTACGTAGGTGTTGGCATTTATCATCATCATCATCATCTTCTTCATTATCGTGTCATTAGAAATTGAATGTGCAGTCGAAAAGCCTTTCCTTCTCACTAACCTAAAATTTTGCATGCCACTCACATAAGTGATTGTGTTTGAGTGGGTTATAAACACCAAAGTTAGTATAGAAAGGGCTGGAAGAGAAGGCAGCAGCAGGAGAATAGATTAGAGAGGAGGCAACAGAGAGCAGACTGATGAGGACTCAAGGGTCAGGTGATTGGAAGGTTTGCTGTTTAGGTGGACACTGATGAAGCTTCTGCATAGATAAACGACTTATCACACTGCAAGCGTATTTGGACAAAACTTTCACCAGATCAGTTTCTTCAGCTGTGCGTAAAGGTACAGTGTCATGAACTGTGTTGTTATTTCCATGAATTCTTTTTCTTCGTCCTTGTAAGAGTATTATTCATTTCCAACTCCACTGATGCTGGGTTTGCCATGTGGTGTGTTTGGTTAAGAAATATAAGCAGCTGTGATTTACACCACGTCTCAACACACCCTTTCAGAGACATCACAAGTTTTCGCCAATGATCTCACTTTTCCTCTTTGCCACAAAAACGTCCTCAAGGCCACACTTCCTTCCGCCTAGATCCCAGAATAAGAAAATATAGAGAACAGACCAATAGCACTTGACCCAAACATATAACATGAGTGAGAAATAATGATTTGTTTTTGTAATCTGCTGTGATATTGAAACTGTCACTTCAACAAAGTTGACTAATACAGAAATTATCACGAGAAGTGAAATGTTAATGTACAAGAAAAGAAACTACGTGTCATTGGTTTCAGGTTCAGGTTGTCAGCAAAGAAGAAAGCTGTCAGCGGAGGGTGGGAAAATGATAACGCGTGTTATATAGTGCAAAATTTTGGTAAAATTATTGTTTGCAATGATTTGGAAAACACTAAATAAATTTGTGGCTTCAGATGAAGTGTCAAGGAGCAGAAGGCACTGCTCTGCCTTGATTTTTTTTTCAAATTAATCAACTTTCTTTTGATGTATCAGAGGTAAATATGCTATAGCTGACATTCTAGAAATGTCATGAATTATTAAGAATTAAATTAGAAAAAATTTATGTAATTGACTTCAGTTTTACTTCATCACATAAAATTATTTTCTCTACTATTATTTCTTATGAAATAGGGAGGGGAAAAGAGAATAAATGGAACATATATATTTTAGTTTCTTTAAATATTATTGAACTTAAAATTCCCAAGGAACATGATTGTAAGAAAAATAAAGAAGTAAAAGCTGATGTCCATTTTGCTCAAGTTGGATAGCACAGAGTTAGAAACAGGTGCAGTATCATAAGAAGGAATTAATTGAGGCAAGATCATAGTTCTTAGCATCATAGAATGCAATGTGTTTTAATTTTAATTCAAATAAACATTTAAGGTTGATTTACAAGTAATTTATTTTAAGTAAACAAAATTCATAGTAAAATATTAGAGGTTTTTTCTAGAAAAATGGAAAATAAATAAAAAGTAAATAAAACTTTTACATATTTATATCACATTATGATAATCAATGCTGACATTATGATTCATATCCTATATTTTTCTATTTTTAACATATTTTTTTAAAAAATATTAGACTTTTTTAGGCTGGACATTCCATTTGGCATTATTTAGATAATATTTTCCATTGGCATCAATATTTTCTAAAAGTTCACTTTAATGACCACATAGGATTTCCAAAATATTTCGTGGTTTTCAAATAAATTCTATATTGTAGAATATCATTATGTCTCAGACCATAGGGAATATCCTTCTGGGAACAAAGACCCACTGTCATCATGTTGAACCATGTTTTCTGCTTCATTTAAACAGATGAACATCTGTGACAATTTTCTGTTGTTGATTAGCATGCTGCTCCAAGATGTGCATGTCCTTCTCCCAGAAGATAGAAAACTTGGGGAGAGAGGACAATGTAACACCTGCAGATTAACTTTTTTTCTTTTAGAGAATTTTAAAAATGCTCCTCAGAATACCAAATGAAGCAAGAGTTTTGAAATTGGATGTCAAAAAGGGCACACAACATCTGTTCTAAGAGAAGAAAATGAGGAAGATCTGACAAATGCCCCTCTTTAGGACATGCGCACAACTTGCAGAAGCTCAGCTGCACCGTGTGAAAATCTGTCTGTTGACTACCCTAACCAATAGAGGATAAATCCTGCTTCTGCTGTAGACAAATTTGGAAAAGCCAATCTCCACACAGAGTTCTGAATGTAAAGACAGAATACACTGTGCATTGATAAGAAATTCTGTATTAAAGAAAAAGAAAGAAAACTTTTTTGACTTTCCCTCTCTTGTTCTAAGAATCACCTCATTACCGTTGAAGAAATCAATCACATCATATCAATGCCTCAATAAATGCCAAATATTATATAATTTTTCTGTATAAAAATGGGTTCATTTTGTACATTATTATTCAACTTGATTTTTCACTTAAAATATGTGATTTTTTTCAAAAAATAATATAAATCTATCTCATTCTTTTAAAATGTGCACAGAACAGAAACTTTTACTTCCAGCCATGTCAGAGCAACTGTTACTGGACTTGCCTTCCATCATATTAAACTGGACAAATACAGGAAACAACTGTTTTCAGAAACTGTACAACAGGTAGCTCAGGATCACAATGCCCTTACAAAGGGGAACAAACTATTTAAGCCCTATTATCACTTTAGCTTTATACCTGTAATTCTCTAAGGCCCACATTTTAATGAGGAGAACCCTGGGGGGCATGATGCTAATAGTTTACTGAGTGAAGAAAGATCAAATTTCAGAGAGTGGTTATAATTTTTGAGTCAGAATGGAAAAGAAATGAGGGCTATGCAGAGAAACAACTCTAGATACTTACATAGGGGTTCTCTTGTGCCTGCTTTATTGAGCATTAAGACACTCAAGTGTAGAGCAAAATTCCATGAGGAGGGGCAAGGAACAACTGTACATCTGTAGCTAAATAATTCCCAGAGATCATATAGGACTGAAAGACAAGTGAATTCCACCAGCCAGAGTGAAGAGACTTTATTGAAAAGTAGACTCCAAAAGAGAAACAATTTAGCAGTTAGGCAAACTAGTACTAAAGGCTACATTAGACCTACCAAGTTGTGAAAAGATCGAAGGATACACAAGTAACTTAACTGCCTGCCAAAACCAATTTCCACATTATTTAAAGAAAGACAACAAAATCCACATTCTAAACAACAGATCATTAACATTGTCTGACATGTACTAAAAAATTGCTAGACAAGCAAAGAAGCAGAAACAAGCCATAATTAGAAAACAAAATCAGTCAGTAAAAGCAAACCAAGAAATCAGAGAGATAATGGAATGAGCCCATCAAGATCTTAAAAGAGCTGATATAAATATGTTCGAGAATAAAAAGAAATACATGCAAATAAGATAAGTGAAAGATAAAAAATTGAAAATTTACATCTCAAAGATATACTGTCTGAAATGGATAATATTGAAATCAAACTGAACTTAGATAATGCAAAAAAAAAAAAAAAGCCAATGTTAGGAGAAAATATTTGCAAAAGTCACATCTGATGCACCAATTCAGATTTTCTTTGCCTCACCTGACTCTTGCTTCAGCCACCACTGCTGTGGTCATTCTACCTGGACTTTATCCACTTTCTTCCAGGTACAACTTGAGAATGCCTCACTATATGTCCCTGCTGGCTGCCTGTCACCATCAGCCAGGGTGATTTCCTGTCAATATTGAGATATGAGATGATGGAACATCTCCCATTGCCCACACATGTGTACCTGGAAGTGAGTGAGAATTAATGCCCCCTGGAGTGAAAATCTAAATTAACTTTGATTACATTCCATCAGACACACTTGTTCAATGTGTGGGTTACATCCATTTTATTACAATTCTCTTGACTAACAAGGATCAAGAGACATATGTGCAAATAGTGAACAAAACTACCTGGAAAAATTGTTGTCCTTAGAAGGATGAGCTTCTTGAAAATGAAAAATTGCTGTAGTAATGAGGCCACAGAGTCTGTGTTGTGTGTCCACCTATTTCTGTTAGTATATAAAAGTCTCAGGAGAGATGGCATTCATATTTCAGTAACCTCCACTTGCTCCTTTAGTGAACTATTGAACTTCTAGATACCAGGTGTTGCAACAACTGCAGAAACTCATGTGGTGGTTGTGGCTATGGTTCTAGCTCTGGCTGTGGATACACTTCTGGACATGGCTGTGGTATGGTTCTGGCTATAGCTGTGGATGCTGTTCTGGCTCTGGCTGTGGATATGGCTCTGGTGACAGCTGTCTCTATGGCTGTGGATCCAGGTTTGGCTATGGTTCTTCCGGCTGTGGCTACTAGCCATTTCTCTATATTGTGATGATTTCCAAGTAGATGTTTCATTGGTCCTAACAAATTTGTGTATCTGTGTGTCAGACATGTTATTGACTTACATTTTTGTCTTCTATTTCTGTGACTTCCTCAGAAATTGGCAGGGCTAATGCTTAGCTGTTCATTCCAATTGTGTATGTCTAGCTTCCATTCTGATTGGTCACTACCCATGACACATTGAATGTTACTTGCCTTGAATTTCATCCCTGAAAAAATGATTCTTTATTGGCTGACTTTTCTGTCCTTAATTCATTTTACTCAAGGCTTTGTTCTTAAGCATTTTGTTTCACAATCCTAGACCAATCTATTTCTTTCTTTCCATATTAATAAGCATTAATACAGTCATCAGCATATGCACATACCCATACAAACACAAACAAATGCCACAAGAAAATCTTGGGAAAATGCTAATGGTGAAAAAAGTGGGTTTGAAGAGGAGAGACAGAAGACTCGATAGTTCAGTATATAAATGACCTGAAGACTAGCTGAAGGGTCCTGGACTTGGGCGGTGGCATAGATCATGCAAAGGAATAAATGAGAATTAATGACTTTGTGAATGTAGAACCTGCAAGATCTTAGACATCAGTAGTGAAGGAGAAGGAAGAAAAACCTAGACAAGATGAATTCTAAAAAGTATAAATTTCTTCTTAGCACTTAGAATAGTGGGGATTCAGAGTGATATATACAGTTAATAGATCTGAAAGACTAGCATTGCAGATTTGTTCTGTGTCCCTCTAAAGACACCAAATAGGGTGAGTGAATGTGATGATGACACATCAATATCTCAACATGAATGCTCTTTCTAATGGGTGACACCATCTGAAACAAGAATGACTTCCTCATTAGGTGTTCTATCACTGGATGTGTTTAAACCCAGGGAGGATCATTCACTACTAGGGTTATTTTAGGAGAAAATTACAAACTTAGGGAAAGGGGTGGAATTAACTGATCTTTCATATCCATTTCTATCCTTATTCTATTCTAGGATACTATAGGTTAAGAATGAATTTGAGCTTTGACGCCTGATTGTGAAAATGGTGATGCTGATACCAAGAAAATACAGAACTTGAACCTTTTACGTTTCTGTATCTGGTAGGAGAAGCCCAGTTGTAACGTTTTGGCTTTGGAAATTCTATCTTCATTTGGGATGTAGAAAGACTGTCAGAACTGGAGTTAAGATTCAACCACTATCGTTCAATAAATTCAGTTCTCCTAGAATCCCTTGAATCTTGAAAGGAATTGCAGGCTTGAAAAGAGGAAGGGCAAAAAAGGATAGATGGATAGATTGTTATTCTTGAAGAAATAGAACCAATTCTTATGAATTAGATGAATGAGTAGTCTCATTCATCAAACATTTATTGAACTCCTACTAAAAGGTCCTTCATTATGTGCTATGAACGGAGAAATAAATATTTCATCCCTGCTTTTTAAAAGTGCAGAAAAGACGGAAAAACTCCACAAGCTACAAAGATCAGAATATTGCTATGATATAATTATACACGGGGATGTTTAGGAAATACAGAAGAAGAAATCAGAAGGGAGGCCAAGACCAAGAGAAAGTAGGGGAAAGGATCAGGAACCTTTTTGGAAAAGAGACAAACTTCTAGCTTAAACAATGAAGAACGAATAGGAGTTGGTCAATCATACAAGAAGGAAATAGCTTTCTGGACAGGGGAGAAAGAGGAAATACATTTCAGAAGATGCCCATATGCTGGGACATTATTGTAATAGCTATCATATATCCTGGAGAAAATGCAGTCACTAGTTAGACTTAAAGAATAAATTCACAGGTGTGGGTAGCATGGATTCTAAGGTGACCCCCGATGACATGCACCTTTGTATAATCCCCTCCTCTTCAGTGCAAACGGGACCTGTAACTTGCCTCTAACCTTGGCAAAGGTGACAGTATATCACGCCTGTGATTATGTTTGCAATTGGCAAGTAAATTTGATTTCAGATAAAGAACAGATAACTTTTTAGTATGTTTGATGCGCTTTTTGGAATATATTTGTAAATTTGGCAACTCTACGTAAGTTATACAGAAGAGATTTTTCAGATGTCCTGGTTAACACCTTGTCTTCAATATTGTGAGACCCTGAGCAGAGATCCAAATCAGGCTGTGCTTAGACTCCTGATCCACTCAGACTGTGAGATAATAAATGGGTGTTTTTCTAAGCTGCTATTTTTGTGGTAACTTACAACAGGCTTCCTCTGCTGTCCTCTAAATTATCTGGTAAGAGGTGTGGTTGACTTGGATGACCTGGATACCATATCTGCACATCAGCAGAGATTAGGAGACCAGTCATACCCATGAGTATCAAGGGCAGAGGACTCTGGGTGAAAGTGAAAGGATGAGAGTCAATCTCACCTGTACTTGATGGGACTGGCTTGTGAATACAATGCTGAAATAAACTTTATCTAGGACCCAAAGTAACATTGGGAATAATGAGAGACTCTGAGCCTGTGAGGATTTTATAACAGGATAATTTCACAAAGAAATATGTCATCATAAGAAATAACGAGCTCTCTGTTACAGCAAGTGTTCAAGCATCCAATAATTAGAAAAGGAGACTTTATGTATCACAACAAAGAAGAATAAATACTTGATCTTGGTAACGTATTAACTATGTGACTTTTAGTAAGTTCCCTAACCTCTTTGTATCCCAGTTTCCATGTTATAAGTTACCTACCTCTTTTCCACTTCATTGGGATCAAACGATTAAATGTCTGAAGAAATTTGTGATTTACAAAACAATCAACAGTGTTATTGTAAAGGATATTCTTTTTGTCTTGTTGCTCTGATCTAAACTAAATGACCACTAGAGTTGATAAAAAATTGTTGAGGAATGGCTCTAGGGGTAAAATATATCATCAGAATATTATATTCATGGGTATTTGGGTTCATATGAACTCTATAACTTAATACGTTGAGGAGTTATCAAATTACCTTCTATACTTTAATCTCATCACTGTTATATATGCCACCATGCCACTCCACTATTTGACTCTGGGCTAGAATGAGAGTTAAAAAGATCTTATGGAGGGGAATATAATTTTGAGAAGTCAAGGAGAAAAAATAATTATTTGTGGTCAAGAGCAAGTCAATTGAGACTATTGAAAATGTTCCCTGTTTACGTGATATCTGGTTACAGAATATTTAAGTGAAGATTTCTCATGAAAGATAACTTTGCAAGTGAGACTATACCATCTTATTAAAGAACCTCAAGAGGTTAAAGCAAGCCTCTTTAATGCCTTAAGACATTATGCTCTCCTCTTGAAGCACACACTAATTATAGTAGTCATAAAATTAGCCAATGACATGAGCACATGTGGTGGTTCCCACCCACACTAAGGGCATTTAAAAGGCTCCCTGCAAAAAGAAATGCCCCAACTAAAGTCACCTGCACTCTTTCTCTACCAAGGATAACCTCAAAAACCAACACCATGTGTGACTACTACAGAAACTGCTATGGGGGCTGTGGCTGTGGATGCTGTGACTGTGGATGCCTGGGCTGTGGCTACAGCTCCTGCAACGTTTGAAGCTTCCCTAGACAGGGCTGTGGCTAGGGCTGTGGCTATGGATATAGCCCCCACTCTCTCTGTGTCTGTGGCTATGGTTGCGGCTCTGGCTATAACTCTGGTTTTGGCTACGTCATGGAAGACTCTCACTCTGTACGCCTGGACATCAGAATTCACCATCTCTAAACTCCACAGGTCCTGTGCCTTTCCCTTGGCTGATGATTATCCTGCATCATGGATGTGTAGTATGGTCTATTGTTGACCTACAATCTAGCCTGCAAATTTCCTGAATTTGCTTTATTAAGTGAGATAAGGTGAAATTCACCTGTAACCTCACAGTTCTGCTTTCATCAAGATGATGATGTCACAGCAACCGCCCTGATGACTTTCATGCTGGAACTTGTTTGTCTGTTGACCTAATAAACTTTAATTCAAAGAGCAACTCTAGTTTTGATTGCAGACGTTTCATGTCCCAAGTTTCTTACTGACATTTTTTGGTTTCCGTTTGCAAGAAAAGCAACAATTGACCCCTTAGGGAGATTTTCCCTTTCTATCTAGGTCAGCTTCCTGATCAATTCCATTGTCAATTGTCTTAGGAAAGCAACTTATTTTATATAAACTTCAGTTTCCTTCTCTGCTACTGAGGGAATAATATTTGGTATTCTGGGTAACTCTCAACACTAAATGCAATATTATTTATAAATTAGGCATTGTGTGGTACATGGTACAAAGAAAAAATAATAACTTCACCAATTTTCACATTATCTCTTAAAATAAATAAATGTTGTAGTAAGTTTCCTTCTCTACTTCTAATCCATTTAAATATATGTATATTATTATTATTATTATTTTGCTGAGGAAGATTCTCCCTGAGCTAACATCCACTGCCAATCTTCCTCTTTTTGTATGTGAGCCACCACCACAGCATGGCCACTGACAGACAAGTAGTGTAGGTCCACCCCCGGGAACTGAACCTGGTCTGCTGAAGTGGAGCATGCCAAACTTAACCACTAGGCTCCCGAGGCTGCCCCTTAAAAAATATTTTGATGAAAGAAACAACCTAAGGAACATTTTTGCAATCTATTCCTTCCTAAGGTAGTGTAGATTGTAAAACTATTTGGTCTGCATAGTGGGCCATAATAATTGGATAAAAACAGCATTTCAGGTTTAGACTGAAGGTTTCAGGCTCACAGTGCAGTAATCAAGGTGATGGTCAGTCCGTGGTCTCATCTGAGTCCTAACTGAGAAAGGACATGCTTCCAAGCTCACACATTTGGCAGAATTCATTTCCTTGTGGTTGTATAACTGGGGGGCTCAACACTAACTGTTGGTGGGAGGCCTTTGTAGGCTGTCTGCTAGAGGCCACCCTCAGGTCTAAGAGGCTGTGTATAGTTCCTTGTTATGTGAGTTCCCATACATGGTTGCTTACTTTCTGAAAGCCGGGAAGGGAGGGGGAGATATTTCAGCAAGATGGGTGCTACAATCCCATACAATTTTATGTATCATAATCACATAGACAATTACACATACTTTATTATTTTTCCATATTCTATTAGAAGTTTTGCTCATACTCAAGAAGAGGACATCACTCAGGGCATTGACATCAAGAGACAGAAATCATAGAAGCACCCGAATAGTCTCCCCACCAATCATATCAACGCTATTCATCCTTCCTAAGAGGAATTAGGCAGTGTCCCTTCGTTTGCAGTGCTCTGGAACAATTCATAGCATATTCAGATTATCTTGTTTCCGAAGATTTGGTAGAATTTCCCTGAAAAATTATCTGGATCTGGAGTGTTTTGTGGAGTATTTCCTTAAAAATTTTCTGTTTCTTTTAAGGAAATTAATCTCTTTATAATTTTTAAATGTAATGGTGTCAATTTTGACAATCTGTACTCCCCTAGGAAATTACGCATTGCATCTAGGTTTTCGAATTTATATCTGTAAAGATCTGAAAAGTAGGGGATGCCTCATGGCTGAGTGGTTAAGTTTGTGCACTCCACTTTGGCGGCCCGGATTTCGCTGGTGTGGATCCTGGGCATGGACTTACCCACCGCTTATCAAGCCACATAGAGGCAGCATCCCACATAGAGGAACTAGAATGACCTACAACTAGGATATACAACTATGTACTGGAACTTTGGGGAGGGAAAAAAAAGGAAGATTGATAAAAGATGTTAGCTCAGGGTGAATCTTCCTCACCAAAAAAAGATCTGAAAAGTAGATTCACATAATTTTTAAAACCTCTTATTTCCATGTTTGTCTTTTGTTATTTCTTATTTTTATATGTTTTTTTCTTGATCAAATTAGCAAGTGATTTACAAATGTTAATCTTTCCAAATAACAGCATTTTGAGTCATTTTTCGAGTCTTTTGTTGTTTTCTAGTCTCTACTTCATTAATTTCTGCTTGTTTATTACTTCCTTCCTTACACTTTCTTTAGTTTAGTTAGTTGTTCTTTAGAAGGTTTTTCTCAACTGCGATATCAACTTATTTATAATATTTCTTTCATTTTCACTGACAAAAGTATTTAGTGCTATGAATTTTTCTCTAATGACTGCTTGAAATTTTTTCCTAGATTCTGTTAAGTACTATTTAAATTGCCATTATTTATTTTGAAATTCTATAATCTCATATTATATTTTCTCTTTCAACTGAGAGTTGTTTAATCAAAGATTTACTTTCCAGGTGAAGGAGACCTTCTGTTCTTTGTTTTTGTTAGCAATTTGTAGCTTTATTGCATAGCAATCTGAGAGTGTTCTCTGCAGTATTTTTACTTTAAAAACTTACGAATTTTTTTCTTTGTGACCTAATATGTGGTCGGTTTTTCTGTATTTTCTGTTGAAGCTTGAGAAGGAAGTTTATTCTGTACTATCAGTATAGAGGTAGATGTATATCTATAGGAGCTACCCTGTTAATTATATTGTTTACTTAAATAAATGTTCTCTCTCCTTACTTATTTTTTCTACTTGATCTATCTGTTCTGAGAGTGGTATATTAAAGTTGCCCATTATTGCTGTGTTTCTATCTATGTCTCCTTGATATATATTTGGATAGATAGATAAATATATATGTATTCTTCATAAAGATAGTTTCTGTGGTTTTGGTACAGAAATAGAACTATCACAAGTGTAATATGTCTCTTGTTCAGTATTGCTTTTTGGGAAAAATATTAGGAGTCAAGTATCTAAGCTACTGATATTTTCTTAAGTTACCTGTAAGAAAGCTATATAAATATTTAATAGAATTTACCAATGAAGACATCTGGGTCTAGAATTTTCTTTGTGGAAAAGTGTTTTTAATTATGAATTCATTTTCTTTATTAGATATAGTGCTATTCAGATTTATTTGAGTCAGTTTCGGTAATTTGTGTATTTAAAGGAAATTTCCCACTTTATCTATGTTGTGAAATGTTTTGGCATAACATCCACTTATCATTTTGGGGTCTGTAGGATATTAGAAGATATTAATTCTTTTGCTCTTCATATTGGTATTTTGGGTTCTCTGACCTACATTCTTGATTGATTTGTCTAGAATTTATTAATTTGATTGATGTGTTCAAAGTACCAACTTTGGGTTTTATTGATTATTATAGTTTGTCCATTTTCTATTGAATTGACTCTACTCTTATCTTTATTTTTCCCTCATGCTTCTTACTTTATATTTAATTTTCTCTTCCTTTCTAGCTTTAAAGAAGCTTAGAGAATTGATTTTTAAAATGTCCTTTTTCTCTAACATAAATATTTAAAGCCATACATTTTCCTCTAATCACTTCTTCGGTGGTAAGCCATACTGTGGTATATTGCATTTCTTTATTAATCAATTCAAAATATTTTCTACTTCCCCATGTGATTTATTTTCTGATTCATATGTTATTCAAAGGGAGTTATTTCCAAGTCCAGGAAGACTCTCTCTTCATGTATCTGAGACTAGCCTGTCCCCTCTAGGAGACATCTTGGCAGTGAGGGATATTGCTGGAAATCTTACTATGCCACTAATCCATCAAAAGACACACAGCAGATAGGCTGGTGAAACTCTTTCCACACTTTCAGGCTGCAATGGCAGGGACCAGTGGGACAATCAGTGGCATAAGATAAACCAAACAGACCAAAATAACACTGTAACAACTCTGACAATTGTGAATCATAGGCCACAAGATCCATGTGCTAAACCTAAACAGAGTGACTACCTGATTTTAAAAAAAGACTTAAATAAGACCAAGAGTCTCCTGATACACAAAATTTCTATCATAGCATCACATCAAGAAACAAGAAAATTATAACTTGAATGAGAAATGATAATCATCTGACCTTAACACTAAGTTAATCAAGTTAATCAAACGTTCAAATTATTTGAAACAGATTTTAAAGTAACCATCATAAAGATGTTTAATATCCTAATTCTCTTGAAACAAATAAGTTGAAAGTAAAAAGATGGATACATATATATGGATATTATACATACAATGCAAACAGAACAATTAGAAATTTGGAGTGGATATAACAATATCATACTAAATAGATGTTAAAGCAAAGAATTTTAGTAGAGATAAACAAGGACATTTTGTAATGATAAATGGGGCGTTTATGAGGAAGCTATAACAATTTAAAATCTACATGTACCTAACAACAAAGCTTGAAACTACACAAATAAAAAATTGACAGAATTGAAAGGAGAGAGACCGCAATAATAATAACTGAAGGCTTCAATATCCTACTTTGAACAATGGACAGAACAACTATACAGAAGATCAGAAAATAAATAAATGTGGAAAACATTATAAACCAACTATACCTAACATACTCCTTATAAAGCATTTTATTCAACTAAAGAGGGCACAAATTTCTCTCAAGTACAAACATACAACGTTCGTCAGGATAGACCATATTCTAGGCCAAAACAACATCCAATGAATTTAAAAGAATTGAAATAATACATAATCTCATGTGTTGCTTATCTTTAACTGATGTAGAAAGACATAGCTACATAGTTCTCTCCTCTAGATGCTTTCAGAAAACATGCATTTGGGGGCAGGTTAAGATTTTGATCAAGCACATACTTTGATCTCTATTCAGAAGGTAATTTTGTATAAACCCATTGTCAATCTTAGGTACCCCAAATTCTAACATTACTTACTAAAATATTAATAGGTATTACTTATTTATATCTTATCATTGTTGATATTATTATTAATACTTAGCAAAGGGAGTGATTTAAGAGAACTTATCATAAACAGATTTACAGAATTTTACCCAGATTACCAGGATCAGGGATACACTTTGCAGCCTGTATTTTGGATCAGACTTGTGTTTGCATTATTTTATTCTACCCAAGCCGCTGCCTTGTTATGAAAATTAATAGATCTTTTTTTCCAAAAGACAAGCAGAGATTGACCCCTTGAAAGTTTTGCTGAAAACAGACCTCAAATTCTATATATCTTCCTGTGACAATGAGAGAAATGACAGAAAGCCATCTGTGCAGCTAAAATGTACAAGATGAGTTCAAGAAAATATTGTCAATGAGTGAAAAGAAACAGCAATAATATAACATTTAGAAAAAAATATTACGGCTGCCCAAAACCACATTCCAATACCAACTATCAAGATAGAACGAAATAATAAAGAAATAGAATGAAGTGGTGAGAAGAGGGATACCACTTTGCCAATGTCTTTAGTCAAACTTTGAGTATATCAAAGACAAGTCTTTGACTAGATCAACAGAGATAATAGTAGCCCTTGGAGATGCTCACAAAAACTCATATTACAAAACCACTGGCTGAATACAACTATTCATCCACACATCCAAATCGTCAAGTGTAGAGAGCCAGAAGGTCAATAAACTCTCTCTCTCTCTCCCACTTTCTCTCTCTCTCACATACACACACACACACACACTCACAAGAAATCTAAACAAATAAAAGTACATGAAAATGTTTTAGGTGTGAAAAATAGACCGCCTTTAATGAAAAATGAATTTAGACATTTTCCCAAGTGGAAATGTTTAAGATTGTATTTGATCATGTAATAGTAACACAAGATCAAATGACTACTTTTCTAAATTGTTGGAAACAGGCAATTCAATCAAAAAAATTCTGATATTGCACAATATTCTAAGAATTGGCTGTCATCATTTGAACAAACAATAACATCCTTATTATAAATAATGCAGGAGGTACACATAGTGCCTCATGAATGTCCTGAGCAGATGAGCAATCTAGAATTTCTCAGAAGAAGCTAGAAGACCAGTATCTTCCATAACAGCATGGACAGTAGCAGGCATATCCATAGCCGCCATAGCCTCATCCATAGCCACATCCCAGGCCACCATGGCCAAAGTGCAGGCCACGGTAGCAATCACTGTAGAAGCTCATGGTATGAGGAGAAGAAGGCTCAGTGTAAGAGCAGAGTCAATTTCCAGAGTTTTAGGTTCATAATCTACACAGGGCCTTGTATACCAACTAAGTGGTATGTGGGACAAACCGCAGGAACTATTGGATTCCTGTTTCAAACTAATTGGCATTATAACCATCTCAAGAATTCCTCATAACAAATATATCCAAGATGACTTCACTATGTGTCAGGATGCTTGTACTAAACTCACATGCCTTTAATGAAAGATTCTTCTCCTACTTTGGTGGCTTGTTTATACCAGATGTGAAATCTAAACTATATTACTAGCTACCATGAAATCATGTAACCCATAAATGTTTCACCTGTTGAAAATTCTGTTTTCCTTTAATAACTTCCTCCTTCATATCTGCATATACACAGCCTTGCGAATAAAGAGTGGCTTCAAAGAGGTAGGGAAGGATGGAAAAGCTGTGGAGAAGACATAAAGAAGACATGGTAGGGTTCAGCTGAAATCCTTGAACAATTAATGCGTTTTATTATTTTTTATGAAGCAATATTATTCACTTTGATTTATATTTCACATAAATATGTATATGCATCTATCATTTTATATAAATGATCAAAAGCCATTGTAGGGTTCCTGAAGTTTAAATCCATGGACCAGAGTTATATAGAAATAGAAAGATTTATTCTATTAGTAACTTAAGCTTAAAAATATGTTCCAGAAACTCTCACAGATTTACAGACATCATGTACCTCCTGCTATGACACAATGAAATAGGTACCTCTCTTCTGATATTCTTGCCCAAAATATATAACCACAACTTTGTTATGAGAAAACAGACAAACTCCAATTGAGAAACATACTACAAAACATTTGGCTCTTTATAATTGTCAGTGCCATAAAAGTTAAAGAAAGATGGATAAACTGTCATCAATTGGATGAGACTAAAGAGATAAGACAACTCAGTGTCACGTGGGATCTTGGATTGGACCCTGGAACAGAAAAAGGACACTAGTAGAAAAAAGGTGAAATCCAAATAAAGTGTGTAGAGTGGTTAAGAATATCATGCAAGATTAATTTCTTAGGTTTGATAACTGTACTTGGTTATGAAAGATATTAACATAGGTGTAACTAGGTTAAGGGTATATGGGAATGCCCTGTATGTTTTTGCAAATTTCGGTAACTCTAAAATTATTTCAAAATAAAAAAGTTGGGAAGAAGAATTTTAAAATGTTACTTGATTGCATTGGATTGGTCATTTGTTGAACTTTTAAGAATGAGTTGTAGGTTAGGCACTGTTAGGAGCACTTGGGATGGAGCAGAGAACAGGACAGACAAGATCTCTATGGTTACAGAGCTTTATTCTAGATTGAGCAAGGGAAGGAAGTGCAGGCAGACATTAGAAAGCAAATATTAAAAATGAACGTGATAATTTCTGATAGTGAGTATATATATTTTTTAAAGATTTTTATTTTTTTACTTTTTCTCCCCAAAGCCCCCAGGTACATAGTTGTATATTCTTCTTTGTGGGTCCTTCTAGTTGTGGCATGTGGGACGCTGCCTCAGCGTGGTTTGATGAGCAGTGCCATGTCCGCGCCCAGGATTCGAACCAACAAAATGCTGGGCCGCCTGCAGCGGAGCGCGAACTTAACCACTCGGCCACGGGGCCAGCCCTGGTAATGAATATATCTTAATAATAAATCAAGGCGAGATAAGATAGACTTAGAGTACTGGTGGGAGATTACTTTGGACTGGATGGTCAGTGAAAAACTCTCTGAGAGAACCAAAGAAAGAGAAGCTACTAGCCATTTCTGCTATTACTTTCAGAGGATCAGTAACTCAAAAGCAGAGGCTTTAAGTTGGAAACAAGCTTGGTACGTTTGAAGAGCAGGAAGGCCATTGATTTCTGTGTACTATAAGGAGAGAAAGAGTGTTACAAGATGCACTCACAGATATAGTCAAGGCTGTAACACGGCAGACCATAAAGGCTATAATTTCTAAGCTTTAGGTTGCTAGATATAACCAATAAAAACACTGGACACCCAGATAAATCTGACTTTAAGAGAAACAATTTTTTGTGTAAACATATCCCATGCAATATTCGGGAAAATCAATATTCTGAATTTCAATATTCTGAAATTCAAATTTAACTGTGTGTCTGGAATAATCTAGAAAGCTTAATATAGAAAGGCATTAAAGGATAAACTACTGGGAGGAGCCTGACCTGACTTATGTCTTGCATGTTTTTTTATAGGGAAAAAAAGAAGGGAAAATATTTGTAAGTATGAAGAATCATGATCTTAAGTTCATTTTGTTACATTTTTGACGACGATTAACAACAACCTAAGGAGACATCAAGTGGTTATTTGGAGAGAAATACAGATAGAAAGATATCAAATTGAAAATGGGAATTGAGATTAATTGGATAAAGTAATATATCCAAAGTAATCCATCTAAAGAGAGTTTAAATAAAAACTGTAAGGGGGGCAAGCACCTAGCTTGTTACCCTCACATTTGAGAACAAACTGCAGAAGAGAAAGGGTACTGAAATGGAGCAGTTGGTGATAACTGGGATTAAACCGAATGTGTGTGGTAAGACGTAGATAAGGATTGGAGAGTCTTTCAGGAATGAAAAGAGAAGTAGGTGAACCTGAATGCTACTCAGAACTTCAGTAAAATGAACAAGACTGAACCTCTAGATTTGGCAAGATTCGGGTGTTGGTGATCCCTACAAGTGCAGTTTTAGTAGAGTGATGGGGACCAAAGACCAAAAGGTGAGAAAAGAAATAGAGAACAGAAAGCTACCATGGAAATATGTGTGGAGTTTTGCAATGAAACAGAAGAAGAAAATGGGATATTAGCTTGAGAGGACTGAGGAGATAAAGAGGGTTGTTTTGCTCTGCTTTTGATCATGGAATGTTCTTAGAAACTGAATATTGTTCAGAAAATCACAGGAGGAAAAAATGTTTTTAAATGAATCTTGTCAAGTGCAATGCTCTCATTGTTGTATTGAGAAAAGAACTTAATTCTGAAGAAGAAACAAATTGGGGCCGGCCTAGTGGCATAATGGTTAAGTTCACATACTCTGCTTCAGCTGCCTGGGGATCCTGGGCTCAGACCTACACACCACTCATCAAGCCATGCTGTGGTGGTGTCCTGCATACAAAATAGAGGAAGATTGACACAGATCTTAGCTCAGTGCGAATCTTCCTCACCGAAGGAAAAAAAAAAAGAAGAAGAAGAAACAAATTAACTGTAGGAAGTAAATTCTATGGAGAAATAACTTAGTAAATGCTGTTACTAGGGACATTGTATTGCACAAAATAATAGTCTTTTATAGCTACTTTAATCAAATACCAAAAAAACACCACCCAAGTTAATTATAGTATTTGGGGGTTTTTTAATCACTGATGCAATCTAGTCATACCAATTTCAGGTGACATTCTAAGAGCTTAGCCTAGAAGATGACTCATCTTCGCTTTATTTAAGTTAATTTCTACTGGAAACTTATTCTAAGTTATTACTTGATTGACTCTGCACTGCGATAGTTGAGGCTAATTTTACTTCTTGTACAGAAAATTCGAAAATGATATAGTGAGGACGTTCTCTAATTCTAATATCTCAACCCAGTAAAGTGTGACTAAAATGTCACAATGTGTCTATTTTACAAAAATGAACCTGCCAAAAGACACACATGGAAAGAACATTGAGCAACACATCTTGGATGAATAGATGCATGTGTTTGACTGGATCCTTAGTATAAAACCATTCTGTTTTATTAAGGGGCTTTTTTTTTGACTCACTGGATATGTTTATCAAGACAGAAGAATTGGGAAATTTTAAAAGTCTTGTGTTTTCATTCTAATAATTTACAGAGGAAAATTGACTAAAATACAGGAGGTATCCAACATGCTGTACTCTCTGTCCCAGCATGAGGTTATGAGGAGATACATAAGAATAATATTGTGACTCAGAACTACCATTAAAATAGTAGAAATCTGTTGATGGATTACACCTGGATGTGTGCAGCATGCTGTCTCCCCGTATTCATTCTCTTAAAGACAGGAAAGTACATTTTTTATCTGCAATATGAAACTATTCTCACTTTTCTGGTGCCTCTCAAAGGGATGGATTATCACAATAGTTTTAATAAAGACAGTAATAATGCAAGGGTTATGTAAGAGAACTCAGTGGAACTTGTTGCAAAGAGAATGATGATCGGGTGTCTTGATAAAGGAACAGACATCTATCTAATAGATTGACAAACATAAATATGTGATGTTGACTCTATTGTACAGTTACCAAGAATTCTATTAATCAGAATACCAAGTTGTATAACTATATACTCAATTTAGAGGAAAAGAGGCAGAGAAGTTGGATTCCAAGGAATAACTTCTGTTTTGTACTCCTTCAGTAAAAATTGAACATAAATGAGAATTAGACTTATTGCTATAAATAGAAAAGTATACTACATTTTGCTCAGACTTGATTTTTTGGAAAATTTAATTAGCTAGGTTATTATCAACATCATGGGGATGAAAGATACATTATGGTTCAGTATAGAAAAGGAAGTGAAACCCTGAAGATAATTTGGATTAAGAGAAGAAAAACTCATGAGTCAGAAGGAGTGTTATTTAATAAAATGTTAAAAAAATTGTGAAACTAACTGGGGCCAAGAGCAGGTAAGATTGAGACTAACAAATGTATTTTCTTGATATAAAGGATGGTTACAGGAGGTTAAAATGCAAGTCTAATTTGTGGCAGGACTGTGTAGGTGTGAGTGTGCATCTCCTCTCTTTAAAGCCCTCAGTTGGATGAGGGAGGGGCAAACAGAGAGACCAAACTCAGCAAGCTTCCTGAATTCCTCTAAGGCTTTATCTTATGGTTGAGGATAAACAAACTAATTAAATCAGTCATAGAATTAGCCAATGACATAAGCACATGTGGTGGGTCCCACCCACACTGAGGGCATATAAAAGGCCTCTGCAGGGAGAAATGTCCCCAGTGAAGTGACACTTTCTACTCTCCTTCTCTACCCAGGCACAACCTCAACAACCAACACCATGTGTGGCTACTACAGAAACTACTATGGGGGCCGTGGCTATGGATGCTGTGGCTATGGAGGCCTGGGCAGTGGCTATGGCTCCTGCTATGGCTGTGGCTTCCGTAGACTGGGCTGTGGCTATGGATATGGCTACCCCTCTCTCTATGGCTGCGGCTACGGATGCGGCTTTGGCTATGGCTCCGGCTTTGGCTACTACTATTGAAGACACCATGAGAGACTCTCACCCTTTACACCTGGACACCAGGATTCACCAATTCTGAGTCCCACATGTTCTGAGCCTTGCTGAAGATTTGCCTTTTGGTGCCCTCTGGATCTGACACACCAATCTTTTCCTTTCCTATATTTAACTCATGTGAAATTCATCCTGAGAACTCCTGTGTGGTCTCTTGTTGGAATGATGCTGTCACAGACCCTGCCTTTCAACTTTTATGCAGGAGCTGTTTTTCTATTGTCTTAATAAACCTGTTCAATGTGGAATAATAAACCTGGTTTTCTTTTCCTTTAATGTCCAGTATTTGTCATTTGGTCTTCCCCCCTCCTCCCCACTTGAATTAAAGGAAACAATTTGTCTTATTTAAGGGATTTCTTTTTAATATTTCTAATTCAGTTGCTCTACAAAATCCTTGATTTGTGACATTAAGGAAGTAACAATCTTGTAGTTCTTATTTTTCTACTCTGGTAAAGCAGTGATGATATGTGTTATTTTGGGTTATTGTTACGATTGAAGGAGGTAATGTTTGTCAATTTAGTTAAGCATTGCCTGGAAACACTACGTGTTCCAAGTACTTCTACACCGAAACTTCATCTGTGTGAAATCCTTTAGAAGACATGAAAGTTGACACATAATTGTTCAATTCTAATCTTTGCTGGGAGATATTTAGAGTGTTTCCTATGCTTCCCCAACATAAAAGGTAGAGAAGTTTAAACCTACTCTACCTCTACCTAACTGTTATGTGCCTTGAAATTTGGATTTTTTTAAAAAAGTAACACCTTTTCTAACATCCATTCGTATTTAAGTTTAGAGCCATTTGATGGCCTTCGCTGCTCTTGTTTGTCTTAAGATTTTGCTTTCCTGTGATTTCTGTGATTTCACAGTTGTCGCTGTAATCATCTGCTTTTTCCACTCATTTTCTATTACTAATGTATCTGTAAACTTGGCAATTATCTTCTCTTGATAAGGGATTTCAAGCTCTTGGGTTGGGCATAGATGAGTTTAAGTAGTATGTTTCAGGGTCAGATAATGGATAGGTCCCAATTCATTTTGACTGGTTCAGGGTACTAAAAAACCTTGAAGCCACAAAAAGGAATTAAGATCCCTGGACAGATCAGAACCCAAAGAGAGCAATTTTTCTGTAAAGCCATTCTTGTATGAAGATTTGTCTGTCCCATTTGCTTTACTCCTGAAGGTTAGAATTTTCTATTCATTATTATGCAAAAACCAGATGGTCTATGTTGCTCATTCAAGAAATAGTATATTTTAAAACTATTTTGTCCTACCTGGTAAGTCATATAAGATACTGACTTAAATTAGATGATAAACCCTTAATTATAGACTCACAAGACAAGATGGTTGTTAATTATAATTTTCCAGGATCTGCCCCTCATACACATTTCAATGTGAGTAAAATGGGTTGATGTTCTTAGTCACTCTAACATGTTTAACTTGCAGTTAAATGCCACCACTAACAGCCCCAAACAAACATCCAGTCTGTACTCACATTGGCTTGTTCACTTCCTTAAAGTCTTCAAATTATGAATAACTCCAGCTGAAATTGAAAAACACAATATTCTCTTACATTTTACCCTATTCCACAGGCTCTGTTTCCTTACAGAGAAAACTCTGGACTCCAATGACATCACTACAATTACTCTATTCAACCCTCCACACAAAATACACTCTGAATTACCACACTGAAAGCAATACCCATGAGAAACCAGATGACGTTTCTTAGCAGTACTTTTAATCATTAGAAAGTATCCCATTAAGAATGGATAGAGCATTGTTCTCAATATTTATATGAATTAATTTTCTTCCTGAGTAGTTATGCTATTTATTTTATTTATAGAGTTCATGCAAATGGCATGGTTTTGTCTTTTTTTTTTTTTTTTTTTTTAAAGATTTTATTTTTTCCTTTTTTTCCCCAAAGCCCCCCCGGTACATAGTTGTATATTCTTCGTTGTGGGTCCTTCTAGTTGTGGTATGTGGGACGCTGCCTCAGCGTGGTTTGATGAGCAGTGTCATGTCCGCGCCCAGGATTCGAACCAACGAAACACTGGGCCGCCTGCAGCGGAGCGCGCGAACTTAACCACTCGGCCACGGGGCCAGCCCCTGGTTTTGTCTTTTTTATGGCTGAGTAGTATTCCATTGTATATATGTATACCATATTTTCTTTATCCATTCATCTGTTGATGAGCACTTGACTGGCAAGCAACCCAAAGGCTCATCAACCGATGTTTGCTTTTTATTGTACCTTATTGATAGGCACCAAAGTTAATTTGTTCCATTACTGATGGTGATAACTTTGATCACTTGATCAATATGGTGAGCACGAGATTTCTCTACTCAAAAATTACTTTTATTATTCTTTTAGCAATTAAGAGACATTTTGGTGGAAATATTTTGTGACTATATAAATATTTCATTCATATCCCAACATTTGCCACTCGTGTTAGTATTTATTTTTTTCTTGCCTGAATTATTTATTATGATGATAGATTGCAAATGTTCATTTGTCTGATTTTCATCCTTTTAGTTCAAATATATTAGCCAGCATTCTATTGCAAGGACATTTTCCTTTCCACCTGATTGTTCATTTATTTATATCAGTCTAAATTTGTGGATTTCTATTATAAATAATCCATTATCATTATAATAGGGATAGCAACTTCCAGGCTCTCTAATAAGCTGGAAAGTATATACAGTAATCCCCATTTAACCTTGGGGGATACATTCCAAGACCCCTAGTGGATGCTTGAATCTATGGATAGTACCAAACTCTGTACGTACTACTTTTTTCCCATACACACCTACGATAAAGTTTAACTTATAAATTAGGTATAGTAAGAGATTAACAGCAACAACTAATAATAAAATAGAACAATTATAACAATATACTGTAATAAAAGTTACCGTAAATTTTAGTAACTTTACCATATGATTTTTTTCTTTCCTTATTAAATTGAGAACTTTCACTTTTTCACTTAAGAGAAGCACTTTAGACTTCTCTTTGGCATATTGAGTTGCCAGCATCATTACTATTATGCTTTGGTGCCATTATTAAGTAAAATAAAGGTTACTTGAACACGAACACTGTGGTATCATGATAGTAGATCTGATAATCCGGACAGCTACTAACTGACCGATAGGCAGGTAGTGTGTACAGCATGGATACACTGGACCAAGGAAAGATTCATGTCCCGGGCAGGATGGAGTGGGACAGCGTGAGATTTCATCATGCTACTCAGAATTGTGCACAGTTGAAAACTTATGAATTTTTAATCTCTGGAATTGTCCATTTAATATTTTTGTACCATGATTGGCCTCTGGTAACCAAAATCAAGGGACGTGAAACTACAGATAAGGAGGGACTACCCACAGGCAAAGCACAGCACTAGAGGTTGGCTTCTCTTTTAGGAGCCAAATAATGTAGAAGAACATAGAAGGTAATTCCTAGGTTGGATCTCATGAGATTCTCTATTATTGATGCTCTCTATAAGGCAAAATATCTGCCTTTATCTGGGATATGACAAGAACTAAAAATAATAGTCTTTTGTTTTATTTACTTTAAATTTTATTGAACCTAAATTCTTCTAACTGAAGCAAATTTAAATAAAGCAATTCTTTACCATTAATAATTCCCTTCAATTTGGAGATTGCAAAGCTTTATCAACATGGAAATATATAAGAACCTAATCACATCATACTCAATCTGTTATGCACATCTCTTACATTTTTGTAAAATTTTTCTTATTACGCTTTTGTTCCAAATTCTAGAATTTCTGAAATTGCCCCAACTGGTATTAATATTTTTTCCTCTAATTAACATTTACATTTGGAACTCAACTCTTTCATAGCAAATATATATTTCCTCTTTGCAGATTTTGCCATTTTCATGTATGCCTGTTACACTTGTATAAATTACGTAGCCCCTAAACATTACTGAACTTTAAATTTTTTTAAATTTTAATTTAATTTTTTAAAAATGTTTTAAAAGTGTTCTCCTTTCTCTTGTAGTAGTACCATGTCAAAGGGGAGGCTCATTCTGAGTTCTCAGATTGATATCCTGGTTTTGAATAGCTAGTCACTTTCATATGATTCTGTTCTTAAAAAGAAATCATGTATACATACCCAATACTGAGACTAGAGATTTATTCTATCAGAACTTTATATGTAAATATGTTATATATAAATATCTTATACATGAATATCTTATACACAGACAACCTTAAAGGAAAATATTTAAATTTTCACATTTTAGTTTGCCTAGTTAGGAATATTCATCATTCTCAAAGGCAACTTAGTGTGGCGAGCAGAGCTAGTCATTTCTAATTCCGTGTAAAAGATTTTATGTACATGTTTATTGATGTTCTACTTCAGATTCCTTCCATCTTCTTCCTAGGTGAGATTTTCTTTCTTATACAAAGAATCCTAAGCTATTGTATTTTTCTTTTATCCTATCTTTTTGTCGGTATGTCAGCAAGCAACACTCTCAAGATTCTTATAGGAAATTCTTGTCAGTGCCTCAGTCATATTCTTCTGCATTCATCATTTCAGTCACGCTGGTGGCCTCGTACTGCAAGCCTGAGAGACATTTAGAACGAGGGCTGTTTCTCTGCAAGTCACAAGGGTTTGATGCCTCTGAAAGTGCCCCCCACCCTTGATAGAAGAGCAGCAGCTGTACACATAAACACACACACACACACACACATACACAAGAGCACACAACCCACAAACACACACACAATATTCATATGTTCACACAAAGAAATCGTGGAGATAAATGAATATGTGTTTGTAAAATGTGCTTCCAAAGGAGGTTATATTTAATGAAAAATAAAATTAGAACTTTTTACCAAAGAAAATTTAAGAGTGAATATGTGAAAACGTACAGTAGCACACATTTTATTCTTATCTACTATGCTCTTCTGACTCCTAGGAATTGATTTCACTAGTAACATTAAAGTTCAGAGTGTTATTTGACTTACTCATTGAATCCAACTAGGAGCTCTATTGTAGTAGTAGTAATAAAAATAATAATAATAATAATGTATTTCTTATATTTGCACATTGTGGGATATTTTACCAAAAACCTGTTCTTTAGGGAAAATCTAGTAGGTTTCATGAAAAGATATCCCTGCCAGTATGATTGTTTCAAGAAAACAAATGCTATACTCACTTTCCAGTCAGATCACAAAAAGTACAAACGTGAAGTTTAAAAGAATCATTTCATGAAAATGTGATTTCACAAATCAAATGAAATCTCGTCACTACCTTTTTTTCTGACCATAGATTTGGGATATAAATTCGAAACTACAGGAAACATATTTCATACTTTAAAAATAGAGTGTTAAAGATGTTAGCTCAGTGACGATCTTCCTCAAGAAGAAAGAGGAAGATTGACAAAGGATGTTAGCTCACGGGCAAACCTTCTCAGAAAAAAACACAAAAAACAGTGTTAAAAGTTTAAGAAATATTATTGTAAATGAGAAAGAAAAGTCTAGTTTCTCTGACCTGGCGTTCTAGTATTTCAAACTATTTGCTTTTTGTCAAAAGCCTCGTGAAGCTGAGTGACAACTTTTTATCTTTTAATACTAAACCTCTCACGTGAAAATGAGGATACCAAAAGGAAAATAATGGGTTTGGAACAGGAAGTAATAGACAGAGAAGTTCAGGGTCAACATAGAATACTATGATCTGTTGAATGTTAACAAAAAGAAGTTAAAATTATTGTTTGCAGCAGGTCAGAACTTTTCAATAAAATGCTATTTCTTGCCATAAAGATTGGCTACAAAGGGCAATTTGAAGATCTCATGAGTAAGGCGTTGAAGATGAGAAAATTGATTCTCCTTAATGGTCCACAAACTGGTTCAGATGTGGAGAAACAAGGTAGACGTCCTCATTGCCTATGAAGCCATGCCTAAAACCAGGAGTCAACAAATTACTCACATTGGTCCTGCAAATCAGCCAATGACATGAGCACATGCAGAGGATCCCACCCACACAGAGAAACCAAACTCAGCAAGCTTCCTGAAATCCTCTAAGGCTTTATCTTATGGTTGAGGATAAACAAACTAATTAAATAAGTCATAGAATTAGCCAATGACATAAGCACATGTGGTGGGTCCCACCCACACCGAAGGCATATAAAAAGCCCTCTGCAGGGAGAAATGTCCAGACTGAAGTGACACTTCTACTCTCCTTCTCACCCCAAGAACAACCTCAACAACCAACACCATGTGTGGGTACTACGGAAACTACTATGGGAGCCGTGGCTATGGATGCTGTGGCTATGGAGGCCTGGGCTGTGGCTATGGCTCCTACTATGGTTGTGGCTTCCGCAGACTGGGCTGTGGCTATGGATATGGCTCCCGCTCTCTCTGTGGCTGCAGCTATGGAAGCAACTCTGGCTATGGCTCTGGCTTTGGCTACTACTATTAAGGACGCCATGGGAGACTCTCATCCTCCAAACCTTCACTTAATGATTGACCATTTCTGAACCCTAGAAGTTCTGTGCCTCGCCCTGAGGTGATGTTTATTCTACACTATAGTATAAACTTGTGATATGATTTGCTAAAGACTTGATATCTGGATCTGATGCCACTTGATACCTGGGAGAATATGAAATTCATCCTATGAACTCATGTTCCATGTTACATCAAGATGATTTGGTATAGCTCCTATTTTTGTAATTTTATGCTTAATTTGCTTACCTGTTTGTCTAAAACTTTTGGGTTTCCTAATAAATCTGGAAGAGAAAACTGGTTTCACTTCTATTCATTTATTAGGCAGAGTATGCCTTTGCTTTTTTTGGTTGTTAGTAGGGTAATAGTTACTTTTCTTTGGGAAATATTTTTTCTCAATATTTCTCTTTTCTGTGCAGTACTGATTTCCAGATTCATGACTTCAGAAAAACCTGTGACCTTTATAAATCTCAGTTTGGCCTGATAAAGAGAGGGAAATACTCTTTTATTTCTTATGATGATTTCAGCTCTTTGTATTTTTTTGCTCTATGGATTGGTACAATCTTTTAATTGGTACATCAGGCTGCCTCCAGTCTCAACAGGGACATGGCATAGCAGACTGAAGTTGACCTTTCCCTGTCTGACCAGCTGTCTATGAGTGCTGATATTGTTAAGGATTTTCATTTATAATGGTTAGAGAGGATATATGGGATGACTTTTTTTTCAGGTGTTTGTCAAAGCCACAATGCAGAAAGCCCTATACTAATTCTCTCCACTAGAATCCAAACAGACCCCCAGTCTTCACTTACATTTAGTTGCTCATAGGCCCTATGAACCATTCATATCAGGAAAGGAAAATCTTGCTTAGGAGTGGAGGGGAAAGTAACATGGTTTAGCTTGCCTGGTTGCCCTATTTAAAATATTTAGAATCTGCCAAAGACATAGGTTAATATCATTATTTCAGATGGTTATTTGACCCTGATTTTTATGGGTTCATCATGGATAGGTGATATTGCAGCCTGACAAGATGTTATATCAGCATAGCCAAATGTATTAAATCTTACCTTCAAGCTTTAGGTTCCTTCTTTGGCTTTGATATGTATAACATAGTCAATCATGAATATAAGACAAATTGCAGTGGAATGAATCTTACCTGGCTAATCTCTTGATGAAACAAAACAGCAAATAACAGGCTCTCAAGATTTTTAACAAGCTCCAGAGAATCACACCATAATATTCAAAATTTTCAGGACACATTACAAAATCACATTACATATAAGAACTAGTAATTGTTCAGTTCTTCAGGGAAAAAACAACTGAGAGATGCTGTGGTGTATAGACTAAGATGGCCCCCAATTTTCCTCATCAACTGATATTCACACCTTTGTATTATCCTCTCTCCTTGAGTGTGACAGGCTTCTAATCAATAAAGTATAGAAAGGGTAATAGGATTTAACCTCCATGATTATGTTACATATGATCAAAAGTTACATCTTTCTTGCATACTTTCTTCTTTGCAGGCTTTGATTGAGAAAACAGGTATATTGTGAGCTACTCGATGGAGAAACCCATTCGGGAAGAAATCAGAAGTGGCCTCTGGTCAACAGCCAGCAAGAAACTGAGGCCCTTAGTCCCACAACCTGCAAGTCACTGAATTGTGCCAAAAACCACGTGGACTTAGAAATGGATCCTTCCCCAATCAATCTTCGAGATAAAAACCACAGACTCAGCTGACACCTTGATTGCCACCTTGTGAAAATTTCATAAGCATAATGCCCGGCTGTTGTGCCTAGAGTACAAAGCAACAGGAAATATGTGATAACAAGCATGTGCTTTTAAGCTGTTAAGTTTTTTGTAACAACAGTAGATAACCGATACAGATGCCAACCCCAAAATTATTGAGCAAAGACTTTTAAGAAGCTATTATAACCATGATCCATGGGGTAATGATAATCACTCAAACTGAATGGGAAAAAATAGATATCTTCAACAGAGAAATAGAAATCTAAAAACTACCAAGTGAAAATTTTGTAACTAAAAAGTACAATATCTGAAAGTGAAAAAAAAAAAAAAACAATTCACTAGAGGCTGACCAAGTGGCATAATGGTTAAGTTCAAGTGCTCCACTTTGGCAGCCTGGGGTTTGCATGTTCAGATCCCAGGCACAGATTTAGCACCACTCATCAAGCCAAGCTGTGGTGGCATCCCACATAAAGCACAGAAAGATTGTCACACATGTTAGCTCAGTGACGATCTTCCTTAAGCAAAAAGAGGAAAATTGGCACAGATGTTAGCTCAGGGCCAATATTCTTCACACACCCACACACACACAAATTCAGTGGATTGGTCCAATAACATAATTGAGATATAACAGAAAAGAGTCAGAAAACTTAACGATAAATCACTAGAAACTATTGAATCTGAAAAACCAAAGAAATACAATTTCAAATATGAATAGAGTCTCAGGAATTTGTGGGACATACCAAAAGTTCCAACATTCATGGCATTGGAATCTCAAATGGAGCAGAAAAATATATTGGTGCAGAAATTGTATTTGAAGAAATAATGGTTGAAAATGTACTAGATTTGGTAAAAGTCATAAATTTATAGAGTCAAGAAGTTATAAATCTCAATTGAAATAAACTCAAAGAAAATTATGTCCTTGTACATCATAATCAAGCTTCTGTTAATCAAAAAGGGAAAAATTCTTGAAAGCAGCTAGAGATAAACAACATATTACATATAGAGAATAGCAATTCAAATTACTGTGGATTTCTCATCAGAAATAATAGAGTCCAAAACACAGAGAAAAATATACCTAAAATGCTGATAGGAAAGAATCCAATATTCTATACCCAGCAACAATATCCTTCAGGAGCAAAGTGAAATAAAAACTTTTTCAAATGAAGGAAAACTAAGAGAATTTGTGTCCAGCAGATCTTTTCTAGTAGAAATGCTAAAGGAAAATAATACTAAAGAGATGCTTGGAACTTCAGAAATAAAGGAGAAGCAGTAGAAAATTGTATACATTTGGATAAATAAAATGAATTCTTTTTCTTCTCCTAAGGTTTTTAAAATACATGTAACTGTTGGAAGCAAAAAGTTATAGTATTGAATGAGGGGGCTGAAGTTATATTGATATAATATATATGATAAGTGTAACAGGAAGAGGAAATGGAAAGGGTCACATAAGTTTTTAAGGACTATGCCTTTTAGCTAAAGTAGCAAAATACTAGCTCTGAGAATGGGGTCCAAAATTAGTTATGTATATTGCCACTAGATAAATTACACTCTAATATTAAAAATATTAAAAATATTCAAATAATACAAAATAAGACAGCAAAGTGGAAACTGAGAAATGGAAAACAGAAACAAATAATAAAATAGTAGAACTAATTCCAACCATATCAATAATTAAATAATGTGTAAATATCTCAATACACAATTAAAAGATAGTCAGATTGCCTAACATCACACCTATCTATACATTATTTATAAGAAAATCACTTCAAACATAAGTGTGTATGTGTGTGTGTCTATGAAAGAATTTCTAGGAACGATAAAAATATTTTGAACTGAATAAAAATGGAAATCAAAGGTATCAAAATTTGTGAGATGCAAATAAAGCAGTGCTTAAAGGGAAATTTATAGCAGTCAATTATATATTGAAATGAAGAAAGTTCTCAAATCAGTAATCTAAGCTTCATCCCAAATAATTAGTAAAGAAGTACAATAGAAAGAAAAAGGAAACAATACAGCTAACAGTTGGAATCAATATAATTTAAAACAGAAAATAGGCAAAATAAATGAAACCAAAAGCCGGTTCTATGAAAAATTCAACTAAATTGAGAAACCTCTAGCAAGACTGACAAAAAAATAGAAAGATGACACATTTTACCAATTGTAGGAATAAAAGAGGTACATCATTGCAGACCCTACAATCATCACAAGGATATTAAAGGAACACAAAGAACAATATCATGCCCATAAATTCGACAACTTAGATGAAATATATCTGTTCCTTAAAAGGCAAAACATGCTAAAACTTGCTCAAAAAGAAACGAATCACCTGAATAGCCACATAAACTAATGAAAAATACGTTTTGTGATTAAAATGCTTCCAACAATGAAAACTCCTTGTTCATAGAATTTCACTGGTGAATCCATCAATCTTGTAAGGAAGAAATAATACCAACTCTATGGGATCTCTCCAGAAGAGAGGCAGAGAGAGAGACAGCGAAAGAATTTAAAAGGAAGAGGGAACACTTCTCTCCACTCATCTTATGAAATCAGCTTTACCCTGACACCAAATCTGGGAACTTGCATTTCGGAAGTGTTCCCACTGTTCCCTAACTAATAAGATTGGCTCACTGTGCCCAGACTGTTTGTACAAACAACGTGGTTTTTACTGAACATGTTTTCCTTCCAGGAATCTGGAACATTACTGGTACTTTTTGATCTGTGCACAGCTAAACTCTTGGGCATTGTGACTCTAATAGGTTTCCTTGTGCAGAAATATCCCACACGGAAAGCTTCCTCTCTGTTGCTGAGAGAAGAATGAGCTCTGGTGGAGGGAGAGAGCAGAAGGATGTCTGCACATGGACACCTCCAAAATCTGCCTGGATATTATCCCTTTATTATCTAGCTATGTATCCTTACTACTTTGCTATAATAAATCTTAGCCACGGCCACAATTATATGCTAAGTCCCCTGAGTCCTTCTTGCAAGTCTCCAAAAGTAGGAGTGTGTTGGAGACCTCCAACATAATATGACCTTCTGGAAAAGGCAAACATACAGGGATATAGAACTATCAGCTACTGCCAGAGTTTAGGAGTGTGGGCAAGGATTGACTGCAAAGGAGTTTTTAAAAAGCATGAGAGATTTTGGGGGAAGAGTGATGATATTGTTTGAATCTTGATTGTGGTGGTTGTAACACAACACCATGCATTTTTCAAAATCATAGAACTATACGTCAAGAGAGTGAATTTTTCTGTCTGTAATTTAAAAGTAAAACAGAAAAAGACTTAGAGAGGCATGGGAATTTTCAGATGATTATTTACGATGGGGAAAAAATATTCGCTGAATATTTACCATGTGTTAAGCAATGAAAACCTAATTGACAAATGCTACCCCATTTAGTCTGAAAACTCCCAGCAACAGAAATACAATCCTTTAACAAAGAAGAAAATTTACAAATATTAAAATACTTTTTGAAGGTCACAAATCTAGAACTGGTAAAGCAACTGAAGTAGAAATAGTAAGAAAATATGTCATAAACGGGCAAGTGGAATAAAGCAAATAAAAAAGTCCAAAAGAGATAAAATAAATTCTATTATATATAATAAATAGAAAGAAAACCAGAGATTCATTTCAGGTTAACCAAGTTTATTAGGAAACTGGGAAACAGAATAACGCATGAATTATCAAGTAGGACCGGTGACTGCTTCACTCTGGTAAAAGGAGATAAGTGGGATCTCGGGGTGAATATCACACCCTCATTTTTCATAAAGCAAAGCTTGGGCATAAATAGCTTGGGTGTTAGACCAAGATAGGGGCCATCAGATCACAGGCAATCAGAAAATCACATCAGAATAAGCCAACCCAGTGTGGTAACACAGGGCATGGATTCAGGGCTGATGAATCATGATGTTACATGTGTGGAAGATAAAAGTTCCCACGGCATCCTCAATAGTAGTAGCCAAAGCCATAGCCACAGCCGTGGAGAGAGGGGTAGTCATATCCATAGCCATAGCCATAGAGAGAGGGGTAGCCATATCCATAGCCACAGCCCAGTCTCCGGAAACCACAGCCGTAGTAGGAGCCATAGCCACAACCCAGGCCTCTATAGCCCCAGCATCCATAGCCACGGCCCCCATAGTAGTTTCCATAGTAGCCACACATGATGTTGGTTGTTGAGTCCTGCTTGGGTAGAGAAAGAGTAGAGTAGATGGGTAGATGACTCAGTCTAGACAACTCCCCTGCAGAGGACCTTTTATATGCCCTCACTGTGGGTGGGAACCACTACACAAGTCACGCCATTGGCTAATCTTATGACTAATCTAATTAGTATGTTGTTTCTCAACTGTAGGAGAAAGCTGCGGAGGTATTAGGATAGTTTTTTATTTGGCCGCTGAGGACTCCCCCGAAACAATTCAGTGTCGATAATGAGAGGGGACAGTCATACACACAAATCTCTGCATTACATTTCATCTTCATTTTAACATCAATAAACATGTATCATTTCAAGAAGCAGCATTTGCAGCAGGCCAATTTCGACTTGCTCTTGGCACAAAATAAAATCTCTATTCTTCTCCTTGTCTTTCTGAAACCAATAGGATTCATTTTTAACCAATGAGTTTTGCCTCTACCTTGTTTCAAAACAACCTTTCCTCTTCAGTGTTTCAGCTGTCTCTCCATCCGTGAAAAGATGCAGCATAGAAAATTGCAACATTCACTCATCTCTGTAATAGAATTAACAAAGAGCCAGCTTACTAAAATTTCTTGAAGAGCCAGCGTGAGCCAGCTGTATCTCTGGTTTTTCACTTATACAAATTATTGTTAAATTTTTATATGCCTAATTCTTCTTGAGGACACTAAAAATAGTGTCTTCTATAGATACCAATTTTGGTTCAGATGCTACCACTAGAAAGAATGATAGCAATGGATTCTATTTTATTGAGACTTCTATCAATTGCCATTTTCAAATGATATTTTTTAATTTTTGAGAAATTTAAGAATTTTTTGCCAATTATGTGCTTATGGGCTTTACTATATCTGAAATGTCAATGCTTTCCAAGATTCTTTTTTTTTTTTTGTAATTTCTCACTAGTGAACTGGGAGATCTGTTCACGTTTGGGGATATACAATAATCAGTAACATTCTGACTAACTGATATTCTTTTCCTTCAGGTATTTGATTTTACCCTTTAGACTAAGGTAAATTCTTTTTTAAAGACACACAATGTTAAATAGTAATCTATGTTTAATCAGGTGCTTGGAATTCTCTTGAATAATCATTAAAATCTTTTTTTTTTTGGCTTCATTGTTTTCACTATGATGATCCAGGCTTTTAGGAGGTAGAGCAAAGCCAAGAGAATCTTGTTATTGTCTAAAAACAACTGGATTGGATGTCTTTGGGAGGATTCAGGAAGGAGCTGTGACTGAGCACACATATCTATAATCAATGACTAGGGTGCTGACACTCCAATGATGTTCTGTACTCAAAGACGTTATCACATGCCTCTTCAAATACCCTCAAGGCATAGTCAGAGATGTAGGATTGGGTTATGCAGCAGTGAAGAGGGTTCAAGACAGGAAACCATGTGCACTTCAGTTAACCCTCTTCTGGAATTCAGGACACAAGATCTTTGTAATTCACTCAATTCATCTGCTTTGATAAGTAGTGTAAATTAATCAGGAGAAAGTAGCCTCTTAATATAACAGAACAGTGTTTTCCTACTTATAGTCAGATCAAACACAATCATTTATCCATTACCATGCATTTTTAAATGTATTTTCTATTTATTTTTATTGATAAGTGTATTTCTGTAAGCTAGACACATTATTATGGTTAATATTATTTCAGTCCCTCCTTCATTGACATTCTAACTGTTAGGAAATGTCGACTATATCACCTTAAGTATTTCCCTATAGAAAATATCAGTTTCTTCAAATTGTCAGACTTTAGACTCATCGATCAGCAATTTTTCAATTGAGAATTATTCTTTAACGAGCACTAGTTGAAATAATGTGATAACCATTCATTTTTTAGACTTGAGTCCTATACATTGTATAAGTTCATGGACCAGAAAGGGGTATGACTAAATGATATTAATTAACAAAATAATCACTCAGCAGGTAGTTTTGTAACTGGTTAAAATGATTGTGAAAAGTATCATCTATCATATAACTCAATGTCTCCATTATAAAAATTTACAAGGCCAATACTCTTAGAATTATCAGGAATTATTGGTCTTTTATGAAGAACTGATATTTATTTTTCTAATCATACAATGAGTGGTTTATATACCATGGTATTCCTTTTATTAAATTAATAAACATTATTTTTAGAACTGTTTTAGGTTCACAGCGAAACTGAGCAGAAATTACAGAGAACACCCAAAAACTCCATTTCCCTACACACATACACAACCTCCCCAACTATTGACATGTTGAAAACTAGAACAGTACATTTATTACAACCAATGAACCTACATTGACAAGAGTTATTGTCTCCCAAAGTCTATAGTTTAAATTAGGGCTCACTCTTGGTGTTGTACATTCTATGGGTTTTGACAAATGTATAATGAAATGTATTTGCCGCTATAGTATCATATGGAAGAGTTGCACTGCCCTAAAAATCCTCTGTACCCCTCCTATTTATATACCACAGCATTCCATTTTTTAAAAAAATGTTGTGGCCCTAATGCTCTTAAATATAACTAATGTTTAATTATTTCTCATGAGAAACAAAACAAATCTTTCCTCAAGAAAACTCCCTTGAGTTTCCCAAGGTACTTCCTTAATTCACTCTTCCTCTTCATAGAAAATTTCAAAACTGTTTTCTAAGATTACTTCTTTCATTGTCTCATCTTTTCTCTCAAACAGTTGGACTTTTGACCCACCACTTAACTGAAAGTGCTCCTGTCAAGTCTTTTGAAATCCAAACATGGTTTATTTTTCTGTCTTCATTTTACCGAAGCTCTGAAACAAAATTCAAGTCAATTGAACTCTTCTTTTTTGAGAGACTCTCTCTCAGTATCCAATACACCGTACTCTCACTTTGCCTCCAACTTCACCTTTTCAGGATTTTATTTATTACCTTCTACACAACTTGACCTCATTCTCAGAGCTATGTTCTTGGCCTTCCTCTGTTCTTTATCTTCACTCTTTTATAGACGGACATTCAATTGTCTGCTTGATAATTCAATTTTTTGAAGAAGATTAGCCCTGAGCTAACATCTGCTGCCAATCCTCCTCTTTTTTGCTGAGGAAGACTGGCCCTGAGCTAACATCCATGCCCATCTTCCTCTCCTTTTTTGTTTTTTTATATGTGGGACACCTGCCACAGCACGACTTGCCAAGCGGCGCCGTGTCCACACCAGGGATCCAAACCGTGAACCCCGGGCAACCAAAGCAGAATGTGCAAACTTAACTGCTGCCACCGGGCCGGCCCCTGATAATTCAATTTCATCTTTAATAACCATCAGAAATTTAACATCACCAAGACAGAACCCATGATCCCTCATGAGACCAAATGTATTCTCTTCCAATATCTCAATCTCATAGCTCAACAAAAATCTAATTCCAGCCTTCCCTTGGAGCATACATAGACTTCCCATGGCATTACAAGGAATATCCTACAGTAGCCTATCCTAACCCTCTGACATCACCTTCTGCCATTTTCTTCTCATTTGTCATGCTCCAAATGCAGTGGTTCTTTAGCATCTCAAACAGACCAAGTTCTCCTCTTCCTTAAGAAATTTGCCTTTGTATTGCTGATCCTTCTTTCTGGAAATAGCAATAGGAAAGGCTAAAGTCATCTCTTCATTCAGGTATCAATTAAAGTGTCATCTCCTCAGATATGTCTTCTCTGACCACCCAATTTAAAATGAACTCCCCCAAGTAACAATTAAGTTTATCCCACTCATTGGTTTTTATTATTTTTAAAGTAGTAAGCCCCAACAGAGTTTACTGTATTTATTTCAGAATTTACTTTCTTATTGTCTGTCTCTCACTGACTGTCTTCTCCCCAATCAAGAATGAAATTTCCAGCAGAATACTACTCAGTCGTAAGAAATGATGAAATCTGGCCATTTGTGACAACATGGATGGAATTTGAGGGTATTAGGCTAAGTGAAATTAGTCAGAAGGAGAAAGTCAAATACCATATGATCTCACTCATAAGTAGAAGATAAAAATGACAAACAAACACATAGCAACAGAGATTGGGTTGGTGGTTACCAGAGGGGAAGTGGGGAGGGAGGAGGGCGAAAGGGGTGATTAGGCACGTGTGTGTGGTGACTGATTGTAATTAGTGTGTTTGGGTGGTGAACATGATGTAAGCTACACAGAATTCGAAGTATTTTACAGTGTACACCTGAAATTTATATGATGTTATAAACCAATGTTGCCACAATAAAAAAAAAAAGAATGTAAGTTTCGTGAGAATAAGGACTTTATCCACCTTTCCATCTCTCCATCTCAGATGCTTAAAATGAATGCCTGGCATGGAGTAGGCTCATAATAAAGATATGAAGAATAAGTGAAAAATGAAAAAAAATCAACAAAGTAGAATAGCTTTCTAAACTGAGATTTTCAGCAGAATAAGTATTTCCTTTCCATGTCTAAGGTCCATGAATATAAATGGCACATACTCAGTCATAAAAGAGAGAAATACTGCCATTTATGGTAACATGAATGAAACTGGAGGGTATTATGCTAAGTGAGATAAGCCAGAGAGAAAAATAAATACTGTATGGTATCACTTACACGTGGAATCTGAAAGAAAGTAGCAAATTTTATAGAAACAGAATAGAAGGGTGGTTGCCAGAGGCTGGAGGAGGGGGAAATGAGGTGATGTATGTCAAAGGGTCCAAATTTTCAGTTATAAGAAGAATATTTGCTGAGGATCTAATGTACAGCACAGTGTACAGTTAATAATATGGTTATATGTTTGAAAGATGCTGAGAGTAGATCTTGTGCATTCTTACCACACACACAAAAAGTTAGCTATGAGAGGCAATCAACATATTAATTATTCCACAACCTGGTAATCATTCCACAATCAATATGCATATCAAGTCATCATGCTGTACACTTTAAATATATACCATTGTATTTGTCAGTTGTTCCTCAATAAATTTGAAAAAAGAGACAAATTTTATACCAAAGGCACATGACACAACAGCAAGAGTCCTGAATATACTAGTTATGAGGAATGCTTAAGATGTTTTTAAAATATCAATTGGTTTGAAAATGGGTCAGTCTTGCCTGTGGTTTTCCCGCATACCACTCAGGTTGTATAAAAGGCTCTGTGCAGATTATGAAATTCAAACTCAAGGAACTGATTCTGGTCCTCAACTGAACCTCTGCTCCTGATACCATGTGCTACTATGGCAGCAATTGTGGTAGCCTGTACTATGGCTACAGTGGCCTGGGTTGTGGCTATGGCTCGGCTATGGCTATGATGGCCACTGATATGCCTGCTACTGCCCATGCTGCTTTGGAAAATACTGGTGGTGGAGCTTCTATTGATGTATTCTAGACTGCTGATCCTTTGGATATTTCTTGTTATCATGTAAGGACCCTTAATTATATTAGTTTTGTTTTCTATTCTAACAATAATATCTAAATCCTAGGCTACCCATGATAAAAGAGTCACCAATTTATTAATTATCTGGAATATCCAATAATTTTGTGTGAGAACAAATCCATTCATTTTTATAGGTTTGCATAAATCCAATCTTAATATTTCTTTGAGAAAAGTATAATTTTATTTTTCACTAAATGTCAGTTCATTTGCAAGTATATAATATATTTTTACATATATTCATTTATCTTCATCATTTTGAGTGTAAAGATATGTGTGCATGTGTGTGTGTGTGTGTGTGCATGTGTGTGTGTAGCTGCAGAGCTGCTGCTTTTCTATGAACTCAGATCTCCTCTAGGGGCACTAATTCATTGGCACCGAAGGGAGAAAGATTTCATTCTGAGAATCCCAGCAGCCTACAGTAGGAAGCCATTGGCATAGCTGAAATGGCTGATGCAGGGTATATTGACGAGGTGACAACAAGCATCTCCTAAAGTTCACTCTTTGCACTGCTCAAATGTAGTCATATCTCATGTTGTTCACTTTCTTCTACCACATCTACTTAAAGACAACAACTGGTCATGAATTCTCAAAAACGAAACAAAATTAAACAACAACAAAAGAATCAGTAAGACAAACTGAACTCCCTTTTCAGCTACAAGCTGGTTTCCAAGCAGTAACTGACATTCATCATCTCTGTCCTTTATCACCCATTGCACATTGCCCCTCTCCTTCCTTTGCTGGCACCTCTGCTGGCCTAGGTAGTCTGCCTAAATAACTACATAAACTATAATATTGGATGTTCAGCTCCAATATTCACTAGATCAGCTTTGTAAAAGGAGGCCCATCTCTGCCACTGTGGCTACTCTATCCTTGAGCCCATTGCACATGTCCTGAGTTTGCAGGTGACAGAACTTGTTAGACATTACTGGCTGCCGAGTCACTGTCCATCTGGGTGTTTAGTACCTCCTCTGTTGTGGATGCACTCAGGTGGAAACTGACATCAAACACAATTATCCACATAATTTTTATCCACTTAGATATATCCACCTGTGCAATTCCTCCCCACATCTCTTTGTGTAAGTGTATTCTTTCTAGACTTCTGAACAACTCACCAAACCATTAGTAACTGCCCAGATGTCTTTGTATACTCTTACCTCAGACCATATCTCCCTCCACATAAAACTGATGATCAAGTATACCACATGAAAGCTCTGTCCACTGGGGATATTTTCCCTTACCAGTCTTGGTGGGGCATTAGTGCAACAGAAGTACATTTTCAGCTAATGCCAACATATTGAGATGACCCATCCAATGGACCAAGCCTGGATATATGCTTGCTCTCCATTTGGTCATATGAACGCCCCCATGGGGCTATAGAAGTGAGCGTATGAAAAGGCTTTAGCACCTCAGAGGTCAATAACAAGTGTAACTCACTCATGACATTCATACCTGCTCTAACTGATCCTGTATCTATATTATCACTTAACATTAGATTCCTGCTGCTAAGTCCACCAAAATTTATGGCCTGGTGGATCTGAGAGACCCCAGTCATGATGGTCACTTATACTGTCATTTGATGTTGCATAGTGAGAGATGCTCAGTCTCTACTTGGATGCCTTAGTATGCCAGGAGCTTCTTTTTGAGCTACAAATATATTCTGCCACAGTGTGGCCTTGCTTCAGAATCCTAGAGATCTACCCTGAAACTCTCACATGAAGGTTTGCCAAAAACTCTGAATTTTGCTGGAGGAACACTAATGAATTAAATGTGTATGTGATGGCTAACACAATTCCCACATCCTTTAAATCTTTATTGGTAGCAATAGTCTCTGCCATTCCATTCTGTCATGGTTAATTTTATGTGTCAGATTAACTGGGCTAGGGGATGCCCAAAGACCTGGTAAAACAGTAAATTTGGATGTGTCTGTGAGGGTGTTTCCAGATGAGATTAGTATTTTAGTCCATAAACTAGGTAAAGAAGATTGCCTTCACCAATGCAACTGGGCATCATCCAAGCCATTGAGGGCCTAAATAGATCAAAAAGAGTGGAGAAAGGGTGAATTTGCTCTCTGCCTGAGCAGGAGATCTATCTTCTCCTGCCATTGGACATTGGTGCTCCTGGTTCCTGGACCTTAGGATCCAGATCAGGACTTAACACCATTGGCTCCCTGGTTCTTAGGCCTTCATATTCAGACTGAATTATACAACTGGGTCTCCAGCTTGCAGATGGAAGATCATGAAAATTCTTAGCCTCTGTAATTGCATGAGACAATTCTTATAATAAATCTCTGTCTCTCTCTCTCTTTCGGTCTCTGTCACTGTCTCTCTCTCTTTCTCTTTCTGTAGATTGATAGAAATACTTTCTGTAGATAGATGAAAGAAAGAAAGAAAGAAAGAAAGAAAGAAAGAAAGAAAGAAAGAAAGAAAGAAAGAAAGAAAGAAAGAAAGAAAGAAGAAAGAAAGAGAAAGAAAGAGAGAGAGAGAGAGAGAAACACAGATACATAGATAGATAGATAGATTCCTTTTCTCTGGAGAACCCTAACAAATATACATGCAGTATATGACACTGATTCTGGTATACTGTCTTGGCTGCCAACCATTTTCACCGTCTTCCATTTTGGCTTTCCCACTATACTGGTCAGAGAACCATATAAGGACTTTGTTAGCTTCTATGTATATCCATGTCATTTATGCCTACAGGGTCGCAGAAATTACTACAAGATAAGTTCGTGGAAACATTAATCCATTGTGAGACTTATTTGGGCCAAGACTCCATTGAGTGGCACCTGGTCTCTGTATGCCTCCAACGAAAATAAGAGGCAGTTCTTATATTTGGGATATCTATACAAACATAAGCTCAGACTCTGTGACCCACAGCACTCTAAAAATCTAGGTATTCTTCTTTCCTAGTATTCAGTTGCTCTGGTAAATTTCCAAGATCCCTTAATAAATAGATTGAATATATATCCCTTAGGATCAGGAGCAGAAGGGCAGGAGAAGATGGATGTCCTGCTCAGACAGAGAGCAAATTCACCCTTTCTCCACCCTTTTTGTTCTATTTAGGCCCTCAATGGATTGGATGATGCCCACTCACATTGGTGAGGGCAATCTTCTTTACCCAGTTTATGAACTAAAATGCTGATCTTAGGTGGATGGATAGATAGATGGATAGATAGGCAGACAGTTATATAGATAGATGATTTTCTGTGACATTGCAGCACCCTTACTCAGCGGAGTCCAAATTCATAAGAGAGAACTCTGGACAAGAAAGTGTTGGGAAGAATCATCACTTATTAGAGTACTGGCAAATATATAACATTTTAGGAGAGGATGTCATAGAATTTCTGATGATTATTTCCAAACCTCATTCTTGTAGCCTGCAATGTCTGTACCCAGGAAGAGACACAGTGGTGTATTCCTAGAACAAGCATAGTGGGTTTTCTAAAATTATTATTTCATTATTCCTGGCTGCGTAGCCTTCCCAGAAAATCTGAGAAAGCTAATTCTCTTATTTATTCAATATCTTATATTTGTTCTGTTGTTGGTGACCAGTAACCTTTACTGATTCAACATTGTTATAATGTGCATATATTATTCAATCAAAATACGTATTTTAAAAGGAATATAGCATTTACATTGACTTTGGGATCAAATATGTATCATAAATAATTCCAGTTCACCAAGTTTCCAAATCTTCAGAAAAGAAAAGAAGATAATAATAGATTAAAAAATCTATACCACTGAAAGAGGCTAATAAAAGGCACCATACATATGCAAGTATTATCATTCATATGCAAGAATCCTGAGAATATTTCTTCATGATATTTTGGCAAGACTGGATGAAAGAAAAAATAAATAGCTTAGGATTCTATGTATAAGAAAGAAAACTCATCTAGGGAGAAAATGGCAGGGATCTGAAGTGGAACATCACTAACATGGTATTATAGATCAGAAAGATAGCCACAATAAACACGAACAATAACGTCTTTTCTACATTGCTGGAAACAACTACCTCCTCTTGCTCATACTATAAGGTCTCCCTAAAGAACGAGTATTGCTCAATAAGCAAAATAAAATTAGAAATCTAAACATTTTTATTTTCAGCTGTCTGTGCATGAAAGATTTACATATGAACACACGTAAGTTCTGATGGAAAAAATCTACAGCGTAAGTACTGGGTGTGTAGATCATTCTTTTTAAGGATAAAACCACATGAAAAGAACGAGCTGTCAAAATCCAAAGATCAATCTAAGGACTCAGAATGAGCTGACCTATCAAAATAGTGCTATTGCAAAAGGAAGGGAGAATCTTTTAACACATTTTTTTAAATTCTAAAATTCAAAATGTTTAAAAGCCACAGAATGAATAAAGCTATAGCAAGCACGCAAGCAAACAGCAAAATGTAAAAAGAAGAAATATATATTTTTCATGAAAAATGTATTGAATTTATCGAAGGTAGAAAATTTAATGTAAGGTGAGATGGGAATCAGGGATTGAGATCTCCTAAAATTTGGAGCAAAAGCATAGAAAGACAGAAATTATGCAAAGTAAAGTAACAGATGTGTGTCAAAGATTATAGACAGATATCTTATATAGGAGAGTTGAAATTTCATAAATAAAGTGGAAGATAGACAATAAAGGAAGAAGGAACAATGTAATGGAAGACTTCATATTGGAGGGGAATGGTTAAAAGTAAACTTGATCATCAGGTATATTTTAATTTAATATTGGTCCATAACAATTAAATGATACTAGTAACTAAATGTATCCTGGGAGATTCTTTTGCATTTAGTAGGGGGAAAAACATCCCTGTAATTATACAGGCAGGAAAAACCATCAATATTTTATGTTAATATACACAGAGATAACAAACAGGTGGTTACGAGACATCTCTTTGCCACATTTAACCTGCCCCTGAGAAAGTTCCTTCCTTCCTCATTGCATTTATTCAGCTGGAAAATAGGAATAATTTGAACACATCATAGAGTTGTTCTGAGGCTTGTATGAGAAAAGGTACATAGAGGACTTGGCAAGTGATTGCCCTATGGTAAAACAGCTAATCAATGCTATTTAATTATTATTATTATTTAGGTTGTAAATTATTATACAGAGCTTTGGCATATAAATTACATAAGCAGCATAGAACAAGTTTGCCAGAAAATTATTCTTTTATATGCAAAGACTCAGAAAATAAACCATGGTTATGAAAGTAAAAACTTACACTTATTAAATAGCAAACATTGTTCTAAGTGCTTTACGTATTTTAACACATTTAGTGTTCATAACACCTCCAGAAGGTGGGTTCTATCATTATACTTAATGATAGAAGTTATACAGCACTAACCCTAACCCTAACCCTAACCCTAACTGGATGGTAAGGCATTTGGTAGGGTATTTGGTATTTAATAAGTGTAACTTTTTACTTTTGCAACCATGGTTTATTTTCTGAGACTTTGCATATAAAAGAATAATTTTCTGGCAAACTTGTTCTATGCTGCTTATGTAATTTATATGCCAAAGCTCTGTATAATAATTTATAAACTAAATAATAATAATAATTAAATAGCATTCATAATGCTTAATGATAGAAGGAGGTTACATAATTTACCAAATGTCACGAGTCAGTAAGAAGTAGACCTATGTTTTATGTTTTAGTTTGGTAATTTGGGAAGTATTTTGTGTACATTATTAGATAGAGAAAATAGAGTGATGTGGTTAAGGTAGAAGTTTTTCACTGTAGGAAAGGAGAGACACAGATGAGCAAGAGAATAAAGTGTGAAAGAATCCCGCATATTTCGATTTCAACTGGAGATGTTCATAATTTGAAGACTTTAAAGACGTGAACAAAACAATATAAGTACAAATGAATGTTCATTTGAGGATGATAATGGTGGCACTTAACATAAAATTCAACATGTTAGAGCTACTAAGAATGTTAATCAATTTTAGGTGACGTTAAAAAACGTGCCAGGGGCTGATCTTGGGAAATCAAAATCAACAACAGTCTTGGCTTGTGAGTCTATATCTAAAGCATTGCTTGTGTCCAGCAATTATGGTTTACCAAGCAAACCAAAATAGTTTTAAAATCCACTATTTCTTTAGAAGTGTAAGCATAGATCACCCAATTTCCACTTCATGCTAAGAAAAATTTTAAGCTTCAAGAAGAAAGTAAATAGGAAAGATACGTCCTCATAAGGCATACTTTGAGGAAAAAAATGCTCTCTTTGGGAGTTTGATCTTTGACGGTATCTTAAGTCCCTCTGATGAGGCTAACAATTTTAAATTGTGAATCTGTGGACGTGAATTGGGATACATTCACTACTTTAAACTAAATACAGCACTTAAACTCATTCATGTCCAAGATCTAGAAATCTTATTTCAAGAAAAAATAATTGCCAAGTGTGCAAAGCATATGAGTCACAAAAAATTAGTGGAAAGGCAAATAATTGCAATACAACTGTGAAACCACACAAATCACAAGAAAGAAATATCTCAGGTCAAATAAGAATGTAGAATGGCATGAAATGGCTCTAACATAAATATGTAATGATTTTTAGACATGTCATCTTTTAAAAACAAATTCGTAATGCATAGTAAGACTTATAAAGGTTAGGTAGATACACGCCAGGTAGATTGGAATTTCTCTACTGCTGGACAAGCATAAGGAACACTTCTTGCTTAATTATGCCCAAATCAAATATTAGAATCAGGAGTCTCGAGTCAACACCCATATCTTCTAAGGAACTTCACATAGATGAAGATTTCAATGTAAAAGCACTTGGAATATATAGTGTTGGTAATACTTAACTATTTTGACAAATATTATTTTATCTTAACAATAACCCAACACAACACATATCATTATTGCTTAACCAGAATACAAAATTGATGGCTACAAATATTGTTACTTTCTTAATATCACAAATCAAGGATTTGGTAGAGCAATTGAATTAGAAATATGAAAGAAAGATATCCCCTAAAAGAGCTGATTTTTTCCTTTAATATAAACAATAAAACAAGCTAAACAGATAAGTACTGGATATTAAATGAAAAGAAAATCGGGTTTGTTATACCAGATTGAATGAGTTTATTAGGAAAACAGAGAAAGACCCTGTATCAAAATGGAAAGGCAGGATCTATGACAGCATCATCCCCAGGAGAGACCACACAAGAGTTCACAGGCTTAACTTCACATTCTCCCACTTTTCACGAGTTAAAACAGGAAAGGAAAAGGTTGGGGCATCAGACCCAGAAGGTACGAGAAGGCAACTTTTCAGCAAAATTGCATCAAAAACTTGTGACATATCATAAGGCTCAAAACATGTGCAGTTCAGATTGGTGAATCCCAAAGTCCAGGTGTAAAGGGTGAGAGTCTCCCATGGCATCCTCAATAGTAGTAGCCAGAGCCAGAGCTGCATCCATAGCCATCATAGATAGAGGGGAAGCCATATCCATAGCCACAGCCATAGCCACAGCCCAGTCTGCGAAAGCCACAGCCATAGTAGGAGCCATAGCCACAGCCCAGGCCTCTGTAGCCACAGCATCCATAGCCACAGCCCCCATAGTAGTTTCTGTGGTAGCCACACATGGTGTTGGTTGTTGAGGCTGTCCTTTGGTAAAGAAGAAGAGTAGATGACTTTGGTCTGGACAATTCCTCTGAAAAGGGCCTTTTATACGCCCTCAGTGTGGGTGGCGACCACACACAAGTCATGCTATTGGCTAATTTGTAGGACCAATCTAAGCAATTTGTTGACTCCTGGTTTTAATGCACAGACTCAGGGGCATTGAGGACCTTTGCTATTGTTAATCACATCCAAATTACTTGCGAATTCTTAGTAAGAATCAGTCGTCTCATCTTCAAAACTCTCCTCCTACAAGATCTTCAAATTACCCATTTGTAACCAGTCTTTATGGCAAGAAATAGCAGTTTTAGTAGACATTCTGACCTACTCCAGGCAACCAATAACTTTACCTTCTTTTGCTTGGTATTGAACAGGTCATGATAATCTACCTTAACCTTCAGCTTCTCCATCTCTTCTCTGCTGCTCCAAACCCATTTTTCCCCTTAGAGATCCTCCTCATTTTCACATGAGAGATGGTTTCCTATGAAAACCCAAAAGGTATCACTCAGTTTCATGAGACTATTGACAAAAAGCCAAGAGTCTGGAATTCTTGAACACCAGACCTGAGAAAACGGAACTTTTCTTTCTCACTTACGTTAATATTTCCTTTTATGGCTCTGTTTTTAAAACATCAAATATCTTTTCCATGGTTTCAAATTTATATCCCGAATCTATAGCCAGAAAATAGAAATGATGAGATTTCATTTCATGTATAAAATTGCATTTTCATGAAAGCATTCCCCTTAAATTTCAACATATTTGTAATATGTATGTTTTGACTCAAAAGTGAATGTAGACATTTCTTTGTTTAAAACAATAATATTGGCCAACATATTTTTCATGGCACTAGCAGATTTTCACCAATAAACAAGCAGTCCTTGGTAAAATATCTCAAACTACAAGAAACATATTACTTAGTAATGGCCCATTTTATTTATTTTTTATGCAATGAAGCTCAGAGCTGAATTCAGTGATTAAGTCTTCTTATATTATATTATATTCTTCGTAAGATGACTTCATGGAGTCAGTAGAGCCTAATAGATAAGAGTAAAACTTTTGAAATCAGCTCTCTGGGTTCAAATCTTACCTCTATCACTTACAGCTGTGTGACCACTATAACTATGTGCCTCAGTTACCCCATGTGCAAATGAGATGGTAATAATACCTACCCCACAAGAAAATTTTGAGAGTGAAATTAGCTGATATGTTTCAAGCACTTAGAACAGTGTCTGGCAAATAATAGGTACTAGAATAATGTTTGCTGTTGTTATTTATTTCATCCCAGAACTCTTTTCCTGGGTATGAGCTTTAGTGGAGAGTTGATGAGTTGATCAAGAGAACTCAGACACGGTTAAGTCTTCTTTTGGGGGTCTTGTGTCATTGAAGCTAAATGGAAGGTAAACCCTACATTAAAGCTGTGCATCTAAAAGTAGAGAAAGGCACACTCTGATTTTCTTGTTCCACTGAGAAGGTGCAAGTCCCATGAGTTACCCAACAAACATAACACAAGAGGGTAGAGGATGAAACAATTGAAGCCCACCCACATGGATCTGAATGCAGACTCCTTGACTTCCCTAGCACAAGAAAAGAATTTTCTGGCTGTAGAACCACAAGGATGTAGCACGGGATTGTAATGGATTGGCCAGAGGAGTTTTTTGGTTATGACGATGGAAAATGGCAATATGCACTACACCAGCCACAGACATTGGCAAAAGACAGAAGAAGGTATTCTTTTCCGATCAATAACATACACTGCACATTAAAGTCCACCTCAGGAGGAGGAGAAAGAGTGGTGAAACCTTTAAAACAATTGAATTTTAATTCTGACGACTAGAATGTCATTAAATTTTGTTGAGTTTACCTGGAAGGGACAAGAATGCTTTGCCATCCAGTGGAAATGGTGACTCAGGATAGAATTTGGTAAAATATGAAAAATAAAGTATATTTTTAGACTTGTAAAGTTGCATCTTGCAAAGATGTTACCCAAGTTACATATTTAAAATAAAATGAGTGGTTTCATCTATGAACAAATATTGGGCAATATTACACGTTTCTCATACTTTAAGTAAGCCTGACCCTGAAGCTTGTCTATTTCCTCAAAGCTAAACACAGTAACTTCCTCAATAGGCAGATGAATTTGAGGGTGTTTTTAAACCTAAAACAATCTGAATCAATTGCAGTTTGCATAGTTTCTGTGATTTCATGGACTCTCGTTATGGACTTTAAATTTGAGCCCTCAATGAGAATAAGCTTCCAAACCAAGCCAAAAAGCTGTCGCTCAAAGCACATTATTTGATTGTGAAAATCTTGACACAACAGCAGAAGAATCTTGGCTATGAAGGCTTCACTATGCCTAATGAAATGAGAGATTTATGAGAATTTTGCTGTTGGTGTTGTTTGTGGTTGATGCAGAATAATTTGTAATGAGGGCAACGTTGCCTGTGACTTGCCACACCTACTTCTCAGGGACTATAAAAGACCTTGTGAAGATGATGATATTCAAACTCAGGAAACTATCTTCCTTTTCTTCACCTGAACCATCCACTTCTGAGACCATGGTTTATTACGGCAACTGCTGTGGGGGCTATAGCTACGGTGGGCTTGGCTGTGGCTATGGCTGTGGCTATCCTGGCTACGGTGGCTATGGCTGTGGCTATCCTGGCTACGGTGGCTACGGATATGGCTACTACCGCCCATCTTGCTATGGAAGACACTGGACATATGGATTCTACTGAAACTTCTCGAGCCACTAAGCCCACCAGATTTATCCTTCTGGGAAACACAAATTCTGCTGCTCGTCTTGTTCATCTCATCCTGTCTCCTCAAAATAACAAAAATCTAAGTCTAAAATATCATGCAAAAACTACAGATGTCATCTTTCTCTGGTTCCACTGTGCAAGATCATAAAGAATATCTTTTAAAATGCAGCAAAAGTTTCCATGGGATCTTGAAGTACTTCTTTCAATAAACATGATCTCTTTGCAAATATGGTATGCTTTCATGTTTATTTATTTTGCCAGTCACTTTTGCCTGTGCATGATTATAAAATGGAAACCTGTGTATAGTTACTATCCCAAGGGGTTGACACTACGTTCCTCCATTGTTTTTTTTTCTATTTTTTGTCCCTCTGCATATTTCTCATACTATTTAAAGCTGAGCTTCCATGTGACATAATTGATTGCTTCATTTCACATAAACTTGGCTTCTTCTCTCTAATTCACTAGCAAAATAGTTCAAAACACACCTAAAGTCTGGTAGTTGCACAGGGCTGACTGTCTTTGTTTCCCTAGAACACAGAAGAACACACCCACATTTTAAGTCCTGCTTCTGAGTTTTCCAGGTGTCTGCTCTCTGACTGCTTTCCGGTAGCTTCATCACAAGAAAGCCTGATGTCACTCATGTGGAACTTGTGTCCAGCCTGAAATGGAACATAGAAAATATTGTGCCAGCCCTGAGAACCTGGCTGTCTTTTTAGCACATCTCTTTATAATAGACTATTTTTATTAAGAAGTCCATTTCATATATTCATTCATTCATTCATTTATCCACTTATTCATTTAATTCTCACCTCCTAAAGTATGCAGGCAAATTGCTGTGTTGGGAGAGAGCATTTTATAAATGGACATTTGAGATTGTTTCCATTGTGATGTTAATAAATTTTGTATGGTATATGGGTGTACTATCTATAAAACCATCAGTACAATATTAAACTTGAAATAGAATATTCTAATCTGTTTTGAAATTGTTTCCAAATAAAGAGTTTTAGTGAATTTTGACCCCATTTGTATAAGAATAAAATCTTTCAATTAATTTGTGAAAACAAACTGGTGAATTTAGAGAAAGATATTTATCAGCCAAATTTAAAAAACAAATTGCATAACTGATAATTGGATTAAAAATCAGTGTATGATTTGGTTAATGTAGCAAACAATATATCTTTTCCAATAATTAAAATAAACTGAATTTAAAGCAAAACTTCAAATCTATGTATTACAAAATCTTTAAAATGTTTTAACATGTTAAAGTATATCTACCATAATGTGAGTTCTTACTATGACAAATAATTTTACATGTTTCATATTTAATGCTTACTTATTCATAATTAATACATTTAAAAAAATTTGCTAATAAATCGTTAAATTCAAATCTGGTAAGAAGGTTCAAATATTTACAGTATAGTTTTCTTAGCTAAAAGTTTGAAGATCACTGCCCTGGACCAGGGCTTTTCAAAGTGTGGTCTGTTGACATCTGTGGGACCCAAAGACCCTTTCAAGGGGTCCGTAAGACCAAAACTCTATTTATAATATATTTATTTGCCTTTTTTACTCTCATATGCTTATGAATGTACAGTGAAATTTTCCAGATATATGCCATATATGATATATGCTATCACAACAGATTGGATGCAGAAAAAAATATGAGAAGCCCACGTCATACATTTCTTCTGCCACTATTTCAAGAAAACTTTCCTGGAGAAACTCAAGGATAACTATAAAATCAAGTTGAATATATAGGAACCCAGAAGTGAGATGTGGGAGGAGACCCCACACTGATCCTTGAATTTCTAAATAAATGTCTAATTGCGTAATACAATGGTGAACTCATATGGAAAGAATCAAAGTTACACTTAACAAATAAAGAAAACTCTCAAGATAAAAAATTATGGCTTCATTTTAGCATTTTAATGTAAATATAGTCAGTTCATTGCCAATAATCCGAAGAAAATATTATTTGGTATGAAGAGTTGTTTGCCCAAAAGAAAGGAATTACGCAATTTAAAAGATATTTTACTTTAGGTAACCCCTCACTTCTATCACTTCCTTGCTCAAATAGATATACTCTCAGTTCCTTGATTGCATATGTGAATATTCAATGGAAATTATTATTGTAAGAAAAAAGAAATAAAATTGGCTCAAAGGGCTTGAATACTGACAACATTTCAAAGAACTTGAGTACAGATTTTAATAATGAAACACAGAGTGAGATCTCCAAAATACAAGAAAAAAATCTCTAATTAAGCACATGTGACATAATTACTGGATTGCAGTTAATAATACTTTCTGTAAGGACCTCTCTTTACTTATTGAAACAAGTGTTTCATGAAGTTTTATTATCCAATTTTGTCTGAAATATGAGGCCACACTGCCTCATACACTACAGAATGTGTGAAAATTTCCGTAAGGATGGTGACATTCAAACTGAGGAAAATTTCCTGCTCCACAGCTAAAACTTCTACTCTTGATACCACGCGTTATTACAACAATCATTATGGCAGCCTGGGCTCGGGCTCTGGCTGTGGGAATAGTAGTATGGGCACGGCTGCTGCTGCCCATCTCGCTGGGGCGAATACTGGTCCTCTGGATTCTACTGAAGAACGTCCGGAGTACCTCAGCCTGATGGACTCCTTCACCTCTGATTTCCTGACTCTGCTTCCACAGCTATTGGCAGGAGTAATTCTACTCTCTGTATGAACTGTGACAAGCTCATCCAGGGTAACCTGGAAAACCCAAAGTTCAGAGCTGATATATTTCTGAACTGATGAAAACAGACAGGAATGTGTCAAAAGTTGTAGATAAGTTTTATCTGTGATATTGTGTTATCAATATATTTCTTTTCTGTTTTTGATCAATATCTTTCACATGGGAAAATTTTAGACTAATTTTTTAATAAATTTGTTTTCTCATATTCGGTGTTATTTTACTTTATTTACATTAATTTGTATGTCCCTGTGGGTAACTTCCTTTGGATGTTGACTTTGTTGTTATTCCCAGATCAGCATGTTCCAAAAGAGATAAGGATATGGCCATTAGTCCTTTCGACTTGTATATAAAAGCTGTGTTTTCATATATACCTATAGGCTGCACCATTATTCATAATAGACAAGTTAAATGTCATTTTACACAATAATAGACCCATTTTCTATTAACATATGCTAGAAGTGTCTGTCTTTGGCTGTTTTTCTAAAACTCCACAGTAAGGTTGTATCATTCAGATTTGTGCCTTAGAATAGGTATAAGTGGTTTATTCTGCTTCTCATACTTCTTGTTATTCCTCTGAGTTCAACAACAAAAGAGTACAACACATACCTGCATATTTAGTGTGGATCTGTTCTCATTTTATTAATGAGATCTCCCAGAAAAAGCCACCTGGCTCCCTTTTTTTTTTTTTTTTTTTTTTTTTTTTGAGGAAGATTAGGCTTGAGCTAACTACTGCCAATCCTCTTCTTTTTGCTGAGGAAGACTGGCCCTGAGCTAACATCCATGGCCATCTTCCTCTAATTTATACATGGGACGCCTACCACAGCATGGGTTTTGCCAAGCGGTGCCATGTCCGCACCTGGGATCCGAACCAGCGAACCCTGGATTGCAGAGAAGTGGAGCGTGGAACTTAACCGCTGGTCCACCTGGCCGGCCCCTGGCTCCCTCTTGGTAAACAATGTTTTAGCAAGCTGGATCACCACTTTTCACTTGCACTAGAGATATTAACCATGTTCTTCCAACTTCTAATTTCAAGAAAACAAAACTGCTTTTCTCAATTATTCTAGCTTCCTTCCCCAAGCAAATGAGGAAAAGGAATCTCCATTAATAAGACATCAGTGAGGAGTGATATCTCTGAACATCCCATGCGTGGTCCAGACAGTATTCTCAGATATGAACACACATGGCTGGAAGCACTCCAGATACTTCAAAAATATGTTATTTGAAGAGCTTTCAATAGCATAATGCAGGAAATGTGTTCACTGTACATTTTAAGAAGTCCTATTTCATTGTCTTAGCAACTGATTCAAAGAATTCTCCTCCAATTTTTCGTGTGGGATGGTGGGTTTTTCTCAAAGGCCCTTGCATAACTGATACACCCTCAAGTAATGAATAATAAAAAAGATATTATTCCACACAATATTATTGATAGAGGATCATAGCCCTGTAGCTAGAAGAGTTGCTGGCACATACTATGTGGTCTAATAAATGTTTTTGAACAAATAAATTAATGACAAGGAATAATGGTGAGAAATGTCTCCCTGGAATTTCATATTTTATTTTAGCAGAAGATGAGAAAGTAGGGATATAAACTATCTCTACAGTCTTGATGTACACATAATGTTATTTCACCTAGAAAGTACTGATTGCCTCTTTATGTGCTCTCTGTGGAGTACGCAATGTGGAATACAGCTTTATCATAAGAGGGAAAAAGGGACATTCTCAGTCCCTCACCCTACTTTATTATGACTATGAAGAGATGGAGAACAGGTGAATAATACAGATCTCTCTGTTTGAGTACCCAGGTAGGGTAGATCAAAATCATCTTTTAAAAATAGAATAAAATAACTTTAATATGTAGTAGATTAAATTTATCAATTTAGCCATATATATGTATGCCACTTTTCAAAAAATTCCATTTGAACATCATCATGTAGCTAGGTTTCAGTCAAATAGATACATCACTGTGTCTTCCTCCTTCAGCTTTTTTCACACCATCCTCTTTTGCTTCTTCCATCTAGTTTATAGTCAGTGTCAGTAAGAAGCACTTCAAGTACTGAATTTAAATGTTTGTCTTAAAGTCTCACCTGACTCATAGTCTGTCCTAAGAGAGAATCTAAGCTCTTTCATGGGTCCCAAGTGTTCTCTGTCTGCATCATGCTCTCTCCTTCTCGTTGCCTTCAGAACATAATTCAAAACTCAAAGGGGTAGTTATGTGTTCCCTATGCTGATACACAGCAGCCTGTGAGGATGCTTCACTCCAGACGCCCAGGATAACTGTAGGGTCAATGAAACACTGAGCAACTTGGGCTGGTGGAAGGGTAGAGACATCTCCAGACCTCCCCTTCGACTGTTGTGAGAGAAAACCTACTTGGAACAAATGAATTTGACACAGTGTAACCGAGAAAAGCAAATAATCCTGCCAGAGTCTGCCTATTCTCTTTAGAAAGATCAGTCTTTTTTTTTAACAGCTTTATTGAGGTGTAATTTAAACATAAAAAAAAACCTGCACATATTTAAAGAACACAACTTGACAAATTTTGGCATGGTAACTCCTGTGAAATCATCATCATAATCAAGGTAATAAACACATCCATTACCTCCAAAATTTTCCTCCTGCTTCCTTCTTTTTATTGACATTAAGTGTAAGAACACTTAACATGAGATCTACCTTCTTAGCCAAATTTTAAGTACATGATACAGTACTGCTAACTATCGGCACAATGTTGCACAGCAGATCTCTACAACTTATTCATCTTGCGTAACTGAAACTTTATACCCTTTGAACAGGAACTTTTCACTTCCCAGTCCCCCTAGCCCTTGTCAAGCCCCATTCTACTCTTTTTTCTATGAGTTTGACTATTTTACATGTCTCATAAAAGAGGAATCATGTACTAATTGCTCTTCTGTGCCTGGCTTATTTCACTTAGCATAACTTTCTCCAGCTTCATCCATGTTGTCACAAATATCAGAATTCCCTTTTTTTAAGGCAGAATAGCATTCAATGATATGTATACACTACTTTTTTAATCCATTCATCCACTGATAGACTTTAAATTGATTCCATGTCTTGGCTATTGTGAAAAATGCTGCAATGAACATGGAAGTGCACATATTTCTTTGAGATCCTACTTTCAATTTTATTGGATATATACCTGGATATATGCCCAGAGGTGGGATTGCTAGATCATACAGTAGTTCTATATTTAATTTTTGAGGAACTGCCACACTTTTTTCCATAGTGGGTACACCATTTTACATTCCCACCCGCAGTGTACAAGGGTTTCAATTCCTCTACAACCTTTTAACACCTGATAAGAAAAATAAATATGTAAGCCAACATTTCATTTTACAATAAAATTGTAAATTTCCCCCCAAAATAATAAAAAAGTAACATAATTACAGATGGAAGTACAAGTGACTTTATAATGGCATTTGAATATACATTGTGTCAGTCTATCCATTACGAAGCTTTGATGGAGCGTATTTTCCTCAGAGGGAGGAATCATATAAGAAAAATACATGGGCATTTGACAGAATTCTTACTTTAGTCAAAATAGCTCCCTATGAACCTATAAACTCACATGAGGAGTCAGCATTCTCTCAAAATTCCATAAAACCCAGTCAAAGAATTTTCACTAACTAGCCCAGTTTGACACAGATTTGAAAATATAGCAATTATATATTATTAGAGTCAAATGGTTTGACTTTGAGAATCCTGACCTGAAAGAAAAATGAATATCTAGGCTGTGAATTGTCTTTGCCTAAAGAATCATGAGCTTAAGGAAGTTTTCTGAAGTAAATTAGTGTGAATTATGAGGTTAGCACTTCCTGTGGTTTGCCCCGCCCACCACTGAAGGTATATAAAAGGCTCTGGGCAGGTGGTGACATCCAGACTGAGGACACTGGTTACCTGACTCTCAAGTGAACCTTTAACTCCCAACTCCTGACATCATGTGCCACTACAGCAGCTACTATGGTGGCCTGGGCTGTGGCTATGGCTGTGGCTATGGCAGTGGCTATGGCAGGTATGGGTATGGCTGCTGTCGCCCATCTTGCTATGGCAGATACTGGTCCTATGGATTTTACTGAAACACTTCTGGAGACACTCCAGGACTCCTCTTCTTGTGTTTCCTGACTCCACTTCTGAGTTCTTCTCTTTATAAAATAGTGACTATCTCATCCTAGCCTACTTGTGAAGGAGAGAATAGCTAAAATTCTACATCCATCATCTCAGTTGAATAAAATCATCTGGAATGTCTTGCTTTATAAAAGAAAATTTTTCTCTTGTTTCTGCACTATAAGTAGTGTTCTGCATATATTTTAGCTTCACATCCTTCATGTGAGAAAAAATTTATTTCAATTTTAAATAAAATCTCCTGTATGAAATATTGCTTTTTAAATATTACTTTTGCTGCATCTGTTGCATGCACATGTGTGTGAGTATTACTGTGACAGAAACATTGACTTTCTTGATGTGCTAAAAAAAAAAAAATCAAGGCCTAAGAGTAACTTATTTCTAAATGAAACTTGCTTTTGACGAACCAGTAATCACTGCAACCATCTATGCCTGATGATAATAAAACAGCCCATATGCTAAGTTTTTAATTAACGAATAAAACCCCACAGCAATACACCTATTTCCCACCACTATAGTCTATGGATCTCTGTCTTTGACTGTCTCCTTATCTTCAACATTTAGGTTTTTAGGACTGTGCTTCTTGGTGGTTGCACTCTGATTTTTCACTTCACATCTTTTAAATGACCCTCCATTTCCCATATCTGATGGTAGCACACAAAGTGGGTCTGCACAACATTTTTGTCTTTGAGAATGTCTGGAAAGTGCCACCCCATGACTGCATCAGCACATCAGGCATAAGAAATTAGATCACTGTTTTTGTGGAACAGTGGTTTTGAGTGTCCTATTTTCTTCTCTTCATTTAACATTTTGTGCCATTTTGACCTTCATTTGCAATTATAAACTCTTCCCCAAGTGATTGATAAAGGCAAAGTCACTATACCAATATGAAATATCAACATGTTGCATATTACAGCTATTATTCCTTAAGAATAATATATATGTCCAAGCAATTCTTCAGGAATTGCAAATTTTTATTAATTAATTTTCAAAACTAGGTCATAAGATTAATTAAGGACTTTTGTGGTTTGCCATAAAGTATTAGAAGTCATGTCTCACTTTCTCAGTATGTAAAATATTTTAATCTATGTATCCTTCCATTATGGTGGAATTTTCTCAAATGGTTTTCTAAAAATATCACAGTCTATATTGTGAGAGAAAAATAAAATGATACAAAGAACACAGTATAATTGATAGAATTCACATGGTTCCACCACCAAGAACAGTGACTGGCAGTAGTAAGAGTTCAATGTTGTCTCATTTTGTTTTTTAATTAATAAATGGAAAATAAGTGAATGAATAAATAAGGCTGAAAAATCTTTGTTAATGTCTTATATGACTTTTAAAAATGCTTTAAAATCAGGAGCTTACTTTTAAAAGTAAAAACATGTGAAAAAGCATGGCTATTCAGATGTGAATGCATTTCTCTCTCCAGAGCCTCAATGCTCAAATTATTCTATTTCGTCCAATTGGTATTCTTCAAATCCTTCCCAGAGTAAGCTCCAAGAGGAAGACTAATTCAATAGCAGTGGAAAGTAGAGGGTTTGTGCTCCGCTATCCTTCACCCTACATTCCTGTGATCATGAATATCTACAAGATAAGGGCACAATTTCAAACCGTCTGATGATTCTGATGAGAAAATTGAATTGTGTGCTTAAAGCTGTCTAATAAAATAGCAAAAAATTACTTTTTTATACATAGTTTGAAAAATTTCATCAATTCTCTCACCTGTTCATGTATGATACCCTTCTTCAGTGATACTATGTGCATACCATTGCTTGACTACATTTCAGCCAATTGGACACATGCCATGTCCCCTTTTTGTTAACACTTAGATACGGCCAACGTTGGTTAAAAAAAAAAGGCTCAGTTATAAAAATTAAATTGTTTATTTAGACTTGAAAACCTAGAACATGTTCTCCTATAGACAGAGAAATTTTCTCTATATGCAGCAAGAACAACACCCAGTTGATTCCCAAGCATAACGAGATCTGTCCCATGGTACATGTGCCGCCTCTGCCACTATGCAGCTAACCTGTGTGTGCATCGCTCAGAAGCTCCTCAGCAAAATACAAAGAGCAAAAGAAATCCTGGAAACCTAGCAGTGGTGAGGAAGGAGGATGAGACAGAGACAGCCTCACCAGGACCACTGACCAAGCCATCCTCATTTCCCACAGTGGGGTTCAATCACACTGCGACAGATGAATGGAGAAAATGCCATCAGTTTCTACCAATAAATAGATTTAAAACTTTCTGAATGTGGAATCATCATACATTAATGGGAAAAAATATAAAATAAATGCTGAATGGTCAATTTCACAAAATACGATCAAACATAGACATTAAAAATTAATATAAACATAATGAAAGATGAGGTGTATTTGTAATAAGATAGAAATGTATTTGTAATTAGTCAATTAATCAATGCCATTAACCAGTGAGAAATATCTTGTGGAAAATCTTTTTTATTTATTTATTTATTTATTTATTTGCAGAGGAAGATTCACCCTAAGCTAACATCTCTTGCCTATCTTCCTCCTTTTTTCTTCCTTTCCACCCACAAATCTCCTGTACATTGTTTTGCATAGTTGGAAGTTCTTCTGGTTCTTCTATGTGAGCCACCGGCACAGCACAGCTACTAACAGATGAGTGATGTGGTTCCACAACCAGAAACTGAACCTGGGCCGCTAAAGCAGAGTGAGCCAAACTTTAACCGCTGGGCTATCCGGCTGGCTCAGGGTGAAAAATTTTTTGTTCTAATGACATATGACTTCAAGCAACTTTCATCTTTCAACCACCCACCTCATATCTGATTATGTAGTAGAAGTTAATAGTCTTCAAATAAAAATAGGAAAAAAAACAATAAGGCCTTAAATGCTCATGGCATTATATGAAGCTTGAGCCAAGATATTAAAAATATTTAATATTAATATTAATTATTAAATTATTACTATTTAAAATTTTAAAGGATATATATTTTATATAGCTCAAATAGAGTGAATACAACTCTTCAAAATAGAATAGAATCCTCCTCCTAAAAGCAAATGAATAGACTGTGAGAATCCAGGCATCATAATTAAGTAGTCATGGCTTGAGGAACTCACGTCACAAAATGAAAGAAGTAGAGATTCATGATGAGCTCTATTGCAAATTAGTCTGAAATATGAGATCAACATTGTCTGTGGTCTGTCCCACCTACTATTTAGATTTTATGAAAGGTCCTTTGCAGATGGTGACATTCAAACTCAGGAACCTTATTTCTTGCTCCTCAGTTGAGCTTTTCACTTGTAACAGCATGTATTGCAGCAGCAATTACTGTGATGTAATGACAGAATTTTAAAAATCAATACCTTAGAACTTTCAGCAATAATGAGTCTAAGTAACTATCATCAAGTGCAAAAATCAGTAGATAAAAAATTGATGGGGAAGATTTTAATATCAACCTAATTAATAATTCCAACATTATTAAATGTGAAGCAATGGGACTACCAGACACCATGTGTTTCCTAATATTATACAGAAGGAAGTTCATGGAGCACCTATTAAGTATTTTTCTTGTCAAAAATAAGAATAAGAATGACCAGAATTACATAAACCCTCTGTATCTACACACAGATGGTATGAGGGATAAAAAAATAAATGAAAAAAAATTAAGGAAGACATTAGCCGTGTCCAAAATTTAAGAATTATATGGGACAATAATCCAGTTTATTCAAAAAATAAAAGACATGAATGAAGAGACTGCAGAACTTTTATTTCTTTAAAAAAGAGTTAAGAGACATTATGTCTAATGCTATGTGAGTTCCACCATGAAAAAATTGACTATGAAAATATATTTAGGAACCAATCAAGAAAACGTGAGTATGAATTAAACATTAGAGGATGCTAAGAAACTTTTTAAAAAATATCATCTGTGTGATAATGGTATTGTAATTTTATATATATATATATATATATATATATATATATATTTTAGCTCATTTTTTGTTAGAGATACACACTGAAGTAATTGTAAGAAATATGCTACCTTGTCTTGGATTTAAAATATTCAGTAGAAATAACAATAACAACAAAAAATGTACAGTGAGAGCAGGAACTGATGGTGGAATATCAACTGTTATTAAATCTTGAGGATGTTTATAAAATTTCAAAATGCAATTCTATGTACTTTTATGCCTGCATGAAATTTACTTATTAAAGTAAATAATAAACATGGAAAAGCTTACCTGACTCTACTGAATAAACATTATTGTTAAGAAAGTTATTTTTCACCTTGCAGAAGATCCTCATGTAATACATGTAGAATTGACAGAATTTTAAAAATCAACATTTTACAGTCCCACTTTGCTCCCAGAGAGTGGCTCCGGTTCAGATGCAGTGGGAAGGCCCCACCCACCAAGCACAACAGCTGGTGTGACCTAGGAGGACACAGTGGTGTATCTGCACACCCAGGTGAATGAGCTTTCAGCTGCTGTGAAAATCCATAGTACTGCAGCAGCCCCAAAGGTGGGAGCACATCTCAGTGGGACTGTGGGACTAAATAGTAGAAGCCCTGAGCTCCCAAGTGATTTCATTCCCATTTGGTGGGAAAGCCCACAAGGCTGCTGTGATCCCAAGGAGTGGCCCAGCCTAGGACAGGAACAGTGGAGAAGGATCATGGTGGGCTCAGAATATGCAGCTCCTGCCTGCACCCCCAGTGGCAGCAGGTGGGTGCTGCACCCAGATACTATCACTATGCAAGGGTACAAATCCACTCGATCAAGTAGTATGAAGAAATATATTAATACTCCAGACAAGAAGGAAAGAGACAAATACCTAAAAATCAATCCTGAAGGCACAGAAATCTACAATCTAAATGTTAGATAATTCAAAATAGCTACCATAAAAAAACTCAATGAGTTACAAGAGAACTCAGAAAGACAGTTTAATGAAATCAGGAAGAAAATTAATGAACAGAGGGAATTCTTCACAAAAGAAGTTGAAGTTATAAAGAAAAACAATCAAAATGGAAATGGAATGGAGATGGAAAACATAATGGTTGAGATAAAGAAAAATCGGGAGTCTTAAAAATAACAGAGCTGTTATTATGGAAGATAGACTTAGCAATTTAGAGGTTAGGAATATAGAAATGCTTCAGATGGAGGAGGAGAGAGAACTAAGACTAAAGAGAAATGAAGACAGTCTCTGAGAAATATCCAACTCAATTAGGTAATGCAACAGAAGGATTATAGGTATTCCAGAGGCAGAAGAGATGGAAAAAGGAACAGAGAGCTTGTTCAAAGAAATAACAGCTGAGAATTTCCCAAACCTGGGGAAGGAGCTGGAATTACCAGTAAGAGAAGTTAATAGAACTCCTAATTACATCAATGTAAAAAGACCTTCTACAAGGCATATATTAATAAAACTGGGAAAAGTCAATGACAAAAAATATTAAGGGCAGTAAGGCAGAAGAAAATGACTTACAAAGGAACCCCTCTCAGGCTTTCAGCAGATACCTTACAGGCTAGGAGAGAGTGGAATGATATATTAAAATTCTGAAAGACAAAAACTTTCAGCCAAGAATAATTTATCCAGTGAAAATATCCTTCAGATATGATGGAGAAATAAAAACTTTCCCAGATAAACAAAGCTGAGGGAGTTCATCATCACAAGACACCCCCTACAAGATATGATCAAGAAGGCCCTTATACCTGGGGGAAGAAAAAAGGAGAAGAAGAAAGGAGTTACAAAGCCTTGAGGAAGGAGATAAATAGGCAGACAAAATCATAAAATTGCAACTATCAGAACAGACTGGCAAAAACTTAATTATAACTCTTAAGATAAAGGGAAGGAAAAAATAAACATAATCGTTTTAACCACAAACTCACAACACAAAATGGAAAAAGTTGTGACAAAAACTTAGATGGTGAAGAGGAAAGGGATGGAAGCTGCTTAGACTAAGGAAATAATAAGCCAACAGAAAATGGACTATCTCATCTATGAGATCTTTTATATACACCTCATGGTAACCAGCAAACAAAAATCAGAACAGAGACACAAATGGTAAATAAAGAGAAAACTGAGAAAATCATCATAGAGAGCCACCAAACTGAATTTTCAGTCTGAAATACACAGGCCAAGAAACAAGGGAAATACAGAACTACCAGAAAACAAGCAATAAAATGGCAGTGCTAAGCCCTCATATGGCAATGATCACTTTAAATGTAAATGGATTGAATCCTCCAATCAAAACACACAGAGTGGCTAGATGGATTAAAAAACAAGACCCAACAATATGCTGCCTCCAGAAAACACATCTCAGCTCTAAAGACAAACACAAGCTTAGAGTGAAGGGATGAAAGATGATACTCCAATCTAATGGCAAGCAAAAGAAAGCAAGTGTTGCCATACTTATACAAAGTAGACTCCAAGATAAAAAAGACAATGAATGATAAAGAAGGCAGTATATAATGATAAAAGGGACACTCCACCAAGAGGACATAACACTTATCAATATATATGTATGTAACACAGGAGCACCAAAGTACATAAAGCAACTATTAGTTAACCTAAAAGGAGACCTTAACAGCAGCACAGTAATAGTAGCAGACCTTAACACCTCACTTTCATCAATGTATAGATCAACCAGACAGAAAGTCAACAAGGAAATAGTGGAACTAAATGGGAAACTAGACCAGATAGACTTAAAATATATATATATAGAACACTCCATCCAGAATCAGCAGAATATATATTCTTGTCATGTACACATGGAATATTCTCAAAGATAGACCATATATTGGTAAACAAGGCAAGCCTCAATAAATTTAAGAAGATTGAAATCATATCAGCATCCTTTCCAAACATAATGCTATGAAACTAGAAATCAACGTTGAGAAAAAAGCTGGGAAAGTGACAAATATTTGGAGACTACACAACATGTTACTGAACAACCAATGGATCATTGAAGAAATTAAGCAATAAATCAGAGAATATCTGGAGACAAATGAAAATGAAAATACACCACACCAACTCTTATGGGATGCAGCAAAAGTGCTCCTAAGAGGAAAATTCATAGCAATACAGGCCCACCCTAACAAACAAGAAATACCTAAAATGAACAACCCCAACTACACCTAACAGAACTAGAAAAGGAAGAAGAAACAAAGCCCAAATGCAGCAGAAGGAGGAAAATAATAAAAATTAGAGCAGAAACAAATGAAACTGAAACCAAAAACAACAACAAAAAAAACAGTAGAAAGGATAAATGAAACTAAGAGCTAGTACTTAGAGAAGATAAACAAAATTGACAAACCCTTAGCCAGACTCACTAAGAAAAGAAGAGAGAAGTCTCAAATAAATAAAATCAGAAATGAAAGAGGAGAAATTACAACAGATATCACAGAGATACAAAGGATTACAAAAGAATACTATGAGAAACTATATGCCAACAAATTGGACAATCTAGAAGAAATGGATACATTCCTAGACTCATACAACCTCCCAAAACTGAACCAAGAAGAAATAGAAAATATGTATAGACCAAGCACAATCAAAGAGATTGAAACAGCAATCAAAAACATCCCCAAAAAATAAAAATTCAGGACCAGATGCCTTCTCTGGAGAATTCTATCAAATATTCAAGGAAGATTTAGTACCTATCCTTCGCAAACTATTCCAAAAAATTGAAGAAAATGGAACACTTCCTAACACATTTTATGAGGTCAACATCACCCTGATCCCAAAGCCAGACAAGGACAACACAAAGAAGGAAAACTATAGGCCAATATCGCTGATGAACATAGATGCAAAATCTTCAAAAAAATATCGGTAAATTGAATACACCAATACATCAAAAGGATCATACACCATTATCAAGAGGGATTTATACCAGGGACACAGGATGGTTCAACATCCACAAATCAATCAATGTGATACACCACATTAACAAAATGAGGAATAAAACCACATGATCATCTCAATAGATGTGGAGAAAGCATTTGACAAGACCCAACATCCATGTATGATAAAAACTATCAATAAAATGGGTATAGAAGGGAAGTATCTCCACATAATAAAGGCTATATATGACAAACCTATCGCTAACATCATACTCAATGGGGAAAACTGAAAGCTATCCTTCTGATAACAGGAACAAGACAAGGGTGCCCACACTTATTCGACATAGTACTGGAAGTTTTGGCCAGAGCAATTAAGCAAGAAAAAGAAATAAAAGATATTCAAATTGGCAAGGAAGAAGAAAAACTATTGCTCTTTGCAGATGACATGATTTTATATATGGAAAACCCTAAAGAATCCATCAGAAAACTATTAGAAATAATCAACAACTACAACAGAGTTTCAGGGTACAAAATGAACTTGCAAAAATCAGTTGCATTTCTATACTCTAATAATGAACTAACAGAAAAAGGATTCAAGAAATACAAACACTTGCAATGACAACAAAAAGAGTAAAATATCTAGGGATAAATTTAACCAAGGAGGTGAGAGACCTATACAATGAAAACTATAAGATATTACTGAAATAAATCGATGATGACATAAAGAAATGGAAAGATATTCCATGCACATGGATTGGAAGAATAAACATGGTTAAAATGTCCATACTACCTAAAGCAATCTATGGATTCAATGCAATGCTGATTCGAATCCCAATGACATTCTTCATGGAAATACAACCATGAATCCTAAAACTCATATTGGGCAACAAAAGACCCCGAAGAGTTAAAGCAATCCTGAGAGAAAAGAACAAAGCTACATACATCACAATCCCTGACTTCAAAATATACTATGAAGCTATAGTAATCAAAACAGCATGGTACTGGGACAAAAACAGACACAGATCAATGGAACTGAATTCAAAGCCCAGAAATAATACTGCACATCTACGCACAGCTAATCTTCAATAAAGGAGCCAAGAACATACAATGAAGAAAGGAAAAACTCTTCAATAAATGGTGTTGAGAAAACTGGACAGCCACATGCAAAAGAATGAAAGTAGACCATTATCTTTCACCAAACATAAAAAATTAACTCAAAGTGGGTTAAATACTCGAAGGTAAGACATGAAACCATAAAACTCCTAGAAGAAAAATATAAGCAGTACATTCTTTGACACCAGTCCTAGAGGGATCTTTTCAAATACCATGTCTACTTGGGCAAGAGAAACAAAAGAAAAAATAAACAAATGGGCCTTCATCAGCCTAAAGAGCTTCTGCAAGGCAAAGGAAACCAGGAACAAAACAAAAAGACAACCCACCAACTGGGAGAAAATATTTGAAAATCATATATCTGACAAGGGGTTAATCTCCAAAATACATAAAGAACTCACACAACTCAACAACAAAAAAACAAACAACCTGATCAAAAAATGAATATAGGATATGAACAGACATTTTTTTAAAGAAGATATACAGATGGCCAATAGGCACATGAAAAGATGCTGAACATCACTGATCATTAAGGAAATGCATAACAAAACTACATTGAGATATCACCTTAGACTTGTTAGAATGACTATAATCACCTAGACAAAAAATAAAAAATGTTGGAGAGGATATGGAGAAAAGGGAATCCTCATACTATGCTGGTGTGAATGGAAACTGGTGCAGCCACTATGAGAAACAGTATGGAGATTTCTCAAAAAATTAAAAATTGAAATACCATATGACCCAGCTATTTCACTACTGGGTATCTATCTAAAGAACTTGAAACCAACAATTCAAAGAGACTTATGCACCCTTACGTTCATTGAAGCATTATTCACAGCAGCCAAGACACGGAAGCAACCCAAGTGCCCATTGACTAATGAATGGATAAAGAAGAAGTGGAATACTACTCAGCCACAAAAAAGACAAAATCTTCCCATTTGCAACAACATGGATGGAACTTGAGGTTATCGTGTTAAGTGACATAAGCCAGACAGAGAAAGACAAATACAGTATGATTTCACTCATATGTGGAAGATAAACAAATATATGGACAAAGAGATCAGACTATCAGTTACCAGAGGGCATAAGGGAGTGGGCATAAGGGGTAAAGGGGCATGTATATATGGTGACGGACAAATAACACTGTACAATTGAAATTCCAAAATATTATAAACTATTTTGACATCAATAAAAAAAATGAACATTTTAGAACCTGGTCAGTGATTAAACTAAATAAAAACTAGTCAACTATTTTAAGTTAAATAAATATAGGATGAGTAAGGGTTTTAAAACGAGAGTAAGAAAAACACCTTGAAGGCACGTGATTTGACCACAGTGCTAACTCAACAGCAAAGTCATCTTGCTTAAAGGACCTCACATTGTCCAATTAAACAAAGACTCGGGAAATTTACTAATACAAATTAGCAGGAAATATGTGATCAACAAATCCTATGATGTGTCCCACCTACAACTGAGGGCATATATAAAAGGACCTGTGCAGATGGTGATGTTCAAACTGAGGAAACAGATTCCCTGCTCCTCAATCAAATCCTCCACTTCTGAAACCATGTGCTACCACGGCAACTACTATGGAGGTCTGGGCTATGGCTGTGGTGGCCTGGGCTGTGGCTATGGCTGTGGCTATGGCTGTGGCTATGGTGGGTACGGATATGGCTGCTACCACCCATCTTGCCGCAGAAGATACTGGCAGTATGGGTTTTACTGAGAAACTTCTAGAGAAACTCAGCCAATTGGTCCACCTGGGCCCCTTGAATCTGCCTTCATGATTTTTCATATGAATAATTCCATTTCTATTCTAAAATGTGAACATCATCCTAAAGTATGTTAAACAAAAAATAGCTCAGATTCTGCAAGCCTCACCTAGAGTCATTGAGATCATCTGGAATGTTTCAAAATTTTTTGAAAGTTTTTCCTTTGATAGTATGTTGCCTTCAAAATTTTTTACCTTTTTAATCAACAACTTTTATGTGAGAAAAGTTTAAATTAATTTTAATAAACATTTATCTCATTGAAAATATTGATTTACTGCATTTAAATTGATTTTCTTCATCATTCGTGTGTGTGCATGTGCATGCATGTGTTTTGGTATATTGGCAACTGGAGTGATATGATGGTTAATTTTTTGAGTCAACTTGACTGGGCTAAGGGATGCCCAGGTAGCTGGTAAAACATTGCTGGGTGTGTCTTTGAAGGTGTTTCTGAGGGAGATTTACATTTGAATCAGTAGACTGAGCAGAGAAGATTGCCCTCACCAATGTGGGTGGGCAGCATCCAATCTACTGAAGACCTAAATAGAATGAAAAGGAGGAGGAAAGGTGATTTTGCTCTCTTTGCTTCAGCTGGGGCACCTATCTTGTCCTGGCCTTGGACACCAGCACTCCAGGTTCTCAGACTTTTGGACTTGGACTGAATTACACCCTTGGCTTTTCTGATTCCCCATCTTGCAGATGGCAGACCATGAGACTTTTCAGCCTCCATAATCATGTGTGCTAATTCACACAATATATCTCCATATCCATATAAGATATAGGATATATAGATATAGGATATACATTTATGTACGTCTCCTATTGGTTCTGTTTCTCTGGAGAACTCTGAATAATACAGGTGGAGAAGAAAAAAATATGAGTGAGAGAAAGAGAGCACTTGTCTTTGGCTCATCCTGAGGTGACAATGATGCTAGAAAGACAAGGGTGTGACATCAGTTCATATAAAATGTATGCTTCTTTGTGATTCTTTTCTTTTTTTCGGAGATTTTTTTTTAAAGATTGGCACCTGAGCTAACATCTGTTGCCAATCTTTTTCTTCTTCTATTCCCCAAAGCCCCTCAGTACATAGTTTTATGTTCTAGTTGTAGGTGCTTCTGGTTGTGCTACGCGGGATGCTTCTCAGCATGGCCTGATGAGCAGTGCCATGTCTGTGCCCAGGATCAGAACCAGTGAAACCCAGAGCACATGAACTTAAAGACTCAGCCACGGGGCTGGCCCCTCCTTGTGATTCTTTAGTCTGCTCCTTCTGTCTAATCAGCCTAGAGTCTTGGCCTCATGCTGTATAGGTTTAGATGCTTTTGACTCAATGGCTTTTTTCCCATCACAAATATCAACAGGCTTATTTTTTTAGGTCTGGTGCATTGATATGTTGGTAAATCACTCTTAGCAGGAACAAAGGTCCTGATTTGTGGTGTTTTCAGATTTCGATAGTGAAAATATCCCCATTGTTTCTGGTATAAAGCTACCAAGGTGATTCCACTAAAGACAGGGATAAGCAGAATAGACTCTCTGAGCTGGTACAAGCTGGCTCCTGAACATCATTCAGACACTGTTTGAATAGTGTGTCTGCCTGATATTCTAGTAAAGATCATTCCTCCAGGAGAGGTTCATTGGCATCATCTCAACACAAAAAATTTAACACAGGAACTCATTTTATATTTTATAATATTCATACTGTGTTTATATATGTATTATAATCCTGCTATAAAACTTGGTGATTTCAAGTTTTCCTTTGAAATCACGAAAATTCAGTTTCCAACTCACTTCAAATTTCCGCCATCCCTTTCACCCCAACGGTAAACAATGAGAAATAGAATTTCCTCTGATATGCATCTGATAAAGTATTATTTAAATGGGGAATTTCTTTTTTATTTTTTATTTGATTTGTAAGAAATTCTAATACTTTGAACAAAAGATGAATATATACCTATTCATTTTTGAAATGTCAGCATTATCAAAGATAGCACAAAAGACCAACATATATGGCCAAGCTGAAAGCAATGTTCCATAAATTATTTTTAGAAGCCCACAATAAGCATTACACTATGTATTACTATATGCATAATTTGTCCCAAATTATTATAATAATAACTTGGCATACATTAAAATATTTGTATTGTATTTTTCCCCTGAAGTCCTTTTACAAGGAACTTGCTAAAAAAATTCTCCCTTCCATTTCTACAATTTATCCTATGAATGATAGAAAACAATAATCCACTGCCTTAAAATATTACTAGATTTTAGCAGACAGTAAATATCTGTTGAATGAATTATATTTCATCATATAAAGAACTTCTTTAATGTCTCTGATGAGAGAATCAGATGTGACAGATATAATCTTTATAAACTTTAAATAAAATAGAACAGAATTGCAATTTAATACATGATCAAATATATCAACTCAAGGGTACATTTGTTTATGACATTTTAGTAATACTCTGCAACTATTCATCTGAAGCTGGATTTCACTCAATTAGACACTTTTTTGTGCTCATTTTGTTCACACAAAGTCTTTCCTCTGCCATCTAGATCTGTAAAAGGTCAGAAAAGAGTGTCGTGTCTATTACATTTAAATGTTCATCTAAGGCAAACCCTGGAGCATAGTCTCCTCTAAGTAAAGATCTGCCTTTAAAAAGCACCAGTCTTTTCAGATAAGAGTTGAAGAAGATCAAAATGGGTCCAAGCACTACGTGTGTCTCCATGATTAGTCAAACACTTTGAAAAGACATTTTACTGCAGCATCAGACATCCAGCAGGGCAACTGTAAGATCAAAGATAATTCCTGGAAATCAGGTACAGAAGCAATGTCAGTAACACCACATCCAAACTCAGTCTGATTTGCAATCTGAGAATTGGTTGTGGACTCATGTGAGTACAAGAAAGGGGTATATAATTAGAGATTGACAAGTCAGTAAAATTTCACTTTATTATTGTCTTACAGGCAATTTATTATTTATGTCTCCAAAGTAACATTTCCTGAGAATTATTTAGATGAGACCAGCTCCATATATATTTTTATTTTCCATTAAAAATAACTCTTGTTTCATTCTCACTATACTTAGTTTATTGTAAGTACTTGAATAGGTCTCGATGAGTTTACTATTTTACATGCAATTTATCTTGTATTTATAGACCTATTCTCTTAATATTTGTTAATATCTCACATAAAATATAACCACTTTATTGTTAGATTCTGACCATGTTTTGTACTTTCATCTGTTACAGGGATGAAAACCCCCATTATCCTAATGGGAACATTTTGGAGGTATCTGTTCATTATCCCAACTTTAGTGATATTCAATTCAAATAAGTCAGTTTTACATCACTTTCTCAGGATACTTCAATATTTCAAATGGCTTTGCAACACTGCTACATCTTAATACTGTAAATGAAAAAAACAGATCATATGAGAAGGCATAATAATAACAATAGAAAATAAAATCTATTGCCTCAAAAGTGACTTTTACACAGTGCGCTCCCAATAAATGTTGCCTAAATGATAGAATGTTGTTTGCTTAAATGATGGAACATAGCAAACAAATTTTTAAGGAATTCCATTGTTTCCATTGGGAGTTTGAGAAAAATTGGAGCTATACACAGATATATGCACATACCATCTCCAGTCTCTCATTGCTCAACTGATGACATTGTGTATAATGCTACAGGCTTAGGGAATCTGCGTACAGGAGCTGTGGAGAATTGGGGCTCAGGCAGCTCTTCTCTTTTTCCCAGTCCTCCTATAACTGTGGTAGGCATGATGCAGATATTGATCATTTAGCTTGGCCAATCGAATAACTGAATAAGATGGGCTAAACTAAACCACCATTAAATAAAATAAATTGCAATTGCTTTTTAACACAAATGAAAAATACATTAATGTATTACATACAAACATACATTAAATCACCTGTATGTTAGCTGATGACATTTTATTTGAGTAATAAGTCTGAATTACAAGGGCAGCTCTGCTTAAGGCTTATGCAACGAACACCTGGGAGTATTTAAAAGGGCCTACACTGTGTAGTTGGTGACAGTCAATCTGAGGATCAGATTCCCTGATCCTTGACTAAACTATCCATTTCTGTCACTGTGAGTCATAATGGCAACCTCTATGGTGCCTGGTCTCTGGTTATGGGCTACTCATCTTACAGTGCAGTACTCTGGCCCCGTGAATTCTATCTAGGTTCTCTGAGAGCAGCTCAACCTACTGGACTCTTCCTCTTCGTCCTAATCCAACTTTCATACTCATATCAGAAATGCTATCTTTATTCCTGACTATTAGGAAGAAAAATAATTCAGATTCAGCAAGCTGCATTTTGATTAACCAAAATCAATGGGATGTCTCATAATTTATAGAAAAATTTTACTTTTTATTTTGTATTAACATTATTCTTCATCAATATTTATTTCACGTTGTTCACATGGGAAAATAAAGTTCACATTTAATAAACCACCTATTCCTGTAAATATTGTTTCAGTGTATTTGTATTAATTTCTCTCTATCACTTTTGCTTTTTCTGTTTGTATGTGTATGTATGTGAGAAAGAGGAACTGAAATAGAGAGCGAGAGCGAAATGAAAGTGAAACAGAAAAAGAGAAATAGAGACAGAAGAACAATGTCTTTAGATGTCTCCTAAGGTTTTGATGTATCTAAAAATTCAGACTACTTGAGTAAGATAGATGCTAGCCTTGAGCTAACATCTGTGCCAATCTTCCCCTCTTTTGTATGCAGGTCACCACCACATCATGGCTGACAAGTGCTGCAGGTCCGGTCCATGCCTGGGATCCGAACCTGTGAACCCCAGGCCACCAAAGTGGAGAACGTGGAACTTAACCACTAGGCCACTGCATTGCGCAGGCCCCTGGACATCAGTTATTTTTATCTAAGGTCATATGTAATCCAGGCTTCCATGTGACTGAGCAGCCACTGCTACATCTGATCAGCATATATCAATTTACATTCATATGCTAAATTTTTTAAGGACACTTTTGCTCACCAAAATAGTCCTTTTATATCACTACATTTAATAAACCTTGCCTTTTTCTGTTTTTTGATACACTAAGTTTCAGCTAAATTACTTAGAACTTTGCCTCAGAAAAGAGATAATTTGCTCCTCATGCCTCATATGCTTCCATCTATACTCTACAAGTCATCCACAAAATAGTTCAAAAAACATCCCCTGTCTGGCGGCTGCTGACTGCCTGATATTTGATGTTTAAATATCCTAGAAAGGATGTGCTGGCTGCTCATAGCCTCAGTATCAGAGGCTTCAATGCACCGAGTCACTGCCTCTCTCATACCCCTGCACCCTACATCTTGTATTTTTTTCCCTTTGAAATCCCCAAAATGAATGTGCCTTCATATTCTAGTTTTTCTTGAGAAGCCCAACGACATTAGGAAATTCTAGAGGCAACAGAATTTCATGGAATGCAATTATCAGTCAGGCAAAAGATCATTTTGATTAAGCAGACTGTTTAATTTTCAAGAAATTACTATATTTTGCCCCAAAACTGTTTGACGTCATCATATTTGAAAAGTGAAAACTAACAATAAAATTTGAATTGACTAACATAGGTGCTAAATATAATTTTGATATCTGAAAATCTGTCTTCGTTGTTTGAAGAAACATGCAGTAACGTCAGATATACATTTGACCCAATGAAGAAAAATCATTATTTTCTAATTTCAAAAGAAAACAAATTTATTTTTTTTCTTTTATGATACTGAAGTTTCTCTAATGTCCTTTCATTTCTAGCATCTCATGCTATGCATAAGAAAATCAGTGAAAAGAAGAAACACAGAAACTGTAATAGATGTCAATAATACAATGTCTTAAAAATGGTTGTTAAATAAATAACAATTGAAGAGTTGAAGAGGCTGAAAACCTATGAGAATTTCTCTGTGAGGTTTCATATCATCTAAATTAAAAGGATGAAGGAAAGCAGCGTTCTTCATCATATCTATATGCCATCACTACTTTCAAGGTTCGAAGATAAGGAAGTGTATAACTGGCAGTGTTTGTGAGGTCAGAGAAAATCTGGGTTCAGCAACTATAAAATCAGGGAGGAAACTTCTTCCCCCATTAGGAAATCTCCCAATGGCTATATTTAGAGCGAAGATATATAATTTATATTAATCTCTGTTTGTCAAAACTCATTTAGCTTTACTGTTAATAGATATAATTTGTTTTCTGTAAATTATATTTTAATAAAGTTCATTAGAAATTTGAAACCAAGAAAAAAACTTGGAGCATAGTCTCTGCTATGTGCTAGTCTAATCTTTCCATGATTGGGGATCTCTATCTCTGCCAATACTTTCCCTATCAGCTGAAAACTGAGGGAATGAAGAATGAGCTCATGACTCCTTTTGCCTCTCTGATACTGTCCACACACTTTTTAGGAGGCATGTCACTACGTCAACACCAGGGCATCTGTAAGAGCAAAAATGAGACCTGGCAAAAAGAAGACATGAGCGTTGAGGACGGAGCACCAAATTTGCCCATGGTATGTTTTCCAGATACAATGTATAGCACCTTCATATGTGACAACAAAAAGAAGCATAAAGCATAGACAGTTTCCACCCATAAAATGGTCATACACTTTCTGGAAAGATCAAAGCAACATACACTAAAGGAAAGGTTCATAAACAAATGCTAAATATACTTATATATTATAGTAACATGCTGCCATATTGCCAGTAACATAACCAATAAAGTCATATTAAGTGGAAGTGTTTTATAAGATTTATAATACATAAAATATATTATATTTACCTTTCATGAGCAAGATACAGGAAGCATGTTCCATCAGACAAAAATTATTTTAAAAGCTTTCTTCTTATGGAGAAATGGAAACAAGACAAAAAAATACTGATAAACATTTTCATGTTTTGCATCATATCATGTAATTAGGTCATGGTTATTCAACTAAATAAATACAGTGTGAGACATAGCCCTGAGAATAGAACAAGAGTTTCATTTTAAAGTCCCATAAATTGATTGTGGATCCTGACATAGGAGCAAAATTATCTCAGTCACGAGGGCCTCATTTAGCCAATAAATCAAGATATTCACGATGTTGTCTGAAGCAAATTAGTGAAATATAAGACGCTACACTGCCTGTGGTTTTCCCCACCCATCACTGAGGGGGTATAAAAGGCCCTTGACAGATGGTGACTTTCAGACTAAAGACATCTATTTACTGCTCCTCAACCAAACCTTGTACTCCTGACACCATGTGTTATTACAGCAACTGTTACGGCAGCCTGGGCTACGGCTATGGTGGCCTGGGCTGTAGTCATGCCTGTGGTTATGGTGGCCATGGTTACAGCTGCTGCCGCCCACTGCACTGTGGAAGATACTGGTCCTATGGCTTCTACTAAGGAACTTTTAGTCTTTTGGCTACATCTTCTTGTCCTACCGGCACTATTTCCAGATTTCTTTCTCCTGAGAAATTTTAACGTGTATTCAAAAATACTAACTTTATTTTAAACTATCTGAGATAAATAGATGAAGTTAAGCATGTCTATTTTGATCCATCATTGTCAATTGGGTCGTATCATAGTTTATAGAAAAGTTGTCCCTTTGATATTGCATTACCTTTATAATGCTATGTAAAATTTAATTAAATTTTATTTTACTTTAAAAAGATATGTATTATTAAATAAACTGTATTTCCTTGCAAATATTGCTTTATTACATTTATACTGAATTATCTCCATCAGTTTACCATGTATGTTTGTGTATTTGTGTGTGATTTTTCCCTTATGTGTGTGTTTACTGGGGGGGCGGGGGGGAGAGAAAAGAGCCAGAGTGCTCTTTTGTGGTCATTATGTGCCTAAAAATGAAAAGGGTAAAAATAGTAATTCTTTCCAACAGTACTCATAAGAAATATGCCTTTATGTGTCTCTATAATCTCTTCTACTATCTTTATTGGCTTCTGATCTTAATCTAAATTCCAAAAATGGCTAATTATTACAATAGTTGTATTTCACACCAGAGCATTTTTTGTGTATTTTGAAACTCTGACAGTTGGATTATATCAACTAGAGTTCAGCTTCTATGAAATGTTTTCCAATTTTTAAACAATATTTTTGCCTAGAAAATGAGTATAGACATTATCAAATTTAAATTGTCAGTACTAATAATGACGTTGTCTCACCAACATGGCAGCCAAATAGCACTTGAAAATATACTAATTTATTATAAGTCTTTGGAAAATATATATAATGTGCATAACAAGATAAATTTATCAAATCCATGAGATATTTTCTCAGTATCAGATTAATATTAGATTATTTCATTTTTCACCAAGAGGTCTGGCCTTTATCAAATATATATGCCTATGCATATTAACTTTCTCCAGAAAGAAATTCATTTTCCATCATTTAAGTAGTTCTGTTTTACTTGGGAAATTCAAACAAACAACATTAAGTACAATGCAAAGCTGATGAAAAAAAAATTGGAATAAAGGAACCAATATTCTGAAGATATGGAAATGGTGAGAAAGTGATCTGAAATTCTGCAATTCTTGATTCTAGGAGCAGGGCAAGAGACTACTGGGAGAAAGAGTAACCAGCAGAATTTTGCGATTTTTTAGTTTCAGGACTGGCAAAACACAATTGAAGATGTACGATTCAGATAAAATTGCAGAACACTGAGCTCAATACAAAGTCTCCTTCAGATGTTTTCCAAATTCTGAAGTTGTAAGGGTCAGCTTCCTAAGAAACCAAGCAAATGCATTTGAAAATCAGATAAAAGTTTTTTGTCCATATCAAGATGATGAGGAACTAATGACTAGAGTTTTTGGTTCTAAGCTATTAGAAAAGTTCTGATTGCCTTAATCCAAACAAAGACTAACATAAAATGAGGCTCCTGGAATTTTTGTCAGGGCTGGTCTACCTCTATTTCGCTTCACGCTGTAAGGATACTCTTTTGCCTCTTTCAATTAAGGGCACTTCTTCTTGGAAATTCCTAAACTCCAAGTCTCATACTATCCAAAATATTTAGAACAGGAAAAAAAGGCACTCATCACACTAAGAAGCAGAAAATCACAATTTGAATGAGAAAAGACAGCAGATGCCAACATCAAGACAAAAAAGATAATAGAACTATCTGGTAAGAATATAAAATGGTAATGATAAAGAGTTTAATGGAACTATCATAAAATTGCTTTAAGAAGCAATTAAAAATTTTCCTAAAAAAATGAAAAAGTAGAAAATCTCAGCAAAAAGAGATTATCAAAAGAATCAAATGGAAATTATAGAACTGAAAAGTACAATAACCAAAATAAAAAACCAGAGTTTAATTGTAGGCTGGAGATGACAGATGATGAAATCAGTGAACTTGAGGGCAAACCAATAGAATTTACTCAATCTGAACATTAGGGAGAAAATATACCCAACAAACAGAGTCTCATGATCTTGTGGGACAGTAACAAAAAAGCTAACATGGTGTCATCAGAGTCCTGAAGGAAATGAGAAAGAGGGTAGGACTGAAACCTTCAAAAAAAAATCATTATTTCCCAAATTGTTACTTATTGGGGAAAACCAATTTGAATGAAAGTAAATTTTTTATCTGAAACCATGGATTTTAGAAGAAAGTGACACAATATTTTTCCAAGTATTAAAAGAAGAGTCAGCTGTGCAACTTATATTTGGCAAAAATATCCTTCTGACATTCATAGATGAAGGAAAATGAAGAGATTTTGTTGCTACCACACTTACCTTTAAAGAATGGCTAAAGAATGTTTTTTAAACAGACATGATAACAATAGAAGTTTGGAACTTCAGAAAGAAAAGAAAGTAATTAGAGTGGGTAAAAATTTAGGTAAATATAATACACTATTCTTCTCATGAGTTTCTTATGTAGTTTCTCATATGTAGAAGAAATGCTTAAGGCAATTGTATTCTTAAAGTGGCGAAGATAAAGAGACGCAAGTGGAAATACGATTTCTACTCTTCAATTGAAGTGGTAAAATGTTGATACCAGTAGACTGCAATAAGTTGTGTAGGTATATTGTAATATACCTAGAGCAACCACCAAGAAAACTATCAAATTCAGTATATTGAAAATAGTCTAAATAAGTCAAGATGGAATCAAGGAAAAGTTCAAGTAACACAGGGAGAAAGAGAGGAATAATAAACAGAGAAAACAAATAGAAAACAAGTAATAAAATGACAGACATAAGCTCTAATATATCAGTAATTACTTTAAATATAAATGGATTAAATACATCGAATAAAGAGATAAGCAGAGTAGAAAAAAACATATAAATCAACAATATACTGTTTACAAAAAACTCACTTCAAAAGTGAGATAGGTAAGTTGAAAGCAAAAATGATGAAGAATGATATACCATGCAAACATTAATCAAAAAATTTAAGTGTAAATAATCATACATGGCTAATGGCTATACCATATTGGACAATGTAGCCGGATTATTCTACTGTGTGAATATACCACAATTTATTTGTCTGGTAGTTGGATATTTGAACTTTCTACTTTTTGGTTACTATGGGTAATGTTGCTAAAAATATTCTTGTACATATTTTTGGTAAAGATATTTATTCACATTTTGCTGTCTATATACTTAGAAAGACAGTTCTTGGGTCACAGAATTAAACTTTAGTAAATGGCTCCCCAAAGAGATTATACCAATTTATAACTCCCACAAGTAGTATATGCAGGTTTTTCTTCCACATGATAGGTAACACTTTATAGATTTAAGATTATTCATTTAAACTACTCCAGTTGGTGTATAGTTGTCTCATTGTGCATTTGCTTTGCATTTCCCTGGCAAGTAATGAAAATAAACACCATTTTATATATTTATCCTCCATTTGGAAATTCTCATTTATGAAGTGCTTGTTTACGTCTTTTGCTGACTTTTAATTGATTGTCTACCTATCATTTATGTGTTAGAATTGCTTATAAATTCTGGAATTATCACATATATGTATCACAGTTATCTTCTCATGGTATTTTCTTGACATTTTAAAAATAAGTTCTTAATGTAATATAGTTCAGCCCATCATTTTCCTCTTGTTAGACCATTCTATGTCCTGTTTAAGAAATTTTTGGCCACTCTATGGTTATGTATATAGTCTCCTATATCTACTTCTAGAAACGTTATTAGTTTATTCATTATAATTATATCTACAATCCATTTTGAAATGATTTTTATGTCGTATAATACAGAGGTTAAATTCAATTTATCCATATGAATAACTAATCAACCCAGGACCAGTTACTGAAAAGAAAATCCTTTCCTCATAGTATCACTTTTAATCTTTTTCTAATATATGCAATTAAATGATTACATTTCGCTCTAAACACTTCTTTCTTTCTATCCCATAAGTTTTAATATGCTATGTCTTCAGTATCATTTAGTTTTAAACACTTTCTAATTTTCATTAGGATTTTTTCTTTGATCCACCAAAAGTTAAGTGCTTCATTTAATTGTGAAACAATTGGAGCTTTTCTTGTTATATTTTTGTTATTGATTTCTAGAATTAATTTCATATGATTAGAAAACATACTATAAATTATTTAAATTCCTTGAGATGTTCTGAAGCTTGCTTATGTCTCAGCATGTAATCAGTTTTATAAATGCTCCATGTGCACTTGAGAATTATATTTTCTGATGTTGGGTTTAGTTATCTATTTTTATCCACTGGTCAAGTTTACTTATTTTGTTGTTTAGGTTCTTCAATATCTTTGATCATTTTTATTTTTGTTTGCTCGTTCTCTCGGTTATTAAGCCATATGTTTTACTTTATCCCACTTTGATTCTGTAAGATACTTTTGGTTAATATTGAAGCTATATTATTGAGGTCATGTTGGATAAAAGTTGCTGTGCTTTGCTGATGGATTGGTCCCTTTATGGTTATGAAATTTTCTTTCCTTGTTCTAGAAATTCTTATTGCCTTAATATCCGATATTAATATAGCTAGACTAGTTTTCCTTTGCCTAATGTTTGCAAGATAAAATTTTTTCTATCCTATAACTTTCAAACATCCTGTGATGTGATATTAGAGATGTATCTATTTTCAGCAGCATGTGATTAGGTATTATATTTTTTCCAGGTTCAGAATCTCTATGTTTTCATTGATATATTTAGTCTATTTACATTACCCATATATTTGGGCTTTAATCTATTGTCCTTCTATTTATTTTATATTTGTCCTACTGGGTTTGAGTTCCATTTTCTGTTTTCTTGCCTTCTTTGAATTGATCAAATATTTTTTATTCCATTTCCCTCTATTTTCTTTAAGATTAACTATTATTTTATTATTCTTGCAGTGATTCACTAGAGAATAAAACATTTATTTTTTACTTATTACACTCTAATATAAATTAACATTTTCTACTGCTTCTCATATAGTGCTAGAACCTTAAAATACATTAACTACAATAATACCATCTCTCATCTTTTGTATCATTCCCTCCAAGCATATTGATTCTATGTATAGTTTATACCCCCAGAGATGAGGATGATGATGATGATTTGTACAAATAATATTCACTTGACTTTGCTGTAATATTCATTCATTCCTTGTTCCTCACTCTTTCATTTATTTGTATATTTCCAACTGAAATAATTTTCTTTCTACCTAAGTAATTCCCTTTAGTATTTTTTTTAGTAGAAGTCTGTTGCTGACAAGTTCCCTTAGTCTGTTTCTCTGAATATATAATTATTTCTCCTTAACTTCTAAACATTTTCACTGGCAGTTATTTTATTAAGAACTTTAAATATGCCATTCCTTTTTTAAAAATGAAAGAAATTTACTTTGCAGCACAATAAAAATGTAGGCATTAATTTACACGTCATTTTACATATTACATCTTATTAATAATATTGTGTACATATCAAGACATTGCTAAGTGTATCAACCAGGGTTTGGAAAACAAAACAGAAAACATTCTGGATATTTAAGACAAGAAAATATTAAATTAAAAGAAATAGTAGCTTACTCAACCACTGGAAGTTCTGGAGAAAAAAAGGTCAAGAAATGTCTCTCCTACTGCTCACACTTACTGTTATGTTTCAATGAGCCACGAAAGTGCAGAAACCACAGGTGATCCTCAGGATAGTAGTCAGTATTTCATGCAAAACTTCGCATATTCCAAAAGCCATATATTATCCCACTGCTGTTATCCAATAATGTAGTTTTCTCCTCTCTTTAACCAATCTTGGATAATATCCTGTCATTTGAGCAGTTTATCCTCCTTCCAGCAAAAGACTCTTGAGAAATATAGCTTCCAGTCCCTGTGATAAATGGAAGAAAATAGAATGTAGAGAATATTATGGGGTTGCGCTCAGAAAATCTAGTACTGTAGGCTTCAATCAGACAGATGTGTTCCTCTTTTTTTCCAGACCAACATCTCTTATTTCAATATGTGGGTCCTATTTAGATTCCTGATTTTAGAAATAAGTTTTTGTCCATTATAATATAAAAATTTATAAAGACGTTTGTTAGTTTCACCCATAAGGAACTTAAATTCTAACTCTAGTGAATTAAGTAGTCGATTATAAAGGAAATGAACATATAATTGTGAAATTGCATGGTTGAATTGACAAACTTACCTAGACACAAAAATGATGCAAATCTAAATGTGAATAGAGAGATCTATTTATATGAATTTGTGGAACAAAAAGCCTATGAATGAATGAATTAATAGGCAGACAGTCCACCATAAGTAATCACTGGAAATTCATAGCTACAGAAGAAGTGTTTGCGTTAAAGATTTTCAAAAAACAGAAAATATAGTTATTCATTTTGTGGCTTCATTAACTTTTCCCATCCAAAAATCCACACTCACACACAAGGATAATTATAATTCTACATTACACATTTCATAATTAGATAAAAATAAATACTCCCAAAAATGTGATACATGAGCTTTTCATGAAAATTAATCACAGGCTCAAAACAAAAATAGAGCGGGTAAGGACTTTCTAAATGGACAAAGAATTGCTTATTAAAGGCACCTGTTTTGCCCAGGTAATCCTGAAATAATCATAAATTTTTCTTCTTTGTGAGGGCTTTTCTTCCAAACAACAGATTCTAGGAACTTTAAATGCAAACTAGCCTGAAATATGAAGCCTAAGTTTCCCACAGTTCACTCTACCTTCTGCTGGGGATACATAAAAGCCCATTTGCAGATGGTGACTTTTGAATTCAGGAAACTGATTGCTAGCTTCTCAGCTAAACCTACCAATCTTGCCATAATGTGCTGCTGCAGCAACTACTGTGGTGGCCTGAGCTGTGGCTTTGGCTGTGGCTGCTCATCAGGTTGCCAGGAGAGCAAAACCAGCATATTAAACATAAGATTAAATTCTGATGTAGTGGGGGAAAGGGTTTTGTAAGCTATTTCTCCTATATAGCTGAATAGTAAACAAATAAAGAGTTGAACCAGTATTTCACAAAGAAAGGAAACCTAAAAATGGCCAATAATATACAAAAAGGTGTTCAACTATATTAAGTATCAGGAAAACACAAAGTGAAATCACTATATACCTGCCAGAATGGCCAAAAGGAAAAGACAGGCAACATGAGCAACGTAGCAACGTAGAGCAAGAGCTTATAGGGTTATCTAACGATACAACCACTTTGGAAAGCCATTTGGTAGCCTATCTACAAAAACTGAAAAATTTTATACTCTAAAAAACTACAATTCCAATTCTAGTTATGCCTCCAACAAATTGCATTCATGACAAAATAAACTCTTCTTCGTCAATATCCATTCCCTCCTTCCTGATGTACATGAAAGGATTATATGTCCTCTCTCCATTGCTGTTGGCTTAGCTGTGGAACTTGTGTGACCTCACAGTGGACATGGTGTACTTGTGTTTCCCCACCCCTTGACTTGCTTTCGACGAATTAATGGACATAGGAGTAGAGGCTTGAAACTTGCCTCCACAGTTAGGCTAGACCACTTACACTCCTGTTTTCACAGTGAGAAGGAGATGAATCCATGAGATGCTGGCCCAAGTTAGAGGAGCGTTACATGGATCCAACCCATGGCTTTGTGCCAAGCCCAGCGTGGTTCAGCCAAACCACAGATAACATGTAGAATGTAAGGGTGAAGTAAATGTTTTCTATTACATAAAACTGTGCTTCGTGTCTGTTATGCAATATTATTGTGGCAATATCCAACTGAGACATAGATAACTTTACCAAGAGATATGTACAGGAATATTCATGAAGCAATGTTCATAATGGTTAAAATTGAAAACAACCCAACTCTCCACCAACAATAAATGGATAAATTGTAGTTTATCATACTAGAGAATACTATACAGCAATGAAAATAAACATTTTATACAAATGATGTATGAATCTCAAATTACAATGCTAAGCAAATGAAATGAGATAAAAACAGTACGTGTTATATGAATCCACTTATATAAAGGTGGTAAAACAGATATACAGTTTCAAAAGGCAGGACGAGTAATGCCTGGGGGGGTTCATGGTGAACCAAAGAATTGTGAGAGTCTCTCTGGGTCCTGCTATTATTCTGTTTCTTGATTTGAATGCTGATTCAATGAGTATGGCTATTTTATGACGATTTAATCTGTCTCTACACATAATGATTTATGGACATTAGTGTGTATTCTGTATTTCAATAAAAGTTTACTTTAAAAAGTGGAATGGGATGTTACATTGTTAGTTTATCGTAAGTAAACCTCAGAAAACCTCAACTTGGAGACCCATTATCCCTAAGGAAATGGATAAGTAAATTTATCAGATTTGTGATGTCAAATAGTTTCTCCTTCCATGTACCCACAAACTCATTATGCACGATCTGAATTGTCAGAGTGTACGTCTAACTTAAAATGAAGTTTTTGTTAGTAAAAACAAACATCTGGAATATGGCTTTCATGTTTATGTTATCCCTTTTAACCTGGACATGGTTATGTTACCAAATATAGAATGAGGAAGATTTTTGAAAGTAGGAGAGAAATTGCTTCTTAAATGTATGTGATGCATTTCTGGCAATCTTAACATAATAAACTAATCTTTCTTTGCATAACGAATCAAGAGGATGAAAAATTCTTATGCATATTAGCTAACGCTACTTGAGGTTTTCCCACTACAGAGGGAATCTGGACTGACAGTGATATTCAATCCAGAGAAACAGATTCCTGGCTCTTCAGCTGAACATTGTACTCGTAATTCATGTGCTACTAGAGAAGCTACTCTGATGGCCTGGGTTGTGGCTGTGGCTATGGTTCCAGATGTGGCTATGGTGGAAAAGGATGCTGTTGCTGCCATCCATTTTGCTGTGGCAGATACTGGTCCTATGAAGTCTACTCAGAAACTTCCAGAGCAATTCAACCCATTGGATGTACCCTCCTGACTTCTTTAACCTTGCCTCCAGTAATCCTATCCTCTTTTCAGACATGAAAAATCCTTCTTAATCTCCTGAGTGTGAAGTTAGGGAAAACTCATACAACTTTCTCTTCTTTATTGAGAAAAATCACACATAAGGTCTTCAAATTAATAGGAATATTTTCTTTTGATGTATTACCATTTTACTTCTGTGTAAGGTTTAATTCAATGTCTCTCGTGCAAAAAGTTTTCGTTTTTTATTAAAATCTCATTGACAATATTACTTTCTTTTCATTTATATTTATTCCTCTCTTTTAGTTTTGTGCTCATGCAATGTGTGTATGTGTGACATGTTTGATGGATTTAAGTGAGGTAAATCTCATCTTTATTAAACAGACTTTTAAAAAAATTTGCCTTTCAAAAAATTGAACATAGGAAATACCTTATACAAGTGATATGATTGCAGATTGCTTTATTCTAACAAGATATATTCCAGCCAGCATATTCAAAATTGAACATGCATGCTCCTTATTTTAAAGTATCTGTGATAGGAACAGCAGCAAATATCTATTTATTCAAAATTATGATAAAACATGTATTGTAGTTTCAGCAATGAATTAAAAGAATTCTCTCCCATTTTTTCCAGAGATGGTTAATGTTACTCTAACGATCTTACAAAATTGCAACGTCCTCATACAGTGAGTGTAGAAACAGATGGTATTAGGAGCCAGCAGTACATCTTATGACATAGCACTTGGAAAATTGTCCAACATACATTTGACTCTATGTAAATATTTATGAAATGAATGAATTAATAAAGCAGGCAAAACTCACCATATTTCCATACTATATCATTAGGGAGCACATAACAAATTAAGACCACTCAAATATTTTCATTTATCACTCTCCATTATCTTATTTCCAAATTAAATTTTGTAGCTCAATAGCATTCTTTGTCTCCTAGTATAAACTCTGAGGTAAGGGTTGTCTGAAAGGAACATGGGCCCCTCCCCAGAGTGGGGTGTACTATTGTTATAATCACTGTCATTCACCCACCTCTGCTCTGCCTATAAATTGAGAAATCAAATGTCCAGAAAGCTGATCATTCAAATGAATGTTCTGCTTGATGAGCACCTTGTGCAAACAAACAAACAAAAAAGGCTATTTTGTTTCACGTTGTTTTAAATAAATCTTTGAAGTGTAAAAAACATGCATAAAAATGCACATATGGTAAGCAAACAACTAGATGGATTTTTATAAAATGCACTCAACATATCAAAACATAGAGCATTAATAACACCCCAGAAGCTCCTTCCATGTCGCCCCAATTCAAGGTAATAAATATCCTTTTTTCTAACATTATAGATAAGTTTTACCTGGTTTTAGATATTTATAAAAATAAAATCACATTGTGTAGTCTTGCTCATTTTGCTCAGTTTTATGTGTGTGAGATTAAAACACGTTCAGGCAGCAGTTCTTTCCTTTGCGTTTCTGTTGCATGTTCCATTGCATCAATATAACACAATTTATTCAATAATAGGCACTTGTGTATTTTTTACTTTTTAAGGATTACATTGCTTCCAGCAATATACGTGTGCATTTCTGTAAGGTGTACATCTAGAAGTGAAATTGCTGGGTATGGGGAATGTGCATGCTTACCTTCAGTAGATGCAAACAGTTTTCCAGAGTAATTATTCCAATTTACATCCCCTCTCCAGTGATGTTTTGAATTCCTCCTTATCCTTGATAAAGCTGAGTATTTTCAAGCTTTTTTGTTTTAGACATTTTAGTCATTCTTCCCTAGTTGCCATTTACAAACAGTCATTTCATGAAGTGCCTATTCAAATCATTTGCCCGTTTGTCCATTGGTTTGTTTCATACACACACACACACACACCCCCCAAATATCTTCTCTAACTCTGTGGTTTGCCTTCCTTTCTCTGAATATGGTATTTTGATGAGCAGAAGTTTTTAATTCCAATTTTTTCTGTCCTATTTAAGCTTTGCTTTTTTGTTACTCAAAGATCATAAAGTTCAATTTCAAAATTTCGCATTTAGTTGTACAGCCTATCTGAAATTGATTTGTGCATATGGTATGAGACATAAGCAAACCTTTTCAAATAATATTTTCCAGCACCGTTTATTAAAAAGGTCATGTTTTCCCTCATGGACCTCAAGTGTACCTTTGGTATAGATCACGTGACAGCATATTGTTACTATTTCTGGACTATTTTCTTCATTGATCTTTTGTCCATCTTGTGTCAATAGTACACATTCAGAATTACTGAACTTTAATAATATATCATAGTACCAGGTAGTGCAAGTCCTCTAACTTTGTCCTTCTTCGGATTGTCTTAGTCAGTCTTGTGTCTTGTATTTCTATATAACGTGTAGAGTCACCTGGTCAATTTTTGTGAAAAAAAAAGGCAAAAACAACTTAAAAATCTCTGTTATTTTAGTGATATTGCATCAAATTGTAGATGAGTTTAGAAAGAATTTACATTAAAAAATTTGAGTTTTGCTGTTCTTAAACTTGGTGTATTCCTTCATTTGTTTAGATTTTCTTTAATTTCTGTCATTAATGTTTTGTGGGATTTAGTTTATCAGTCTTAAATATGTTTCACTGTATTTATTCCTAGATATTTAATGTATTTTTATGCTATTGTAAATGCTTTTTTATTTAATTTTAATTTTATTTCTTTACTACTTTTTTTTCTGGTTTACAAAATAGAATTGATTTTTGTTTATGGACCCTAAGGTACAGAAACTTAGATAATTTCACTTACTAATTCTAATAGCTTATTTACAGATTCTTTTGGATTTTTGTCATCTTCAAATAATAATTTTATTTCTTTGTTGGTATAAGTGATACACTTTACTTCTTATTCTTGCCTAGTTGATTAGATGAACTCCACGACACCGCTGGAGAGAGGTTGTGTTATCAGTCATCCTCATTTTATTTATCATCTCAGAAAAAACGATTTACATCTTTCACCCTTAAGTATGAACTTTGTTGTAGGTAGTTTATAGGTACATTTTATCAGAACAAATATTTGCTTAATTTATACTTTACTAAGAATTGTTATTACAAACCTGCCTTCAGTCTTATTAAACGCTTTTTCTGCATCTGTTGAAATCATCATGTGAACTTTCTCCTTTATTCTGTTATTTTGGTCAATCATATTGACTTTTTTTGCACTTTCCTGTTTGTTTTTTAAAAATTTCAAGCTTACTGAATAGCCGCAAAAACAGTGCAAATTTCTGAGAGAAATTTTCAGACGTGATGCCCCATCACTCTGGAATACTCTAAGCTTGCATTTCCTGCAAAAAGGACGTTCTCCTCCAGACCCACCAAACAACCATCAAAATCAACAAAGTAACGGCAGTAGATTATTACTATCAGTTTCACCAATTCAGTTTCCCAAACTGTCCCAGTCATGTCCTTCATAGTAGAAGGATTCAATTCAGGATCACACATTGTATTTAATTAGGGTCTCTTTAGTCTCCTTTAATCTGAAATGATGCCTCAATCTTTCCCGAATTTTCCCAACCTTCACACTTTTAAGTATTAGAGGCCAGCTATTTTGAAGAACATCCCTTGATTTCTGTTTGTCCACTGTTTACTCATGGCTAGATTTAGGTTTTGCATTTTGAGTAGGATTATCACAGAAATGATGCTGCATTCTTCTCATTATGTACTATCAGGTGGCCCATGATTTAGATTTGTCCCATTACTGGAAACATCAACCTTAATTATCTGATTATGGTGGCTTATCCACTGTAAAGATACTCTTTACTGCTTTGTGATTAATAAGTATTTTGTCAGGAATTGTTTTGAGACTAATAAATATCCCGTTTCTCAGTAAGCTTTCATCCATTAGTTTTAGCCCCATTGATGTTTTTTGACTGAACTGATTATTTCTGTGATGGCTGCCAAATAGTGACTTTTCAAAATCTGTCATCCTTTCTACATCCGCCAGTTGGCATTTCACTATAAGGAAAAGCTTTCTCCTCTCCCACTTATTTATCCATTTCTGCATTTATATCCATAAATATTCATGCATTTATATTTTATTCAATGGGTTATAATATAATTAAATTAAACGCTATCATTATTTAGTTTAATGCTCAAACTATGGCAGATTTGGCCAATAGGAAACCCTTCAAGCTGGCTTCTGTGTTTTTTTGGCACATCCTATACGTTCTCATCATTTTCTGAGAACTTCTTTTGGCATAAAAAGATGATACCACCTCATCTTTTAACTTTTCTGTCCCAACACTAGTATCAATCAGTTTTCCAAAGAGCTTTGGTTTCTTTTCCTGGACAAAGATATTTAAAAATTAAGAGTTGAGCGATAGATGTGCTTATTGTTATTGGGGGATCTTATTCCCAGGTCGTCTCAGAACCCAACTTAAGGAACATATGCATGTATATACATAGATATTTTTACATGCAGATATACATTCACATCTATATTTATTCCGTATCTATATAAATATACTGAAAACCATGCATTCACACTGATACTTGCAATTCCAATCTGACATCAGAACGTTAATTCTAGTTTTCTGTCTACCATAGGTGGATCACAGCAGCCACTGTCGGTGGCTACCATTTTCCTTTATATATTTACTTATTTTATCACTCTTGCAATATGTAACCAATTTCCATTGCTGATGCAGCCCCCAACCACTACTTGTATGAAGACTTTCTCCTCACCCTATATGTGCTCCAACAACACACATCAGTTACTACAGTCCCTGATCCATGTGGATGCCCAACTTACGCTGCTCGGTCTCTAACACCTATGCAGGATTAGATGAACTCCCGCTTTACCCAGTTCAGACTCCAGTACCTCAAATTTGGCCTCCCTCACTGTTCTCCTCCAGCATGGGATGTCATCCTAACCCAACTAGGGCTCCAATGCCTTCTCTAGATAGCCACCACTTCCACTGCTCCTCTCCTGTGCTCACCCTCCTCAATTACTGCCATCCTGCGATGGGCTGTCTTCACCCCTCCGCTTCTCCACGGACAGCCTCCATGCTACACTCACGTTCTGTTCTGCCACATCAGAGCATGTAGATACCTTTCTACCCTGCTCAGGCCCCACAACGCATTTCATTGTTACCTCCACCCCAGCTTGTAGACACCCTCCTCACCTGCTCGATTCCCCAGCAATTTATATTGAGCTATATATTTTACTTTTCCTTGGTTTTCAAAACTTCCTGACTTTCCATGTGTCTACCTGGGACCACTCTCTTCAGCAGGAAGAAAGCTCTTTAGTTTTTCTTACCACAGGTCTGCTGGCCACTTTTCTCTGGAAAAAAGTTTTTACTTTACGTTAATTTTTGAAAGATATTCTCACTGGATATAGAATTATAAGTTGGAAGGATTTCTTCCCCATGATTATCATGAAAGAGGTTGATCCTTTAAAATCAAGAAAAAGAAATTTACTTTTTTTTCTGCTTTGTCTCCCCAAGTCCCTCCAGTACATAGTTGTTTACTTTAGTTGTGGGTCCTTCAGGTTGTGGAAATTTACTTTTTGGCACAATAAAATTGCATGCGGCATTAATTCACACATAGATTGTATTATCATCCTGACTGATGTCTTGTGCATACAACTGCACTGTTAGGTCTATATTTCAAGGTTTGCTTAAGCAAATAGGAACCACTTTGCATATTTTAAACAGAAAGGGATTTAATACAGAAAAATATGTACATATCAAACTATGGGAAAGACCATAGAAGGAAAGGTCAAGAAAGGCCTCTACAATCATTAAAATTCATTGGTATCATTTGGTGAGTAAGGAAGTTTCAGGACCTAGAACAAACTGACGCTGAAAGTTACAGCTACCTGCAGTAGGCAGGGCTGTGTTTCTCAGGGGAGCGTACTTCAAAAATCCCACGTTTGCCAAGGGTTGTATAGCTTCTTGCTGATGCCAGTGAAATAATATGGCTTCTATCTCTCTTCCAAGCCCCAGTTTGCTTTAAAAGACTATCACTGGCAAAATCTATGGGGGACCTTCTTAACAAGTAACTTGGGAATTGTAGATACCTGTCAGTGGGACCCAAAGAGAAAATAGAAAGAGGATAGAAGAATGCGTAGCTATCAATAGAAAATCTCGTAATTTAGGTTTTACTCAAACACATCACATTTCTAGTTTTTCCACAACATGATGCTTTCTCTAATACCTGGGTCTATGCAGTGTAGGCAAGGAACATATCAACTATTCAATTTAGAATAGTCATTTTAAAGAACATGCAGAATATTTTTGCTCAAGAAAGAGTCTATACGTTACATGAATGAGATGTTATCTCACCACTAAGCATCACTGCCTCACATAAGTGACTGACAGGACTGATACTAGGCCAATGGTTTGCATGTTTCCTTTATCAAAGTCATACTACTTCTGGAGGACAACTGAATGAGCAAGGGAAATCCTACGTCCAGAGAGAGAAGTGTTAAGAACATCTCATAACTGTACTTAAATATGAACTGAGTCTTCTTCAGTATCCCATTTTGGACAGAAGGTTTTGACAACAATGTGACCTACAAATTCACAAAGTTGTATATCCACCCAAGAGATTTAATTAATATGTTATGTATTAATTAATACATTACTAATTGATTAATACATACATATTAATATATTAATATTATTATATATATGCATTAATATATAAATACATAATGTATTAATTAATAAGAAAAATATTTATTAATAGGGAAATTAATAAAGTAAATGGAAAATTGCCATAGTTCAATAGTAAAATTACCTAGACCAAAGCAAGAATGCTAAATAACAACAAATTTCAAGGTGAAAGAAGAGGTGGCATTAAAACAACAAAGAAATGTATAAGCAGCCAGTTTTTATAAGTAATCATTGGAGACTCTTACCTAGGGGAAATAATTGTTTGCCCCTTAAAAAAACAAACAAGAAATTTGCTAATTTTTTACTTCACTAATGTCTCCAATTCATGAACCCATACTCCCACAGAGGGACCTTCATAAATCCTAACCACACATTTCAGTGTGAGATGAGAAGTTTAATAACAAAAATAATCATCATGAAGGACACGAGAAAAATGAGCTTCCCACGCAAACTTGTCATGGACCTTAAACTAACAAAAACACAGTAAGTAGGACGTTCCAAATATAACAAACGTTGCTTGTTAAAGGCATCTACTTTGATTGTGGGAAATCCTGACGCAACAGCAAAGGCCTCTTAGTTATAAGGGCTTCATTCTACCTAATAAACTATAGATTCTGAAAGTTTAAAATCCACACATGTAAACTCTAAATTCTTAGACTGCCTTTTGAGAAATTGAAGGTGTTTTTAGAAAACAAACAAGCCAAGAAACAAAAACTTGGAGAAAGGACTGTGTGCTTTATGTCGCACCAAGTAACCAGGGCACATAATTTCAACGAAATAAATATAGACAAGCATGGGCACTATAAAAAAACAAGAACAGAGCTTTAAAAGCACATGATTTGACCAAGGTCATCTGGGATAAAAGCAAAGTAAGCTTGGTAATAAGGGTCTTCACTTTGTCCAGTGAATCAAAAGATTTAAAGAAACTTCTAATGCCTTCCGATGCCTCCTATATCTCATTCAAGTCTCTCTCATTGGGGGAATTTCATGCAGAATCTTATTTTGCAAGGCATCTTGGGAAATGTAGTCCCTGGGCTTTCAGATCTAGTGTTACTTGGGAGTGGAGAGAGAATGGTAAACTGATAACCGAACTTAAATTAATCACACACAGAGTAAATACTTTTAAAAATAGAACAAAAATGTCTTCTTAAATCACGATTTAATTATAGAACACTTGATGTAACAGCAAAACAACCTTACATCTGAGGAACTCTCTTTTTCTAAGTAAACAAAAGATTCAGTAAATGTTTTTAGTGGAAGTTATTCTAAATTATGAGGTCAGTAATGTCTGTGGTTTGCCCTACTCACCAGTGACAGAGTATAAAAGGCCCTGAACAGGTGATGACAGTCAAACTAAGAATAATTCCCTGCTCCTCAACCAAACCTTCCACTCCTAACACCATGTGCTATTACAGCCACTATTATGGTGGCCTGGGCTATGGTTATGGTGGCCTAGGTTCTGGCTATGGCAGGTATGCATATGGCTGCTACCCTCCATCTTGCTGTGGCAGATACTGGTCCTATGGGTTCTACTAAGAAACTTCTAGAGCCACTTAGCCCATTAGATTCATTCTACTGCCACCAGGAATGACCTTAGAATTTCTATTATATCTTTAATGCAGAGTAAGCTCAACTTAGGCTACCAAGAAAAACAGAGTTCAGATTTGACATGCCATCTTTATTGATCAAAATCATCTGGATTACCTCAAATTTTAGACTTTTAAAATATGCCTTTGCTTTGATATTGTATTTCTACCATATTTCCTCATTAATGCTGGTTTTAAAATGTATGTAAGAAAAAAATCTCAGTTCGTTTTTCAATACACTCTATTTCACATCGCATCTAATGTTTTTTTGTAATTTTGTGTATGTGTGTGTGTGGTGTGTAATAAAAGAGAGGGAGAGGAAAAAAGAGAAAGAATAATAGGGAACAATAGAAACAGAGAGACAGAGATGGTAGTGGTGAGAAAAAGAAAACAAAAACTGTTGCCTTTGATGCTCTCCTGAGCTTTGGGTTATGCCTAAAAAGACAAGTGTCCATCCAGGAATCAGGGCAAAAATACAAATGGTGGCCTACATACCATACATATATCTAAATAGATCAAACTTAGTCTAAAATATGAACTCAATGTTGAGACTTCAAAATATCGTATTAAATATGACCTATATGTTTATTATCCTACCTTGATAAACTTCATAATGATCCATAATACAAAGCTCTAACTTGAAATTCTCAGACTCCTTGGAGTTCTGCACCAAAACTTAAAAGTGTAGGTCTATGCCTACAATCTACACTTTCTCCTTCTAGATCTGGCTCCATCTCAGAGTCTATAGAGCATTAGGTGGACATAAGTGAACAATGGAACAACACATCAACACCCCCGACAAATATTCATTGCTTGTCTGTTCCTTGGGCCTTGAGAAGTTCAGCTTAGTAACGGCTCCATGAGAAAGAGCAATAAGACCTTGGATTCAAGCAAGCTCAGGGAAAGTTGGCAGGGAATTCCAGGGTACCTGGCACCATAGGACTGCCTTCAGGTAAAGACCATAAACTCCTTATGAGTCTATCCCTTTGGCACCATACATTCTCCACACCCTAGGGAGGAGCATGTGTAGGAGAAGGTCCAGAACTGTTTAAAGGACAGGACTCAGAACTGGAGGTCCTGTTGACTTCCTACCACAACCAAGTGGTGGGCCTAACCACCAGGAATTTTTAACAACACGTATAAAACCTTTGTATTTGTGCCCATTTGCAGCCATTACATCCATTCATGTCTGATTAGGCTAAAGACCTGCTTCATCCTCTTTTTTTTTTAAGATAAAAACTATTAACAAAATCAGGAGATCTGAATGCTCAACAAAATATTATCAAATCAAATCCAACAATGTATGAAAAGAATTACAAACCACAACTAAGTAAAATTCATCCCAGGTATGCAAGATTGGTTCAACATTCAAAAAGCAATTAATGTAATTCATTACATGAACAGGCTAAAGAAGAAAAATAACATGATCATATCAATAGACGCATATAAAGCATTTGACGAAATCCAGTTTTTATTCATAATAAAAACTCTCCATCAGCTAGGAATAGAGGAGAACTTCCTAAAGTTGGTTAAGAATATTCACAAAAAAACATACAGATAATATCACATTTAATTGAGAGAAACTTGAAGTTTTCCCGTTAAGATCAGGTACAAGGTAAGGATGATCACTTTCATCACTGCTTTTCAACATTGTACTGGAAGTTCTAGTTAATGAAACAAGACCAAAAAAGAAAAAAGGGAAATAAAAGGTATACAGATTAGGAAGGAAGAAATAAAACAGTCTGTGTTCACAGATGACACAATCATCTAGGAACCAAATCTGAAAAATATGGACAAAAAAATCTCCTAGAACTAATAAGCAATTATAGTAAGGTTGCCAGATACAAAGTTAATACACAAAAGTCAATTGTTTTCTTATATACCAGCAATGAACAAATGGAATTTGACATTTAAAACTTAACACCATTTACATTAGTATCCAAAAAGAAATGAAATGCTTAGGCATAAATCTAAGAACACATGCATAAGATCCCTAAGAGGAAAACTACCAGACTCTGATGAATGAAATCAAAGAACTAAATAGTGGAAGAGATATTCCATGTCCATGGATAGGAAGACTCAATTTTGTTAAGACATCAGTTCTTTCTGGCTTGATCTATAGATTCAATGCAATCCCAATCAAAATCCTAGCAAGTTATTTTGTAGATATAGACAAACTTATTGTAAAGTTCACCTGGAGAGGCAAAAATCCAAAGTAGGGAACACAATATTGAAAGAGAAGAACAAATTTGGAGGACTGATACTACCTAACTTCAAGACTTACCATAAAGCTATAGCCATCAAGACCATATAGTATCGGGGAAAGAATAGACAAATAGATCAATGGAACAGAATAGAGAGGTCAGAAATAGACCTAGATAAGTACAGTTAACTGATTTTTGACAAAAGAGGAAAGGCAGTACAATGGAGCAAAGATAGTAACTGTATTCATAGATGAAAGTTAGATAATTCCAAGGTAAAGTATTTCATGAAATTATTAAGAAACTTTTTTATAACGTCTTGTATAATAGTGTAAGAATACAACTTACAATGTGATTCCAACTGATATACTTGTGAGAAGCCTTCTTGTGAAACTTTATGGGCCAGCGAATATTCACATTCCTCAGAAGCATATTGACCAAAAAGTACCAGGCCAGTGTGAACTGTGGAGAAACTATTCCTAGCTTTTCCTAAATAGTTATTTATAAGAAAAGTATTTATGAATAAAGTAGATTATAAACAATAAGAAAACTAAATTGTGCTGAAACTACTAGACATTCACATGCAGAAATAGAAATCTAGATACAGACCTAACATCCTTCACAAAAATTTACTCAAACTGAATCACAAACCTAAATGTAAAATGCAAAGCTATAAAAATCCTAGAAATTAACATATGAGAAAACCTAGATCTCAGGTATGGCCATGACTTTTTAGATACAACACCAAAGGCACAATCTATGAAAGAAATAATTGCTGAGCTGTATTTCATTAAAATTAAAAACTTCTGCTCTGTGAAAGACAATATCAAGAGAATGAGAAAGCAAGTCACAGAATGGGAGAAAATATTTGCAAAAGATACATCTTCTAAAGGGCTGTTATCAAAAATATACAAAGAACACTTAAAACTCAACAATAAGAAAATAAACAATATGATCTAAAAATTGGCCAAATATCTTAACAGATGGCTCACCAAAGAAGATATACAGAAGGAAAATAAGCATATAAAAAGATGCTCCACATCATATGTCATCAGGAAAATGTAAATTAAAATGAGATACCACAATACACCTAATAGAATGGCCAAAATCCAGAACACTGACAACATCAAATGCTGACAAGAATATGAAACAACAGGAACTCTCAGTCACTAATGGTGGGAATGCAAAATGGTACAGCCACTTTGGAAGACAATTTGGCAGTTTCACAAAAGTAAACTTACTTTTACCATATGGTCTAGTAATCAAGCTCCTTGGCATTTACCCAAAGTAGTTAACAACATGTCCACACAAAAACCTACACATGGATGTTTACAGAAGTTTTATTCATAATTGCCAAACCTTAGAAGCAACCAAGATGCCCTTCAGCAGGTGAATGGATAAACTGTGATATATCCAGACAATGAGATATTATTCAGCACTAAGAAGAAATGAGCTATCAAGCCACTGAAAGACATGGAGGAACCTTAACTGCATGTTACTAAATTCAAGAAGCCAACCTGAAAAGTCTACCTACATACTGTATTATTCCAATTATATGACATTCTGGAAAAGACAAAACTATGGAGACAGTAAAAAGATCAGTTTCCAGGGATTGGGGGTAGGAGAGGAATGAATTGGTGGAGCTCAGGGAATTTTTAGGACAGTGAAACTACTCTTTATGATACCCTAATGGTGGATATATGTCGTTATACATTTATTCAAATTCATACAACGTACAACACCAAGAGTGATCTGTATGAAAACTATGGACTTCGAGTGATTATAATGTGTTAAAGTGGGTTCATCAATTGAAACAAATGCACTACTTTGGTGGGGGCTATTGATAATGGCGGAGTCTATATATGTATGGGGGCATGCTGGATATGAGAAATCTCTGCACCTTATTCTTAATTTAGCTGTGAAACTAAAACTGCTCTAAAAAAATTGTCTTAAGAAAAAATTTAAAAATAAATAATAACAAAAAATATGAGCTCCCTTAGCTTCTGTCTTTAGCTGTCTCCCAACACCATACTCTTGGACTCTATCATTTAGTACGGTGCTTCTGTAGATGTAATTTTTTTCTTCCACATTTTCTTTGTTTCCTTTTCATGAAAATTTTGTCACCCCAAAGAGTTCAGAAACAGAGCAAACATGATGGTGGCTGCTTATATGGCGCATCCACCTGACATTCTTGTCCAAAAGTAACCCATAAAAAGTTATCTTTTTGTCATTGCAGCACACTAGGATTCAGCAAATTTTTCCGAGATCTACCCTCTTTTACCATCAGTTCTGACGTTGGATAGTTTCAACTTTTTTTTGCAGATATAAAATAATTTTTTATTGACTCTACCTTTCCCTCAAACCCAGCAAACTGGAACAATGGGAAATGGAACTTTAATTACTCTTATATGACTTATAAGAAGTTGAAATATTTTATCCAAAAGGTATGTATATAGACAATGGGTTTTTTGAAATTACAAAACAATGATGATAACTATCTGACCAAACAATAGACATCGCTAACTACCATTTTTTAAACTGCAAATTTCTATTAATAATTGGAAAACTCTGTTATATATTTATAAAACACTGAATATTTGTATATTCCAGAGAAATTCTTGTATGTTTCATTGTCACAGCAGCCAGTTAAATCATATCCTGTAACATTTTTGACCTTAGGATGCTGAAACTTCCTCAAATGCCCTTGCCCAATTACCTCATCCTCATCCTATGAATAAGAAAATAATGTTACCAAAAGTCACATAGTTCACTGCCTTAAAGGTCATCACATTGGTGGCCCCCAATAAATATTTGTTGAATGGATGAATTAATAATTCTTATTAAATGTTTTTAACTTTTCACTGGAACTTCCATATATTTTCAATTAGGAGCATGTGAGAAAGAAGTATTATTCTCATATACGTACACACATAAACCTACCTCCAAGTGTCAATATCTGAAGGATGATATAAATTGTATTTCTGGTGGTGTTGGAGATAACTTGAGTGTAGCAACAGTAGAAAATGAAGACTCCCTTACAACCTTCCTTTGTCCTTCCCACAACCTTCTTAAGACTGTGAATAGAATAAAGATGGTACAGAAACACGCTGATCTTTCCCTGAGGCTAAATCAATAGGAAAATCAGAGATCAGTATGAACAACTTCAAAATGGAAAAAAATAAAAATACCTCTGAGTGCATGTTCAAAATGCTTTTATTACTTCATCTTCATATTTGTATGTGACATAATCCTTGAGTGATATTGCATACATATTGCCTCATATCTGTGTTTCTCTCAATTAGAAACATCATCAGGCTCCCCTCTTTTCACATAGGCAGCTCCTCCTTCTCCCATTAGTGTTAGTAAAGAGCACAGCATTTCTTAGACATAAACACTCATTTTAATGAAACACTTGGAGTTCCTCTGGGTGAAGATTTGCTCTTTCCAAAAGGAAGAATCTCTTTCCATCTGCATAAAGCACCTCCATAGAACTGATGGCTGAGCAAGACCAAGACCTGGCCTTTGTTTTACACGGACTCTCTTTCATTTTCCAAACACTTTGTGTGGGCAGGTCCTGCAGCACTCCTAGGTCAACTGGATATCTAGGAAGGGACTGATGATAGGAACCCAATAGCTAAACCGGGATTTTTGGACTAAGCCCTTTGCAGCATCTTCTCAGAGACAGTGGAGTTTTACCTCATTGTAACAGACGAAGTGTCAAGAATGGTCAGTTTTTACTCCATAAGAAATTATATTCCATATGAGGAGAACAAACCAAAATATGCTAAGAAAAACATATTTATACATAAATCCTAAATTTTTTGTGTAATAGTAAACTCATCCAAATATAGTCAAGGTCAAACATCCAATAGTTCACAATATTCAACATGAATTAGGAGACGCCTTTGTAACACTAGAGACACAGATTCAGCCTGTCAATCACAAATAACAACCAAGATTATCTTGGGAGGATAAAAACTTCATTTTCTCCTAAGAAAAGAGAACAAGGAATTGGCAGATTTGTGGCTTCAGGTAACGTCCCCATTCCCTGCATCTACATATCCTTTCTATTCTCAAACTGTATTCTGATTACGAAAGTGATTATTAGCAAAAACAAACCTTTTGAAGAAAGCTTATATGCTTTATATCACCACATGAAATTAGTCCTATACTTCAAAGTAATTAAATTTAGAGCGAGAATGACTTTTGGATGTAGAATATGAATTTCTTATTAAAGACATGATATGACTGTGTGAATTATTACATCATAAGAGAGGAGTCTTGGCTATGCGGGCCTCTTTGCCTTAAGAAACAAGAGCTGGAATAAAGAAAGTTAATTTAAAATGTGAGGTAAACATACTACCTGTGGTTTTCACCACCCACCACAGAGGGTATATAAAAGACCAGTGGTGACATTTAGACTGAGGACACGGGTTCCTCACTCCTCAACTGAACCTTCTACTCCGGGCACCCTGTGCTACTATGGCAGTTACTATGATAGTCTGTGCTGCAGATTTCGTGGCCTGAGCTGTGGCTATGGATGTGGTTATAGCTACAGCTATGGTTATCCTGGCTATGGCAGTGCTATAGACTGAAATCTCTCATAAATTCTTAGATTGGAATCCTAACCCTGGATGTGATGATGTTAGGAGGTGGGACCTTTGGGAGGTAATTAAGTACCCTCAAGAATAGGATTAGTACCCTTATGAAAGAGACCCTGGAGAGCTCCCTCACTCCTTTCCTCCATGTGAGCACACAGTGAAAAGACAGCCTTTTGTTAACTAGAAAGCGGGCCCTCACCAGACACCAAATCAGCCAGCACCTTAATTTTAGACTTTTCAGTCTCCAGAACCATGAGATAATACATTTGTCATTTAAACTTCCAGTCTATGGTATTTTGTTATAGTAGCCCAGACTAAGACAGGTGGGTATGGATATGGCTGCTGCCTGCCATCTTGCTGTGGCTGATACTGTTCCTACGGGTTATAGTGAGGATCTTTCTGAGTAGCTCGGTCTGAATACCTCTTCCTTTGATGCACTGATTCTGCTTCCAGGGTTCTTTATTTTGGTAAATCCACTGTGACTCAATGGCAAACACATACTAGGATACATGGAAAAATAAGTTTAGATTTGCCATGTCAGCTGACCAAAATCATCTGGGCTATCTCACATGTTAAAGCTAGTTCCCTTTGTTATGGTAATACTATTACCTTTTTGTTAACATCTTAACCCAATAACTTCCACGTGAGAAAATTTGTTTACTTTGCAATATACTTCCTTATTGAAAATGCTATCCATTGTCATTTATATTAATTTATTTCTGTCACTTGCATATTTATTTACGTTGTGAGTTTGAGCCTGAATACGAAGTCACTGCATTACCTTTCTTGCTCTTTTTCATATAGCCATTGTAAAATCTGTTTTCTGGTTTCATGTACATTCACAGCTTCTGCTTCTCTCCACATCTTATCAGGTTAAGCTTCATAATTAGTAAAACTACAATCTCTTTTCTCCCAAACATTCCAGATGCCTCAGGCTATAGAATTTTTCTGTTTCCCTAGAGCTGGGAAGTATCGTTCAAGCTGTGCCGCTGAATGATTCACATGCTTCTGGCTACTCCTCTTCAGTGAAAAGGAAAACCATTTAAAAATGATCCTTTATCTCATGGCTACATGCAGGGTGGGCTGTCCTTCCTTTATGCCCCTGAATTTCTCTAAGAACAGACTCCTGGTTACCATCTTGGAAAACCAGGTATAGGCACGCTTGACTGCTACCTTCTCATTTTCATCAGTGGCAGCTAAATTTTGTATTTCTAACTTATCTTTCAAATACAAGAAAATAACATATTTTTCCTGCTAATTCTAGCTCTCTCTCTAAATCTACCACCAGGAATTTAAAATGCCGGTTTCCCTGTGCTGTATCTGAAATACACATCTATAGTCACACATACATTGTTTGACTGATTTTTATAGATGGCTGGCAGTACATTGGAAATTGAAAACATATATCCAGTTAGAAAGGAGCAACTCAGAAATAGACGTAATACAAGAACTCAGTTTGCCTTGAACCATGGAAAATCTCATGCTTCATCATTTCAATAGAAAAGTTAAATTACCTGCTTAATTATTCTTTTGAGATTGTGAGGACGTTCAATCCTTGTCCTAGCACAATCAACTATCCTTACACAATTCCCACAGGCCCATGTTAGGAGTCACATCACTACTGATATGTTATAAGCTTCTAGATCTATTAATAGAGTACATTCTTCCTCCAGTGACGTAATATGCACAATATTATTAATCCCACAAAGGTAAATATTTCTATTTTAAAGCCTCTCATTAAACATATTTTATAAGTTTAAATTTACCTATCCTAAACTACTAAATTTTATTTTTAATCATAATAACCCATGGCGTGCTTTTCCTATAAAACTAATTGTGACATATTTTCTTACTAAAAAGATCCATAATATATTCTTCATAATAGATTGTTCTTTAGGTGATTTAGTTCTCTTTAACAATTGATTGTCTTATTTATATTAGGAAATGAAAAGTAAATAAGCAACTGTCAATTTTGTCTCCAAAGGCCTATTTACCTCAATTCCTATTATCCTACATAACATGTCCAACTTTCAATAAAAAATTGGAAGTCATGACAAAAGTTAAGAAAATAAAAGCCTTTGAAGAAAAATCAATCATCTGAACCATACTCAGATAGGAAAGAGGCTGAAATTATCCAGTAAAGAATTTTAAGTAATTGATTAATATGTTATGGGCTCTAATGGGAAAAGTAGACAACATGTAAGAATAAATGGACAATGTAAGAATATAGATGGAAGACTAAAGAAGAATCAAACAATGTGCTACAAAAGTACTTTCACTGAAATGAAGAATACCTTTGATAGGCTCATTAGTAGCCTGGACACGGTCAAGGAAACAATCAGTGAGCATAAAGATAGGTCAAAAGAAACTTCTGAAACTGAAATATAAAGAGAAACAAATGAAAACATAAAAAACATTCAAATGCTGTGGGACAATTTCAAAAGGTGTAACATAGGAATAGATTACCAGACAGCAGAGAAAAAGAGAATAGATGAAATATTTGAAATAATGATGGCTGAGAACTTTTGAATATTATTAACAAACACCAAATCATAGATCCAGGAAACTCAGAGTACACCATGCAGAATGAATACCCCCCCAAAAAAACAAAAGACAAAAATAATACACCTTAGTATATCATATTAACACTTCAAAAGATAAAAGACAAAGAGAAAATCTTGAAATAAGCAGGAGGAAAAAGTTTCTTACGTAGAGAGGAACAATATAAACGTAAGACTTACGGAGGAACTCTTACCTGAAACTATGCAAGTAAGAAGAAAGTGGAGTGGAATATTGAAAATGTTGAAAGGAAAGTATCATCAACCTAGAATTTTACACCCAGTGAAATTATCCTTCGATAATGCTGTACATACTGCTCTGCTACTTGGACTGCAGAGAGCAGCAGATTCAGTGGTGCTCAGAGCATCTACGGAAGATAAGGATGATGTTTGGAGGCTTCCACAGGTGTATAAACTTTGAATCACAGCACAAGCTTTTAGTATTTGGGATCAAATCTGTGCTGTCCTCTGTTAATCTGCATTATTCTTCGGAGAAACAGCTTCTGGCTCATTACTGAGTCCTGGACCACAGGCCATCAAAATACCACATGACTTGCACTGCCCATTGGGAATAAGATATTGTCTGGCTTTCAGAGCCACAGATCTGAGGATGCACAGCAGCTCTTCCATCAGCAAGTGAAAGTGGTAAATATGAGATTGGGCTTGCAGAAGCCCAGAAAGCACGAATAAATTATGAAAGCAATAACTCAGATTCTCATGTCTTCCATTCTGCTGAGTTGCCTCCTCTTTCTGAACATGCACCTATGGATTGAGGCTGATTTCCCAACTGAAGGAAGAAAAAAATTAGTCTTGGCTTACAGTCGGTTCTTCCAGTATGCTGGCGCCGCCTACAAGTGAATGGTCGCAGTACATGGACGAAATCAGACACCGCCCTAGAGGAGAGTGGTGAAAAAAAATTTTCCACTATTTTTAATCATGATATCCAAATTCAACCTGTCTCAAAACTTAAGTCTATGTACAGGTACATGATGCATACAGAGCCAATATCCCTAAAGAAAAAATCTGAGCCTCAAAAAGGTCTACTCTATGTTCCTACAACCTTGGAGTCAAATAAGATTGTCAAAGCTTTTCCTGTATGTGAAGAAATGTGTACACTCTGATGCAGGTACAGGATAATCAACTAGACAACTTTTTTAGGGAATGAGGAAAAAAGAAACTACATAAGCAACAAAATGGCATTACTTTAGAGAGAACATAACAATATAAAAAACACAGAGCAAAATGTGATTGGAGCGAGTGGTAGTTTGTACAGAAAATATACTATTTGCTCCTAAGATTTATATAGATAAGATCACAGCTGTGTTGATTAGGTTTTAAATCTGTATATAAGATGAAGGGTATTATTAGCAAAATCATTGGAGGAAGAAGTCATTTGCCTGCTCCACATGATGTCATATAGTGTGGTTACACAGGTTAAATTCAGCATTCGTGTGAGCAAGTTCATTGAATTCAGCATTTTGGTTTTTGCACTTAAAGCACATCAGCTGTTTTGGAGGATCCTAACATACCAAGAAAACATCTCAACTTTAATGAGTGTATTCTAAAGAAATGTGATTAATGAGTTTTTTAAATACAAGTTGGTCTATATGAGGATGTCAGGAGTGCCTGTGGTTTGCCACAAGTACAGAGACAGCATAAAAGACTTTTAGTATTTAATGTTCTTACTCACTAAAGCTTACTCTTTGCCCTTCAGGTAAAAACTTAAATCCTAACACAGAAAGTTACTATAGCAAATACTATAGCAGACTGAGCTGTGACTACGGCCGAGGATACAGTTATGCCTATTGCTCTGGTGCAGTTAGAATCTTGGGCTGTGGCTATAGATGTGTCTGTGATAGGTGTGAAATTGACTAATGACACCAATTTTGTCACAGTGGATACTCGTCCCCTGGCATCACCTGAATAATATCAGCTGTTGACTCCATTCTCTTGTGAGACTGATTCTGTTCTAAATCATCTTTTTATTGTACCTGTTGTACTCAATTTCAATTGTTAATAATCCAATCCAATTCTAGGCAATCAGGATAGATTATTAAATTCATAATACATCCACATTAGTGTCCTAGATTAACTATTTTTTCTCTTTAAAAATGATGTTTTTTACATGATTCTACACAGATAAGTTACAATTTGGGCATATTTTATGAGTATGTAATTCTAGGTTTTTTTTTTTTATTAAACTTAACTCTGGCCTGACCAATGTTGCTAGTTTCGTTCTTTATTACTTAAACGTTTTTTCAATAAATATTTAATGAGTAATTGCTACATGTCTCCCTGCTAGGTTTTAGTGCTACAAGTGTGAAAAGATATAAGTTAGAAAACAAATATGTAAACAAACATGTATATTAGAACATGACAGGTGATGTAATGGTCAAGTGAAAACACAGAGAAGACTCAGGTCTGAATCCAAAAAAGAGAGATGATAGAGCAAAGGGAGGGAGCAAATATGTTCTCACTAAAGGTTACATTTGACTCAATTCTTGATGGAGGAGAAATATATTAGAGAGGCAGGGTATACCAGGCAAGAGGAACAGAGTGCATGCAGACATAGAAAAGTATTGGATTGCAGAGCTGTAAGTTGATGTTACTCCTAGAAAGTAATTGGAGCAAAGCAAGTGGCAAGAAATGATGCCCCAAGCAATTAAGGGAAACCAGAACATCAAGGCCTAAATATCTTGCTAAGGGTGCACTAGACACTGTTGTAAAAAGTTGTGATATTTTCCTTAGAAATTTTTGTTTTATAAAAATCATTATGGTACTAGCTGAAAGGAAGTTGGCTGAGGAGTAAGACTATAGACCAAAGGCCATTCAAGAGGCTATTCAAGCAGCCAAGGTGAGGTATTAATGTAAGGAAGATGCAATTAGGATTCTAAAGGACGCCTAGTTCAAATAGATATTTAAGAAATGGAATTTAAAGGGCTTGTTTATACGGTGTGAGGTGAAAGGTAATAAGGAATAAAAAGGAGCAGGTGATGAGCTCCAGCTTGGAGGGTCAGGAACTGATGGATTGTGGAGCTGATAGCAGATGTGATATGAGACTGGGAGCATTTCGGGGAAGATCAGGGTGGAGATCTGAAAGTTCAGTTAATTCAGATAAATGTTTGTGTTTTCTGTGGGAGGGTCAAATGAGGTTATTTAGCGACAGTTCATTATAAAAATCTGGAATTCAAAAGAGAACTGAGCCTGAGGTTTCAAAGTAATTGAATAAAGGTTGTATTAACCTCAGAAATACAGTATCCCAATATTCAGAAGGGAGCAGAAGAAAAAGAGATTGCAATGCAAGTAGGGAGCAGGGAAAAAGTAAAAAGTGAATCAGAAGAGGGTTGTAGCAGGGAAATCAAGGACACATGCACTTTCCAGGAGGGAATTGTTAGCAATCGCCCTTTTATTCAAATAGTTATTCTTTCACCGAGTATTTCTAGAGTAATGACATAAATTCTGACACTGAGCTAGATGCTGAGAATTAAACAGTCAATAAGATGGCCATGTTCTTTGGCCTTACAGAAACTAAAATCAAGAGGGGATGATAGGGGCCAGCCCCGTGGTGTAGTGGTTAAGTTCAGCATGCTCTGCTTTGGCAGCCTGGGTTTGCGGGTTCAGATTCCAGGCACGGCCCTACATCACTCATCAGCCACGGTGTGGTGGCATCCCACATACAAAATAGAGGAAGATTGGCACAGATGTTAGCTCAGGGCTAATCCTCAAGCAAAAAAAAAAAAAAAAAGGAAGATTGGCAACAGATGTTAGCTTAGTGTTCTTTTGTTTTTTTGCTGAAACAAACCAAAAAGAGAGGGGATGATAGAATGTCATAAAGGCAATTACAATCAAATAACAGAGCTTTAGTGATTATTTAAGGAGAGTTTCTCTAGGCCCCCATGTCTGGGAATGGATCCCCAACTTTACCCACATGATTACCAAAGAAGCAGCCATGCTCCCCTTGAGGATGATGGGTCCAGATCCGGCCACTTAACAAGCTGAACCAGAAAATCCTCAGGAGTTGCAAATGGGCTGATTTTCTTCTACTTGATGAAGCTCTAAGGACTAACACTTGGGATCTATTAGCAGCTATGTTTTGCTTGTTGTAGAGTGCCCATTTACAGTGCATTATAGGGAGCCTACTTAAGTAATGTGCTGAATAATTCTTTATATGTTCTACTCAGAGACAGTTCATGGAAAATCTTTTATAACTTGTCAGCGGGCCATCACAGTAGGTGATATGCCGTCAAGTCCAAGAGGCTCACCATTTCAACAAAACCAGGTGAGTAAACTTGAAAACCATCCTCACTCTCTAGATCTACACATTGACCTCAAATGCTGTGCTATGTTAGTTCATTATTTGCTTATTTGCCTCAGAGTCACAGAATCGCAACTTGGTCTGCTTTGCATGGAAGTGGATAAAAACGTCATTATGACCGAGACATGACACAGAATCTGTAAGCCAAATTATAGCAGGAAGGCTTGAAATTTTCTGATAGTTTGAAAATATAGCACCATTGAGTGTCAGAGGGGACATTTTTGCTAAAGTTGTGATACTGATGACAAGTTGAAGAAGGTCTGTGAAGGAAATTACAATAATATATGACAGCACAGAGCAAAATTTCTGGCCCAGTGGCAGAAGGCAATGGCAAAAGTTAGACTTTAACTAGATTGAAAGGAAATGGAATGATGGCCAGAACGCTGAATTTTTGCCGGTTCCTTTTAACAGCCTTAAGATCCTAAATACTTGTGGAACTAAATCATGTTTCCTGAATAGAGACATTTTATTCCAGTTCCCCATATGGACCAAAGGGCATTGCAAAGAGATCAGCAGATCTGTAGTTCTAACAAGAACAACAGCTCAAAACTGAATTAAAACATTAAATAAAGTATTTATCTATATCTGTGTATATATGAAATATTTATATGTATTTACGAAATATGTATATGTATATGTACGTATATACTGAAAGGGAAAGAGAGAAAGAACTATGCAAGATAACTTAGCATCTGGTTATCTGGCTGGGTAGAAAGCTGATGTATAGTATTGAGTGGAGTGGGTGGGGATGGGAGAAGGTAAGGGGCTAACCAAAGGCGGGAAATAAAGAAGGACAGAAACTGTACTCAAAAACATTCCCAGAATGAAGAATATATCATTTATATTCTTACATTTATGCATGTGATATGTAATGTGCATAGAGGTATCTATTGACTTATAGCATATCCATAATATAAATCAGGATAAAAAGGCAAGTGCCCAGTATGTTTAGTATGATTCTTTTTTTTTTGAAACTACAAACTCCCATGTGTGCATAACTATGAGTTGAGACAAAATTTCAAATGTACATATGAGGGAGGAGAAAGTCGTGGAAATTCCCCTAAAGAGAACAATATGTGTGGGCAGTAGGATGGGAGATAATTAACTTGACTTTTATACATAATTGTATTGCTTCACTTGTTAATACAAGCATATATTATCTTGTGAATAAAGATAGCGTCAAATGAAGGAAACAGTTAAAAGCTGAAAGATGCTTCAGGTAATAGAAAACTAGATCACAGACCCATAGAAGTGAAAGAAGTTTTAGAGGGCATGGCTTTACTTAACTTTTTCTTGATTTGCAACTTATTTGCCAGTGTTTACTATAGAAGATTTTAACCTTGGTTTATAAGCAGTCAGAATTCTATCTTTAAATAACTTATTTACATTTGGTATACTTTGTTTACATATCTTGAAGAGAAAGGGTCACTTTTTCATAGCCCTCCAAATAACTTTTAGCATAATAGTCATAAAATCCAAACAAATGAGGCAATGATAGATGTAAGGACAATGTAAGCATTAATTTTTAACAAACCTACTAGATTTTAACCCCAGGGAAGATTTCTTGACTTTATCAACACCTTTCACCATGCCACAATAGCATATAACGAGGCCCAAGATTACTTTAGGAAAGAAAACACAATAATTTGAATTTATATGCGGCTACCCACAAACAAAATGTGACAACACGTAAAGCCCTCTGAGCAGCGGTCCAGTGTTATTAGTCAGGTGAGATGGTAGTTTCATTTACTGAGTAAAACAGTTCCATGTTCTGGAGCCCTAATGACCAGGGTTGGTATGTGTTTCTTAGTTTTTTTTTTTCTATAAAATCTGATAGAGACAAAAAGAAGAATATAGGGAAAAGCAAGTAGGAGAAATAAAACCTCCCCAGAGATCTTGAGCTAACTGAATCCTCCCATGGTGTTCCCTGGACAGGCAGAGCAAGGAGATGCACTACTCAACAGCTATTGAAAACTGCATATGCATCGAATTTCATACTAGGTACTTTGTTGCAGAGGCCTTTACAGAAAACTCTTTGTAAAATATCTTTACTACAGAAAATTATTAGCGAGAACTACTTAAGAGACTTCTGGCTGCTATGATAACCAGTAATCAGTTTCTTCAATTAAAAAAAAAACATTCTTGACGTAACACAAGATTTTTCACAGTATGAACAAACCAAGCATTCATTCATTTTGAGGGGACAAATAGGCATTGAGTGAGGTCTACATGTGTGATCTCAGTCCTTGCATGGTCTGTGTGCATAGTCTTAGTGCCTACAATTATCCTTATTGCTGGAGTTTCCTTCACTCTTGCCATGTTTGGTTCCTCCATATAATACAGGTGGCATAAACACAGAATACTTCTATATTTAATTATTTTCTTTAAAAATGAAAAAGATGCAGATACATCCCTGTGGAGTCAACCACAAAAATCATAAACATATATATATATATATTATACATATAATATATACGTGGAGTGAAAACCTACAATACCCTCATTGCCATGGAGAAAAATACAATATGCGGAAATTGACTCCCAGTGACCCACAACCATTTGAAGAGACAAGTTTAACACAAAATAGAAAATGTAGTTCAAAATAGTATATAGCATAGCATAAAGGTAAATGTGAAATGTTGTAATGTATTATAGACCCTAAATGCAGCAGGTGTTTAGACGGTGGGGAACCAATGAACTCTAGTGAGGAGTGTGATGCTCATAGAAGGCATGGGGGGCCCAGGAACAGAATTGGAGGAATGAGAATTATTTAGATTAAAAGAGGTTTGGAATAACTGTGCAATATGTGCAGACTGAATACCCTGTATCACCTGTGAAGTATCTTTGCCAAGGATCAGACCAAGACCTGAGGTCTAACCTACAGTTTATACAAAATACGTGATTTAGAGAAACAAGTTAAACAACATCACGAGTAAACACAGACAAATCCAGATTGTAGGATATTCTATGGGACAACTGATTTGATTTCTTCAACAAGTCAACAAGTTCAGGCTATTCTGAATTTGAAGGGAATTAAGACACGTTAACAAGTAAATTCAATGTGTGGAACTTATTTGAATTCTGATTTAAAGAAAAAATTAAAGTACCTTTTTTAAACAATCAGGAAAATCTGACTACTGTATCAGTTGATACAAAGGAAATGTTCATATTGTTAGGTGTGATAATGCTTCTATGATAGAGTAAGAAAATGCCCTTTATTTTTAGAGATGCATATTGAAATGGTTTCAATTATGAAATATCGTAATATCTGTGATTTATTTTAAAATATTTCAACAAAAAATGATGATCAAATATATCAAAATGCTAATGATTCTTAAAATTATGTGATGAATAAAAAGGTTCATGTTCTATTTTTCAGCTGACTAAATGTTTTATGATGAAAAATTTATAAAACATAGCAAGAGGAGAGAATATTCAACAATGAGACAAAGGAAATGAGCAAAAACTCGTGGATGAGACTGTGCAAGCCCTGTTCTCAGGACCATAAAACTTGTACTGAAGCTGAGGATTTGAGGAAAGGAGTTAATGTGAGCTCAGTTAGGAAAGATGGGCTACTGTGTTGTACTGACGGCCTTAGTTATTGAATATTATACTGCCAAAAGATAAAGAGAGGGTAGATGAAGCATGATGGAATTTGTGAGCAAGACAGAGATAAAAGCAGTGAAATTTTTTTGTTTGTTTTTTTGGTTTGGTTTTATTCTCTTTGGAAGATTGAATAGCTTATGGGTTTGAGCATGCATCGTGGAATAAAGAAACACAGGCATTGTCAGCAAACCAGGGGCTGTCTGCACATCTGGAACGTGATGGGTCACCAGGGCAAGTCTGTAGTCATGGAGGCATCTGTTTTCCAAGGCAGCCTATTCTGGGGAAGCTCAAAAGAAATATGATGTCCCAGACTTCAGAGGACAATATGAAAGGAGTGAAGGGACAAACCATAGGATATGAAAATATATTTGCAATTCATATATCCCACAAGAAACCTGTAATCAGAATATATTAAAACCTCCTACAATTCAACAATAAATATAACCCAATTAAAGAGTGGACAAAAGATCTGAATAAAGTTATTGAAAGAAGATATACAAATAGTTAATGAGCATGTGAAAAGATGCTCAATATATTAGACATTGAGGAAATGCAAATTAAAACCACAGTGAGAGACCATTTCACATCAAACAGGATGTCGGTAATCAAAATGGTAGGCAATGAGAAATATAGGCAAGGAGGTGAAGAAATTGGAAGCCTCATATGTTGGTGGGAACGTAAATTGGTAGAAGCACTTTGGAAAACAGTTTGGCAGTTCAAAAAGTTAATTGTAGAGTTTCCATATGACACGCAATTCCACTCTTAGATATATACCCAAGGGAATTGACAACATATGTCCATATGTGACCTCTCTCCTGCATCTACAGTTCTCACTAGCTTCTGGAAAACACTCCCTCCCCTTGGTCCTTCAGACATAGGAGTGGCTTCCGACTCTTGCTAGTCCTGGGTGATTGATCATTACTTGTGCGTTTCCTCAGTCCCACCCACACCTTTGTAAACAGTTCCCTTTATTAAACTTCCTTTAAATACTCCTTTTTAAAGAGTGCTCCATTTAAAGAGATGAGCACATCATCTCCTTCTGACCAGGCTCCTGAGGGATATAGTAAGGCTATTAATTAACTCTTGATGATCTCACAATTTTTTTAAATTAATGATCCTATAGCCAGGACTCTGGCAGAGTGTATTTTCCAAAAGTAGCCACAACAACACTTCCGTACCCAAAGAGTATTCCAGAATCATGCAACTCTGAAATCTATGTCCCTTCCCCTTGAAACTTGGCTGACTTTTTTAACAATCACAACTAATAGAATGTGTCAGAGTGACACTATAGGACTTCTAAGACTAGGTCATAAAAAGCGATGTGGCTTATGCCTGACTTTCTTGAGGTGCTCTCTTTTGGCATTCAGCCACCATGTTGTGAGGAATCAAGCAGTAACTTGGAGAGACATGTATCAGTGTTCCTGTTGACAGCTGAAGTCTGAGCCCATACCTTTCATCAACCACCAGATTTTGTGAGTGAACAAGCCTTCAGATAACTCTAGTTCCCACAGAGCCTTTGAGCTGCCTTTTATTGGAGCAAAGATATGCTGCTACAGATGAGCCCAATGAAGGATTGTTCTTTATGCTACTATGGGCTGGTTTGTCATGGAACAAAACAAAACCAGAAGAAGGACAATACTGTGCCTTTGTGTAAACTACAAGACCCCTTCTTCCAGGCTGATATAATCCTAAGCTTTGATCACAGCCCAGTGGGTGCGGTGTGGGTCATTTCAGGCCCCACTCACACTCTTGGGTGGGCACCCTTAGGAAGGCATAACCTGTCCACCATACTCTGAGGTGCTCCATGTAACACACACACAAATGTAAACAAGCCTTGTTTAAAACAACCGTTTTAGATTGCTTCTTGATTTATCTCCCTTGGACACAGGGATCTTAAAAGCAAGTGAGTCCAACTGATTACATTTCTCACATTGGATTTCATTATGAAGAACATATATCAGAAAAAGAAAAGAAATAATATAGGTAAGAACCCACAGTATAAAATAAGTTATAGTCAATTCACTAATCAATTATTTTAAATACAAACATAATATAAATATAACAGTATCTTGGTCTATGGTAGAATTGGTCCATTGTTAACTTCAGGCTGTATTTTCTAGTATATTAGTCAACACCTAGACCAGTTGTGGCTGAGGCAAGGGTCACTGTGCTGATTCCTTATGGATTCATTTCTTCTTTGGACTCCTGCTCTTCATCATTCTTCATGCCTCTTCAAAATGCTGTGTTCTGTATTTTAAATTTGTTCGCATAAATTCTCGTTAAACTGGTAAATGCCTTGTATCATTTCCGACACTAATGATAGAAATGCTCACTCTTAAGCACTTTCTGTTTTCAGTCATCACTGATTCACAAGATTTTCATAGCTCTTTATACTCTGATTGCTATTATCTTGGACCATCTGACTGAGCAATCCTGGAATGCAAAGGCGATCACTCAGAAAAGCTTTGAAAATTTGCCTGCTACAGTCTTCCTTCCCCCTACTGCTGTGGTCCTGGATACTTTCTAAAGATTACAATGGTGTTTTCCCCAGGATGGAGGCTACTTCCAGATGGAATCCATGCTCAAAAGTATTTCCCCTATCCCTCCGTTTCTCTAATTGGTTCTTTAAAACAACAACAAAAATCTTATTATTACTTTCTTGTTGCATACTTGAATAATTTCCACCCAGAGGAATTGTTTTTCATCCACTTTCTAAGATTCATGTAAGCAATGATGAAAAATCCACATAAACTCTCACACAGCCTGTCATCTTGTAGACTCACGGGTACTTACAATTTTGCACACCCCAATGTCATTGGCAACTATGCATTTTGATTGCCGAGACCTTAACAGAAAATGTGTGTGTATCTAGCTTCTGTGACCTCAACCCTGACTATTTGTGATGGGTCTTAGGCTAAATCACTTTGTTTTTAAGTTTCATCTTTAATCTTCTTACAGAGAATATGTATTTCTAACATGTCAGCTTAGAAATGTTGGATTTTGTATTCTCTTCGTGGTTTTTTCTGTACATTTAAAAAATGTAACATGCCTGAATTCTATTGTGTGAAGCTGGAATCATTATTTTTAGGGGCAGTATTTCAACGTAAATGAAATCCAACACTCTCAGCTGAAGAATATTACAATACATCCCCAGATGACTGCTTTCAGCTTGATCTCATGAGATGGCATTAAGAAGCAGTGTGAAAAAAAACTGTATTTGAAAATGCTCATCTTTCTACTGATGTAAAGAGATGCCATCTGCTTTGAATATAAAGGAGATAGCAGGCATACTCCTGTGGTTCGCTGAATTCCCCAGCCCTGGAAAGAAATGTGTTCAGTTTATATATGAATCTATGAATTCATATACAGGCTATGGATTCCTCATTTTGAGTTAAAGGATAAACAAAGATTTATGAAACTCTATCTTTCTTTTTCTAATTGGTCATGGAATTCTAACTTTGCCACAAGAATTCCAACACCATCTTAAACTTTTTCATTCATATGTACCAGAATTAGCTACCATTTTCACACTAACTCATTTATGGAATTACAAATTGGAGTCCTGGAATTTTCCACAGCCGCTCTTGGTGGTCTGTAAAGCTCCCACATACATTAATAGTCAGACTTTGGACACGCATCATTTGCCTCCTAATCCATCCTCATCTCCCAATACTCTATGCTTCAGTTGTTATGGAAACTACTTTGATGTCCATGGTGGTGGATACTGTGGTTATGGAGGCTTGAAGGCCTGGGACAAGTCAATGGGTATGGTTAGGGTGGGTAACAATATGGCTACTGTCATCCATTGTGCTATGAGGAAACAAGTCCTATGGCTTTTATTGAAAACATTGATAGCTTAAAACAATTCCCTAGAGACTCATCAGCTTAATTTTAAGTGACAAGAAATCCTCTTCTTTTTACCCACAGTTTACAACTGGTGATCACCCCTACCTTGCTGAATAATCCTCCACTGATGGCCACCGTGAACACGGGAGTCAGACTATGTCCATCACATGGATCAGATTCCCCAGGCACCTCGTACAATTGAGCACTTGAATTGCAAATCTCAACTTCTAATGACAGCTCCTCCTGTCCAATTTATTTTAACTCTGATATCAACTATTTCTCCTGTACCCCTTGTCTTAGAATGCTTACATTTTCAATTTTTCAATAAAAATGCATAATCTTCCCCAGCAAACATTGTTTTTATTTGTGTTTATTCAGCTCAATAGGCTTTTTATGCTATAGGTACATCATTTTAAATCCAAACATGAATTTCTCTTCACTGCAGCTGTAGGTGATTTATGCCTCAAGGAATGGCTGAGTATATGTGTGATGAATTTGAGTCACTTAACATCTTGTAGCCTCTTGCAGAAGAAGAGATGAAATCTGATTTCTTGTTTACTTTCCCTTTTTCTTGAGAAAATGTATTTTCTTTATATTCTTACCTCCAAATACAGTAAACATATAAGGTGCACAAACTTAAAACACCAGAGATAGTTAACAAAGAGTCAGTCCTTTATTAGCTTCCTAGGGCTGCCATAGCAAAGTGCCAAAAACTGGGTGGATTTAAAAAACACAAATTTATTCTCTCACACTTCTGGAGACCAAAAGTCCAAAATCAATGTGTATGCAGTGCCATGCCCTCTCTGAACTCTCTAGAGAAAATCTGTTCCATGTCATTCTCTTAGTTCCTGGCATTGCCAGAGATCCTTGACGCTCCTTGGCTTATAGATGCATCGCTCCAGTCTCTGTCTCTATAATCACTTGTGCTCTCCCTGTGTGTCTCTGTGTCTCTTCTCTTCTTATAAGGACACCAGTTATATTGGATTTGTGCCCACCCTAATTAACTATGACCTCAACTTAACTTGAGTACAAATGCAAAGGCCCTATTTCTGAATAAGGTTGTGTTCACAGGTACCATGGCTAGGACTTCAATGTATTATTTTCAGGGACACAATTCCACTCACAACAAGTCCCAAATATAGAGCTCACACAAATATTCAACCCTTAAATAGACTAAAGCATGAGGTCTCCCTTCTTGTACCTGCCCCTATAAGAGTTTAGGGACCATTTGTCCTATGGGACAAGAATGGATACAGATTTTAAGACATCAGGAAAGAGAAGCACACCACATTTGTCTTGGGAAAATGACCATTCTAGCATGTCAAATCTATAGATAGGGAAACCAAATGACTGTAAGCCTGTGAAAGACACATGGGTCAGTTTAGCCAACTGCTTCAGAGCATAGACTTTGGAATCAGACAGACCTAACCTTAAATCCCATCTCTGCTATTTAGTTGTTTGTGTGATTTGAGGCAAATACTTGGTTTTCCTACGTTTCCTTTTTTTTCATTGTAAGTTGGTAATAATATACCATCATCATAGGGTTGTTGTGAGACAGAAATAGGTTATTACATGTAAAGTGTTTCATGAGGTGGCTGACACATTAAAGTACCCGATAAAGGCCAAGTGCATTTATATTTATAGTTATATTTCTACAGAGCAACCAATAAGCAATGGATAATTCTCTTGCCCTTTAGTCAATGTTCACAAAAAGAGATTTTAAATAATCCAGAAAAAAGTATACTTCAAATTATAATATTTCTCGTATGTTTTATGTTAGCATTTTCTGTTTCATCTGCCTGTACATATCCATGTTAAAGTAACAACTTTTGTCTGCAATATTCTAGAAAGCAGACCGAAAGTCTCTTTAATTGCAATGTAGAGTCCTCTGACTAGATACTCCATATGCATGAAAATAATGAAGACACATTAATTTGGTAATTGAAAAAGGATTCTTAGTTGAAGTTAAGGAAGATGATGAAGTCAGAAATTTCCACATCATCAAATAATTGCCATTGTGTGACAGGTACAGCTGACCTATATCACCTCAAACAGTCTGTACCCTGGTTTCTTATTAGGATGCCCCCACTGGAATAGAGCTGCAAAGGATCATGACCATTCAGTATCTACATGCACAACTTGAGTTCCCATGCACCCAAGTTAATGAGCCATTTAATCTGTTCTAGTGTGCCAAAGAGAGCTTGGCAAACAATTCTCGAACCTCTTTTACAACTGAAACTGCTTGAAGAGGAAAAGCTGTGATTCCTAAGAGCAGATCTAAGTCTAACCAAACTGATGTTGGCAGTCCATTGAGCATTACAGAAGCACATAGAAGGGGTACTCATCCCAGATATGGGAGGCTGTGATGTTTTCTCAGAAAAGGTAACACATGAGCTCACTTTTAAATGATGAGCAGGAGTTAACCAGGTGGGAATTGGAAGGAATAGAGCATAGTAGCAGAGAAAGCAGCACACACAAAGACCCAGAGGTAAGGGAAATTCATGGTGTTCTTGGAATTATAATTTATTCAGGAAACCATAAAATAGGGAATGGTGAGGAAACATGAAAGATAAAACTGGAGGATTAAAAATCAGGCCAAGAATGGTTTTTGCAATGCTAAGGAGTTTGCATTTTATTCTGAGGGCTATTTGAGATATCATTCTGGCTGCAGAACAGAGAATAGCTCATTGCAACTGAAACTGAGTCTAGGAGACTAGTTAGGTTACTATGGCAATAATCCATGCTAAAGAAGATTAGGACAGGAACTCAGATAGTGGAAGTAGACATGGAGAAAAGTTGATGGGTTTAAGAGAGATTAATTAAGCAAAGTACATAGGGCTTGGCAGGAATGTAGAGAGGAAAGAATTTATTGCTAAATTTATGGCTTAAGCGTATGGGTAAAAAATATTGCCTTTTATTGACTAAGAAACATAGGAAGAAGGTCAAGTTCTTTTGTTTTTTGTTTTTGGTTTTTTTTTTTTTTTTTTTAGGAAGATTAGCCCTGAGCTAACAACTGCCACCAATCCTCCTCTTTTTGCTGAGGAAGACTGGCCCTGAGCTAACATCCGTGCCTATCTTCGTCTACTTTATATGTGGGATGCCTACCACAGCATGGCTTGACAAGCGGTGCATAGGTGCACACCCAGGATCTGAACCAGTGAATCCCAGGCTGCCAAAGCAGCACATGTGAACTTAACCACTGTGCCACCAGGCTGGCTCTGAAGGTCAAGTTTTTAGAAAAAGAAAATGTGTTGAATTTGGAGCACATTGACTTTGAGGCCACCTACATGGAGATAACAGATAGTTAGATGATGATGATAGAAAGAAAGAAGAAAGGAAGTGAGGGGAGCAAGGATGGAAGGGAGGGAGGGAGGAAGAAAGGGAAAAAGAAAGATTATAGATGATAGATAGATAGATAAATAGATAGATAGACAGATAAAAGAAAGAGCCATTAGGGACAAGGAGTATTGATTTGAGAATCATTAACATATGGGTATTATTTGATGCCATGGGCATAGGTATGATTATCCAGAAAGACTATGTAAAGTGATAGAAGATGGCTAAGTTCAGAATTATGGGACATAATAATATTTAATCAGAAGATTGAGAAGGAAAAATCAGGCATAATCATATTACAAAAGGCAATGGAGCATAGAATTTCCAGACACAACGCTAACAGAATGGCTGAAAAGGTCAATAACATAAGATCAAGAAGCATCCATTAAATGTTGTTACATAGAGATCATTATGAACATTGGAGTGAGAAATTTGTGAAGACTAATGAGTTGAAGAGAAATGAGACGCAATTTTAAAAAATGACAAACAGGCTGAATTCTATTCTTTCAAGATAATTGTTAAAAAAGGAAAGAGATGATACATGATGTAGGAGAAGTTTGTGTATTTTGTTTTGATTTTTAAGGCTGAGGTTTGGACGTTAAAATTACTATAGAAAAAGGTGAGGTAAAAAAAAGTTGGATTCTTGAGGGATAGAAGTTCCTCGGATGAAAAAGAAGTCTGGATCCAGAGCCTAGATAGAAAGACAGTCCTTACACTGGGACAGAAAGAAAGGGGACAAGAAGGAATGAACATCTAAATTCATAAGCCCAGTGTCTGTAAGCTGAGTTAATTATCCTTTGGTAAATTTTCCTCCTTTCTGTGAAATTTGAAGGAAAGCTACTCTCAAAGAATGAACTGTGTGGTATGTTGGATACAGGGAAGAGGATGGAAAAGTCTCAAGAGTATGGTAAAGATAGGAAACAGATGTCATGGTTTGAATTTTCTGGAAAGCATACTCTGAGACACAGTTTGATGTTCACGATGTTTATTAGGACATGACCTTGGGATCGACACCTGAAAGGGAGGAAGGAGAAAGCAAGATTGGACAAACGAAGAAGTCAAACTTCAATGCAGGATGTACAGCCACAGCCCATCCCATGGGGAGCTCTGGCGCTGAAATAGCCCCTCAGAGTCATCTCCAGTTTAGCTGAATGGACAGGCCTTTATACTACCTGCTTTGATCAGTCATGGGATACGGGCCACCTCTGAAAAGATGTGACCTACAGCAAAGCTGCTTTATGCAGCTGAGGAATTCCCTGAAGGGATCAAGAACTAAGATTGTCTGCTGATGGGACTCCCAGTAGCCAGGACCAGTCTTTCCTTTAAGTGGGATCTGGGTGGAGCTTCTCGGTGTTATCACACATTCTACCTCACACTTTCCACAGAGGTACAAAGATTAACTGCCATACTGAAGAGTCAGATCATGTTGGATGTCACTAATCCAAGCAGTATTGTGATTCTATACTAGCAATTAGCAGCTAGAAAATAAAATCATGATATGAAAAACACATACTTACTTGTTTGAAGGACAAAAACAGATTCATAAGGAAAGCCTTCATGTGGTAGTCGTAGGAAGCATCATCAGTCTTTTCTGATATTGAAATTTTTACAAACATAATCATTAAAGCATCTGGTGATACTAGAATACTTCTGTAATCATTCTTCAGTAGGAAATAGGCTGGTATTGACTCACTCTCTTTGAGTAGATTAAAATCCTCAGATGGAACAAATGTTAACAGAAAGGTAAAAACACAATAATCATTTCCAGTGCACAGGTGAGAGACTGTCATATTTGGACCATAGCCTAACTGTAGTTCACTGGGATGGAAATGGAGTCCATGAAAAAGATGGGACGAATTATCAAGAACTAGTCAGAATTTAAGCAACATGCTAGTAAGTGGTGACAAAGTTGTCATAGACCTGAAGTCAGAAAGACATCAATTGACATTCTAGCTCTGTGATTTACTCCATCATATTATTTATGAATTACATTATTATGCCTATCTCATAGGCTTTTTGTGAAATTTACATGAAATAACTTATGCAGGTGTCTTGCATGGTCCCTAACACCTCACACCTGCATGCTCCCTTCCTGACTAAGTTCCCAAATGTGTGAATGAGAAATGTAAAAAGATTAGAAGTTAAATGTTCTTAAAGATATTGCACATAGATGGTTCTTTTGTACTATTTTGACCTCATGAAAAATTACTTCCAAAAAGAATGTCATGAACACTAACACATCTCCATGTGAAGTTGAAGAGGAAATATAATGTTATTATCCTGTGTGGCATCCAAAAACAACGGGAATGATGACAATGATTCTATCATGGGCTGTGCATTAAAAGGAAAGTACTAACCTGACTCAGGGAGTATCCTAATTCTGAGAATACATATTTACATAAATAAAGTGTGAGTGATCTGGAGCAATAAAACTTCATCACCCAGTGCAGTTCCTTTACGTGGCACAAAAACAGATCCCTGTGGAAATCACAAGGTCCAATAAAACGTAAAAGACCCTTGGGGCTGGCCCAGTGGCACAGTGGTTAAGTGCGCTCATTCTGCTTTGGCAGCTCAGGGTTCACCAGTTAGGATCCCGGGTTATGACATGGCACCGCTTGGTAAGCCATGCTGTGGCAGGCATCCCACATATAAAGTAGAGGAAGATGGGCACGGATGTTAGCTCAGGGCCAGTCTTCCTCAGCAAAAAGAGGAGGATTGGCAGCAGTTAGCTCAGGGCTAATCTTCCTCAAGAAAAAAAAAAAGACTCTGAAGTGCTTGGTGTGTGTAACTGAAAAAAAATGTCCAGCTTGCTTAGTTATATAAGTTTATTAAGGAACTTACTTAGTTTCACTTCCTCATGAATATAACAGAAGACAAATGATCTAACTACCACAACGAGGGGGTGGTATAAAAACCAATGTCACTTATCTGAGAATAGGTCTTTCAGTCAGTCTGATTTCAGAGCATGACAGATGAGATTATGTTTGTGACCATGGCTCCTGAGAAGCTGCTAAACTAAGGCTAAGGGAGAGGAAAGCTAAAAAGAAATATCGGAGCATCATCTACTTTGTAGAATGTTTACATCAGAGTATGTCATCGTTTGGATGGATAACAGGCTACAAAATTTATAAGGCAGAAAATAATTGTCTACCTTGTCAAGAAATTTAGATGCTGCAATAGCCATAGTTACAGCTATTACCACAACCAAGATCCTAAATGTTCCGTGATCATTAAATACCCAGGTGTAACAAAACCCACCGCCACAGTTACAGGTACAGCCATATCGCATTCCCCATGGGCATTTCCTTGTGTGGCAGGCAGTCTTCTAAAATGACTCCAAAATAATTTCCACCTCTTGTTATTCACACCCTTGTGTAATCTCCTCCCCTTCAGTGTAGGATGAGCTTAGTTACTTTCTTCTAATGGAGAGAATGCAGCAATGTAATGGGGTGTCACTTCTGAGATTAAATTATAAAAATCTGGGACTTTTGCATTGCTGACATTCTCTTTGACTCTTTTCATGCATGCCTTGATGTCCACATGGCAAAGAACTCTGTCTACAGCTCAGTTAAGAACTTAGGTTCCCAGTCCAACATCCCTCAAAGAGTTTAATTTTTCCAACAACAATATGGGTGAGCATATAAAAAGATCCTTCCCCAGTCCAGCCTTCATTGGGATTGCAGCCCCAGCCAACCCCTAATTAAAGCCATTTGAGAAACCCTGAAGCAGACAACCCAGTTAAACCGAGCCAGTATTCCTGACCCCCAGAAACAATGAGGTAATAAATCTATGTGGTTTTAGGTTGCTACATTTTGGGGTAATTTGTTACATAGCAACAGATAATTAATATACCTTGTTAGTTACAACCCATGATGTCAAGCATAGAAATTTTAGTTGGACAACAAAGGATAAGTTATTTGAGTTTAAATGCCATTTTCTTCAGAGATCATACATTTATCATTAAAAGTGAGTTTCATGCATGAACTGTCACTTCACTCCGGTTAGGTTGGAGTATTTTGTAAAATTGCCCTGCCCTAGAATAATGATGAATAAGCTCCATTTCTGAAGAAAGACTGAGTTCAAATCTAGACCCACCACTTCCTAAATTCTTTGCCTTCCTAGACTTCTTTGTCCTTCATTTGCTCCATCTGTACCGTGTGGATAATGATAGCACCTATTGTAAAGTGTTATTAGGATTCAATCACTTGGTACATGAAAAATGCTTAAAACTCTGTCCTGTATATATGAACAGTTCAGTAAACGATGGCTAGTTTTATTGGAAAATATCTAATTATCTTCAGTACAGACACCACATGTTCCTTGTCATTGCTAGAGAGTTTTCTAATTTATTTTCAGCTAATTTGCAAAGCTTTTTATCCTAAAACTAATATAAAATGAGAGAGGAGCCCATCATTCCAGTCACCAGATTAATCTACTGCATTTAGTATTCATGACCTTAGTAGAACTCTCTGCTAGTTCAGCAACAACAAACATTTATTGAGGTCCTGCTATGTGCAAAGAATCATTCCAAATGCTCAAAAACATTAATAGAACAGCCAGCCTTCTCAGAAGGCAAAATAACTTAGACTTGGAAATGGAAGAAATTTCATTAATCTAGTATAGTGATTTTCAAACCTGGATGCTCATTAGAAACACCTGGGAAGTTTAAAATATGTGCATACCAGTGCCAGGGCCCGGCTCACAGAGAATCTAATTCAATTGGGATGGAGCCTAAAATTAAATGCTTTTAAAAAGCTCTCTGGGGGATTACAATGTACAAGCAAGATTGAAAACCACTGATTTAGCACAAACCCTCCCATTAAAATATTAAGACTATGAAGGCTTATTTCAAGTGACACGGATAGTCAGTGTTAAAGCTGGGACTGAAATTCGGATCTTCCGACACTAGATAAATGATTGTTCAACTACTGAGTGGCTTCCAAGTTTCTCTGCATTTATTCATGCAATCAATATTCATAAAACAAATATTTCCTTAATGCAGGAAAATGGGGGTACCACAACACGGAGTCACACAGTAATCTTTTCAAGATTAAAGTTTTCTGGAAGAGATAGATAATAAACAAGTAAAAATAGCAAAATAAATATCTACAAGGATATGATTGCAACCTTGAGCGTGCACTGAAGGCAGAGTGTCGAATTTATTAGAGTGTGTTGGGGGAGACCTGGCTTAGATTGGAGAGGGGGAGAGTTCTCTCAGAAAGTGATTTTCAATCGAGGGATTATATTATATGTAACTGGATTACAGAGAAAGTCTTTTAAAAATTGTACCCTAAGAGGTAGATCTTTTCTTCCCCTGTTCTTCCACCTAAAAAGATCCATCTAAGTGAGGTTTGCAAAAATATTCCTTAAAAGGTTATCTAAATGATCAGGATGATAATAAGAAATTATTTTTCAAGCACTTGACTAAGTGCTTTGAATGATTATTTCATTTGATCATCACAGTAAAACTGGTACTGTACTCTCTGCTTATGCACAGCTCTATCTAAAATACCTTGAACCGAATAGAATAGTAAAAATGTTGGTCTTCTCTCAGCATATTGTCCTCCCTAGCATATCTTTCAGTTATTAGAACAAGATAATGATTCACTGAATGCTCAACCTACAGAAGCATCTTTAAAGACATTCTATCCTAACACCCTCATTTCACAGATGGCATTTGCAAGGAGCTAGGCACTCCTGCCACAAAGAGTGTGATCAGCAACTTGCATGATTTCCACAACCACTCCCTTCGTTGACCTTGCAATCTAAGCACAGCATCTGAGAAGCATATAAAATAGACAGCAGTCAAACTATGAGTGACATTATTGTATAAATTTAAAATGATGAGTGAATAGCAACTGGCGAAGCCACCAGTAAATAATATTTCAGAAAGTATGGAGGCAGAAATAGTGACCTAATTTAATAGCTAACAAATGCCATCTTGAGAGCCAGCTCCTTTGGGCTACCACCAGCCAAGAAGGAGTACATCAACAATTAGACCAAATAGTGATAAATGAGAACTGATTATCTAGTTAGGGTTATTGAAAATTAACATTTTTTCTTAGTTCTATCAGGTTCATTAGATACATAGCTGGTTTTCTTTGAGTACAGTCATGCACCACATAATAACATTTTCTTCAATGACAGACTACATACACAACAGTGATCCCATAAGATTAGTACCATATAGCTCAGGTGTGCAGTAGGCTATACCACCTACGTTTGTGTGAGTAAACTCTATGATATTAGCACAATCATGAAATCACCTAACCACGCATTTCTCAGAACATATCCCTGTCATTAAGCAACACATTACTGTGTAACAGTCCCTCTCCAAATCACAAATGATAGATCTGAAATGATCTACTTTTGGTAGGTGGAAAAATGCCCTGAATTAGGAACCAGTCTAGAGGGAAGCAAGGGGCATCAACATTAATTTATATAAAGATAACCTAGAGTCATAAAATCCTACCTAAGAAGAATATGTTTGCAAGTTTTTGGGTCCCTTTTTTAGTATCTATAGCAATGATTGCATAGATTTGTGCTTCCTCACGTGTATTTGTGGGGGACTCGAATTGGCCACTGCAAGATATGTCTCTTTGGCATAAGGATTACTTTGGGCTGGTTACTTTTAAAAACTGCAGACAGGAAAGAAACTCTGAAAAGTAGAATTTACTTATCCTTTGTTAAGAGACATTTACATTGTAAAGGAAATCTCCATCTGTAAAGGTGTCTCCCTCTCTGTACCAGGAAGGAGGGATGACCTTATCTCTAGAAACTCTTATCAATGTAGAAGGCAAAGACTCAAGTCTGCATAATAACCTGACTCTTATTTACTCTACTTGTGTGATAATCTCCCATGACTGACTCCCCCCACCCCCAACATTCTCCTTTGCCTTTAGCTGAAGATGATATTTAAGGTGGTGGCTTCAGCCATTTTAGCAAGTTGCTCAGGTTGCCTGAGCCTCTCCCATGTATACATGTTATAAAGCTTTGTTTCAATTTCTCCTCTTATTCTGTCTCAGGTGAATTTAATTTGTTCTCCAGCCAGAAGAACCCAGAGCAAGTAGAGGAAATATCTTCCTCCCCTACATATTCAAAGCTTTGAAAACAAAGTTGAGGATGTCAATAGGTTTTATTTAATAGATTATATCACAGTGCATAAATATAAAACCATGGAAGTAAATGTAAGAAGGGATGAAAGACTTCCAAAGGAGGTGGAGTTTAAACTGGACTTCTTATTTGGAAAAAAAAAGAAAGATAATTTGGGGTGATAGGAAGATATGAAGAAGGTAGAGCCAAAAAAAAAAAAAAATACTTAGAGGATTGTGAATAGATCAGTTTGGCTGTTGTACAGAACTAGAGGAATATAAAAACATGACGGATGTGACGGCAAGAATGAAAACCTGAAGTGGCATTGGAAACCTCCTAAAAAATGTATTAGATTAATCACACAATGATCACTGTACTTTTGAATAATGTTAATTTGACAGTGTTCATGGGAGAAACAAAAGAGAGAAAAGATGGACTATAACAAGATCAGTCAGGAGGTTCTTGTAGTTATGATAAATCACAGAGCCATACATGAAACTAATGAAATATTGAATTCAATATTCAACTCAGCCTCAGTTTCCTGAGACTCTGTGCCTTTGAAAGTTCCAGAAGGTGTGCAATATCTTGGATGTCCATATTCACTTGAGGGACTCATATAGGAAGGATGTAAAGAATGTGATCATGAACACAAAAGATATGTTTGACATGGGTAAATGTGGCTGGTGCAAAATAGATTTTTGGTAACAGCAAATATAACTGTAGAAGAAAACTAGGCTTGCCAGATAAGTATCAGCTAACAATAAATGCAATGATGAAAATAAGCACATTTGCCATGCATTCCTCTTTTTAAAGCACAATATAAGATATCTGTTTGGTTGGTAGTTTTTCTCCCACTTCAGTTTATAATACCGTTCTGCCACTTCCCTCCAAAATTATAAGACACATAAAATGGAGCGATCATTCTGGCATCCTAGGATATTTGTTCAAGAACCACAGACACTAAAGGTTTTGACTACAAAGTATGTAGTTCAGAGCAAGCCAGCTCATTTTATGGGAGGCACACAGATTTCCTGCAGAATGGCTTCAGCATCCCCAGGCCACTGTGTCCTATAAGAGCCCCAAGCTATGTTTTGGGCAGTTTAACCAATTAAAAAGTAAAGGAACTGCCCAGAGGCTGGTGTTCTGCAGTCATCTCTCAAGTATGATATAACAAGGTCTTTAAAGAATACACTATGATTCTTCCCTCTTTGGTCTTCAATGCAAAGTTTCTCATTTGAAAAGTCTAAGGCTCTGTACTTAAAACCATGTGAGATCAAAAAGTTTGAATTCCCTGATATTCTCTGTTTATCAGTGATAAACTTTGATTGCCCACTTTTCATCTTTATAAAGCATTTGGATGGTGGGTCATCATGTTATTAACACCAGGAGCTTTTTCTTAGGGATTGAAAGGAACTTAAGAGCTTCCATTTTCTCACGTCCTCAACTTCTTCCATGAACTCTATTTTATATGTAGAGTTAAGGAGAGTATTATCTTCCTAGAATGAGGAATACAGAGACAAATTAATGTTTACAAGAAAATGAGAAGATGCTGGGGAAAAAGAATAAGAAGCACAATAGGCAACTGCTGATTCCCTTCTCCTGCTTTCTTGAGATATATAGTTATGATCACTTGGGAGTTTCCTACTGGAGCAACCCACAGTCATGCATCCCTTACCCTAAGTTTCTCTCTACTTGAAGTGGGAAGAAGGATGAGCCACTTTTCATAGAACTTTGCCTAAAAACAGGCTAGGTCTAACTGGGGACCTGTACATATAAAGGGATGCAAACATTCAATTTTCCACTAAATCACGAAAATGAAGTAGACCTAAAAGACACTAAGACGTTAGGACAAAATTTAGATTTTTCAAAGATTATCACTGAAACCCAAGTCCAGAATTCACAGATTCCATCACACGCTTTGAGAATATAAATGGGTTGAGAAGGGAGAGGAAGAGAGACAATTATAGAGAAATTTCCTAGACATTTCTGTTCACATGCTGTGAATAAATCACAAAGGGAGAGGAGATTCTCCCCTCTTTACTTCAAACTTGGTGAGGAGAGCTTTTGTGGGATAACTGGGAAAGTTTGAGCACCTTTTTCTGCAAGTGAGAGAGAGAGAAAGCTGGTTCTGATAGATGTTTGAGAAAGCAAAATCATCCTTGTCAGCAGGTTGGAGGTGGACGTCCTGGGATTTGCCTACACCCTTAGAATTTGTTAAGAAAAGGATGCATGTTCTACATAACACAGATAAGGGACATGTGGGAAAGAGGCTTCACTAGGCCATCTGTCTAATAGAGCCATGGGAAGAAACAGCAAGAAGCTGTAGATGAATTTTATATTCCTGAACACTGAGGAAGGAATCACAAGTCATCATCATAGAAGTGGTTTTGCCTAGGTCAAAAAATTTCAAGAAAACATTCCACAGCAGTGGTCATCTCCAAAGAGCCCATGAATTTGCTGTTGGGAAAAATCAATGTGGTGAACAGATTGGTGCTTACTAGAAGGGAAAAGGGTAGGGGAAGGACGAAAGGGGTGAACGAGCATATATGTATGGTGATGTATGGAAACTAGACATTTGTTGGTGAACACGATTCAGTCTACACAGAAGTCGAAATATAAATGATGCACACCTGATGAAATTTATATAGTGTTATAAACCTATGTGACCTCAATAAAATAAATAAATAATAAAAAAGTTAAAAAAAAATCAATTCCACAGAGGAGGAAGAGGTTCGAAGATGATAAAATTCAGGCATGCCCTTTCCTATACTCTTATCACTGTGAATACTTTAGACTCACTTTTCATTAATACATTGCATTTAATATTTAATCAATGGTTTACGACACTTTGCAGTACTATATTACATTTTTCCAATTGAGAAATTTTATCTGATGGTTTTCACTAGGGACAGAAGAAATTTGTCCATACTAAATATATCTTAAAGAAACGGCAAAAGACAAAAATGAAGCTGCATTTTTGTATTGCCCTGTGTTTTGCTTCTTAGCATCCTGGTTGCACATATAGATTTCTACATACACTTACTTTCTAACCTGTGAGTAGAAAAATTGAGCTAAATAGTTTGAAAAACTCAAGGCAACACACTCCAACATAATTGGTAGCTACCTATATAATACATAACTTTGACTTAAGAAATGTCTGCTTTTATCTGGGAAGTTTTTTCTATTTGAGAGAAGACATAACTTCAAGAGTGGTACTCTTGGAGTCCTGAGGAAAGAGAGAAAGTTGCTGTAGTAGATCGAAGAATGATTCCAATTCATCTCTCATCCCTATATCCATGCCTTTTTCCATATAATTTTTTTGTCCTGAGGAAGATTGTCTCTGAGCTAACATCTGAGCCAATCTTCCTCGATTTTGTATATGGGGCACTGCAACAGCATGGCTTGATAAGTGGTGTGTAGGTCCATGCCCAGCACATGAACCTGCAAACCCAAGGCTGCCAAAACAGAGTGTGAAAACTTAACCACTACACCACCAGGCCAACCCCTCCAAAACTAAGGACTCAACCATGCTATTTGCTTGAGTCAATAAAATGAGACAGAGAGATAATGTGAAAGTTCTGAGCCAAGGCCTCAAGTGCGCATGTGTCTTTCTGCTTGCTTTCTTGTGCTTCTGCCATTATGGAGAAAACAAACTTATGCTAGTCTTTGGGAGGATGAGAGACATGTAGAGCAAAGCTGAGTCATCCAGTCATTTCCAGACAAGGCCAATCTAGATAAGCCAACAGACTTCCAACCCCTTGACATGTGATCAAACCCAGTTCAGGTCAGCAGAGCCTCTGACCAACACACAGATGACCCAAGACACGGAGCCATAAGCGTGTATGTTCTTTGCCACTAAATATTTGTGGCTACTTGTCACACATCATTATTATGACAATAGATAGGTGGTATATCTGCCTATTCAACCAAACAAAAGAATCCACTCAGGCTATTCAGAGATGGTAGTGGTCACAGCTAGATGGCTCTGATATCTAAGACACATGATGCTCTGTACACAGACTCGTGGAGTTTCTTCCATTTCATTTAAATACAAACTAATATGAGAACATCGTGTCATTAGCTACTTGTTATCTATGTATGGATAAATTTGCTACTAAACTACTACACTTACACCTGGAATCCTGAGCATTGGTCACAACTGGAGTCTTGATGAAGAGTTATAAAACAAGATGGCACAAAGGCTGTATGATGGTGAGCTTATCTCCATGCTTTTAATCAAAGAATAAGAAAGCCTGTGGCAGGGATATGATGTTTGCAAAGGCAAATTTTCCATGAAGAAATAACAGGTAAGCTCCAGGGTTCATCACTTGGATGGATGTTCCCAAACACCAGAAAGGGCCCTTAGCAATGCATTCACGTAACTTTATTTTTTTTTAATTTTCAAATATGAGTGTGATAGCCAGTCTCTAAAATGACCCCCAGTGATGCTCACCTCCCAGCATTCATGTCCTTGTGTAGTGCCCTCCCACAATGAATAGAGCTGACCTGTATAACCAATAAGATATGGAGAAAATGATAGAATGTGACTTTTGAGACTAAGTCGTAGAAAACATTCTGGCTTCCACCTTGTTCTGTCTTGGCTTCCTTGTTCTAGAGGAAGCCAGCAGTAATATCATGAGTACACTCATGTAGCCCTATGGAGAGGTCCATGTGGCCAGAACCACTCGGCTAATCCACTCTATATGAAAAATTAATTAATTAATTAAAAAGTTTGTGAAATAATAAATTCTTGTTATGGTGAAATAATAAATGTGCATGAAATAATAAATACTTATTGTTGTTTAAGCCACTAAATTTTGGTGTAATTTGTTATACAGCTAGTGTAACACACTAATACAATGAGACCTTTTTTTAATTTTATTTTTCCTAAAATGTCCCCTAAATTGTACAAGCACCAGGTCCCACAAAACCTGGCTCTTACCCCTAAATGTCTGCATGGCTATCTCTCCCCAAAAGATTGTCATGCAACTGATTCTTGAATTATGGCTACTCCTACTGCCTGGGATGATATATCACCTTTCAAGATTACAAAAGAAAAAACACAGTAAAGGACTTTTTGGAAGTCATCAGCTCTGAGAGATGGGGGACATTCTATGATCCAGATGTCTCTTGCCTAAGTTTCGCTTGGTGAGGCTTCATTCAAAGACAATCTGGAAACCTTACTGAATCTGGAAACCTAAGTGAAAACCTTAGTGTTTGTTTTGGTTTTTTTTCTCAACAGCAGAGTTGCCACGGCCTTACATATGTGAAGCCTAAAAGGAGGTTTTAAAAGAAAATAAATTTAGGTTGTATTTCTGTAATCTGAACATTCCCTTATTAATATATCTTCCGATATTTAGAATGGAAAGAAGAAATCACACAAATAACCATGAAAAGAAAAGCAATGAATAACCCAGGGCTTAATAAGGAAACTGAGCAGAAAGAAGCAAGATGGAAAAGAACACTAAAATGCTCATTTTTAAATTAAGTAGGTCATAAATTTCTCAACTTTTAAAAGTTGGGATGTCCAGGGAAAAATGCATGTATGTGTGTATTTAGACAGGGAGAAAAAGAAAGAAAGAGAGAGAGACATAAATAATATAGTAATATGTTTATAAATGTACATATATACATATTTGTGTGCTTATATAGAAAAAAGTAATGTATTAGTGTTTATTATGTGTACAGAAGCATTCTTAATACATGTATCTATTTATCCAACAGTTATTGAGCACCTACAATGTATCCAATGTTGATACACCAAGACATAGTTCTCTGTCTACAAGAATACAGTATGGAGGATAATAAGTAAGTAAATCACACATATTCTGAAAGACAGACAAGTGAATCTGATTGAATGCTGTGTTGGACAGGAATGTTTAGCATATTCTGGAAGTTAAGAGGAACTTCAGACACTGGAGTTACTAGAGGAGGTTAGGCTTGAGCTAAAATCTTTAGGGGCCAGTTAACTAGATGAGAAAGAGGATGATATGCATCCCAAGTCATAAAGGGAAGAGGCTGAGTGAAGCAAGAAGGCTTCAGCAGCATGCAGCACTCCAGTAAATCTATGGGTAAGTACGTCTGGCTGGCATGAAGGGTGTGAGAGCAGGAATGGTAGATGGGTTATGGGGAGGAATGATAGCAAGACCCATGTGATCAAGGGCTTTTTACGGTAAGTTAAAGATTTAAGCATATTTCTGTAGGTATGAAGGAGTTTAACAGTGGCTAGATATAATCTTTTATTCTTTGAAAAGATCATTTTGGCACCATGTAGAGAACATACTGGAGAAAAGCCAGTCAAGAGACAAGGTGGCCTGCAGGCGGAAAGGGGTGAGCCTGTGGACCTAATCCAGAAAGAAAGGTAATCAAAGTGTAAAGTAAAATAATAAAAGTAGGACTCTTCAAAAGGAGGAATAGAATCAAGAGTGTTCCAGCCCATCAACTTTTTAAAAGTTAAACATATATTTTATAACAATTATATAAATGATGCATGCGTAATTTATTTCTCCATATAATTACCAAGAGAGAACATACAAAAATTAAAAGTGCTGTGATAATCTGGGGAGAGTATTGGTTTATTGTTTTATGAAAGTATACTTTTTTCCCTTTGCACTTAAAATATAATAAAGCTTATAGCTTGGTTTGGTAACACCAGGCTCCTCAAAATAAAGTCTATACATCTGAATCAGTCTATAACACTGTTACTTTAGTGTTTAAATCACAGACTGAGAGACTTGTTAGCGGAAAGTGTATTTAGTGCAAATGGAAGAATAACTTAAGAGTGGGATCAATGATAGGACTATTGAGCCCAGCAGGAAAACCATTGTTTAGAAACAATAATCACGGGGTTTACCAGATCACATTGTTGAAAACTTTATTTTTGCTTCTACTTAGGCACTAGAAATAAGAGTCTACAGGAGGAAATACAAACATAAGCAGAAAACCTGAATGGACAAATGGCACTTTTTAGGAAGCAGACAGAAGTTTCTTACTAAAGAAAAGATAAAAGGTGACTTTGAAGCTTCCTGAGAAGACTTTATGCACAAAGCTCACAGAGGTCTCCAAGCTACAGATAAATGCTGGCTCTGATACTAAGAAAGATATATTCAGGTCCAGACACAGTAATGCAGAGCTATGCAAAACAATAACCAATAATGGCTGAAAATTAGTGGGAAAAGTCTTTGGTTTTATATAGGTTTTTTTTCATTCTTGCTCAAAATTAGATGTCATCTTTCTTTTTTTTTTTTCCTTTTTGTGGAAGATTAGCCCTGAGCTAACATCTGCTGCCAATTTTCCTCTTTTTGCTGAGGAAGACTGTTAGCCCTGAGCTAACATCCGTGTCCATCTTCCTCTACTTTATATGTGGGATGCCTACCACAGCATGGGTTTTTGCCAAGCGGTGCCATGTCCGCACCCGGGATCTGAACCGGCAAACTCCAGGCTGCCGAAGTGGAATGTGTGCACTTAACTGCTGCACCTCCGGGCAGCCCCAGATGTCATCTTTTTAAAATATAGCTAATATTTATTTTTTAATGAACCTCCCCATGAGTTTCCTGGCCATTAAGCTCACAAAATCATAATCAAGGAAGTCCCATCCTTCTGATGAATACTGTATTCTAGTATCAGAAAAGAAAAAACGAATGGACTTTTAACCTTACAGATCAAATATACAGTAGTGACACATATCACAAACTGGGCAATTATCAAGGATATTCTTAAGCATAAGTTGAAGACTTTGGGTAAAATTTTCTACTGAATAGAAAATGTCAAAGAATGCTATATGACTACTAAGAACACAGATTCATGGAGTTTTAAAACATCCATATAAAGTAGGCAAGATTGGTTTAAGGATAAAGAGGAAAATGGATATTATTCCTTTTTTCAGCAAATATTTGCTGGACACCTACTATGCTGCAAGCATTGTTCCAGACATTTGAGATATGTTAGTGACTCAACTATATGAAGATCACGCCCTCATGGAGTTTATAGTTGCATTAGTTTCCTGTGGCTGCTGTAACAAATTACCTCCAACTTGGTGGCTTAAAAGAACAGAAATTTATTTTGTCACAGTTCTAAAGGCAGAAGTCTGAAATCAGTATCACTTGACTGAAGTCAGGGTCTGCAAGGCCTCTTTCCATCTCGAAGTTCTAGAAGAGAATCTTTCCTTGCCTTTTCCAGCTTCTGGTGGCTACAGGCATTCCTTCACTTGTGCCCACATCACTCCAGTCTCGTCCTCCGTGGTCACATTGCCTTCTCCTCTGCTATCTGTCTGCCAGACCTCCATCTGCTTCTCTCTTATAATGACACGTGATTGTACTTAGAGCCCACAAAGATAATCCAAGATAATCCTCCTTCTCGAGATCTCTAACTTGATCATATCTACAAGGACCCTTTCTCCAAATAAGGTAACATTTACAGATTCCTGTCATTAGGATCTGCTATTTTTCAAAGCCATTATTTAGCCTACTACCATTATTCAGCCTACTACCATTATTCAGCCTTACATCGCAGCAGAGACAGACAATTTACAAAGTGATAAAGAAGTGATATAGTAGGCTAGAGGTGAGAAGTGATATAGGAGAAAGAAAAATTAGAATATGGTATGGGGACCAGTAGTTCAAAGAGTTGGGATATAGGTGGAGAAGTTGTTGTTTAAAGTACTCTCTCTGGATAATTTCCATTGAGTAAAGGAAAGGAGATAAGGGAGTAAATTACATGGATATAGGCAGAAAGAGCTCCTAAGCTGGAGCCAAGTCATAAAGGAGGAGCCTGCCTGTAGTGTTCTTAGAGCAAACAGCAAAGAGGCCAATGTGGCTGGAGAGGAGAAAATGATGGAAAGAGCAGGGAGAAAGCTTAGCAAGATAAAGAAAGGCCAGAACTCATAGAGCCTTGCAGGCTATTGTAAGGACTCTCACTTTTACTCTGAGTAAAATAGAGAGACTTTCAGAGTTTTGACCAGACACATGTCCATTTTAAATTTCACTTTGGCTGCTATATTAAAAACAGATTGTAAAGGGCAAGAGAAGATGCAGAGGGGCCTCTAACGCACTTTCCAGTAATTTAGGTGAGCAATGATGGTGGTTAAGACCACTGTGGTGAGAATTCTAGATACATTCTGAAGTTAGAGCCAAGGTTATTTCCTGATAAGTTGGATATGGAGGATGAAAGAGAGGAATCAAGGGTGGCTCCTAGGTTTTGACCCCTGACAACTGGAAGGATGGAGTTGCCATTAACTGAAATGGACAAGGCATCAAATGAGACAGATTTGGCGGGAGGAGATTAGAGTTCAATTTTAGACAGGATAGATGTGAGGTGTTGATCAGAAATAATGTGATGATTTCAAGGAGGCATGTGACAACAAGAAGCAGGAAAACGTTATAAGCTGGGAACATAAATTTGTAAATCATCTAGATTTTACAAATAGTACTAAAAGGTATGAAACCAAATGAGCTCTCAACAATGATAGAGAAGCAGAAGGAGATGGAGAAGACAAGAGGTCCAAGGACTGAGACAAAGGCATCCTAATATTAAGATGTCAGGGAAAAGCAGAGGTATGAGAGAAGACACAGAAAGATTGACCAGGAAAGTAGAAGGAAGACAAGAAAGTATGAAGCCTTGGAAGTCAAGGGAAGAAAGACGTTCAAAGAGGAAGAAATAAGTTAGTCAATGCTGGTGATGGGTCAAGTAAGTTGACAGGGGAGACTGCATCTTAGGATTTAGAAGAAGGTACCATACATGAACTATACAGGAGCATTTTGGGGAGGAGTTTGAGGCAAAAAGCTGATTGCAAGTTTAAAAGACTTTCTGAGCGTGTGTCAGCAATCATTCTACTAATCCATTCTACAATGGCATCTGAGCAGAAGATAATAACTCATTTGCTGTGAAGTTTATAATTTGCCTCTTTAGGTAGTTCTAAGGGAAAGAGCTAAGAGGCTCTTTTCAAGTTAAAGTTCATATGTTTCTTGTGATTTTCCAGATGTTTGATTTATTTTCTACTTCCCTACCAGCATAAGGATCATCTGACTTGACGCCTTGCTCTACAAACACAGCTGTATGAATTTGAACACTGATGAGAGATTCACCCTCATGGAGGCATTGTTGAGTGTCACTTCCTTACCCTGGCATAGATAGCCCATCCATAGTGAATAGAACAATGAGAGTATAATTATATTTATCTCAGGCAGAACAGAGTCTGATGAGGATATTTTGGAATAACTCCACAGAATAGAAAAATATTCTGATTTCTTTCTGACATACACAAAAATGTATGGAGACAGGAACAATGGTAGAATGGGTAATTTTGACAGTCTTTCTTATCTTTTTCTTTCTGGCAGAGCAACAGTTATTTTTCAGTGTAGTAATCGCCTGTCTTAAGACTGAAGATGAAAACCCTTTATGAACTGTTTAATGCCATCTTTTCCATAGAAGATTTCAAGCTACCTAAAACAATATATAGTAATTCTATGGGGGAAAATTATAAAAATAATCTGGACCAGATAAAATGTCAAATATGAAGGCATTACTAGTGGAAATATTTAACTGTAGTTATGGAGGCCACAAGGAAATGCATAGTTATTATAGGTGTCCTGAAATCTTTCTTCAAGATTGCTTAAGTCTAACAATAAAAGGGCAGGAGTTTCTGGGGATTCCCTGTTCCTAATTAAGGTAAAGGGATGGTAGAGTTGGTGTCTAATTGTAAACTTTTTGGAGACCAATCAAGGTTCTAATCTGAATAAATAGTTACCACACCTTCAAATGGAACTAGAACTTTTTCTTAAAAGAAAGTTCTGGAGGCCCAGCCCCATGGCCAAGTGAGTAAAGTTCCACACACTCTACTTTGGCAGCCCAGGTTCATGGGTTCTGATCCCAGGCTTGGACCTACTCCACTCACCAGCCATGCTGTGGCAGTGTCCCACATATAAAGCAATAGAGGAAGATTGGCACAGGTGTTAGCTCAGGGCTAATCTTTCTCAAGCAAAAAAGAGCAAGATTGGCAATGGATGTTAGCTCAGGGTGAATCTTCCTCAGCAAAAATAAAAAACCAGAAAGTTCGGGAACATCAAATAAATATTCACAGTGCCCAAATTCTTCATAGATCATAGACAAAATGAATTTTTATTGTTCTTTTTAAATAGTTAGTATGCAATGTTGATGCATATGAAAGAATATATGTGATTTATATGTCAGTTATAAAGCATAATAATAAAATGACCATCCATGAACACACTACTCACTTTATGAGCTAGAACATTAACCATACCATTGAATCGACCTATGTGATTTTACCTTACCCAATGTCCCCAGTCTCACAAGAGGTGAATTGTTTTTGCTTTTTCCATGCAGGTAGGAGTATAAATTGAAACTACTGCTTTGGAAAACAATTTTGCATTATTTCATGAAGTTAAATCTGAGTATACTTCATAAGACTCTTTAATTCCACTCCTGAGTCTATACCCAGGTGCAAACTGGAGATATGCAAGGGCGTTCAGTTAACCAATGCTGACACTTCGGTGTTCACTTCTTCATCATTTCTATATTTATGCAAACTCACAATAACATATATTTTATTACGTTAATTTACTTAAAAAACAAGAATGTTATTATGTAAGAGTCTCAAAAATTATTAACATGTAAATATTTTCAATATAAAAAGGTGGTTTTGATCAGTTTCTACTTTATTAACCACCCTCAAGGGAAAGACTGTGAAGCTGAATCAGAGGATGGGAAGAGATTGACTGGAACAGTGAGACTGTAGGTGGAGAGGAAGGACTCACAGAAAAGATTAGCCACTGCATTTAAACAAGAGCTGGAATAATGAGAGAGGAGAAGCGGTGTAGGAGTGGTGAAAATTCTTAGATTTAGATAAATGACAACCTCCAGGCTTATTAGGGACTGTTACCGTGGGCTACAAATTTGACTCCTTTTAACGTTTGGGAGAGAAACAGTTAAAGCACAGATTTTATTATTTGTTTTTGGCTTTGGTTGTTTTGACTATGATTCTTGGACTATTCTAGGTACTGGATCATGTAGGTTCAAGATCCATAAAAGTTACATACACATAATTATTAGCTTTTTTTCAGTTGACAATCTTTTGTTTTACATGACATGAACATCTTTCCCAAATCAACACAAAGAGCTATAACTCATTATTTTCAATGACTACATAATATTGAAAAATACCAATGTACCAAAGCATTCACCACCACTCCTCTATTGGTAAAACTTAAAATAAATCAATAATATTCAATGCTGGAGAAGTTTTCCCAGAATCAGTGCTTTTATACTTTGCTGGTGAGAATTTTAAATACCACAAATCTTTTGGAGGGAAAGCTGGGAATTTCCATCCTGTCCATTTCTACCCTGTCAATAATATATACAAGGAAACAGATCATTGCACTGTTTGCGTAGTAAATAAGTTTCTATGAACAGACATTTTTCTGCAAATCATTATAGGTTTGGAAGTATCATTTTACATTTTTAGTTGCTTCTTATTCTGGATATATATGAAGCAATGGCATATGTTTCATTCCTGTGATTCATAGGGTCAAGGACAACATCTGTTCCATTTCTACTGTGGAACACTAAGTTCCACCCATCAGCACAGGAGGTGGCTTAATTAATATTATTTGGAAATAAAGATAATGAAGCACACAGCAACCCTCCCTTCATCTGACAGTGATTCCATCTCCTTAATTGTGCATGAAGGAAATTCATTACATTTTCATGCTTTTTCTGAAGCAATGCTTAATTACAACTTAGAATGCAAAACTGAAAGTTACAAGGGATGTTTCATGAGAACCAAATTCTCCTTCCAATCATCCAAGCTTTAAAAATCCTGAGGTCTTTGTTAGAAATGTTAGTTTTGTTGAAAGTTAATTTCATAAGGAAAGTGAAATAACTTAGTTATAAAACTTACCAATGTATTTTTTTCCATGAATTTTAAAATGGCTGCTCAAGCTTTTGCCTTATGGTTGTCATTCTTACACATCCTTGCTATCTTCCGAAATTGGAGTATGCCTTTCTCTCCAACTTTAATGAATCTGATTTCCATGTGAGCTCATTGGAGTCTTTCTTTGTTCCCCCATACTGCCCTCTTCAGGTACTTTATATAGTTTTGTCCAAATAATGTGTGTTTTATATCGATTATATAGAAAGCTTTATCTAGATGAAGACTCTCCATCCTATTGAGCTGAAGGAATCAATGACAAAGTTGAGGAAAAAGATCTTGATCTAGTCAAGTTCTGATTCTTTTACCCGCTGGATCAAAGGGCTCCCAGTAGATAAATAAGAGCTACCTACAGGTGGATAAAGATACAAGTAGTGCTGTTATGTTGAAGAAACATTTTCTCAAATTAAAGGGTTAAAAGTTGTAATTGCAATAAATATCTCAAAGAAAGCTTAGTTTAGCAATATAGCCAAGGTTGTTTGTTTTGCCCATTCATCCATTTATTCATTCACCCAGTTAAAAAATATAACCATTTGTTACTATGTTCTTGACCCTGTGTGTGTAAGAAGTGAATCACATTGTAAGGAAAATAGACATGAACATATAGGAAAAAGAGAAGGAAAAGGGAGGGCGAGGGAGGGAGAAGAGAGGAAAAGGACAGAAGAGAAGAGAAGGAAAGACTACCAAGATGTTAGGTGATATAATAGGCCTGTAGACAGGGTACCGTGGAAGCAGAGAGGTAAAAAAACAGGGAAGATTTAGATAACAGAAGAAAATTGATTGATGAAGGGTCTTCTTCAGGTGAAGAAAGGAGTGGAATAAACCTCTGTAGAAGATAATGTTGCCATTCAGGTGTGATTTCTCCATTTTCTTTGTTAAAAGGATAATTGACAGAATGGGCTCAGGTGTGACCCACAGCTGAGAAGAATCTGGTCAAGTCCATCACCCAGCATGTGTGGAGCCATCCACCTGACCCTCCTTGGAGAAGTGTGTAGCTTCTTCTAAATAAACGGGACTCACTCTAGTGAAATGATTCCCTTCAGGCAGCCAGCCCAGATCACTGACTTTTACCACCATTACACAGTCTGAGAAACACTCTTCCTGCCCATGTCTCACAACATTCAGGCAGGGAGAACACTGCAGTGGCAGAGGAAGAGCGTGGGGTGAGAAAACGTACTGGAAATTTGTTTAAATGGTTTTTTCTATATTGTGTCTTCCCCTCATTAAAAATAGTCACATAGGAGAAAATTTAGATCGAGCATGAAATGACTCTTTGTTCCGTTGTTAAAATCTAAGTGTCTTAGAAATGGAGAAAAAGTCAAGTGTTTTAATATTGTTGAGGGAAGCATAGTAGGAGGGAAAAGAGGAAAAGGGCAACACAGAAAACAATTTCTCTTAATGTCCTGGAAAGAGAAGAGAAGGGAGTCTGTTACCTTGAGCAGCAGAAGCCTGGGTACCACTTCAAGGTATTACCCAAGAAATCAGCAAGGTCTCAAAGAAGACAGCAGAATTATGGTGAATTCCCAGCTTCAGCAATGATCTCTGCACTCCATACTTGCCCCAGAGAATTAGGCTAATGGATTTCAAAACTCCATCACAGGCTGACACAATAAGGATCATCAACAACAGAAATTCACAGATTCTGATGTTACCTTTTTAGTGTGAGTGTGGGGGCGACAGTAATAAATTCATGGATGGAATTTCTCATTATTTCATTAACTGTCAATTTGGTTTCAGCATTTACTGGATATAAAATAAATATTAAAATACTTTTTGTACACTTTAGTTGTTAGGAAGCTAATTTACCCCAATTAAATTACATGAGGCAAAATTTCAGAGAGCAGTTTGTATTTTATCCTTTGCATTGTATTTTCACAGAAGCCTCTTGAGTTCCTGACCCTAGGCAGCCTTTACAAAATAAAATGTACTTTGTGTATAATGAGATAAAAAAGGGAGAAAATACAGAAGGTAATAGTCCATCTGCAATTACTCCTAGAAAATAAATCAAAGTATATATTTTACTGATAGCGGGAATCACTGGAATGATTTTAAGACCCGTGATAAGTATAATGAAAGCTACAGATGGTCAGGACCCCATATACTTGAATCCTCAATCGATCCTGCAAGGTTGTCTAGGGAGAATGCAGGAAAAAATTTTTTAGGCAAATAAATAGTCACATGCCACATAACAACATTTCAGTCAACAATGGACCAAACATACAACAGTGGTCCCATAAAATTAGTATCATGTAGCCTAGGTGTGTTGCAGGCTGTACCATTTGAATTTGCGTAAGTACACTCTATGTTTGCACAATGACAAAATCACCTAATAGCACATTTCTCAGAACATATCCCCATCATTAAGTGATGCATGACTATAGTTTACTGCAATGTATGGCTCTGACCCCAAACTTCTCTGTCATCTTCTGAACATGTGTAATCATGAGGAACACTTTCTGCCTTATCGCTTCTCCTGTGGCATTACTGCTGTGCATTCAGGGTCCAATGCCACCACTAGACTCTGCTTTCTTGGATGACCAGTACCATGACTTGTACATATTTGCTTCCCTAGTACTTCATATAAACATCCAGTATATGTTTATAGCATTTAATTTAATTGAAATTTTATGAAGCTGAAATCGCCCACTTGACTGCAATGAAGAAACATGGCTTTTCCTCACGTCTCTTCCCCAAACCCATTGATCAGCCTTGCTCAGAACATTTAAGTTCTCATCTCTAAGTCGACTTCCATGAAGAAGAAGCCTTGGGGAACAACATTTAAGGTCATCTCAAAGTTTCTTCTAAGAAATTTGTTTTATTTTTACCATCTTTTGAGAATTCAGACTACCATCAAACCTCTTTTGAATTACTTTGCAGCCAAGTTCTCATCAGCCAGCTTGTTAGATCAGTTCTGCTGTGGAGTGCCTCAAGTCTTAGGAAAGCTTAAAGACGTTTGATTAGCATCTCCATGTGGTTGTACCTCAGGCAACAAATCCTCTGAGGAGGACAAAACGACCTTAAACCAAGTCAATCTGGTCTCAGAAAGACTATAAGGTTAATTGAAGTCGTCTGTTTTGGTTGTTTGATTTTCATTCACGTTTAGTGTACACAGAAGCTGAGGCCCTGTTCTGTTTTGAGTCAAGTCCTCCATCTACTTTGGAGTGACTTTTACTGCTCTCTAGCTGAAAAGAGGGCCATACTGCATCTTTCTCTGACCCTGGAGAGCGGGCAACATGCTGTCTGCCCTAACAAGGAGACATGGGTACAAAGTGCCAGGAAGTTGCAACTCACGCACATAAATGGAGGGGGCAGAAGAAAGGAGGGTCCCACTGAGGTGCATCAGGGAGAAAAGTTCGAGGCCCAGAGTGTGTGTCCCTGTGCTGCAGATAAGATGCTTTCTCTGAGGAAGCACCTAGCTAAGAAGTATATTTTAGAAAAAGAGAGATAGACACTCTTTTCTTTAGAATAAAATCTCAGTGAAGAGGAGGAAAATGAAGATAATGGCGAACAGAAGTGTCCGATTCTGTTCACCATTATTCTTCCTGTTTACGGGGTTCCAGGAATGTTTTCCCCATTATCTTTTTAAAAAAAGATTCATAACCAAGAGGTCACAGAGTTTATTGTAATATTTAATATATGAATACTATGAAATTTAGCTTTATATATGGCAACCTAAACTATTTATGTCTTATACTGTTTCTTAGTACATAATCGGAAAAAAATTGTTGAACTTTAATAGAAAATCATGGGAGTGGGATAAAATTGCTTAATACAATATGTTTTGTATTGTTTTGTTTTAGTTAGATTCTTGGTATATAATTGGAAAATATATTTGTAAAACTTTAATAGGAAATGGTGCAGGAGGCCAGCCCCATGGCCAAGTGGTTAAGCTCGTGTCTGTTGCTTCAGCGGCCAGGTTTCACCAGTTCCGAGCCTAGGCTCAGACCCAGCACCATTCATCAAGCCATGCTGAGGTGGCATCCCACATAGCACAACCAGAAAGACCTACAACTAGAATATACAACTATGTACTGGGGGGCTTTGGGGAGAAGAAGAAGAAAAAAAATAAGATTGGCAACAGATATTAGCTCAGGTGCCAATCTTAAGAAAAAAAAAAAGGAATACTATAAAAGAAAAGAAAATGGTACAAGTGTGCTTTAATTAGATATCTTCTTTATTTTATTTTATTTTATATTTTTGAGGAAGATTAGCCCTGCGCTAACATCCCCTGCCAATCCTCCTCTTTTTGCTGAGGAAGACTGGCCCTAAGCTAACATCCGTGCCCATCTTCCTCTGCTTTATATGTGGGACACCTGCCACAGCATGGCTTGATAACCGGTGCCATGTCCGCACCCGGGATCCTAACCGGCGAACCCCGAGCCACCAAAGTGGAACGTGTGCACTTAACATTTAACCACTGTGCCACTGGGCCGGCCCTAGATATCTTCTTATCTTACTTGATGTTTGCCTCTACTCCTATTTGAAAACACTGCTTCTTGCTTGAGGAGAACAATGTGTATGATTCATCAGCAACAAAAATAGATACTTTATTGCAGAGTTTTTACTGCTGCATAACTGAAGCTGCAGTATGGATAAAAGAGAAACTAGCAAATTTGTTACCATTTTTAAGCTCTTAATATTATATTTTCTATTTAAAATTAAAGTTTTTATTACTGCTGTTTGTTTTCAAAGGAAGGGTGAATGTTGCAATTTACAGATGGTGGGTCTATAGATCAAAATTTTATTTTATATTTCAATAATTGCTAATGAACATGAATATCAAATAAAAGACCAGGTGTGACAGATACCCTTAAATTGATTCCACCTATAATGGAATGCAAGCAACCTTGTCTAGTTTCCCTATGTTGAGAGTGGAGATGAATTGTCATGGTTTAGAGTTTCAAAGGACCATATTTCTGATCCTTTATTGGTACATAATCTCAAATGGTAATGAATTGTTTGATTTCTATAGAATCCATTTTCTCAGAGGCACTTTATCATTATGTTTGATTTTAATCTAAAAACAGTATGGCAAAATATTCAACAAATACAGTAATTATAAGAATAAAATCACTGAAGTGATATAACAACGATCCTTAGGAGGTCACACTCTACATTGTTGTTAAGATTCTAAAGTTATTATTTTCTCAACTGTGAAGTTCCCAAGTGGAATTCAGGAGAGGCTGAAGGATTTTATGATGCTTATAAGTTGAGATGATGTAGTATGTACATAATATAAGATGATGCTCTACATTTTTTCTTAAAATGAATATGCATATTACTTTTCTGTTTTACTTTGTGAAAAATAAAACCAAAATGACTCGAAATAATTTCTAAGTATTAAAATTTAAAACCTCATCACTCTATAGATACTTCCACGTACCTGAATATTTAGCACTACAGACAAGAAAATGCCTACTGTTCAGGTTGCTATAGCAATTCTCCTGCACTCCATGAATTCCAACGACAGCAGGAGACAAGGAGATAGAAACAATGACACAATCACATAGCTTAAATTGGAGGTTGCTACCTCTTGAGAGTTGGCAAAGATTGAGGATTACATTAAATCTAATGCAAAACAATGTACACAAGGAGTCATTTTGCCAAAAACAACAACAAAATACTGTTCTTCATTGAATTTCAACTATAAGTTGGGCATGGTACTATGCACTGCTCATATCTCATTAGCTATGACAACAGTCCTCTGAGGTCAGTACTTATAATTTCTTCTTTTATAAAAAATGGAAACAGACTAACAAAGGTTAAGAAGCCTTCTGATGCATGTACACATAATAAATGGGAACGTTGGAACCTAATGGGAGTATGTGTGGACCTCAAACCTGTGTGACTACTCTTTTGCATAGGAGAATTGCTTATTAGCCTGCACAAATACTCCTGATGACAGTTTATCATACACTGCAGTCTCATAGGGCAATTCTGCTATTTCAGGGATAGGGTGTGGATTTTCCAAGTGCCCCGCCGTCCCACCATGAGGTCCCTCACCCACTCTGGATCTCCACCTGAGAACCTTCTGGACATGGCGTCAGTTGATAGTTGAGGTCAGAGAAGTTCTTCTCTTTTTTCTTATGGCATAAAAGCACACAACTGTCAATGCCCTGAGTATTCAAACTGGCCACAGATTTGTAAAAAAAGTATATTTTCCTAGGATTACTAAAAACAGGGATTAGAGTATTTTTCAGTTTTGATGCTAATAGTGATTAGATAAACGGTGGAGTATTTTTCAATTTTAATGCCTGGAGAAGTTGGTTAGGATTCTGACAGTTCTTTGCAGATCCTGAACAGTTTCATTTAAGAATTTCGGTAAAAACTAAGGTTAGATTAAGTAATGTCAATAAAAATAATTTAAAGAATTAAACACTTGTATACTGGTTTTTCCATTTCTGTCAGGCTTACTTTAATGTTGTATACTGTATAAATGTTAATTAGAAAGTTGAACAATAGGAGGTTTATTAAAGAATTTTATAATTATGTAACATGTATAACTGAAGAAAAGTAGCAACTGGTTTTGACTTAGTTGTCAAAACAATTCCAGCTTTTTGAATTGAGAAGTTTAAACAAAGATAGCACTATCATCTGGGAAACGTTTACCTAAATGGCAAGTCTAATAATACTTGCAAATGTATGTATGTCCTCATGTGTGCCAACCCTGTAAACGTACATCTATACTTGTAAAACGTTATTATATTTTTTTGGATTAATTTTACATTTAATATGACTTAAGAAAAAGGATTTTGATTTTTTAATTCTGGAAAGTTAACACAAAATAGGGAAAAGCAATAAATAAAACATTGTTAAGTAAATATTTGGCTTTATTTTTTTAAGGAGAATGCATTTATTGCTTCATCAGATTATTCTTATTGTACAAGTTCCTAAACCCTTCCTCCTGATTGTAGTGCGTGAAAATGTAGCCAAAGTAAATAGTAATAATGATGATCACAGCTAACATTTATTGAAAGCTTGCAATGTGTCAGAAACCACTAATCCATGTGAAGTGGATTATCTAATTTGGTCCTCAAAACAACCCTAAGAGGTACAAAAGCTCTAGTTTACAGATAAGGAAATTGAGTCAGGAAGAAGATAAGTAACTTGCCCAAGATCACATAGTTAGTACGTGGAGTTGGGATCTTAGGGGAGCCTGACTCCACAGACTGTGCTCTTGAAACAATGCTATTTTTGAATATTATGTGGAATGGTCAAGTTCACTTGCTCTGTCTTGGCAGCCCGGGGTTCACAGACAGACCTACATACTGATTATCAAGCCATGCTGTGGAGGTGTCCCACATACAAAATAGAGGAAGGTTGGCACAGATGTTAACTCAGGGCAAATTTTCCTCAACCAAAAAAAGGGAGAGAGACAGAAATAGAGACAGAGACAAGGTGAGACAAAGAAAGGGAAGGTGGGAGAGAGGAAGAGGAAAAGGGGGAGGAGAAAGATGAAGAGGAGATGAAAAAGCGAATAGGGTGAGAAATGAGGTTGCATTCTAAGCAGGATGATTAGTAAATGATCCTGAGGAGGTGATATTGACTAGAAGCCTGGAAAAGTGACAGAGCTAGCTATGAGAATATTTGAGAAAAGGCTGTTGAAGGTGGAATAGTTGTATAAGCCTATTTTCCACCTCTTCAAGGACAACACCTTCACCCCATTACAGCAAAACCCAAAACTTAGAGATCTAATATTTTCCCTGATTTCTAATCATTTCCTCATTTCCTTGCATCTAAGGATGAAAAAATCAGAAATCTCGTTGGCTCTTTTTCACATGAATATTTGTTAACTATTTATTTCTTAATATGAAATTATTGGCATTAATTTCCTTGTGGGTGTGCATGTGTTTCGTGGGTAATTTTTATCATTAATCTCTCTCTCTGCTTTCTCTTCTAGCCTTGGGGGCCACTGTTACAGCCTCCAAATGACCAAGACCCACACAATTCAGTGTCCCCTCAGGCGCCCTTCTCAGAAGAGAGCACAATTGTACAAGAACGCCCCTCAATGTTTCAGGAGAGAGATTACTCATACGCCAATACAGGGGAAATTTGGTGCTAATTTTAGATAGTTCAGTACATTTTAAAACTCTTTTTTTATATTTTTGAGGCAGAATTACATACATAAAAATACCCGTATCTTAAATGTACATTTTGATGTTTTGACAATGTATAATTCAATATAACACCAATCAAAATATAAAATATTTCCAGGAGCCTAGAAAGTTCTCTCATGGCCCTTTCTAGGAAATTCCACTCCTCACAAAGGCAACCCCTTTTCTGTCATCTACCCCCAAAGATTGGTTTTGCCTTTCTTGAGTTTTACATAAATGGAATTTCACAGCATGAGTTCCTTTGTGTCTGGCTTCTTTCATTCTCTATAATTTTTTTTCTTGAGATTACTTTTTATCTCATTGTATCAATACACCACAGTTTATTCATTTTTCTATTGATGGTAGTTGTTTTGGGTAGTTTCCTTTTTTCGTTTTTCTTGGTGAAAAGCAGCAATATAAAATATTTTTGAATATATTGTTTAATGTAGCCACTTAATAGCAGAATCCTAAACTATGTTCAATTTAGTAAGAGCCATAGCGTTTTTCCAAAGTGGATTTTTACACGCTCCAGAAATGTGTGAGGTCCAGTTGCTCTCACATCTGCTGCACCACTTCTATTGTCGGTCTTTCTAATTTCAACCATTCTGGTGAGTATGTGGTGATAACTCTTTGTGGTTTTAATTTGCATTTCCCGAATGACGAAGGGTGTTGAGAACCTTTTCCCGTGCCTTTTGTCCATTAGCATAGCTTCTTTCTGAAGTGTCTTTCCCTCCCTTTTAATTCAGTTATCTCTTAATTATTGACTTGTAATCTGCAATAAGTCTTTTGTCAGATATTACGTGAAAATATGTTTCTCCCTGTCTATGGCTTTCCTTTCATTTTTTAAATAGTGTTAGGTGAAGAAAAACAACTTTTATCTTTGAAGCCCAGATTATCAAACTATGTACATGTAGTCCTTTTTGCTTTATAATAAATCTTTGCATACCTCAAAGAAAAGTGTTTCTTCTAGGATTTTTATAGTTTTAGCTTTTACATGTAAGTCTGCAATCCAGTTTGGAGTAATTTTTGTATATAGTGTGATATATTGGTCAGTGTGTTTTCTCCTAAGAACTTTGTGATTTAACGTTTAAATTTAGGTCTGCAATCCAATTCAAATTAATTTTTATATGGTGTAAGGTATAGGTCAATGTTCACATTTAATTTTTTTAATTTGGATATTCAATTATTCCAAAATTGTTGATGATATTCAAGGACTTTCGATAACAAAAATAGTAGAAGGGAAAACTAAAAATTGAGCTTACCTGGCTAATTAAATTTGTGAGAACTACTTTTGATTTATGCCTACTCAAGATGTAATGCATTAGCTATTTACGTGTCATTAAGCATGTCATATTAACTTTGTTGAAGGGTTTCTTTCATTATAATTTAAAACTCTCCAGCATACATACAATCTCTATTGTGTGATGTTTCTGCAGTCTGCTTATCTGCAACAAACATCTTGAATGATGAAGGATTTTTATGATTTTGCAGATGCTCATTTTTATACTTAAAACTACTACTTAGTATTATTATCTACAATGATTTTTCATCCTTCATCAATCACCGTAGATTTCATGTCGACAGGTTCATATCTGAGACAGTCTTCCATTTTATCACTTAAAAACTTCTCACTGCTTCTATCTCTTTCTCCTCTGTTTATGTTCTTCATAGTCTACTGTTCACAGTAAAGATGAGAGTATTCTACTTCCTTTCTTCATTTTTTGTGTATTTAGAAGTATATTCAATTAATTGGTAAATACTTATTCATTATTGAATGTGTCAGATACTGACAATTAAATAGTTCAAGTTTTTATTAGAATATAAAAGATAAAAATAAGAAGAATTATTGAAGGTTGAGAACCAATTTTTAAGAAGCTGAGACTCTACTAATCTAAATAGTTGGCTGGCTTTCCAGAATGGTCAAAAAGCCCAAAATGGGTATTGATTCTTACACACACAGAATTTACATATTTCTCAAAATTTCAAAATAGTCACATTTTCAATCTCTAGGTGATACTACATAATGTCTAGGACTAAAAGGAATGTTGAAGACAAATGAGATTTACATCAGGCAATGACATCTTGTTTTGAGTGGAGGGTTGTTGAGGTTAAGGATGCGGAAAGCACAATAGATCTTTGAGGAATTTAAATAAGAGACAAAGGATGCTCAATAATGATGCTCTAGAAGCAAAACTCATAGAATTTTCTATAACAAAATAGTTGTTAGCATAATAACCATAATAACCCTTACCATCACTGTGGGAGCAATATACACAGCCATACCCACAACCATAGCAGGAACCATATCCACATCTCCCACACACATTTCTGTAGAAATTGAACTAGACGGCATCAGGAGATGAGAATTCAGCTGGGTTATAAAAGAAAGATCTTGAGTTTCAGTATCATACTGCCTTGGGATCTTTCTACATAATCAGAATTCTACAGAGTGCATATCACACTTTGCATCCTTGTTCTCACAAAATAATTATATTTTAAAAAGCTTATTTTTCTTTTATTTTATGTCATAAGAAGATCTCTGATTTTATGGACCCTAGTTTAGTTCCCCCAAATCCATCATAAACTTCCAGAAATACTTGTATACTTTATACACATGTTCCCGGTGAGTTCCAAATATGTATTCCAGAAGAGTCAAGATGCAAAATAACACCTTGCCTTCCTCTTCACTAGTCTATAATTATATCTTGTACTAAAGTTTGAGCTACGTTAAATTTCTTGATATGTCTCCTAAACCAATAGTTGGCCATTTGCCTCTTCATTATTCCTTTCCTACTCTCAGTTGATTTAAAGCCAATTTATTTTGAAAATAAGCAGTTTCAGATTTTCTGTCTTCACTGTGAAGTCCCCACACACTTAAGCCCCCCACCAGCTCCCCCCTTCTTTTTCAAATCAGCATTCCTCAGGTCCAGCACATTTTCAATATTTACCATTCCTTAGTAGGGCTTTCATTTCATTTCTACATCCTCCTATTTCAAAAAACACTTACATCATTTCCAGTTTTCAGATTCTATGATTCCTAAGTGGTCAATGGCATCTCTCTAGACTGGAATATGTAGACTCATACGCACTCACCCCTGTCTCCCATGTAAGGTAAATATTATTTCTCCCGAACCCCAGAGGGAAAATTTTCTTAAGTGGTCCTTGAGGTTTGTCCCTTTGCTTTTTCCTCTGTGTATATCTTACCAAAATGTAATCCCTGAACCCTAATCTCAATACCTCTCCACTTCACACTGCTTCCTCCCACAAAATAATACAACTCCATATCTATTAGATATTGTAGTATTTCCTTTTAGATCTGTTCATGAGACCACCATTTCCATGAATATTTCAACTGCTTGATATAAATAGGGTAATCAACCCTCCAAAAATACACAATCTGTGCTGTATTTCTGATAAGCAGAGAAAATCAACAGACAGCTCTTGAGGCTTTTTTGCTTTTGAAAAGAACATTCTTTTATAAACAATTTAAATATGGAATGTGTGGCCTGGACTTCATTTCACCCAAAAGATGAATTCACATACAGAAAAAAAATATCATGATAAACAGGTGTCTAACAAAATTGTCTCAAGCCTTATCTGGAATAAGCATGTAAGTAGGCCTTGAGTTTCAGAAGGACCTCTTGGTATGTTAGGATTACCAGAAAATATACAGGACACTGTGGGGCCAGCCCAGTGGCGTAGTGGTTAAGTTCCCATGCTCTGTTTCAGCAGCCCAGGGTTCATGGTTTCAGATCCTGGGCGTGGACCTACACACAGCTCATCAAGCCATGCTGTGGCAGCATCCCACATGAAAAATAGAGGAAGATTGGCACAGATGTTAGTTCAGGGCCTATCTTCCTCAAGCAAAAAGAGGAAGATTGGCAACAGACGTTAGCTCAGGGCCAATCTTCCTCACCAAAACAAAAAAAAAATATAGAGGACATCAAATTTGAATTTCAGATAGCAGTGAATAACTTTTTAGATGTAAGTATGTCCCACGCAGTATTTGGGACATACATTAAAATATCTTTTTAGAAATAATACCTAAAATTTTTTAATTGATATGTTTACCTAAAACTGAAATTTAACTAGATGTTCTGTACTTCTATTTGTTAAATCTGGCCACCTCATGTATGAACAAATAAAGACATAAAATATCATTAGTATATATAGCCATATGTAAGCCACATTGAGTGTTAGTGCGACATGCTCTGAAGGAACTAGAATTAAATTTTCAGTTACTATTATTTATTGCCAGTAACAATAAATGCCATTTTTACGTATTTTACACATTACTTCTGAGAGCTCCATTGAAAGGAAATGATCTCATTAGTGTCTCCTCAGCATCTTCCCATGGTCCCCATTATAATGGTACAACCACAACAAGGCCACCTCTTAGGCTAGAACCACAGGCTCATAACATTTGTTTGTGTTCTGAGGCTACAGGTTGTGAAGCATTTACACGGAATTTACAAACCACTTTACAAAGCATCAGGCTGGGTAGTAATAGCGACGCTTTCATAAAGGCCTCATTTGGATCACTGCTTCGTATTCTCATCCAAAGAAAACACCAATGTCTAATGGTAGCATGCCATACTTTTAAAAATATCTATTTTAAGGCAATGGCAAATACAAACATGAAACTTTTTGTAACAAGTCATTGATTATATTACCAGCCTATGTATAGCCTGTCAAATACATGTGAGAATAACATATTAGCCCCTTTAGCTCCACATGACCCTATTATTTTAAAATAAAGGAAAATTAACAAGAACCAGAAAAGTTGTTAGAAAGAAATACACAGTTTTTTAAAAGACGGAAGCAAAAGTAATAAAAATACAGTAGCAATACTCTCTGGTTATGGTAATTATGGTTTAATTTCTTTAAATTTTCTGTAGTCATCAACATAAAACAGTGATAAAATATTACTTTTGCAATCAGAAAAATCAGTGTTATGGAAAATTTATGTTTTCTAAAGTTTTCTTCTTTAAATCTAGTAGAAGTCATATTAATGCAAGTGATGAACTCTTTTTACATATCCTAATTCTTAACATTTCCCAGCTACCTCTTCACCTTATGGTCATTTCAGGGAAAGAATATCAGTTGATAAATAAGAGAAAAATCTATTTTAGCACTATCCAGCACTTTATACTAGGTTGCTGTATTAATTTGCTAGGGCTGCCACAACAAAGCACCTCACACCATTTTGCTTAAACAACTGAAATTGATTTTCCCACAGTTCTGGAGGCTGGAAGTCTAACATCAAGGTGTTGGCAGATGTTGGCTCTTCTGAGGTCTGCGAGGGACAATCTATTCCAGGCCTTCTTCCAGCTCCTGGCAGCCTCAAGCGTTTCTGGTCTTGTAGCTGGTGTTCTCCCTGTATCTTTCCTCTGTGAGCATCTGTCTCTGTGTCTAAATTTCCTCTTTTTAGAAGAACACAGTTATATTGGATTATGGCCCACCCTAATGACCTCATCTTAGCTTGATTCTACAAAAGTCCCATGTCCAAATAAGGTCATACTCACAGATAGCGGGGATTAGGACTTCAACATCTTTTGAGGGGGTCACAATTCAACCTGTAACACTCGCATAATCTGTCATGACTGGAAAAGCAATCATTTTGCTGTTAATAGTAGAAAAAAAAAAAAGATGCTAAAATGTAGTCACTATAGATTAAGGAGGATGTCTTGTTTATTGTGCTATGGGAGACTGTAGTGTTCGTAGTGTGTTAGGAATTGCTATTATTTCTCCATCTATTTGCAAATGTCATGGTCCCTTATTCTCCAAATCATCTGAATGGTGTGCTTTGGGGGAGAGTTTGACTGACATGGATTCTATAAAAACTCAGTTTCAGAGGTAGTATGGCTTCCAAATGACAGATGATCCCAGCGTCACATGGAATAAAGAAGGGCTGGAAAGTGGTGATGGGAAGGCTCTACTCAGTAATCGCAGAAGCCCACTTAAAACTGGAAAAACACAGTTGCTAGAAAAGTTAATTCTTAATTTTATTTCATCCAGCTACTGAGGTTTTCCCTAATTAAAATCTTTGTATACTGTTGGTGGGAATGTAAAATGGTACAGCTGCTATGGAAAACAGCATGGAGCTTCCTCAAAAAACTAAAAATAAATTACCATATGATGCAGCAAGCCCACTACCAAGTATTTATCCAGAAGAACTGAAATCAGGATTTTGAAGAGATATCTGCACTCCCATGTTCATAGCAGCGTCATTCACAATGGCCAAGATATGGAAACAACCTAAATGTCCATCGACAGATGAACGGATAAAGAAGATGTGGTATACAAATACAATGAAATATTATTCAGCCTTAAAAAGGAAGGAAATCCTGCCATTTGTGACAACATGGATGACCCTGGAGGACATTATACTAAGTGAAATAAGCCAGTCACAGAAGGACAAATACTGCATGATCCCGCTTACATGAAGTATCTAAAATAATCAAACTCATAGAAACAGAGAGTAGAATAGTGGTTGCCAGGGGCTGGGGGGAGAGGAAATGGGGAGTTGCTGTTCAACAGACATAAAGGTTTAGTAATGCAAGATGAGTAAGTTCTCGAGATCTGCTGAACAACATTGTACCTATGGTTACCAATACTGTATTGTGTACTCAAAAATTTGTTGAGAGGGTGGATCTCATGTTAAGTGTTCTTACTACAATAAAAATAAAATAAAATGCTGCCCAAAGGAAAAAAAAAAAACCTTTTAGCCCTAAAAGGACTTTTCCATTATTGGCTGTCAACTGGTCCTTTCTGCCATCTGGCTAACAGCTGACTGTCAGGTTTGTGGGCCCTGCTTGAATCACAGCGATGCCTACAGTTTGAAGCATCTTTCCTTGTCAGTCATATGTTTTGGGTGACATTGAATCCACAGGTGTATACAGACAGCAGAATAGAGAAAGAAAGAGCACATGATGTGTAAAGCCTCCCCCAACTTTCCCTCTAGCTCTCACAGGTTTTGTTTACAGATGAATCATAGATACTCAGGGGTTAGAGATGGTGGAGATAGGCTGTAGTTGTCTGTCACCCTGGACATATGTTCCATGCAAATACAGCAACTCTGAAATTGAGTCTAAATTTTATCTCAGAAAAATGAGTTCACTGCTTGCAGTTGTATCCACCAGTAGTAAATATATATACTAGCAGGTTGTCATGACAAAATAAAAGAGTGACCACAGGTGTAATTCTAGAAAAGTATAGGCTCCTTTGCTACTGCACCCCATGGATCAACATTTCCCAGAAGAGGGGTGAATCTAGGCCTGGACTGTCCTACAAGTTTTCCTCAAAAGCTTGTAAATTTTAAAACTACAGAGCTATAAACTGCTGCTTATTGATAACAGCAGAGAAATTCCCTGGGAGCACTGTATTTATTAAGTAATACTATCTCATCTCATTTTTTATTAATCAAAGACATATTGAGGCCAATCAGAGCTTTGTATCAACATAAGGTAAAGTATTTGTACAATGAGTCAATTTAATTCTACTCAAAAGCAAAGAAACATTTTTAACTGCTTTTTCAACATAATCACATAGGAATATGTATGCTTTCCTAAAGATTTTTGTAACTGTTAAAAATAATTCATAGATCCCATTGCTGGGAGAATCTTATAGATTTGGGAACTTCCGGTTGGAAAATATTAATTACTCAATCCTGTGAATTGTTTTATTTTTAAAAATCAATATTCAATAATCACAAATAGTGCTATTTTTAAACATATGCTATGACATTCAAATGGTTTTTTGAATCCAAACCTAGAGACGTAATTTAATTCCAAGTTTAATTAGTCATTTTTTATCCATGCAAGCAGTCATTCTTTTATGTACATTCTTATTACATGTAGAGTAATCTTCTGCTTGTATAATTTTATATCAATGAACTGTCCACATATCTTTATTGGTTTAGCATCACTCTCCTAGATACTTGTTCAGCTCTGTCCTTTCTTCCTGTATGCACATCTTGACTATATCTTTAAATTCCTCCTCCACATTGATTTCTACTTCAAGTGGGCCAAGCACCATTGTTTCACGACGTCTGAAGTACTCTTATTTGTTTCTACTCCATATATCCATATTCTTTGTGAAATGGAATGGTCATGCTCCCTTTCCTCACAAAGTCACAGATTCCAACCCATATGAAATATGTGTTATGCAACATTTGCTTGTGATTTTTTTAATTAATTGTATAATTTCATATCTATAGATAGTACGTCCATTTTATTTGCTATCTGGCCTTTCTGATATTGCTTAAAATAATGTATCAGTCATATATAAATAAATCAATCTCTTCTGCTGTTTATAGTGAAACACACTATATAGAGTTATTCTTGTGAAGAAAATTTCAATTTGATGCGCATGTTGGTGCTGCGCACATTCTGTGTCCACATTGTCCTGATACCTATAGTAAGTCTTTCCCTAGATATAGATTTTATCTTGGTTCCAGATACTCTGAAGGATGACTATTTCTCCTTGAAGTACCCAACCTGACCTACCTCCTAGAAAGTGAATTCCAGGTATATCACAAAGGCTATATTTTATGTCAGACCATCTCAAACATTATATTCTCTCCAAAGCTGGAGAAAATTAAGCAGTGAACTTTATACAATTAAAACTAAGTTCAATGGAAATTTTTACTGTAATTATATAGACCCTGTTGTTGTTTCATGTATATTTAACTTATGCCAAGATCTTGATAAGATTATGCAATTCATACAGGTGTTGGACGTCTTACAGGAAGTGCTTGATAACCATTTTCCATCTGGAATTAGTCAAGCTGATGCCAATATTATTTGATAAAGCTTTCTTCAAGGAAACATGGTGTGAGTTTCTTTCATTATAGGACCAGGAATTGAATGTGTGTACATGCTATAGTGAAGCACATGCGGGCTAACCAAAGTAATAAAGTTTTGTACATTTTTCAAGTCTACTTCTGTATACCCAAACATTATAAATTATAATTTATGTTATACATTATAAATCATAAACACAAACACACACGGACATTATTTTACTAATGTTCATATTTTTGAGTTAATGTTTATTGTAATTTACTATTAATTAAAGAAACATGTAAAAACAAGGTGTCATTCATTTTCCTATCATTTTTAAAGGAATTGTGGAATGCATATGTGGTACAGTTACAGAGCATCCAACTTGGAAACAATATAGACCGTCTTACATGAGAACAATTTAATTTTTCTCACACATTCTGGAACTATGAAAATGCAATGTGACGCCATATTGTGAAGATCTGAGCTAAGATTAATACGATCTGAGGAAGGTTCTGTTTAACGTCTAGCTTTATGGGAGTCAACAATATGAGATGGTAACGCAATCTAAAACTGTGCCACTACAAGTGAGATCTAGAGACATCACTGAGGTTTACTTTCTTTAATTCTTTTTAGTTCTAACCATTGCACTTTAAAACTAACTTTACTAAATTATAAAGTGCCCAAGAGAGAATAAACACAGAAACACAGTTTGGAAGGGTCCAGAAACCTTATAAAAAGGGAAATAGTTGAGGTAAGTTTGGATGTCTAGCTTGAAAAACAGCTATGTGCAGTATTTGACAACCATAGCTATCCTGGAAAGGAGAATATAACTTGTGTTGTGTTAGTTCAGGGGGAAGAATCAAAATGGAAGATATGGATATGTCAATATAAAGTAGACTTTTCTCAAAATTAGAAATATTTGCAATAATATGAGCTGCTTTTGGAAATGGTTCATTCTTTATCCCTGTAAAAGCTTCAAACTAAGCCTGGCTAAATAACTAGTATAACTGCTTATACTTTCAGTTCTAAGACATTGATTTCATATGCGTGGGTATGTGAAAAGTTGTATTTCTACTTTACGCAATTCACTAAAATAGAAATCATAATGAAAATATTTAAGCATAACTATTAGACATTCTTATAAATCTATTAAATTTATTAAAGTGAAATAAGAACGAAATTTAGAGAAACACAAGCACATAATTACAATTAGATCACAGACTTAATGTTTTCCATCGTTATTAATCTATGTTTAATCTTATCCTGACGTTTCCAGATGTTGGCAATTTAGAACATACACCTACTTGGACCTATTAACGGCTATTTGCTTGAGTGGCATAGTACTATTCTTCTCGCTGATCCTTCTCTCTGATTCTTCCTAGAAAATTCAGAGAAAACGCTGCTAATGATGTTTCCTTCACCTTTTGCACCATGGGAAAAAAACTGAATAAACATCAGTCGTGAAGTGTCTTCATATACCTTTTTGAAATTACACGTTTATTTTATTCAGATAATAATTCTAGTAACCTTACTCTATGGCCTTTGAAGATAAACTTAATTTTTTCCTTAAGTTGTATTGTCAAGAACTAGCTAAAACAAAGATAAGTAGCTTTTTTCCTAAAGAATGTGGAAGCTAAAGCAAATGATTCCAGGAAGCAAGTAAATATAAGGAGCTATAAAGTTTCTGTACATGTGATGCTCAAGTTCAGAAGTGAGAGGTCTATTGTGCTCATAAAATGACTTTGCCAATTTCAGTCATTGGTTTGGGTAAAGAGATTGACTTCAAAAGCACGATACTTACAAAAATTCAAACATACATGAATGAATCAATGGCAGCAGAAAATTAATCTGTATTGATATCCATAACATGATGTATATATGTAACACTCCTAAACAGTGATCAAATGGTAAAAAAAACTTTTAGATAACTTGATTTACAAATTTTAGGTGTGAAGTCTTGCTATAAGATTGTTGAGAAAATCAAGTTAAAATCAGACTCTAGGAAACTTACCCAAAGTTTGGATTTTAAAAAGTTGGATAAAAATGGAAACACATTTATATTAAATGTGTGCTCCGTGGTATAAGGTAAATGTCCATTCACAGTAATTCAGGGTTTTCCCAAAGACACTTTAGGAGCATCTAGAATGTTAGGAAAAGTTCTCTGGACTTCAGATACATATAGCTCACAATATCTCTTTATTATGTTAGCTCAGCTCCCTCACAAAATTTCCTTCAGAAAACTTTTTATTCTTCTCTACCTCCTCAGTGCAATTGAATCACTGTAGTAGAAATATGATATGGAGTCTAGTGAGACTTCAAACCTAAGAAAGAAACTTTCTAGATTTTTCACTGGAAAAATGATATATGGTTCAAAACTGATCAAAACTACATCAAGAATATGCTTCACAAAATGTGGTAGGCATCGCGCTAAGGACTATAGCCACATAATACATACCATACTTCTTCGGTTTACAAATGAAAAATAACAACAATAAAATTCAATGAAAATAAACCCACATGGAAAATGTATATCATAAAAATAAACGATGTAATTAGAAAACTTACTTTCTTCCATTTGTAAAATTTCCTAAATTAAAACAGGCAGTCATAAAAATAAAGGGATGGGATATTTATATTTGGAAAATGGTTATTAAATTGTTCTATTCAAATTATGATACAAATGCTCTAAAGGTTCAGATCACTTCATCTCAGCTTCAGTGTCCTCAACTCTAAGGATCTTTCAAATTCCAAAGGTCTTTAATTCTATGTGACAAGAAGGTCCTTGAAAATTAAAATAATTTTTCCGCAGGCAAACGTAGTTTAAATTATGTCTTAGTTTAAGCTGGTATAACAAAGTTCCATAGACTGGGTGGCTTCTCAATGGCAGAAATTTGTTTCTTACGTTCTCGAGGCTGAAAGTCTGAGATCAGGTGCCAGCATGGTCAGGTTCTGGTGAGGACCCTCTTCCCATTTGCAAACTGCCAACCTCTCATTGTATCATTACATGGAGGAAAGAGGGTGAGAGAGCTCTCCGGGGTCCCTTTTATAAGGGCTCTAATCTCATTCATGAATGTTCCACCCTCCTGACCTAGTTACCTCTCATAGGTCCCACCTTCTAGTACTATCACATTGGGGATTAGGATTGCAACATATGAATTCTGGGGGACACAAACATTCAGTCCACTGCAACTGAATATAGAGTAAAAGTGATAGAAAACTCTTGAAGCAAAATCCTGGGTTGTGTGTCACTTTCAGCATAATAGACATGTAGATTAAGTGCATTCCTCCAAGCATGAAAGAAAGCACTTCATGCAAGAATTTTATCAATTTTATTGGTAGCTGCCATTGGTCATCTTCCCTTGGGCTCTCAAACTCAAAATGCTCAAAGCGGAAGGGAGAGGCATTTGATAAAGATTTTCATTAGCTTCCTTGTCAGTGCTTTCACATTCATTCTTTTTATCTAGCAAATAAGGCAAATATCACAAACCCCATATTACAGAGCAGCAAACTGAGATCTGGAAAGGTTGCAGGATTTTAAGTGACATGACTAGAAGCTATCATAGCCAGGACTTGCTCTCCTAATTTCAGAACTATTTGGTTTGAACTATATGAGATTGATATTTTAGCATTCAAGAAATGTTCAACTATAATACATTTCACGTGGTTTGCATTAATAGTATGTGCCCCATCTCAAAAATCTAAGTCAATTTGTATGTGATAAATAGAATTTTGCCATATTACCACCACCATCATGACTCTCAAGTCTTTCCACCTCTTAACCACAACTTAAAGCCAATCTGAGCTGGGGTCCACGTCGAATGTATTACAGCCACTGTGATTTGGGACTATGGGATCTCTCTCCCTTGGTGCAGTCACCTGTACTGATTTGTCCTTTTGTCCTCAACATCATTAGTTACCAAATCTGATCTAAACCCAGCTCCTGTATTTTTTGTGTGTATGAGGATCATTATCACAATCATCAGCTCATTTTCTCTGCAGTCTGTGATAACCAACTCTGGAAGGGGGAGAAGACGAAAAGGAGCTGTCTTATCCCTCTGTTTTTAACTACAAGTTGGCTAACTTTCATTTTAATATTTAATATGTAAACCTATCTTCCTTACTATGGGATGTTGGGGTTTCAGGATGATCATACAGGACAAATCATGAGAATTAAAAGACAAAGAAAGATAACTAACACTTATCGAGCACATACTATATGTCAGTCTTCATCCTAGACAATACGTTTGTATGATCTCATTTAATATTCACAACATTTAAAGCGAGTGTGAGTTTTTTCTGGATCCACAGAAAACATTGCTGAGGTATTGAAATCAATTTATCAAATCTTGTTTATCTAAAACATTGTATCTGATGCCTTTAATTAAAGAGTCAACCTTTGAAACTTATTTATAACACAACGTCCTATGTAAATAATAAGAAAACAAATTAGTCAAGTAAACGAAATATATTTATTAAAAATCAGTCAATTGTTTTATTCAAAATTTAAAAATATGTCATTTCACAAGCACCACCACAGATGACCAAGCAATATTATTATAACAAAAATTTTGTTCATTTTAGAATCATGTAATCTGTCTTCTGGCCATGCTGTGTTGTTACCATAGTAACGTGACTCGTGTCATTTTGTAGACATTCCTCAAAATGGGTTTGCAATGATAGCTAGTGTTGAATTAAGTCTAGAAATGATGTCATGGACTGCTACAGAAATCAACTGTCTTAGTCTGTTCAGGCTGCCATAGCAAAATACCATAGACTGGGTGGCTTAAACAACTGAAATTTATTTTCTCACTGTTCTAGAGACTGGAAGTTCAAGATCAAGGTAACGGCAGGGTCTGTTTCCAGTGATGGCTCTCTCTTTGGGTTGTAGGTAGCTGTCTTCTCCCTGTGTCCTCATGGTCTTTCCTCTGTGTTCACAAGGGGGAGTAGGAGGGGAAGAGAGAGAGAAACAGACCTCACTCTCTCTTTTTCTTCCCATCACGAAGGGCACACTCTCGTGACCTAATATGACTCTGAGTACTTTCCAAAGGCCCCATCTCCATATCCATCACATTCACACCAGAGGTTAAAATGGGCTTCAACATGTGAACTTTGGGGGGACATAAACTTTCAGTCTGTAACATCAACTACAAGTCTAACAGTCTGGAGGTACAAAAAGCATTTAAGTTACAAGCAGTGACAGGAATAGGCATTTATGAAAGATGGACAGAAGATCCAGCAGCCAGAGGCATCACCGCAGCTGTATCTATAGGCACAGCCTCAACCAGAGCTATATACACAGATCCCATGAGAGCCCAGGGTAGCTGCAACATGAGCGCCAGGAGGTGGTGGAGACAGGGGATGCTGCTAACCTGTACAATCGAGAGTGGGTAGAGTTCACCACAAGCTCCACCCTCTCACTCCTTACACTGTTTCACATAAATATGGCCAATCTCACTGTGCTATTTTCCCATCTGGAGAGGGCTTCATGTATAAGACATTATCTGCTGCTACAAAAGTATTTTGCCCAATCTGTCACCCTAGAAATGATCGTTTTCACAGGCTTAATAGAAATCCTCTATTTGTGGTATGCATGACACACTTTGTTTTCTTATAAGCTTCTATTTATATATATTTAAACATTATGGAAAATCAGAATCTTGTTATAGCAAGAGTCAACTTATTTTACCACTTATTTAGAAACTAAACAAAATAACAAACAAAAACATGTGTTTTGAAAATGCATCCTTTTCTCATTATTTGAGGGTCAAATTTAGAACTAATGGTTCAACTTTTTTTCTGCATAAATTCCATCCTATATTTAACTTTATAATTGTTGACTATAACTTTGCTTGTTTATCCAAACACAACTAGATAACCAGCCCATTCCCAAATCCAGTAAACTGGGGAATCACGGCCTAAGGAAATAAGCATGTTCCACTTGATTGCTTACATGCTTGCTCTAAAAGAACCCCAAAGAAACTGACTGATTTTGACAACTCTGTGTACATTCATAAATAGTATTAATACCAGCTCTTCTGATGGTTAAATAGTTTTTTTCTCTGCAAGCCTCAATTTCCTCAGCAGAAATATCACAGCCTTGGACTACACGTTCTCTAAGGTTACCTTTTTCAATTCCATGAAAACATCATGTAAAGAAAAATCTTCCTTATTTCTTGCAGAACGCATTACTCCATCCCTCACACATCCTCTGAGACACAATTCATAAAGTTTCCAGACAACACAGCCTTTATATTTTTTAAATAAACTCCACCCAAACCTGTTTGTTCTTCTCATAGAACTTAAACTTAGTGGCAATATTCTCAAGAACTTTATCACTGTTGGTATTACACTTCACACTTCTCCAACTTCAAGTCTGCCAAATACAACTACGTTAGTCATAATATCTGTCACTGTTTCTACATGATGAGTATTTCACTCAATATGAAACTAAGAAAATTTGGAAAATGTATTGCACTTTATAGAAAGCCAAGTTTACTATTACAACTTATCAGGAAACTGTTACATCCTATATGTCATTTCAGTTTACATCTTATTAAAATATTTATCTCACCACCCATAAAATGCACTTGTGTTGCCCTGTACATTTTTGCCTGTTTTATAGGGAATGGGTGGGAATTCTTGACATACATTCTGGCTTCATTAAATGTTAGTTATGAAAGGGAGATATTTAGAATGCCCAAGTTTTAATCACGGAGCATTCCAGAAGAGGTCAACATTTGATTGCTAAGCTATACATCACTTAACAGAAGCTTGCGACAATAGCATAGAAGCCATCTCATTGTTCTTGCCTATTTCTGATACTCACAGAAAAGCTAATTTTGCAGTGTGGGATTTCCCCAAAACAAGTGACTCTGGGAAAAGCAACTTTTATTGATTGCTTTACTAAGTGGGGAATATATATGTAAAATCTCCAAACACTTTCTTTCTTGGTCACATTAAATCTTTGAATTAAAAAAAATCCTCTCTAAACTCTTACCTTTTCCATTTTATAACAGCTCATAGGAACCAACCAGTGAAAGCTAAATTGAGCCCCTGTTACTCCTTATTCAAGCAAAAGCCACACCTTTGGGTCCAATGCCAGCTGCAACCTTAAGAGGTAATAGTGAAGATTGGAGTAAACAGATTTTATTTTATTGGGTACCATGTGACAAGTGCTGTTTTCAACTCTGACAATGTGGCTATTGTGGCCATAAATAACCCTTTCGCTGGCCCCAACAAGTAGGAGTCAACTACTGCGTGTTCAATGGAACCATCAAGCCTGAGAACGCAAAACTTACAGTGAGTAGGAAGCCCAGCTCCATCTTCTAGAAGCAAGAAACCGACATCCCACAGGGTAATGCTAGTGCTGAATATGTTGTGGAGTCCACTGTATCTTTTTTCGACAGTATGATTGAAGTATAATTGATATACAAAGACCTGCACATATTTAATGTGTACAATTTGATGAGTTTGGACATATGCCGACATCCATGGTACCATGATCACAATCAAGATAATACATGTATTCATCACTTCCCAAAGTTTCTTTGTCTTGGCCACCTTAGAAAATGCTGGCCTCACTTTAAGAATGAAGACAAAGGTCATTCTCTCTCTCCCTTCTAGCAATGCCTCTGTTTCTGAGATGAGACTAAATCAAGAAAAGTGACAACCCTCTCAAGATTGTCACCAAAGCCTTGTACTGTATCAAATGCTTGATTCCTCTAGCCAAGGTCATCCATGACAATTTTGACATTGTGAAGTACAATTCTGATCATCAATTTCAAAGTGTATGTTGATAGGAGTGGGGTCCATATACCACCTGGTAGTTCTCCAACATCAACTGGGTGTCTTACAGTTCAACTCAATTCTGACACTATCTACCCAAAGATAGCATCAGATTCTACAGGTTGAGGGCTCAGTTCCACAAGATGGCCCTCTACTTCAGATGTCAATCACAAACCCATGTTGTTACCTGTGCCTCTGACTGACTGACTGACTGACTATAAATCAGAAGTTCCCATAACTCCCTCCTTGGGTTTGGTTAATTTGTTACAGTGGCTCACAGAACTCAGGAAATCCGTTTATTCACTAGATTGCCGATTTATTACAAAGGATATTAAAGGATAGGAATCAAGAGCTAGATGAAGAGATACATAGGGCAAGGTCCCAAACAAAGGAGCTTCTGTCCCTGTGGAGTTTGGGCCCAGCACGATGGCATATGGAAGCATTCTGTACACCAACCTGGAAGCTCTCTGAATCCCATCCTTTTGGGTTTTTATGGAGGCTTCAATACATAGGCATGAAGGATGAAATACTTGGCTGCTGGTGGTTGATCCAACCTGCAGCCCCTTTCCTTTCTCATGAGGTGGGCCAGTGGGACAGAAAGTTCTAGCCCTCTAACCAACGTGGTTGGTTCTCGGGGCAACCAGCCCCCAACCTCAGGTGTGTTTCAAAAAATCACCTCATTAACACAATAAAAGATACCTTTATGGCTCTCATCACTTAGGAAATTCCAAGGCTTTTAGGAGCTCTGGGCCAGAAATGAGGATGAAGACTCTCTCTCTTTCTCTGTATATATATGTATGTATATATATATATATATATATATATATATATATATATATATCTTATTATAAATCACAGAACCACATGAAGGAACTAACAAGAGTCTAATGATCACAGTCCATGACATCACTGCTACCCAGAAGACCAAAGATGCTCTTCTGGCAATGACACCATGGCCACGGTGCTGCCCAGAGCATTGTCTCTGCATCCACTTGCACAGCCCAGGCTGTGGACAAAGTCATCCTAGAGCAGACTAGGAAGATAACTGGCATGGTCTTCCATGTCCCCACACCCAACCTGTCCATATTGGATCTGAGCTACTGCCTAGAGAAAACAACTATATTATTTTTTTATGGCTGCTATAACAAATTACCACAAACTGGTTTACTTAAGTCAACAGAAATTTATTCTCCCATAGTTCAGGATGCCAGAAGCCCAAAATCAAAGTGTCAGGCAGGAGGTTAGTTGCTTCTTGGGGGCTCAGAGGGAAAAGTCTGCCCCATGCCTCTCTCCTAGCTTCTGGTGGTTGCCAACAATCCTTGGCGTACCTTGGCTTGTAGACATATCTTTTCAATCTTTGCCTCTGTCTTCACATGGCATTCTCCCTGAATATCTTCTCATCATCTTTCTTCTGTGCATATCTCTGTCCAAATTTCCCTCTTCTTTTACATAAGGACACCAGTGATTGTATTAGGGCCCACTCTAATCCATCCTGGGCTATATGAAAGATCAGCATGTCTCCTATGATGTTAAAAGTGAAAAACACTCCTTCATCCTTGATACTGGAGCCTGTATTGCCCTCAGTGAATACATCACGAAGTTCATTTCCTAGTATAAGAATTAGTATGACCACAGCAACTGTGTGTTTGACCTCATAGTCTACATGACCTCAAAGAGTAAAAGCCCCATATCTCCAACCCAACAAGAAGATGAGAAAAAGGAACTCCCTCAGTTGCAGGGGAGCAATTCTCTGCAATCTAACCCTAACCACTGAGCATCTCCTATCCTCTGCAGGATTCTCACTTCAGACTCCAAGAGAACTATAGGAGCTTAGGGACCCCTACCTTGTCAGGTGCCATCAATATTATCATGAAATCTACACCTGTACTCAGGAGGAGATGGGTGTGGGAAAGCTAAATTGAGAAATATGCATCAATGCAATAAGTATTCATAGAGAGCTTCCTAAAAAAAACAACATGACATTACGCACTGCTGAAAATACAAAGATGAATAAGACCCGGATCAGGCCTTCAATGAACCTCCAGCTTAGTAAGGAAGAAAAGTACATACACAGCCAAGTTGCAGGCTGATTGGGTGAGTTAATGGAGACACAAAGTGACATAGGAGTAGAGAAAATGCAAAGAGAAATCGCATGAAACAGGCCTCAAAACACTCCAATCACAGGTCCACTTAGAACTCTTATTCTTGCCGTAATTCCACCCACAACCTTTACTTTGTGTGTCATGTGTGACCTGCTCCCTCACAGCCTTCAGGTTTTGTTCAGATGTCTAGGGGAGGCCTTCCCTGGACATCCTTCTTTATGACTGCTACCTTCCCACATATCTCTTCCCTACTTAATTTTTTTCTTAGCATTTATTACCATATACCACCTGTATTTTACTTACTTATTTTGTTTGTTGTCTGTTCTTCTCACTAGAACATAGGCTCTGTGGGGGCAGGGAGTTTTTTTTTTCTTTTTTCTCCCTGCTTGGGAACAAAATAGAGAAGAATCTGATCTACTGTGGCAAAATAATAAAGTTATTTGAATATCAAAGTAAGAAGCATGGAGTCCATTCTAAAGGTAAGAGAAGTATCTGAGAAAATGAATGACATAATCAGGTCAGTATTTTGAGATGCAGCAATTGTTACCCTTCATCCAATTATTTAATCATGTCCTATTTCTTGGAAACCATTATTTGCTAAATTACTCTTGAGAAAAGATCTTTCCTTGATCATTAGCCCCGATTACATTAGATTTGTGGCAGTCTATGTAAGCAGCACCCCCAACTGTGATTCTAGGAACAATGGGTCTGGGAGAGATAAAATGATGTTCCAAGAACCGGAGTTTCCAAGATGAAAATATACTGTCAAATGCTGTAAAATAAAGTCCCTTTCAGGATAGTCACAATTTGCATTTATTCTTTAAGTTTTACTTGAGCAACTGCTGTGTGCCAGGTACTATAATAGGAATACCAACTAAAATGTAATGGGAGCATCTTTAAATGCCCTCAGGAGAACCATCCTATAAAAAGAAGCGGACTGACACTGTCCAACAAACTAACATATCTGTGCAATAAAAATAACTTTTAAGTTGAGGAATAACTTTTTAAGTCCTTTTGAAAGGTACCATTTTAGAGTATATGTTGGAATATAAAAATCTTATGAATGTATAAGCTTCCTAAAGAAAACTATGGACATTTCTACACAGTACAAGAGAACAGCCCATATTAAGTTAAACAGGTTATTTTTTAAATAACCTTTTGGGGGACACTTTCCTTCGATTAAATATTTTTGAAGTAAACTTTTGATAGGGCCGAATCACTTTTCTATCAAAGTAGTCTCAACTCAATCTCAGGATGATATTTACTTGACTGTGAGAGTTGAAAATCCTTGTTTAAGATGCTGAATGAGGATTGAGTTTTAGTGAGACAATCTGCAGGGAGCTTCTGAAATTTGGTACTTGAATGAATGATCTTTTGCCGCAAATTATCTGTAATACGACATACATGTGTTTGTTTCTTTGTTTGCATATCATATCACTAATTGTAACATGTGTAAAGTCTATAAGAGTGAGAACACAGGGGCTGGCCTGATGACATAGTGGTTAGGTTTACACACTCTGCTTTGGCAGCCTGGGGATCACAGGTTCAGATCCCAGGCATAGACCCACACACCGTTCATCAAGCCTTGTTGTGGCAGAAGGAAGATTGGCACAGATGTTAGCTCAGGGCCAATCTTCCTCACCAAAAAAAAAAGTGGGAACCGCTCTAGTTTTTATTTTATGTTTGATTTTGCTCTGTGGTTTCTAAACTCTGGAAACCATCTTGCCTGTGCGGGTCCTTAAGAATACTGGGACTGCAACGTATTTTTTTGTGTGGAATTGTTTTCTTCCATAATTTTATTCACTTCAGTATTTGTTGCATTTCAGATTTTGGACTTTCATGTGACTATAGGAATTGTGGTCATTATTTTTTCCCCACCCAAAAATGCTCAGTTGTTCTGGAAAGTATTTCCTTACCAAATGAAAATTCATCTTAAGTTTTAAGATGAATTCCATCTTCTGGAAATTTCTTTCTCTTAATTTCCCAATTATTAATGATAGTATATAATTATCTTTAGTTTTTCATTAGTAAAAATTCAACACATGCAATAAACTAGAAAATTTACTACAACTTAGTTCATCTCTCCCACATTTTCTTTTCCATTTCTGTACCCATGGTCTCATATAGTCCTAAATGATGACTCTGTGCCCCTCTAAATAAAATTCAGAACTTTTGTACTCCCAAAATTTATTTGTAAAAAATATCTCCTTCTTTTACCACAATAGCCATCTCCAAAAAACCACTAGTAAATTCCCAAAATATGTAACAGTAAAATTTTCATACTCTTTCTCCAGCTATTTTGTACTTTTCACCAAATACACTATTGACCCTTTAAACCAATTATTCTTTCTTGAATCTATGCTTTTTTTCTTATATCTCACCCCTATGTTCTCCACACTCCAGGAAGATTTCTCCAAATTAAGGGAAACAAAGTGTGAATATTAATCTTTATTTGTCCACAAAAACAAAAAGCTAGAAAATAGAAAGTGAACAATTTATTATCCCATTAGATGCTTTGTAATTTATATATTTCAATTTAGTGTATCCAGTTCTATAAAATAACCTCATGAAAATCCAATACTATCATAATATTAATGGAAATTCTTTTAGTTCAAAGTCAGTGTTCATTTAATGGCTACTTTAAAGTGCACATATAATTTATAGCAGATTACATCATGTGGAAGAAATATTTAATAATTATAGATTTATGTAAATAAATACATTTAATTTTGAAAGTGGATGTTTGTTTTGAAAATAAATCATATCTGCTTTGTGTTTTCCCTTCAGTCTCAGAGGGTGAGGCATTTTTTCTGCCTTCTAATCATTAGCCTTTCACCAGTGTGGCGTCCTGCCTTGTTTCCACTTTTATTTCTCTCTGGCTCTTTCTTCATCAATCTCTTCAACTCCACTTTCTTCTCTGCCTACTTCTAATTTTTAATGTTTTCTTTGGCCAAGTCCAGTGACCTTTCCCCAATTTTTTTTTCTTGACCTCTGCTGTATTCATCATCTTCAAATCCTTTTCAACTCCCTCCTCATTGTCTTTCCACAGCTTTACCTCTCATGAGCTCTCTTCATTTATTCTTCTGCCGTTATCCTGACTCCAACTAAGGGAGTCTCCAAGACTCAACTTCTTGACCTTACCTCCTTTTCCTCTAAATTCTCTCATTAAATTCCATTTTGTACTCCTAATACACTGCCTGGCCTAGAGAAGGCACTCAGTTAAAACTTAAGGGATAAATATGCATGTGAATGAATATTTTCTCTCATGTTTACAGCTTTAAATAAATTAATTAGTCACTTTCATATTGATAAGTCATGTACTGTCCTTCTTGAATCTACAAGTCTCACCTAGACGATTCCCTTCTTGAAAGTGTTCACAACCTTCAATCTGTTCATCTGAAACCAAACATATTTCTCCAGCAAAACCGACTTCTGAAAATATTTCTGCCTATTAATAGCATTACCTTTCCCAATGATTACCCAAGTTCAATATAAAAGTGCCACCTTTACTCATTTATTTGTGTCACTAAACCTAATCATTTTCCATTAGAAATGTTGCATATCCATTTTCTTACTCTCTTATTGCAACAAGCCTACTTCTGGTCTTAATCTTCTCACTCTTGGATACCCCAATGGACCTTCAGCTCCAGGCACTCAGGGCATCTTGCATTTCTCCACTTCTATCAATTCTGCACATTGTTGCTAAATTTATATTTCCTATCACTGAGTTCTTCTGCATAACGTTCTGGGTTTCCTACTGTGCTAATTCTAAATCCTCTGACTGGCTCACAGGTCTTTTATAATATACCTCTTCACCAACCATTCCAAAACTGCTCACCACTCTAAGTCATGGCAATCATCAAATTATTTATTAAATTCATACACATGCAAGACCCAAACCATCCCTAGACAGTTAATTAAATACCCATCTCATCTCTGCCTCTGACCCCATGCAGTTCTCCCACCTTAAACTTTTTTCCTCCTTCTCTAATCTATTGGTCCAATTCTTCAAGCCCAGTTCAAGTTTCCCCTTCAACAGAAACTTTCTGTGGTTGCCAGAGGTCTCTGAACTCCTGCCAACATTCTTGTTTGTGTCTCATAGGCTGTCACATACCAAGTTTTGTTCTTGAGGTGTTATCCTGGATTTTCCACATAGATGATGAGTTCTTTGATGGTAGCGACTATATCTTATCTGTGTCTCCACAGCACCTACCTCAGCAGTGATCAAACACATGTTAAGTGCTCAGTGAATCCCTGCTGATCATGTGCTGAACCCAGGTGGATGCACTATTTGCCACTAATTCATTTGTCTGATTGAATTTAAGAGCCAGATTTTCCGAAAATGTGGTCCATGGACCAGAAGAAGAAGATCCCCAGGAAAATTTGTTAAAAATGAAAATTTTCAGACTCCACACCAGACCTACTAGGTCCGAAACTCTGTGGGTAGGGCCCAGAAATCTGTGTTTTTCAAGCTTTCTGAGTGATTTGGATACACAGTATTATTTGAGAACCACTACTGCAGATCAAATAGTAATCAGAGCAACGTTTCTAAGTAAAATAGCACTGGGCAACACAAATGGTTAATTTACCAAGCTTTTATTTTTGAGAACATTCTGACCTGCTTAAAACAAGGCAAATGGTGATTAGCAATGTACTTTCTGGGATTCACAAAGCTTAGATGATAATGGAAACAGCCTATTTGCACAATCATTCTTCTAATTCTGAAAAGGTTTTGCAGTGAAGGTTAATATTCCATCTTTCTTTTAACTTTTGCCTTGTCCTCCCCCAAAACTAGCTTTTCATGCAGTTCTGAAGTTGGAATCTGAAGTACAGAGGTTATTATTTAAAAGCTCCGTGTAGCTGCCACATACTTCAGAATGTTGGGAAAGGTTTTAGGACCCAAATATGAGATTTCAGTTACCCTAACCTCTACCTTTTATGGATAAACTTATATTAGGGACCCTGAATAGGGGTGAGATCAAGAACAGAGACCACAGATGCTGAAGCTGAGGCCCCCAGAGAGGCCATTACATGTTTGGAAGGTTTTAAGGGTAATGTATGGAACTCAATGTTGATCTGTAATCTGTTCAAGAGTCAAAATTGTCCAAAGGGAAGCCATGAACCCCAGAGATTTCACAGCTAATTTCATTTGCACTTAACTGGGTGGTCTATTAGTCAGAGTTCTCCAGAAAAACAGAAGCAATAGGCAACAGATAGGTAGAAAGGTAAGTAGGTAGATAGATAATATACATAAACTATAATAGGAGCTGTATATAGGATACAGGAGGCGATATATACAGTTATAGGGTATAATAGGAGATATATGTCATATATGTAGAATATAATAGGAAATATGAGAGATTTATTTTAAAGAGTTGGCTGACATGATTTTGAGGGCTGTTAAGACTGGAATGTACCAAGCAGGCTGGAGACACAGGGAAGAGGTGATGTTGTAGCTCAAGTCCAAAGGCAGGCAGGCTGGGGGCAGAATTCTTTCTTCCTCTGATGGATCTCAGTCTTTCATCTCAAGGCCTTCAACTGTTCGGATGAGGCACACTCACATTATGGAAGGTAATGTGCTTTACTCAAAGTCTACTGATTTAAATGTTAATCTCATCTAAAAAATATCTTCACAGAAACATCTAGACTGGTGTTTGACTGAACATCCAGTGTCCATAGCCCAGCCAAGTGGACAAATGGAGTCCTCAGCAGTCATTATAAGGTAATTCAGATTCTCCACACATGTTTGACTACAGGGCTACTTTTGAGCTTTAATCTCAAATGGGAAGTGAATATTTCCAGGCGGCAGTAAAGAAAAGAGATTTGGCTGTTTGGGGGAAGTTCTTCTGAATTTTCTGTCTAGGACACAATTTTCTTACCAGGCTTTGAGGTGATAGGGAACGTCTTCTCAACAACGTAGGTGCATTAAATTTCCTGGAGAAGATTTTAAAATACCAACAGCCCCACCCGAAACCAATTAAATCAGATCTCAGGGGTGAGGTCCGGGCATTGACATCTAATGAACGCTCTCCAGGTGAACCAGATGTGCATTCAGACTTAAGAATCATCACTCTAAAAGAAACCTTCCTGAGTCGTCAGATGAATCTGATATTGCAACATCTGAGAAAAATGATCAATAAGTACAGGGGGTAGGTCAGAGCACAGATTGGGAGGCATAGGGACTGGATCCTGCGATGCTGAGAAGCTTAGATGATGAAACGCCTGCTCTGACAATGGCTTGGCTGTATTTGAGGCTTCATTTTAGCATCTCTAGACCACTTTCTCTCCTTCTCCCTCCTTCTCCTCTTTCCATCTTCTGCCTTTCCCTCCTTTTTCCTCTTTCTTTCATCCACCCACCCTTCTCCTCCAAATTTTAAGGATGGCAGTATTACTAACTTAGAGATAATGGTAAAGCTTTCTTCATTCCCCTCCAACTACCTCTAGGTTTTAAAAGAAACAGGTGGACCTATCGTAAAAGAATTGGAAGTTGAATGAATGCTGGATTGTGAAGACCCATTGAGGGACTGGTTTCATTGGGGCAGCAGAAGTGAAAGAGTACTGGAAAATTTAACAAGGTTTGGCTTTCTTAGGTAATGTAACTGGATAACTTTTTACCTTCACACAGGAGGGGGCTACTCAAATGTAGTGCAGGGACCAGCAGCATTAGGATCACTTGGGATCTTGTTAGAAATGCAATTCCCAAGCAGCACCCAGATACTGAACAGCATCTCTAGACAGGGGACCCAGCAATCTTGTTTTAGCAAGCTCTCCAGGTGATCATTATAAATGCCGAAGTTTGAGAACTGCTGGTATAGAGTAAGTCGGTGACCCTCAGCCCTCCTTAATTCATCCTGTTTCTAATATATTTTCTACCAGATTTTATTGGTATTTATTTAGATATATTTATTTGTAACTGACTCCTTTGATGAATTCATTACTTATTTCTAATATTTTTAGTGGTACTATTAGGTTTTCAGAGTCAATAGCCAACTCATCTGTAAATTATAGTAGTTCTCATGCATTATTTTATTACCTAGTAATGCTAAAAAATAACAGTAATTGTGGACACTATTGTCTCGTTACTCGTTTGTGGGAATATTTTTAGAGCCTCAACAATAAATTTGATGCTTAAACTGTTTTGAGAAAGAAGATAAATACTCTTCACCAATTTCACCAAACTTTCTTGTTATGAATGGATGTTGAATTTTATAAAATGTCTTTTTCCAACATCAATATAACGATTTTATTTTAACTTCCATCAAGCTAACCATATGAATTCATGGTATGGGCTATCCTAGCAATCCTAGAATTAACACCACTTAGTCGAGGGTATGCAATAAAATTGTAACTGTTTTTAAAAGACAACTATATTTGCTAATATTCTATACTTTTGCCTCAATAGTCAAAGTGAAAATGTTATTTTTGTGTTCTGTTTGAGAAGTTTTGAAGCTTTCTTGCTTTTTTATGATTTATAGATTATTCAAACTCTTCAAAATGGTCTCTTCCTTGAAGTCTTGAATGGCTACCTTTGAAGCTATCTGGATGGCATTAAGGGGTAGGTGTTGAACAGTTTCCTCAATAATTCCATAGATATTAAGCTACATATGGCTCCTATTTTAGCAATATCCCATAATTCACATCCTCCTAAAAAATAATACATTCTTCTAGATTTAAAAAATTTAACATAAATAGATACAAATAACCCAATATGTTTGACTTTTATATCGTCTGGCTTTGTCCTCTTACTCATCCCTAATTGGTGTGATTGTCTCTTTTTATTTTCTTTGATAAGCAATTTAGATGTTTATCACTGTGGTACAATGAGCTTTTGGATTTATTAAACTTTGTACTGCTTGTGAGTTTTCTATTTCATTAATTTCTTCTTAAATTATTATTTTCTCTTTCTCTTCCTATGTGTGTTTTGTTACTTGCATATCTTTTTAAATTCAATGCTTTTATGTCCATTTTCATTCTTACATAATAAATAATGTAATAAAGGTGCTTAATTCAATGAACTTTCCTCTAAACACAGCTTTGCGATATCCCAGAGCTTTTTATACATATTCTAGTTTATTTAATTTTAATATGATTATTTTCTCCTTTGCAAAATTATTTATTTTTGCCTTGTTTAATATGACTGTACTTCTCTTATTTATTTCTAGCTTTATAATAGTATTGTCTATATCTGTAACCTACACTAATTCTGCCTTTTGAAACGTTGATCAAATCTAAAAAAAAATAATAATAATGAGTGCTTGAAAAGAAGGTGATTTCTGTAATGGTTTATCATATCTCTTATCAGATCTCTTAAAATCTTTTTATCTTTCCACTTATTTATCATGATCTTTCAAGGACTAAGAGAGGAAATTAGTTTCACACTAGCACTGATTTCCTGTCACTTCTAAATAAAATATTTTCTTTGGTTTTGACTTTATAGGTTTCATGACTATGTCACTTGTTTAGAATCATATCAGCAAAATATAAGCCTTCTTTATAATTGCTTAATATGTTACTTTACTTGAACTTAGTATTAGGATTGTAAACATTTTTATATTTGTGTCTGTTTGAGGAGTGAATCCTTGCCTTTCCTTTGAATTCGTACTTCTGATTTATTTTTACATGTGTCTCATAGAAAATACATACTTGTGTTTATAATTTGCTTTTGTCTACTTTTGTCTTTATTTTGCTTTAGAGTCTGTGGTGTCTTTTATTTCCAATCACCTCAAATTGCTCTTCTTTTTATTATCGTCTATGAACATTTTTCTAGTTTTCTAAATTTTTACCCTTAGTATTTAATATCTTCATTCAATTTTAGACATATTTTAATTGTTCATCCTAAATGATATGTCCAAATGGTTTCAATGCTTACCATTAGTCCTTGGATCCCAACTTCCCTATGTATAAATTATTTATTTGTATTCAATCCTCAGTTGGCTGACGTATATCATCAAGAATTTTATTGTTTTGTTTTGCGACCAACAAAGATACATTAATGATCTGCTTCCTGAATCTTTATATATTTGAAAATCATTTAATATTATCTTAATCTATGGACAATATTGAGGGGGTAGGTTTTAAATTCTTGGTTTAGAAACAACTTTCCCTCAAAATATGTAATCAAGGCTAGCCTGGTGTCGCAGCGGTTAAGTACGCACATTCTGCTTCGGTGACCCGGGGTTCACAGGTTTGGATCCTGGGTGCAGACCTACGCATCACTTCTCAAGCCATCTTGTGGCAGGCGTCCCACATATAAAGTAGAGGAAGATGGGCATGGATGTTGGCTCAGGGCTAATCTTCCTCAAAAAGAAAAAATACATATTGTAATCAGCATTCCATTTTTGGTATCTCAACTGTGGAAGACACACTGAAGAACGGAACTGTTTTTGTTCCCCTTAGATGACACTTCTTCTGCTCAGTCTCATGTAAAGTCTTGGTTTGTATCTGAAGTTGAATAGTTCCAACAAATTATACTTTGTTAATATTGTTTTCTTTTATTTTGGTGGCCATCTACAGCTCTTGTGATCAATAGATTCGATTTCTTCAGCTTACTGAAATTTTCATCTATTGTGCCTTAGGGTACTATACTTTTTTATTTTTAATTGTTTTCTTTAGAAATCATACTTAAACTGATTTTGAAGAGCCATTATCTCCTGAATAACATCTAACTGGATAGCCACTGCCTTCTGATTATTTTTGTCACCATGACATTTTATTTTGGATTCTGTATTTATTTTTCATGTCTGTCCTTTCTCACTGACACGTTTTTCATCCATGTTAGTTATGTTCCTTACTTCTTTTTAGTCCTTTTAGAAATCTTTGATATTATTTCTTCCTTGTTTCTGCCAATACCATTTCTCATCTCAATACAGTACCATTTAGTCTTTCATCGAGTTGGTCTTAATATGTTTTAGAGTGTTAAGCAGTACACTTAAATTTTCTTCTGTCTCCTAGTATAAATCTTCTTGAGAAATACTGTTGTATGTATACTTTCAGTAACACTTTAATCATCTTTGTTGTTGCAAAATATTTACAACAGTCCCATGCTGTTGTGTGCTTTTTATCCTTTTTGAGAAGTTCATGCAAGGCCACTATCTTTCATTGAATACCTTCATTTGCCGGGGCAATATTCAAATACCTTCACCTTCATATTTGGATTGAAGCCTGCAATTCCACCAGCATTTTGAACTGAATTATTTCCTTTTTCTTTATTTTAGTCCTTTGAAGTATTTCCAATTATGCCAAAGACATTTTTTAATGAAATAACTTATTTAGGAAAAATACAGGTATCTAAGGATTTGTGGAACAGTTTAGTTGTATTGTGTACAAAAGTTGAATTTTGAAATTAATCAAGAAACTCAGGGACTTTATTAAAAAACACAAATTTTTTTAGACGTTCTTATTATTTTATTTGTGGTTTTTGGGGGATTATTTTTGGGTTTTTTCCACTTTCATTTTTATTGAAGTAGCTTTGGTTTACAACATTCTATAAATTTCAGGTGTACTATACTTCGATTTCTATGTAAACTACATTATGTTCAACTCCCGAAGACTAATTACCATCCATCACCATATACGTGTTCCCAGTCGCCCCTTTCACCCTCCTCCCCGACCCCCTGCCCCGCTTCCCCTCTGGTGACCACCAATCTAATCTGTGTATCTGTGTTTGTTGTTGTTGCTTTTATCTTCTATTTCTGAGTGAGATCTTACAGTATTTGACTTTTTCTGTCTGACTTCTTTCACTTAGCATCATACCCACAAGATCAATCCATGTTGTCACAATGGCAGGATTTCATCTTTTTTTTATATCTGAGTAGTATTCCATTGTATATAAATATGTACCACATCTTCTTTATCCATTCATCCCTTGTTGGGCACATGGTTGTTTCCAAGTCTTGGCTATTGTGAATAATGCCATAATGAACATAGGGGTGCATATGTCCTTATGCATTCATGTTTTCATGTTCTTTGGATAAATAATCAGCAGTGGAATAGCTGGATAATATGATAGTTCTATTCATAATTTTTTGAGGAATCTCCCTACTGTTTTCCATAGTGGCTGCACCAGTTTACATTCACACCAGCAGTGTATGAGAGTTCCCTTTTTTCTATATCCTCTCCAACAGTTATTAGTTCTTGTCTTGTTAATTATGGCCGTTGTAACGGGCATGAGGTGATATCTCATTGTAGTTTTGATTTGCGTTTCCCTAATAATTAATGATGTTGAACATCTTTTCATGTACCTGTTGGCCATCTGTATCTCTTTGGAAAAATGTCCAGATCTTTTGCCCATTTTTTAATTAGGTTGTTTGTTCTTTTGTTGTTGAGATGTTGAGTTCTTTGAATATACTGGATATTAACTCCTTATCAGATATATGGTTTGCAAATATCTTCTCCCAATTGTTAGATTGTCTTTTCATTTTGTTCATGGTTTCCTATGCTGTGCAGAAGATTTTTGGTTTGATGTAGTCTCATTTGTTTGAGTTTTCTTTTCTCTTGCCTAGTCAGACATAGGGTTTGAAAATATGCTGCTAAGACCAATGTCAAAGACTTATTGCCTATGTTTTATTCTAGAAGTTTTATGGTTTCAGGTCTTACATTCAAGTCTTTAAACCATTTTGAGTTATTTTCTGTATGGTGTAAGATAGTGGTCTACTTTCACTCTTTTGCATGTGGCTGTCCAGTTTTCCCAGCAACATTTATTGAAGAGACTTTCCTTTCTCCATTGTATGTTCTTGGCTCCCTTGGAAAAATTAGCTGTCCATAGATGTAAGGGTTTATTTCTGGGCTCTTGTTTCTCTTCCATTGATCTGTGTGTCTGTTTCTGTGCCAGTACCATGCTGTTTTGATTATATAGCTTTGTAGTATATTTTGAAATCAGGAAATATAGTATAGTAGTATGTAATTACTACAGTAATACTACTAGTGTTATGTAATGTAATTACATTACATACTACTATAGTAATGTATTATATATTTGAAATCCCTGCATCTCTGGAATAAATATCACTTGCTTATGGTATATGATCTTTTTAATGCATTGCATTTCATTTGCTAGTATTTTGTTGAGAATTTTTGCCTCAATGTTCATCAGTGACATTGGACATTGGACAGTAACTTGCTTTTTTCTGTGTTATCTTTGTCTGGTTTTCATATCCAGGTAATGTTGGCCTCATAGAATGAGTTAGGAAGCTTCCTCACTTCCTCTCCTGTTCAACTTTTTGGAAGAGTTTGAGAAGGATAGGTATTAAATCTTCTTTGAATTTTTGGTGGAATTCACCAGGGAAGCTATCTGGTCCTGGACTTTCATTTTTGGGGAAGTTTTGATTACTGTTTCAATCTCCTCACTGGTGATTGTTCTGTTCAAATTCTCTGTTTCTTCTTGGTTCAGTTTTGGAAGGTAGTATGATTCTAAGAATTTATCCATTTCTTCTAGATTGTCCAATTTGTTGGCATGTAGCTTTTTATAGTAATTTTTTATTATCTTTTTTATTTCTGAGGTGTCCATTGTAATTTTGCTTCTTTCATTTCTGATTTTATTTATTTGAGCCTTCTCATTTTTTTCTTGGTGGGTCTAGCTAATGGTCTGTCAATTTCGTCTGTTTTTCCAAGAACCAGCTCTTAGTTTCCTTGATTTTTTTTTTCCTATCTTTTACTCTCTCATTTCTTTCTGCTCTGATTTTCATTATTTCCTTCTTTCTATTGATTTTGGGCTTTATTTGTTCTTTTTCTATTTCCTTTAGGTGCACTGTTAGATTATTTATTTGAGATTTTTCTTGTTTGTTGAGGTATGCCTGTATTGCTACATACTTCCCTCTTAGTACCACTTTTGCTGCATCCCTTAAGAGTTGTTATGTTCTGTTTTCATTTTCATTTATCTCCAGGTATTTTTTGATTTCTCCTTTGATTTATTTGTTGACCCAATAGTTGTTCAGTAGCATTTTGTTTAATCTGCACATATTTGTGGCTTTTCCACTTTCCTTCTTGTAGTTGATTTCTAGTTTTCTACCACTGTGCTCAGAAAAGATGCTTGGTATTATTTCAATCTTCTTAAATTTATTGCAACTAGTTTCATGGCCTAATATGTGATCTGTCCGGAGACTGTTCCATGTGCATTTGAAAAGAATGTGTATTCTGTGCTTTTTGGATAGAATGTTCTGTATATATCTACTAAGTCCACCTGGTCTAATGTGTCATTTAAGGCCAATGTTTCATTATTGATCTTCTGTTTGGATGATCTATCCATTGATGTAAGTGAAGTGTTGAAGTCCCCTACTATCATTGTGTTACTGTCTATGTGTCCTTTTGTGTCTGTTAATAATTGTTTTATATATTTATGTGCTTCTATATTGGGTGCATAGATATTTACAAGTGTTATCTTCTTGTTGGATTGTTCCCTTTATCATTATGTAGTTCCTTTCTTTGTCTCTTGTTGCAGTTTTTGTTTTAAAGTCTATTTTGTCTGATGTACCTATTACTACCCCAACTTCATTTTCATTGCCATTTGTGTGTAGTATCTTTTTCTAGTCCTTCACTTTCAGTGTGTGTTTTAGATCTGAAGTGTGTCTCTTGTATGCAGCATATATATGGAAAAACCACAGATTTTTAAAATTTTGGTTGAGACAATTTGCTAGGCCTCTGAAGGCAATATTTCAAATAATGATAATGATAATAACATCATTATCACTGCAATCATGTTCCATCACCATACCAAATGTATCTATGAGTATCTCTTATCACAAAAGCTGCCAACATAAAAATTAAAGCAAAACAAATAGGAAGATGCACTGTTTCTCCTTTTGCAAAACCTGCTGTGAGTACAGATGTGTGCATGTGCATTTTTACATGTCAAGAATTAAATGGAAACTTGGTTTTAAAACTTTTGAGAATTGATATTTAATTTGACCTAAAAACAAATAAGCAATATCATGGTTGCTTGGTTATAAAAGATAACCCAAACATCACAGCCAATAAATTAGTTCTAATACATATTTTAGGGGCTGCCCCCATGGCTGAGTTGTTAAGTTCTCGTGCTCTGCTGTTGCGGCCCAGTGTTTCATCTGTTTGAATCCTGGGTGCAGACATGGCACTGCTCATCAAACCACGCTGAGGCAGCATCCCACATGCCACAACTAGAAGGACCCACAACTAAGAGTATACAACTATGTACTGGGGGGCTTTGGGGAGAAAAAGGAAAATAAATCTAATACATATTTTAAAGTTTCCTTTGCTATAAGAAGTCTGTTTTATCAGAAACCTCATTCTAAGCTTCTCTTCCTTGAACTTGCTCAAGATCATGATGACAAAACAGAATCAGCAAATACACGTGTTTTTTTCTGAATGCGTGATTTTTTATAGTGTCTTCAAAAAATGAAATATGTACTCTAAAAACTGAAATCTTCATCTTGATATGCAAGTACTTAGCATCAAAATACTTAGAAGTGACTCGCAAACTTTTATTGAGAGGAAAAGCAAGACCAGAGTAGGAAAATATATCTTAGAAGATGATGTCAAAATGTATGGAATGTTTTGAAAGTCACAATCTAGGAGAAAGATAAACGTCTCCTTTGGCCACTGGATGATCTGTTGTCATAGCAACCAGTCTTGTAGGCACAAAAGGATGCTCCTTCCCCCCACAGACTTAATAATAGCCAGAGTAACCACTTCCACCAGCACTCCATGAGTGTACTCATTTCCAGACCTCCCTGCCAGCAATGGGTGTAAAAACTTTTTTTGTATGTGTGGGGGCAGGGGGTATATGAGAAATCTCTCTTCCTATCCATTAATCTTGTTGTGAACAGAAAACTTTCTTTAAAAAATAGACTTAATATTTCTAAAAAATTTGTTTATCTGATAAAAATGATTTTTTGTAGTTGTGATTTGCAATTTCTCTAGCAATGAGTAAATTTGAATACTCTTGTTAATTTGTTTGGATATTTGTATTTCTTTTACATGGAATGTCCACTTATTTCCTCTGCCTATTTTTTTGTATGGCTTTCTGTATAATATTGACATTAATACTCTTCCATTATCTTCATTTTTATCTATGCACTTTTTTTTTTTGAGGAAGGTTAGCCCCGAGCTAACATCTGCTGCCAATTCTCCTCTTTTTGCTGAGGAAGACAGGACCTGAGCCCATGCCCATCTTCCTCTACTTTATATGTGAGTCACCTGCCACAGCATGGCTTGACAAGGAGTGCATCAGTCCACACCAGGGATCCAAACCAGTGAACCCCAGGCCGCCAAAGCAGAATGTGTGAACTTAATTGCTGTGCCACCGGGCTAGTCCCTACCCATGAGTAATTTTGTTCATATCTTCTAGCTGTCTGTTTAAGAACTTTACTAAGGTAAAGTTCTCCACTATCCATAGGTTATACATGTATTTCTTTGGATTTTCTATTTTGCTTTTTTGATTGTTTTTCTTTTTTTAATTTATTTTTTACATTTAAATTTTTAATCCTTCCAGAGTATTTTTTAAGTAGTATAATTGAAAGTCCACATTTATTGTTTTCTAGATAGTCAGTTGTATTAGCACTATTTGTTAAACAATCAATTTTTCACTGTATTGTACTACATATCTTATCATCTATTACATTCTCAAATGTACCTTGATATATTTCTAAATTATTTATTATATTTCTTTCCTCTAATAGAAAACATATTCTTCTTTTTTATTATTTTCTTGATGAGTCTTAGGAATGTATTTCCTATACATTTAGAATAATTTTATTCAATGAAAAATCCAGTAGACATCTTAAGTTACATATTACTTTGGGAGATTTACACGTTATGATGTCTTCCCATAGAGACAAGATCTGCATTTCCATTTGTTTAGACTTGCTTTCTATAAGCAAACTATAGAAAGCAATATGTCTATAAGATATTCTATTATAGTATTTTTCAAGTAGGTCTTTGCCTCTTTCTTATTATTTTTCTGAGAATTTTATAGTTATATCGCGTTATAAAAATTACTTTTCCCATTTTCTACAACTAGGTAATTCATAAAATCTTTTTAAACATATTTTTCTGATCTCCATATACGTTATGAATTTTCTGATTAATTTTAGTATTTTTTTACTTTATCTTGAGTTTTCTATATATACAAGGATATAATCATCAAAAACATCTTGTTTTCCCAATGTTTTTGCGTGTTATTTTATTCCTTCTCTATACTTGATGATGATCATAATAGCTGCCAACCCTATTTTCTCCCTAATTTTAACTAAAATTGTTTTATTATTTGGCTGCTGTAGATAAAATACTTTGTTTTTCTTTTTTGTTAAGTTGCTTTATTATATTTAAAAAGTTTTCTCACTTTGCATTTTATTTCAAATATGTTTGGGTAAGAGTTATTTAATTATTTCAAAGACTTTTTCTCATCTATGTATATAATCAGTGCCAATATATCTATAGCTTCTATGTCATTTGCAATTATCTAGCTCTTGAGAAAGTGTGAGACACATAAATTTCCAGAAAACAAGCTAGTGCTCTTACAAAGCTCTTCACTTTAATCAAGGATATCTGAGTTTTGTTTGCCACATAATATTGACTTCAGAAAAGATTTGCATTTCCACTGCAGAAGTCTACTCATCTCAAAATAATGCATCTATGACAATTTTTCATGATAAAATATGGAACCCTGTTTTAATGTTTAAATTACATTGATTTAAATCCTTGTTACATTGCAAGTCTCTTAGAGTAAATTTAACTTTCTCATTACTAGTACTGATTCTCATGTCTTCAAAAGGCCCCCAAGTTGTAATTTTCTGACTTATTTTCAAATCCTCATCTGTCAGTCATTTCCAGAATTTTAAATTTTTTTCATTTAAGGGACACATTATTTTCTATTTTGTAGCTCTTTTTTCTCTTTAGTTACAATCAATTCTCTGGCTCTCATTCCAAGATTGCAAAAAATACGTTTTTCTTCTATTTTCAGGAGTTCTCTTCATAGAGAAGTTCTCAGCTATTACTTCTTTGAATAAGCTCTCTGCTCCTTTCTCCCTTTCTTCTCTGTCTTGAATACCTATCATCCTTATGATGCATTTCCTAATTGAGTTCAATATCTATCTTCAGATGGAGCTTTTCTCCCCCTTCTTCTCTTAGTGTCTTGGGCTGGCCACTGCAAGGTCCCACACCCTAGATTGCTGCCACTTGGGGAGGGAGGACAGATCTTACCTCCTTCCACTGGTTCCTGGGTGAGTCCAGCACCTGCACCTTCAGACATATGGCTGCAGTGATCTCTCAGATGCTTACTGTGTTGTGTGAATGTCCACTGTTGGTTTATAAATGCCCTCTTCATTGTATCTTAGAGGGGTGAGACTAAGGGAAAAGCTCATTCCACCATGATGCTGATGTCACTCCTGATTCAATGACTATATTTTTGTAGGTGTTGTGACCACTGTAATATATTTATGTTTAATTTTGAATCAAGAAGAAATAGAGAATCTGAATAGACCAATCACAACTAAAGAGATTGAAACAGTAATCAAAAACTTCCCAAAAATTAAAGCCCAGGACCAGATGTCTTCTCAGGAGAATTCTACCAAACATTCAAAGAAGATTTAACACCTATCCTTCCCAAAAATTGAAGAGATGGAACACTTCCTAACTCATTCTACAAGGCCAACATCACCCTGATCCCAAAGCCAGATAAGGACAACACAAAGAAGTAAAATTATAGGCCAAGATGGCTGATGAACATAGATGTAAAATCCTCAAGAAAATATTGGCAAACCAAGTACAGTGATACATTAAAAGGATCATACACCCTGATCAAGTGGGATTTATACCAGGGGTGTGGGGATGGTTCAACATCTGAAAATCTATCAATGTGATACACCATATTAACAAAATGAAGAATAAAAACCACATAATCTTGTCAATAGATGCATAGAAATCATTTGACAAGATCCAACAGTGATTTATGATAAAAACTCTCAATAAAAATGGAATAGAAGGAAAATACCTCAACAGAATAAAGGCCATATATGACAAACCCACTGCCATCATCATACTCAATGGGGAAAAAACTGAAAGGCATGCTTCTGAGAACAAGAACAAGACAAGCGTTCCCACTCTCACCACTCTTATTCAACATAGCACTGGAGGTTTGGGCCAGAGTAATTAAGCAAGAGAAAGAAATAAAAGATATCCAAATTGGCAAGGAAGAAGTGAAACTCTCACTATTTGCAGACAACATGATTCTATATATAGAAAACCCTAAGGAATCCATCAGAAAACTATTGGCAATAATCAACAACTACAGCAAATTTAATGGTTAGTAAATCAACTTACAAAAATCAGTGGCATTTCTATACTCTAGTAACAAACTAACAGAAAGAGAACTCAAGAATACAATCCCATTTACAATCACAACAAAAAGAATAAAATATCTAGGAAGGAATTTAACCAAGGAGGAGAAACATCTATACACTGAAAACTATAAGATGTTGTTGAAAGAAATTGATGATGACATAAAGAAAAGGAATATTCCATGCACATGGATTGGAAGAATAAACACAGTTAAAATGTCCACATTACCTAAAGCAATCTACAGATTCAATGCAATCCCAATGAGAATCCCAATGACACTTTCCACAGAAATACAAGAAACAATCCTAAAATTCATATTTGGCAAAAAAAAAAAAAAGAGAGACCCCAGTAGCTAAAGCAATCCTGAGAAAAAAGAACAAAGCTGGAGGAATTGCAGTCCCTGACTTCAAAGTATACTACAAAGCTATAGTAATCAAAACAGCATGGTACTGGTACAAAAACAGACACACAGATCAATGGAACGGACTTGAAAGCCCAGATATAACCACACATCTACAGACAGCTAATCTTCAACAAAAGAGTCACGACTATTCAATGGAGAAAGAAAAATATTTTCAATAAACAGTGTTGAGAAAACTGGAGAGCCACATGCAAAAGAATGAAAATAGATCATTATATTTCACCATACACAAAAAGTAACTCAAAATGGATTAAAGACTTGAAGGCAAGATGTTAAAACCATAAAACTCCTAGAAGAAAATAATAGGCAGTACACTATTTGACATTGACCTTAGAAACATCTTTTCAAATACCATGTCTACTCAGGCAAAGGAAATAAAATGAAAAATAAACAAATGGAAATTCATCATGCTAAAGAGCTTTGGCAAGGCAAAGGAAACCATGAACAAAATGAAAAGACAACCTACCAACTGGGAGAAAATATTTGCAAATCATCTATCTGACAAAGATTTAATCTCCACAATATATAAAGAACTCACACAACTCAACAACGAAACAAGAAACAACCTGATCAAAAAACGGGCAGAGAATATGAACAGATACATTTCCAAAAAAAGATGTACAGATGGCAAATAAGCATATGAAAAGATGTTCAACATCACTAATCATTAAGGAAATGTAAATCAAAACTACCAGGAGATATCACCTTATATCTGTTAGAATGACTATAGTTACCAAGACAAAAAAATAACAAATGTTGGAGAGGATATAGAGAAAAGGCAACCCTCTTACGCTGCAAACTGGTGCAGCCACAATGGAAAACAGTGTGGAGATTTATGAAAAAATTAACAATATGGAGATTTCTCAAAAAATAGAAATACCATATGACCCAGCTATCCCACTACTGAGTATTTATCCAAAGAACTTGAACTCAACAATTCAAAAAGATGTATGCTCCCCTATGTTCACCACAGCATTATCCACAATAGCCAAGATGTGAAAGCAACCCAAGTGCCCATCGACTGATGAATGGATAAAGATGTGGAATATATACACAATGGAATACTACTCAGCCAAAAGAAAAATGCAAAATCATCCCATTTGCAACTGCATGGGTGGATCTTGAGGGTATTATGTTAAACGAAATAAGCCAGAAAGAGAAAGACAAACTCCACATGATTTCACTCATATGTGGAAGATTAACAATGGACAAAGAGAAAAGATTAGTGGTTACCAGAGGGGAAGGGTGTTGAGAGGTTGGCATAAGGGGTAAAGGGGTACATAAATATGGTGACTGACAATAATGTACAATTGAAATTTCACAATGTTATAAACTATTATGACCTTAATAAAATAAAATAAATATATAGTCACTGAAGTACAAGTCCTCATTATGGGTGCCATGCCACTTTCTACACCTGATCTGTAATCAAATTTCTGATGGCCACCAGTCTTTGCTTCTTTTAAAAACTAGATTACATTACTCATTCCCAAGTTAATTCACAAATATTTATAATGTGAAAAGTCTTTTGAAATCAGAGAGACCTGGGTCAGAATCCTGGCTCTACCATTTACAAACTGTACAACCTTAAGAAATGTTTTCAAGCTAATTGGGCATCAACTGAAAATGTGTGTGATAATAATATGTACCCCATGTATTTGTTCAATCTCTATTAATTGAACTTTAATGAAGGAAGCAAATACAACCGAATCCTGAGAAACTTAATTATCCTACTGTTAAACTAATTATAATGAGGTTGAGGCATTTTGTACAACAAATTGTTACTCAGAATACTATGACAATTCACTGGGCTTGGCATCATAACATATGTTCAACACAGTAATTATGAGAAGCATAGATCTTGTACCTGTAAAACTTTTGGCTTGAAAACATTGTATGGTTTCAATATGGAAAACAATTGAGATTCTTATTTCAAATTTTGGTATCACCAAAAGGATTAGCATCATAGGAAAACATATCTGAGAGTGTGACTATTTTTGAATATATTCAGAATTTCATATCTTGCAAGTGGAGACTTAAGTGAATAAATGTTGATTATAAAACATCTATCACTAATTATAGAGAATATATTTAGAGAGTTGTGTGAATAAATATATTAATTAATCTCTTAAAGTTTTGATTACTGCTTTTCCTTTGCAACCTCCCATAGAGGAGAGAAATTCATTCTGCAAGTTTCCTACAATGGTTCATGTTATGCAAATTGCCTTTGAAAATATTATTAAATCTGAACCAAGCCACAATATTGGGAATACATTTTACTTGCATTTTCATGTAAGGAAACTGAGTTTTAAGGAGTTGTTATGTTAGTAGACCAAAGTAACAAAGCTAATAAGTAGCAAAGTACTATGCTTTTCTGCATGCATACTCCTGGTGGATGACCAACTCTTCTGTCCTTAAATGGTTACGATAATGAGACGTTTGTTTCTCAAAGCAACTGAACTATTATCACCACATCATAGCTCATAATCTCTCAGCAACCCATAATGAGGAGATCCCCATATCCCTTCAAGAACTGGACTACACTATTTATCAGCACATTAATTCCTGACGATACCCATGAGTTCTTCTGCAAAGACTTTACTGAATCGGTTCTCTCTCTCTCTCTTTCCCATCCTGTGGGGATCATTTTCTGCACAGATTACCACAATTCAGAAATACTGACTCAAAGTAGAGGCCTCAAAGTGTACCTCAAACCAATACTCTTCTTCTTGTCTCTGCAATAGAATGGGGTGTTGTGTTTTTTCTGGCTTTCCAGGCCATATCATCCTTATCCAGGTTGCCTAAACTTTACCTTAAATTATTCTTTACTTACAGAATCATTAAATTTCAAAGTAAAAGTGAATGATATGAATCAATTAATTAAACCTGTGTTCTGAATGCACAGATTTACTCATACTTCTCCAGTAAGTGCAGAGCCAAACTCTTAAGCAACTTCAGGATAATGATACCTACAAGACAGCCACTTCCATTTTCACACTCCTCTAACCATTAGAAAAGTTTCTTATCTTGTGAAGTCTGTTTGTCTTTAAATTCTACCCATTGGACCTAGTTCTCTTCAGTGGAAACACAAAGTAGAATAAACCTAATTCTCTGCCATGAAAAAAAAGCTTTTGAAATATCTGAAGAGACATGATGTAAAGAGAACACGGTAGGGAGTTCAGAGACAGACTCATATATATGTAGAAACAATATACAGTAAATGTGCGCGACCAATCATTGACAAAGGATAGACTGTTTAATAGGTGATGTTGGAGAAACCTGTTAAGTATAGCAAAAAATGAAGCTGAAGCTCAACATATAAAGATAGACTCCATGTGAATTAATTATCTTAATATGAAATATAACACTTTACAGTTATTAAAATAAAATGTAGACTATCTTTGATATAAGTGTAGAGTAGGTCTTAAACAAAACTACAAAATCACAAATCATAGAGCTAAAAATCTTTGTTCAATTATGCACACTATGGACAAAGATAAATAACAGTTTAGAAGATATTTGTAATATGTAAAAATTACAAAGGAATAATATCAAGAATACATAACAAAATCCTACAAACCAATGAGAAAAAAAGAAAAACTCCAATGGAAAAATGGACAAAGGATACGGAAGAAAAAAACGTAAAGTTTAACACATATTTGAAGAAATACAAAATATTCAAAATTATTAGTAATCAGGAAAATATAAATTAAAACAACAAGGTGATATCACTTTCACTTACCAAACATTAGAAGGTTAGATAATACCAAGTTCTGGTAAAGATGTGAGGATGTAAGAACTGCAATTTTAGTGTTTGGACTGGTACAGGCATTCTAGAGAGTAACCTGGCAGTGCTTAATAAAATTAACTATATACACACCATCTGTCCCTGCAGTTCAGATCTTGGGTTGATTCTCATGGAACCCCTCAAGGGAATGTGTGTCCATTGCAGCAATACTGTGGTGAAGGGGATCTGGGGGCAGTCGTGTGTGAATCACTGAGAGAGTGAATAAGAAAAATCTTGTATATAAACCATATGGAGTATCACACAGCAATAAAAATAACGTTCTAAATGTACACATAAATAGCATAGATGGATCTTTCTACATAAATCATACTTAGTTGAGAAAAAGTTAAAGATATATAATATCATTTATGTAAATTTAAAATATCAAATATAATGACTAACTCTTAGAATTTTGCAGGATGAAATGAGATGGTGCATATAAAATAACCTAAATTACAAAATGTCTGCAAATGATGGATGGGCGTGAGAATAGAAATAAAAGAAAAATAAGAGAATAAATATATTAAACAAAAAATCGGAAAAAAAAAACAGAAAAGGTCCCAGTGTGGACAAATGATAAGATGATGCAAACGTGGGAGCATAAGCTCAACCTTCTACACTTGAAGACAAAACATATGTGAAGACATCAATTGTGCCCCTGCCCAAACTCAAATTTCTGTAAAAGCTTATGTCCATTTTACTTTTTGCTTCCCCTTGTTTTGTCCTTTTCCTCTGAGAGTCAAGACTGATAGGGTTTTGGAACACAATGTTGGCTGACTAGCACAACCTCTGTCTACAACCCCTTTCTCTTGACCCATCTTCAGCTAAGTGTGGCCAAATAACATAATAATGGCCAATGATATGGAGGCAAACATATTTTTATCTCGGAAGTGTTTCCCTTCCCAAATAAGAGATAACGGTTCTTTAAAAGGCCTGATGCTGTTCATCATTTGTTCTTCTGTTTTCCTGCCTGGAATGTGAGCATGACATTGGGCATATACAGCAACCACTTTGAAACTCTGGTGTGAAAGTCACAGAAAGAGTGGAGAACAGGAAGAGAGAATGCTCCTAGCATTCACTGATTTCCTTGAACAATTGTAGTAGCTTTAGTCAGCTGACTCCAAGATCTCTTGTTTCATGTATTTCGAAAAAGCTACCTGTTTAAATTAGTATTGTCTCCCCTTCATTACCAAGACTCAAACCCAGGATCAGACAAATCAATTGTGTCCAGGGCTAGTACACTAGCCTCATGACTAGATTCCCCCTTCTCATTGACATCCCTATTCTAATCCTTTATCCACACAAGGTATAAAGTTTTTGGTGTTATATTTGTGTTTATGCTTAGATACAATATAATAAATGAACATATAAAGGAGTAAGAGATATGTAAAAAAAAAAAACACTAATATTTGGATTCAACCAATTAAGAAACATAGTCTTATGCTAAGTTGTGATCACCCAGCTTTCCAGAAGGCCACAAACCCTGGAATCAATGATGACTCTGATATAAAGGAAACCAGACTTCTTAATAAATAAAGTCTTTTATTAAGAAACTGCTATTTTTGCTCCATTTCAGTATACTCCAAGTGTATAGTCCTCCTGCGCTTGTACAAACAGCCGGAGAAAAAGATCTAAGAATCTACATTTGAAAAATGATCAGAATAAGATCTTCAGGGATATGATGGAACTACTCAGTCTCTACAGTTGCAAACAGCTTCTTTGAAGTTAAATCAGGATCCCAACAGTCAGTAATAATTCTTTACTTTGGTGTGAAGTTAATGGATAGGGTGAATTTCAATTGTACTTGTACTTGGAGTGATCATTTTCAAGGGCACAGTATGATCTGTACTGATGATTAGCAGCAAGAGGAATAGTATCTTCTGTAGTAAAATGGTTGGTAGCCACAGTAGCCAGAGCCGTATCCAGAGCCATATACACCTCCAGAGCCATAGCCACAGCCATATCTGCAGCCAGAGCCATAACCACAGCAGCCAGAGCCAGAGCCACAGCCATAGTGGGAGCCATAGCCACAGCCAGAGCTGTATCCACAGCCATAGCCACAGCCCCCACAGAAGTTTCCGTAGTAGTTGCAACACATGGTGTCAGAAAGTAAGGTTTCAGCTGAGGTGTAGGAGGATATTTCTGAAGTCTGAGTATCATCCACTCTTCCAGGACCTTTATATACTTCCAGGGTTGAATGGGTCATAGCTCACATGGGCTCTGTTCTCTCATTTTATAATTATTTGCCTAAAATAAGCTCATTCTGTGTACAAACAATTTTGTTGGGAATGTCGTAATTTATTTACTGCTATCCTAGGAATTTTCTCAAGGCTTAAAATAAAGATACATTTTCTAAGCACCCAAGCTAATGCAACCATAATTTTATCTTCCATAATTGCCTTGCATGACAAGGACATAACACATCACCAAAATATGTTTGACCTATAAATACATGTTTATTATTTTGCTCTTTCAATGTCTTGGAAATCATCTATTAAATACAAAGTTCTACTCCCTGCTATTAATATCCCCTTCATCATCATATCAACTTGGTTCCTTTTTTTTCTTTCCTAAATCACTCTAAAGTACTTTTCATGGATTTGGGACAAGGAATTGAGTATTTCAACATGTTATATTCACTACCTGAAACATTCTCCTTCTCTGAAGGAAAGCTTATCTATTCTCTCTTTGTCCAGTCAGGTTATAACATTCTCTTCTTTCTCTGGGACAAAAATTTTTGTTAAACTCCTAATGGGTAAGTTATGTAAGAATTATTATTTATTATTTGAACAAAAAGGAAAACATTTCCAAAAGTTCTAATTTAAAATGAGAAAAATGCCTTGATTCAACAAGGACTTTAGCTGTTTGTTAAAGTCCAGTTCTTAAATGCAAGTCTTTGTGAGTTTTCTCACACTGCTCCCATGTTTGTGCTATATATCTGTGCTTCCCACTGAAATGTAATCAAACAATAATTAACACTTCCAGATTCTGCAATAATTTTTTTTATTTTATTTTAACCTGTCTTCTACAAACATTATTTCAATAATGATACTTAGCTATACTATTTTGTTGGATACCTTGCAATCATGACACTAATAGACAACTAAAAGTCACCCTTTCCATGGTATTTCTTATTTATCCTTACTTTTAATTTGATAGCATCTTTTCCCATTGTTTCCCTGATGAATGGGCTTTTGGTCAATGACGTCTCTTTCATTGCCAAGTCTTTCTTTACTTTTCCCTAAGTTTTGGGCTTCTTACTGTTACTTTATCCTCCATCATTGCTTTTCACTTTACACACTAACTCCTCATGTCTGCTACCACTGATTCAACTACCAAATATGCACAAATGACTCCGGAAACTAAAAAATCTCTGCATCAGTCAGGGTCTAATCAGGAGACAGAAACCACACAGTAGGTTAAACAGGGAAAGTTTAATGCAAAAAGTTATTAAACTATGATAAAAGAGTAATTATAAGATACAACCTCTATGTGGTACCCTAGGGATGTAGGAGAGTATTCAAGGAAGAAAAAACTTGGAAGGGTAGTTCAACCCACTGAAAAGCAGAGAAGTTCACTGGTTTGGCCAGGCCAGAGCTGTTCTGCAGTCACTAAGCAAGCAGGAGACAACTTTCTGGAGTGCAGATGATGAAAAGCAATGAGCAACTGGTCTTGTGGGTGTGTAAAGGGTCTGGGAAGCTCTGGGGCACAGGCAGACTATGCAGGGGCCAACTTGTCGAGGGGATCTGGGTGTCTGTGAGAGCAGACTCATGGACAGGAAGTCTTCAGGATGCTAGTTTCCATTTAGAGAGGGCCAAATAAAAGTTATTGCCCATCTGAAGCTCAAACATCACTGAGGATCTACCACATTCTGGACCCATGGCTGAGTGGAGCTTCGTCAGATCTCCTTACATCCACACTGCTAATACCCCCCACTTCCCTCCAGTGCTGCAGCAAACAATGCTAGAAAACTGCTTTCTCTTGCAATGTTCCTCCAGCACCCCCTACTGAGAAAGCTTAATGCCGTGCTCACATTAAAGGAGAAATGCTTGAAGGAATCTCATCTGTTATCACAGAGCATATATTGAAGGATGAATTTGAAGCTGAGACAGTAAATTGATAACTGATACACCTCTCTTCTGAGTTCAGAAACTCTGTAAGAGAAATAGCTTTCCATGGCAAACAGATTGATTCATTTCCTGCCTGAGCCATTTACTAACTATTTGATCATGGAAAATGTCCTCAAATTTATAAACCTCAGTTTCTGCAACTGCTAAATGGGAATAAAAATAACTACATGTATTTAAAAATTTGTCAAAAGGTCTATAAAATATATATAAGAAATCCAAGGAGTGTAGCACAGATCCTGATATAGAGAGAAGACTCAATATATTCTATTTCTTTCCTCCCTTTCTTTTATCCGATTTGAAAATAGCAACAGCTTTTCAAATATCGATATTTACTTGAACTGATATATTTATTATACTAAAAGTTTAAGGTTTACTTTAACGTTTGCTCTGGTTTAAACCATATGTGTGTTAATTAATGTTTTTCATAATGACTTTTCAAAAGTGACCCAACTCCCTTGGAAAATGAACTACCATGTGATTGGCTTCACTGCACCTTGCCTGAAGCATTTTAAATAATATTTTTGGAAAAATGCAGTATCAAGCAATTACATCACAGGGCTTGGCCTCGTAGCATATTTTGAAGCTCAGTAATCATGAACATCTATTGAAATTATAAGCACCTACCCTGGGAACAGGCCTATATATTTAATAGAGAGAAAGCAAATTTCTGCATTCCAAGATTGTCATCAGATTGCTATGTAAAAGTAAAGTCAGTTGCTGTTTGGAAGTGTGGCTGTATTGCGATTGAAGATTTCAGTACAGGTGAGCAATGTGTCCTTATAAAGGGGCCCCTCCTGATTCATGAGATCACATTCTAAAACTTCAATGAGAATCAGCTAATAGCAAATACACTTTTTCTGTCTTTACCCTATTTCCACTTAGACATCAATTCAAGCTGAGTCAAAATGTGATTTGGTCCAACGTCTCACACAACTAGGTAGCATTCTCTATCTGTAAAATGCTTTATCAGCCGAAAACATTCCCTTTTCAGATGTCTATTTAAGCCTTGAAGCCATTTGGTGAAAGTAACAAATTTTGAAGTATAAATATCATTTAACAAAGGCTGAGGCTCAGAACGGTTCAATTCCAAGTCAAAATCGCATTTCCAAGTTTTCTTGGTCTAACATAAAATATATAATGTTCTCCAGAGATTTACAAGTAAACTCTCCTTGAACAGTTTCAGTGCTGGGGAACTCTCAACTTCTTGTTTTAAATGCTCCCATTTTATTGTGAAATCTCTTTTTGTTAGCAGTTTCTATACAACCCAAATCTCTCAGAATCCATGATAAGGAGTTTCCTAGTGTAACTTAAGATCCTTGCATACACAATATTTCTTTCCCTGATTCCTCCCTGGTATATCCTCCATGAAATCTCTAATACAGCCTTTGGTTAATATAAAGTATTTCTATCTTAGCTTCTCCCCAGTTGGAAGTTCTGCCAATACTATATCCTTACCTTCCAAATATGGTTGCTATTTCTGCACCTCAGCCAGCATCCCTCGTCTCTCTCCTACAGGATAAGATATTAAAAAAATGCTCATCATCTCTAGCCGTCTTCCAAATCTATAAAAAGTTTTTCTTTTCACTTCTTTCCTATTATTTTTAATAATATTACCACTTTTTCTCAGAACATTACAGCTGACGCTATGCCTTGCAGGCATTGTTTAAATTATAGGATCAACTTTTCTTTTTTAATTAGAGTAGAAAGAGGTGTTAAGGGTCAGACAGATCTATCTGGCTCCTTGTGTTTTAATTTCTTCCTAACATCCAGAATAAGTAGTAATGTAGCCCATACTCAGACACCCTGAGAGCAGGATAACCCCTCCTGGCACCGAAATCCATTTTGGGCTCTTAGGTTTAGAGAACTGTCACATATTGAGAAGTTAGCCTCCTTAAAATTCCAAACATCTTCATCTAATTCTGGCTCCTGGAACCAGGAGACCAATATTAATCTATCTTCCATGTAACAAGTATTTAAAAATATGGGGAAAAAATAGTGCCCTCATCGCAAAGTACTATGAGGTACACACTTTAAGTATTCCCTCTTTTAGCCTCCTCTTCCATTCCCCTCACGCTCTGAGCTGCCCTTGCACATTTCCAAGTCCAGACCATGTGATATAGCCCCTCAACTATTCCAGTATCCTCTAAAAAAGACACTTTTCTTCTTTTCCTCCATAGTCCAAACTACGCACATGGAAATGGTTTGAATTTGTATTGATATGAAATGTGATAAAGAAGCAGAAAAAGAATGAAGAGGTTTCAAACACGAGAACAAATGGCTGGATAAACCAATAAATATCTTAAGATAAAATCCAAGCAAATCTTAACTCCTTGTAATACAAGACCCTGTGTGATATGGCTGCTATCTGCCTCTACAGCCTTGACTCTTTCTGCTCTCCTGTCACATGGACGTCCTTACAGTCCCTAAGCACTAAACTCCTATCACCTTAAAACCTTTACGCTTGTTGCCTCTGCCTGGATCATCCTTCCCCCAGCTCTGACATCTACCCATTTGTCAAATATCAGCTTAGTTGTCACTTCTTCAGACACTTAACACGATCTTCCTGTCTGAAACAGCACCATATGATTTTTTTTAAACTTTTTAGAGCAGTTTTATGTTCACAGCAAAACTCAGCAGAATGCACAGAGATTTTTATATGCCCCCATCCTCTTAGCCTCCCTCATTAGCAGCATCTTCCACCAGAGTGGGACATCTGTGCCATTTTTGTATGCTTATTTGCCATTCCCATATCTTCTTTGGTGCGGTGTCTGTTAACACCTTTGGCCCATGTTTTAATTGGGTTATTTGTTTTCTTATTGTTGAGTTAAGAATTCTTTGTATGTTTTGAATAACTGTCCTTTATCAGATGTGTCTTTTGCAAATATTTTCTCCCAGTCTGCGGCTTGTCTTCTCATTCCCTTGACATTGTCTTTCACAGAGCAGAAGCTTTTACTTTTAATGAAGTCCAGCCCATCGATTCTTTCTTTCATGAATCATGCCTTTGGTTTTGTATCTAAAGAGTGATTGCCAAACGCAACATTATTTAGATTTCCTTCTTTGTTATCTTCTGGAAGTTTTATAGTTTTGCATTTTACATTTAGGTGTGTGATCCATTTTGAGTTAACTTTTTTGAAAAGTGCAAGGTCTGTTTCTGGATTCATGTTTTGCATGTGAATGTCCAGTTGATCCTGAACCATTTGCTGAAAAGACTATCTTTTCTTTATTGTATTTCCTTTGTGCCTTTCTCTAATATCAGTTGACTACATTTTTGTGAGTCTATTTCTGAGCTCTCTATTTGATTCCTTTGATCAATTTGTCTATTGTTTCACTAATATCACACTGTCTTGCTGACTGTAGCTTTTTGGTAAGTCTTGAAGTCAGGTAGTGTCAGTCCTCCAACTTTGTTCTTCTCCTTCAGTATTGTGTTAACTATTCTGGGGCTTTTGCCTCTCCATATAAACTTTAGAATCAGTTTGTTGATATCCACAAAATAACTTGCTGGGATCTTAATTGGGATTGCACTGAATCTACAGATCAAGCTAGAAAGAACTGATATCTTGACAATATTGAGTCTTCCTATCCATGAACCTGGAATAATACCCCTCAATTTATTTAGTTTTCCTTTGTTTACTTTATGAGGGTTTTGTGGTTTTCCTCATAAATCTTGTACATATTTTTTAAGATTTATTTCTAAGTATTCTGTTTTGGGAGCTGCTACTGTAATTGTTATTATGTTTTTAATTTCACATTCCACATATTTACTGCTGATATGTAGACAAGCAATTGACTTTTATATGTTAACCTTTTACACTGCAAACCTGCTATAATTTCTTATTTGTTCAAGAAGTTTTTTTGTCAGTTTTTTCAGATTTTCTGCGCAGGCAATGATGTCATCTGTGGGAAATACAGTTTTATTTTTTCGTTCCTTATCAGTATATCTTTTGTTTCCTTTTCTTGTCTTGTTGCATCAGCAAAGACTTCCACTATGATGTTGAAAAGGCGTAATGAGAGCAGACATCTTTGCCTTGTTCCTGATCCTGGTGGGAAAGCTTTATTAAGTATGATATTAACTGTAGGTTCTTTGCAGATATTCTTTATCAAGTTGAGGAAGTTTCTCCCTATTCCTCTTTACTCAAAGTCCTTATCATGAATGGGTGCTGGATTTATCAGATGCTTTTTCTGCATTTATTGATATGATCATGTGATTTTTCTTCTTTAGGTTATTGATGTAATGGATTACATTAATTGGGTTTTTTTATTACGATAACATTTGTTTATAACATTATATAAATTTCAAGAACACATCATTATATATTTTGATTTCTGTGTAGATTACAACATGTTCACCACCCAAAGACTAATTACCATCCATCACTACACACATGTGCCTAATCACCCCTTTCACCCTCCTCCCTCCCCCTTTCCCCTCTGGTAACCACCAATCCAATCTCTGTTTCTATGTGTTTGTTTGTTGTTGTTTTCATCTTCTACTTATGAGTGAGATCATACTGTGTTTGACTTTCCCCCTCTGACTAATTTCACGTAGCATAATACCCTCAAGTTCCATCCATGTTGTCACAAATGGCTGGATTTCATCATTTCTTATGGCTGAGTAGTATTCCGTTATGTATATATACCACATCTTCGTTGTCAATTTGCCCCTTGGTGAGCACCTATGTTGCTTCCAAGCCTTGGCTATTGTGAATAATGCTGCAATGAACATAGGGGTTCATGTATCTTTATGAACTCACATTGTCATGTTCTTTGGAAAAATATCAAGCAGTGGAATAGCTGGATCATATGGTAGCTCTATTCTTAATTTTTTGAGGAATCTCCATACTGTTTTCCATAGTGGCTACACAAGTTTGCACTCCCACCAGTAGTGTATGAGGGTTCCCTTCTCTCCACATCCTCCCCAACACTTATTGTTTCCTCTCTTGTTAATTATAGCCATTCTGATGGGAGTGAGGTGATATCTTATTGTAGTTTTTATTTGCATTTGATAGCTAATGATATTGAACATCTTTTCATGTGCCTGTTGGCCATCTGTATATCTTCCCTAGAGAAATATCTGTTCAGATCTTTGCCCATTTTTAAATTGAGTTGTTAGTTTTTTTGTTGTTGAGATTTCTTTCAACAATGTTTTATAATTTTCAGTGTACAGATCTTTCACTTCTTTGGTTAAGTTTGTTCCTAGATATTTTATTCTTTTTGTTGCAATTGTAAGTGGGATTGTATTCTTAATTTCTCTTTCTGCTACTTCATTGTTAGTATATAAAAACTCAGCTGATTTTGGTATGTTGATTTTTGTTTCCTGCAACTTGACCATATTCGTTTATTATTTCTAAAAAATTTTTGGTAGATTCTTTAGGGTTTTCTATATATAAAATCATGTCATCTGCAAATAGTAGCAGTTTCACTTCTTCCTTTCCAATTTGGGTCCCTTTTATTTCTTTTTCTTGCCTGATTGCTCTGGCTAAGACTTCCAATATTGTGTTAAATAAGAGTGGTGAAAGTGGGCATGCTTGTCTGGTTCCTGTTCTTAAAGGGATAGCTTTCAGTTTTTCTCCATTGAGCGTGATGTTAGCTGTGGGTTTGTCATTTATGGCTTTTATTATGTTGAGATACTTTCCTTCTATATCCATTTTATTCAGAGTTTTTATCATAAATAGATGCTGTATCTTTTCGAATGCTTTCTCTGCCTTTATTGAGATGATCGTGTGATTTTTATTCTTCATTTTGTTAAGGTGGTGTATCACGTTGATTGATTTGTGGGTGTCGAATGATCCCTGCATCCCAGGAATGAATCCCACTTGATCATGGTGTATCATCTTTTTAATGTATTGTTGTATTCAATTTGCTAGTATTTTGTTGAGAATTTTTTCATTGATGTTCATCAGTGATACTGGCCGGTAATTTTCTTTTTTTGCAATGTTCTCTGGTTTTGGTATCAGGTTTTGGTATCTGGTTTTGGTAATGTTGGCTTGGTAGAATGAGTTAGGAAGCTTCTCCTCCTCTTCAATTTTTTGGAAGAGTTTGTGAAGGATAGGTATTAAATCTTCTTTGAATGTTTGGTAGAATTCACCAGGGAAGCCGTCTGGTGCTGGGCTTTCATTTTGGGGGAAGTTTTTGATTACTGTTTCAATCTCCTTGCTGGTGATTGATCTGTTTAAATTGCCTATTTCTTCTTGATTTAGTTTTGTATGTTTTGAAGAATTCATCCATTTCTTCCAGATTATTCAATTTGTTGGTGTATAGCTTGTCATAGTATTCTCCTATAATCTTTTGCATTTCTGAGATGTCTGTTCTAATTTCTCCTCTTTCACTTCTGATTTTATTTATTTGAGCCTTCTCTCTTTTCTTCTTGGTGAGTCTAGCTAAGAGTCTGTCAATGTTGTTTGTCTTTTCAAAGACCAAGCTCTTGGTTTCATTGCTTTTGTCCTTTTTTTTTTGTTTTTAGTCTCTATTTCATTTATTTCTGCTCTGTTTTTTATTATTTCCTTCCTTCTACTGATTTGGGGCTTTGTTTGTCCTTCTTTTCACAGTTCCTTTCAGTGCACTGTTAGATTGTTTATTTTGGATCTTTCTTGTCTGTTGAGGTGGGCCTGAAGCACTATAAACTTCTCTCTTAGACTGCTTTTGCCATATCCCATAGATTTTTGCATGTCGTGTTTTCATTTTCATTTGTCTCCAGGTAATTTTTGATTTCTTCATTGGCCCAGTCATTGTTCAGTAACATTTTGTTTAATCTCCACATGTTTGTGGTTTTTCTGATTTTCTTCCTGTAGCTGATTTCTAGTTTCATATTTTTGTGGTCAGAAACAATCCTTGGTATCATTTCAATTTTCTTAAAGTTATTGAGCCTTGTTTTGTGGCCTAATATGTGATCAATCCTGGAGAATGTTCCATGTGCATTTGGAAAGAATGTGTATTCTGTAGTTTTTGGATGGAATGTTCTATATATATCTACTAAGTCCGTCTGATTTAATGTGCCATTTAAGACCAGTGTTTCATTATTGATCTTATGTTTGGATGATCTATCCATTGGTGTAAGTGGAGTGTTAAAGTCCCCTATGATTATTATGTTACTATCTATTTCTCCCTTTATGTCTGTTAATAATTGCTTTATATATTTAGGTGTTTCTGTGTTGGGTGCATAGATATTTACAAGTGTTATATCCTCTTGTTGGATTTTTCTTTTTATCATTATGTAGTGTCCTTCTTTGTCTCTTGTTCCAGTTTTTGTTTTAAAGTCTATTTTGTCTGATATAAGTATTGCTACCCCAGCTTTCTTTTCTTTGCCATTTGCATGGAGTATCTTTTTCCATCCCTTCACTTTCAGTTCGTGAGTTTCTTTAGGTCTGAAGTGCGTCTCTTGTATGCAGCATATATGTGGGTCTTGTTTTTTTATCAAATAAGCCATGCTATGCCTTTTGATTGGAGCATTTAGTCCATTGACATTTAAGGTATCTATTGATAAGTGTGCACTTATTGCCATTTTATTATTTTTCCTCTGGGTCTTTTAGTTGTTCTTCTCCATTTCTTTCTTCTTCTCTTGTTTTCTTCCCTTGCGGTTTGATGACTTTAGTATTATGTTTGGATCCCTTTCTCTTAATTTTTTGTGTATTTATTTTTATAGCTTTCTGGTTTGCAATTTCCATGAGGTTCATGTATAGTAATCTACGTATATAGCAATCTACATTGAGTTGATGGTCTCTTTAGTTTGAACTCTGTCTAAAAGCTCTACTCTTCCTCCCCTCCTCTCACATTTTATGCTTTTAATTTCGTATCTAAACCCCCACTAATTGATTTTTAAGTGTTAAGCCAGCTTTGCATAATTGGGACAAATCACACATGGTTATGGGGTATAATTCTTTTTGTATATTGCTGGATTAGATCTGCTAATATTTTGTTAACAATCTTTGCATCTATGTTCATTTAAGATATCAGTCTGTAGTTTTCTTTTCTTGTAGTATCCTTATCTGGTTTAATATTAGGGCAATGCTGGCCTCATAGAATGAGTTAGGAAGTATTCCCTCTGCTTTTATCTTCTGGAAGTGATTGTAGCAAATAGGTATAATTTATTCCAAAAGTCTTGTAGAATTTACCAGTGACCTCATTGGGGTTTGGTGCTTTTTGAAAGGTTATTAATTATAGATTCAATTTTTAATAGATATAGTCTTATTAAGATTGTCTATTTCTTCTTGTGTGAGCTTTGGCAGACTATAAGATTTTTCATAACAAATCAAGTTTATTAGTGATTATTAAACTATAATTTTTTACTTATTTATTTTTATTTAGTTATTTAGATGTCTGATTGGTTTTTTAAACTTTTGTCTGTCTCCCCCACTAGAATATATCCTCTGAATACAAAGATAATCATTCTTGTTCAATGTTGCATTAGAGTCCACCACAGAAATCAAAGAAGACCAAAATATATGCAGAGGTATACCATGTTCATGGATTGGAAAACAACATTGATTGGATGTCCATTCTCCCAAAATTGACGTATGGATTCAACTCAATCCCAATAAAAGTCTCAGCAGAATATATTTGTAGATATTTACAGGCTGATTTTAATGTTTAGGTGGAAAGGAAAAGAACTAGAATAACCAAAATAATTTTGAAAAATAACAAAGTTGGAGGGTTCACAACACCTAGTATCAAGAGTTACTACAACCCTGTAGTAAACAAAACCATGTGGTACTGGTGAAAGAATGGACACTAAATAAGTAGCTGATGAAGGAATAAATAATCCTAACAGTAAGCTAGCACAGTGGTTGGCCAACTTTCCAGAGAGGCCACAAATACTAATGTCAGTGATGATTCTGTCCCCCTGAAAAAATACAATTACTTGCAGAGAACAAATGCAATTTGTTTATTTAAAAGTATGATTTCCTCCGACTATAAAGGATTTATGTTCATGGACAATACTAAAACCATAGAATAGGAGAACCAAGAATTTACATTTTGAATATTATCAGAATCAAATCTTCTCTCTTCTTGTAACATAACAGAAGCATTTATAATTCCTTAATAACAAAGAGGTTCTTTGAAGTAAACATAGGTAGTATACAATCCTTACTTGACTGCAGAGATGATAAAATGGGGCATTCCTTGGAGGAAAAGAGTTAATCTTCAAACATTATTTCAGAGGTATAGGATATTCTAGAATGATGTTCTAGCAGCAAGAGGAATAACATCTTCTGTAGCAAAATGGTTGGTACGTATAGCAGCCACAGCCATAGCCAGACCCATATCCACAGCCATATCTGGAACCATAGCCACAGCCATAGCCACAGGCATATCTGGAACCATAGTCACAGCCATAACCACAGCCAGAGCCACAGCTATATCCACAGCCCCCATAGGAATTCCCATAATAGTTGCAACACATGGTGGCAGAGGATGAGGTTTCAGTTGACGGGCAAAAGAATGCTTCTGAAGTTTAAATGTCACCTATGACCCTGGAACCTTTCTATACCTACAGGAAGGGCCAGGGAATACCATCAGTTTTGTGATTCATGCAATAAATATTTACTTAATACCTAGTATGTGCAAATCTCTCCTGTCAGTTGATAATGAGAGGACTTGGTCTTTTCACAGAGACAGCATCTGTCTTAAATGAACCCATTATTATAGAGTCTCCAGTTTTATTGGGGAACCATGTTTGTTTTTTACCACTCAAGTGTTCTTTTCAGCCAATTATAAATCTATAAGGAAAATTTCCATCAATTACCCAATAATCTGAACACATGATAACAAAGATAAATTTTGTGAAACAAGGCTCCATGAAAGGTAGGGAAGTTTATGTTTGGAAATGCAACTGTTAGCATGGACTTGACTAATTATCTTGGCCATCTTAATAATTGCTAATTGTTTTATAGGAGATTTCATTAGAGCTCAATGCTGTCCTATACAGAAAACCCTCAATATTTTATGTCATAAAATTTTTATGAATCCAAATACTCATGAATATAGTATTCTGATAACATATCACCCCAATAGCAATTCTTTCAATAAATTTTTATCGACTCTATATGGTCGTTTAGTTCAAACCAGAACAACACACACACGAAAAAAACATCCTTTGTAGTAACACTCTTGAATATTTTTTAAATCACACATTTCCTTTAGACATTTTAATCTGTTTGATCCCAATGAAAATGGAAAAATGTAGGTAACTAATAGTATGGAAATTGGGGTACAAAGAGGATAGGAAATTTACTGAGAGTCACACAGCTAATATATTACCAAGATCAAGTATTTGTTCTTCTTTGTTATTCTACATAAAGTCTGCCGTTCTAATCACTGGACACTTGAACACTTGCTGTAACAGAGAGCTTATTGCTTCTTATGGTGACCCATTTCTCTGTGAAATTACTCTGTTATAAAATCCCCACATGCTTCAGAGTCTCTCATTATTCCCAATGTCACTTTGGCTCCTAAATAAAGTTTATTTCAGTGTTGTGTTAACAGGCCAGTCCCATCAAGTACAGCTAAGAGTGCCTCTCATTCTTTCACTTTAACCCAGAGTCCTCTCTCCTTGATACCCATTGGTATGACTTGTCCCTTGATCTCTACTGATATGCAAAGATGATGTTCACATCATCTAAATCAACCATACCTCCTACTAGATAATTCAGAGAAGAGTACGGGAAGCCTGTTGTAAGTTACCACAAAAACAGCTGCTTAGAACAACACCTATTTATTATCTTACAGTCTGGGTGGATCAGGAGTCTAAGCACAGCCTAACTGGGATCTCTGCTCAGGGTCTCATAATATTGCAATCAAGGTGTTAGCCAGGACATCTGAAAAATCTCTTTGCTGTATAACTTACCTAGAGTTGCCAGATTTGCAAGTATATCCCAAATATTGCATGAAACATACTAAAAAGTTATCTGATTTTATCTGAAATTCATTTTTATTCATCTTGATTTTTATCTGCCAACCCCAAGCATAACAATCACAAGAGTGATAGCTCATCATCTTTGTCAAGGTTAGAAGCGAGTTACAGGTCCTGCTCACACTGAAGGGGAGGGGACTCACAAAAGTGTATGTCATGAGAGATCACCTTAGAGTTCAGCCTACCCAAACCTGTGAATTTATTCCTTAAGCCCAACTAGTGATAACATTTTCTCCAGGATAGGTAACATCTATGGCAACAAAGTTTCAGCGCATGGACACTTTCCAAAATATATTTCCTCTTTCTCTCCTGTCCAGAGGCTCTTTCCCTTCTTGTAAGATTAACCAACTCCTATTCATCCTTCATATTTCAGCTAGAAGTTTGTCTCTCTTTCAGAAATATTCCTGACCCTTCTCTCTATTTACTCTTAGTCCTGGGCTCTCTTCTGACTTTTTCCTCTTTATTTCCTTAACAGTCCTGTTACAATTGTATCATAGCAATATTCAGATCTTTGTAGCTTGTGAGATTTTTTTTTGTCTTTTCCACACTTTTAGAAAGCAAGGATGAAATATTTTAGTTCTCTATTCATAGAACAAAATAAAATGTCCTTTATTAGTAGCTTAATAAATGTTTGATGAATGAGACTACTTATTCATCTAACTCATAAGAAATAGTTCTTCAAGAATAACAATCTATCCATCCATCATTTTTTGCCCTTCCTTTTCTCAAGCCTACAATTTCTTTCAAGATTCAAGGGATTCTAGGAACACTGAATTTATTTAACCAGGGGTGGTCAAATTTTGACTCAAGTTCTGACAGTCTTTCTACATCCCAAATGAAGATAGGATTTCCAAAGCCAAAATATTATAACTTGCCTTCTCCTCCCAGTTATAGAAACATAAAAGATTCCAGTTCTGTATTTTCCCAGTGTCAGCATCACCATTTTTACAATCTGTCTTCGAGGCTCAAATTCATATGTAACCTACAGTATCCTAGAACAAAGTGGAGACAGAAATAGATAGGTAAGATTTGCTAATTCCACCCCTCTCCTTGAGTTTATAATTTCCTCCTAAAATCACCCTAGTAGTGGGTAATCCTGCATGGGTTTAGACACATCTGGTGATAGAGCACTTAATGAGGCAGTCACTCTTCTTTCTGATTTTGTCACATATTAAGAAGGGCTCTTGTGTTGAGATCATCCATTCAATTCACCATATTTAACATCTCTAGAAGGACACAGAGAACATTAACAATACTAGTCTTACTAATTTTGCAATACCAGTCTTTCAGATATATAAATGTATATACTACCCTCAGTTCCCACAATTCTAAGTGCTAAGAAGAAATACATAATTTTTAGAAATTATCTAGTCTAGGCTTTTCTCCCTTCTCCTTCACTGTTGATGTCTAAGATCTTATAGGTTATACCTTCACTGAGTCCCTGATAACCATCTGTTCCTTTTCATTATTGATGCCACCACTCAAATCCAGGCTCATTAACTGTTGAACTTTCCAACACATTTTTTTTACCATTATCGTTTTCCCAAAGCAGATTTTTCTGAGGGATTTGTCTGTCTGTATGGGTGCACATGTTGATGAGTATATGAGTGCTGATTAATATGGAAAGAAATAAATGGGTAGATCCAGGGTTATGAAACACAAATGCTTAATAGCAAACCCTCAAGTAAAATGAACTAAGAACACAAGATTTAGCCAATAAGGAGCCATTTTTTCAGGGATAAAATTCAAGATGTGTAACATTCAGCATGTTACAGGTAGTGACCAATCAGAATGGAAGCTAGATATACACAATTGGAATGAAAAGCTGAGCATAAGCCCTGCTGAGGAGGTCACAGAAATAGAATACAAAAATAAGAGTCAATAACATATCTGACACAAAAGATACACAAACTTATTAGGACCGATGAAACATTTATTTGGAAATAATCACAATATAGAAACATAGACTAAGAAGATAGTGGGTTTACACTTGGACTTTGGCCAAAATGAGGTCTTCTGCCTTCCAGAAACATCATGGAGTAACTCAGGCCCTCTCAATAACAAACAAGACTTTCAAGAAGACAATCAGTTTTCTGCAGGCTCTGACTACTCTCTATTCAGTGGGATGTAGTATGATTGTGAAAATTTGTAACAGATATGGCCTTAGAATGATCATTTTACAGGAAAAGGTGCACTGCAGTTACATTCTAGCAGCAAGAAGAATAATATATTCTATAGAAAAAAGGCTGGTAGCCACAGCAGGCAGAGCCATAGCCAGACCTGTATCCACAGCCAGAGAGACAGCCAGAGCCAGAGCCAGAGCCATAGCCACAACCACAGCCATATCCAGAGCCGTACCCACAGCCATATCGAGAACCATAGCTACTGCCATAGCTGCAGCTACCACATGAGTTTCTGTAGGAGTTGAAGCACATGATGTCTACAGGTGGAGGTTCTACAGAGGAGCAAGTGGAGGTTTCTGAAGTTTGAATGTCATCTTTTGCCCTGAGACCTTTATATACTACCAGAAATGGGTGGGGCACACAACCTAGACTTTGTCGCCTCATCACCACAGCAGTTTTCATTTTTAAAAAGCTCATGATTCTAAGGACAATAATTTTTTTCAGATAGTTGTGTCCAGGATATGGCCTTTAGCTAGTCATAAGAATTATGAAAAAACAATTGTAACCTACTCATGAACAAGTATGTCTTGTGGAATGTACCAAGCCTATTTTAGATTTTCACTCCAGGGAATATCAACTCTCCTGCAATTCCAGGTCAACATACTTGGGCACTGGGAGATGCTCTAGCATCTCACATCTTAGCATCAACAGGAATGGGCCCAGACTGGAAATGAGACGCAAACAGCAAGGGCATAAGGTGAGGCATTCCTAGGTTATACCCACAAGAAAGTGGATGGATCCCAGGTAGAATGGCCATTGCAGTGGGGGCTGGAGCAGGAAACAGGTGAGATGAAAAAGACCTGAACTGGTGTAACACAAGGGTATGCACCCATGATTTTGTCCAGTGCAATATAATCCACTCTATTTAAGAGTTCTTGGAAATTTTCAGTGTGATAGTTTAGTCTATACCTCATGTAAGAATTCCTGGACATCCATAACATGCATTAGGCAATAATTCCTCTGTTCTTCCATAGTTCCCTGTGCCTAACTCTATTGTGGTAATCAATATGTTGTATTAGCATGCTCTATTTTAATTACCTGATTCCCTCAGTCAATTGTGAGTTATTTAAGGCTGATAATTTTGTGTTTATTTTCTGTGAATCTAAAGAACCAGGCACTAGCTAACTATTGAATGAGAGCCTATAAGATTTCTTCCACCTGTAAAAATCTTTGTGTGTGTATGTGTGTGAGGAAGATTGGCCCTGAGCTAATATCTGTTGCCAATCCTGCTCTTTTTTCTTGAGGAAGATTGTTGCTGAGCTAACATCTTGTCAATCTTCCTCTATTTTGCATGTGAGATGCCACCACAGTACGGCTTGACAAGCGGTGCTAGGTCTGCTCCTGGGATTGGAATCTGTGAACCCTGGGCTACCAAAGTGGAGCACACCAGGTTAACCACTACACCACCAGGCCAGCCCCTAAAAATCATTATTTTAATGTATGGGAAATTATGTAAGAAAATAATAATAATAATAAATAACAACATTTCTATTTTCCTCTATAGCTTTTGAGGCACACTTACATTTATGACCTCATTTGATTCTTACAAAAACAATGTAAATTAGGAATTTGTGTTATTTGTATACACATGTTACAGATGAGAATACAAAGGTCAAGGATAGTTAAGTCTTGCTCAAGGACTCTAAGCTGTTTAGTTGTTGAGTTGAACTGTTTCAACTAGTACTATAACATAAAACATTTTGAGTAGAAATTATGGTAACTTTTCTAGACTTCTCAAATGTTAGTTGATGTAAGGAAGAATCACCCTAGATCAGCAACTTCCATGCCAAACTAAGAACTCAGATTCCCAGGTTTGTCTTCTAATTATGATTGTCGCACTTTTACAATTTTCTCCACTAAAATATGTTCAGCATTGGCTCCATTCCTGCAAACTCCATGACTCTTTCCGCATTTAACATGTCACCTGCTTTCTTCCCAACACAGCTTTAGCATGACTATATTTATTTGCATTGTTCCATTGATTGTTTTTCTAGACAGTGACTGAACAGTACAATTTAATTTTACAAGAATTTTTGAGTACTTACATCACGCAAGTGCTATTCCAGGGCATAGAATATTGAATAAAAAATATGTAGCTAGAGCTCAAGGACAAGCTCTGTGCTTTAGAAACTCTCCAAGGAGAGCGAATCACCATTTCCTTTGGACCAGTCTCTCATTTCACCACACGCTATTGAAAACTTAGAGTATTTTCAGGCTTTGAATTCCCTCACCCATTCAATCTTCAATTTACTGCAATCAATATTCACCGTTATCATATCCCCCCTACCAAAAACAATTCTTCACTGAAGATCCCATACCTTTTGCCGAATCCAATAGAAACTTCTAAAGTAATTAATACAATTTGATGATAAAGTAAAAAGCAAGACCAGATCATCAGAAAAGAAGCTACTCCTCTGAAACCCACTAATTTGTTACTAAAAATACAATGACAAACATTATGTCAAGTTACTTGGTGTCACAGCATATGTTAGAGTTCATAATTACGAGATACATGTATGATAGATGTACAAAACATCTAACTTGGTAATGTGCCTATGTATTTGACATGAGAAAATTGACATTATGGATTAAATTCTGAGATTATCAAAATATTGTCAATATTAAGCATAATGTGTAAGGTTGAGCCACATAAAATTGCCATTTTGTATGTTAAAGATGGTTAAATGTCTTTAATTTTATATTAAGCAACCTAATTATAAATATAATACAAAATCTACTGTGTTCTCACAGTGGTAGAACTTCGCATATTTTATTTAATTTGGTACTCTCAACAATCCTGATCTAGCATTATTTTATCATTTTATCCTTGAGTATACTGAGGCTCAGAGGAGTTAAATAATGTGCCCATGATCACACAGCTAATAGCTGATGGAGCCTATACTACAGGGAAAATGGTGGGACTCTGGAACCCAGGCTTTTAATCACTATCTATACAATTTTCTTTTTGTAAGTGTGATCATTTGGATGACCTTGAGGAAATGATATCTCACAGAAGAAGAGAACAGTTAACAACAATGTTTCATGTGCAGGAGAACATGGATATCAACTTAAAGCAGATTCTAAAGACTTCTGGACACAGAGCAATACTGTAGCCTTTCCTCATTAATTTCCATGGATCTTTCCTTTTTCTTTTTCTTCTTTTTCAGACTCATGATTAATACGTACCTATTGCAAAACTTTCAAAGAAATAAACTTCTTCTCAAGGACAGGAAGGATATGGGCAGTGGTGTGCTGTTAATTGTTTAATGACCTCTGCTGGGGGTAGGGGGTTTGATTTGCCAATTTCCGTGCGGTAAACACTCCTAGCATGACTAGTTTCAAGTTACTAACTGGCTTATGACATTTCTGAAAGCCTATACCATCTTCTAGTACTTGAATAAATGAACTTTCATGTTTAGAACTTTAATCAGTATGGAATTTCTTTTGTGTATGATGTAAGGCAAGTATGTATCTTTTCTGTATCCTAAACAGATGGCAAATTGATCAATCCCATTTAGTGAATAAACTATCTCAGATGAAAACTTTGTCCTTACTAGGCACTCCCCTGGAGTCTTTAGCACTGGCTACTGTGGTCTTACTGGCTCAGAATGATCTACTCCCTGTATGTTGATAACATGGCTAGATTGCCTGATCTTTCCTGGCGGCCTACACAACCTCTCTTCCTAGCCAGAGTCCTCTCTTGGCCAGCTTGTTATAACCTTCTACAACCACATTGTACAGACAGACACAAGTGATTTAATTTTATAGCATATTTTATTTAACCTAATATATCCAAAATGTTATCACAATATATAATGAATATTTTTAATTATTTGATATACTTTTCATTCTTCTTTTATACTGTCTTTGAAATCTGATGTGTACTTTATACTTACAGTGCATTTCCTTTTGGACTAGCCACATCTCAAGTGCTCAGTAGCCACATCTCTCTAGTGGCAACAAGATTGGACAGTGTAGCTTACGAGAAGCTGAGAATTGCTCTATGGATGTATCCACTGATTATCATTTTTCCAATAGAGGTTACTACTGTAGCAATTTGCTGCCAGCAATTTTACTTCTTTTTCTAAATTCCTCTGCCTTTCCTTTTATTTTCCTTCTCATGTAACTGACCAAGTTCAACTCATCCTTTATGGCTCTGCTCATATCTTATCCTCCCCTGGAATTAATTTCTGTCTCTGGTCTAGCCTTCCCTTTCCACATTCTGACTGATTTAGGTTTCCCCATGAATTCTTCCTCGGCAGCTCCATAACATTTGTAAACACGCCTGCAATAATGTGAACGTATAATTTACTATTTTGTATCCAACTGAATAGTTGAATTCTTGGAAGAAAGAACTATGTCTTATATCTCTGTCCCCAGTACGAATCACAACACATAGCTGGAACACAGATTTTTAAGATTTGTGAAATGGCTAAAAGAACAAACAACTGACTTTACTATTTAGAGTTTCTAAAGTATTCAATAGCTCATCAAAGGAAAGGATTTTGTGTTTCCTCATGAAGGAGATTTAAAGCTTAAATCATATCCTTCTATGAAAAGTACTCACTTACATCAATTTTGTTCCATTTCCTCCACAATGTGATTTGACATGTGAAGCCAAATGTTCGTTTTTGCCAGCCTTCATCAATCCATGCCACACGTGCACACATGCACACGTGCAAACTTTCTCTAATTTTATCAGCCCTGTCTCTCTTAAAATTATCACCATTTTCTCATTTCACTGAAGCTGAAACTCTCAAATTTTCTTTCAATAAGAGTTACAACATTTCAGATTTTGAAAATATGCTAAACAGTTTCTTAAAACCCTTTTCAGGATATATAAATTATCTTATAAGTGGTTAGTAAGTAATACTCTTCCATTTTTCAAAATGCCTTCAATGACAAGAAACATGATGAAACAATAAGTTAGATTTTTAAGGAGCTATGGTGGTAAGAATTCCCTTCCCCTGTTTGTAAGGCTAACCTCAGAGTTACTCAGACCACGGTCAGTCCTCAGATCTGACTTACAAATGTTCCAGCTGTGAAAATTGTCCTGCCCTCAAGAGAACTCCTGTTTCTTCATCAGTTGGACAAATTATGCCCTGGGAATAACCTCACTTCAGGGATCGTTTTGATGGCAGGGCCATCTTCCTTGGAATTGTCCATTTTGTGGGGTCTCCTAGCTCCAAGGACCTCAGAGTCAGAGTTTTTGCAGTAACTGCTGTCCTGGAGATGAGACAGTGACACATTTATCACTGCTGGTTAGAACTGAGTCTAAAAGGCTCTGTCTGTTGTAGGATCTAAATGTTAGGGGTTGGAAGGTTAGACGAGGGAAGGACAGTAAAGTCAGAACCCAACAAAGTAGTAGGCTCCCCGATGCAGAAAGTAGACCAGAAATTTTAATGCCATTTTTATATCTGTCTCACTGAGGCACTAGACCTTGCTCTTTTCCAGTGGAAAATGTGGCACCCCCTGATCATACCCAAAACCTAATAAACTTCTCTTCCCCTTTTATACTTGCCACTGTCCATTCTGGTCTTCTTAGCAAATGGCATCAGATCATTTATCACAACCTCAAAATACCTTTCTAAACTATCTCTCTAAAACGTCAGCCCTTACTCTATTTCCCATTAAGCTCTTTTATTCCCTGCATAGCAATTAACTGTCTGAATTTATCTTAATTGTTCTTTACTTTTTTTTTTTATCTTCATCTTCTGCAATAGAAACACTCTGAGAGCGGGAAAGATATCTATAATTTTCCTACTGTGTCTTCAATGTCTAGCATGGTTCCTTTTCAACAATATTCAAAAATATTTGTTAATTAAGTGACTTAAATCAATTTCCATAACCTCAACATACACAAACAAATCTATTTGCACTTCCGTCAAATGCAGATGCTATGACAGAATATTACTCTTCTAACTTATCCTTTTCTTAGGTTTTTATTACTCATGTGCTTAACATGTGAGTCTGCTTCTAATATCTCATTAACCCTGGAATTTCTCTTTCATTCCAGTAATTCTTTAGGAACTCAGCCAACTCTCCTCTCCCTCATATTTTTGTCATAACCTCCTGAATAGGTGTCAATCCTCCCCCTTTTTTCCCCTCCAGCTCCATTCTAGAAACATACAATTTCCACAACACAGTTCTGAAATACTCTGTGACTCATGGTTGGGTAGGTGAGTGTCTGAGCATGTGGAACACAAGAAAGAGGTGAAGAACACATTATTTACGATATCAGTATAAGAGTAAATGTCTGTATTTTATCAAGGAAAAACCCAAGTTCAGGCAACCTATTTTTAGTCCAATTTTCAAAAGAGGCCATAAGATCTCAACCAGGAGTAATTCACAAACAAGTACACAGAGAATTGTTACAAACAAAGATCTGTTTTTATTAAGAATAGATGACTTGCCACACTGTAGGATGTTGGAACCATCAAGACAGACATAACAGAGATCACAGACTAAAGGATAAAGGCTAATATTTGGAAAATAGTCAGATGATACATCAGAGCCTGGGATCACAATGATGGAATTATAAAAATGGGTAGTTGGACATCAAAGCCCCCAGCAAGCATGTAATTTCCTGGATATAGAAGTCAGGGGTGCAGATCCCTGTATCAACCTATCTTTAGACATGTCATTTTAGAAGTAAAGGAGGCTTGGATAGTGATGTTCTAGCAGCAAGAAGAATAAGATCTTCTATAGCAAAGTGGCCTGTAGCCACAGTAGCCAGAGCCAGAGCTGTATCCACAGCCATAGCTGGAGCCATAACCACAGCCATATCCAGTTCCATAACTGCAGCCATAATGGGGGCTATATCCACAGCCATATCCGCAGCCATATCTGGTTCCATAACCACAGCCATAGAGGGGGCTGTATCCATAACCATAGCCGGTCCCATAACTGCAGCCATAATGGGGGCCAAACCCACAGCCATAGCCATATGTGCAGCCATAGCCACAGGAGTTGCCATAGTAGTTGCAACACATGTTGTCAGGAGAAGAGAATTCAGTTGGGTTGCAAGAGGAGGTTTCTGAAGTGTGTGTGTCTTCTACTTCTCCTGGCCCTTTATATACTGTCAGTAATTGGCAGAGCATACCATTCATCCCTGACTTAGCCACAAAATATGTAAACAACTTGTATGTGCCAGTTGCTGTTGACAATCATTAACAATGGTTTGCTTAAAATGAGCTCATTATTTTAGAGTCTCCAGTTTCAATTAAAGAGCATCATTTACATTTACTCTGCCAAAGAATTGTCTCAATAGAATCATGTGCCCAAATGTAAAACTGATACCCATTTTCAAACCCTTCTATTATTAAATAGCTACCTCACACAACTATGTTGTGGGGAGTTATAGGAAAATTTTGTCCTTTTGGTCGCTACTCTTTCCTAAAATGTCTGCCTTGGCCCATAGGGAAAGAAATACTCCCATCTCCTTTCTTGAAGCATTGCAACATCTTGCCAGGCTTCTCAAACTCAGATACCTACTGTCAGATATCTACTAGTTTCTTGTAGCAGAAAACAAGGATGATGCTAACTCTCTAAGGCACAGAACAGCCCCCAACAACCAAGAAACATCTAGGCCAAAGTATCATGGCACTGAGATCAGAAATCTTGGCTTATAGCTCTGCCTCTATAAATAAGCTCTTCTACCTGTAGGTGTCTCAATCCAAACATGCCCTTTCCTCTCATTCTATCCCAAACATCTGAACTTTCCATCACCAAATGTGCAAAGAGAGTGTTTTTTGTTTGTTTGTCTGGGGGAATTCTTTTTGCTCATCTTGCTTCTCTAGGTTTTACTTAAATCACCATTTTCAGAATCCAGTGGACTCCAAAACTAAATATTGCTTATGTAAAAACTATGAAATCCAACTTAGAAGCGAGTAGGAACTCAGGAAGATCATTCTTTCTACTGGATACTGGAATTTCACAACAAATGAATGAGTGGTGATCCACTACTTTATTAAGTACCTTCAACAGGCATTTTCACAAAACCGCTGATTTCGTTTTCTGAGAAATTTCATTATTACACATTTTTCCTTCATTAAGGAATCTTCCTATTTCTTTATATTGATCACAGGTCTAATCTGATCACTGTGTGATGTTTCATTACTAATAGTAAATATTAAGAAAGTACATCCCCATACCAACTTTTCTTTTCCTTTATTTTGTCTCCTTTTCTGTCATCCTTGAAAGTCAAAACTATAAATTCTGTTTCACAAATTCCCTGGCATACACACTTTACTTTTTAATACTACTTTCAACACCCACTTTTAGGCCACAATACTCCTGGATTGTTGAAAAACTATTCTATCTTGATTTCATTATTTCTACTATTTTTCCATTCAGATCTCTGGATACTGCTCCATAATGGTGGCAGTGTGTCTATTTTCTGCAGCCCTGAATAACCTGTTCTGAGTTCAATGCCTGGTACATAGTTGACCCTAGATCAATATTTCGCCAATAGAAAATGGTGCATAAAATCAAATACACATTCAGCTGTTGGTCTGCCACTTATGAGCTATAAGATATTTAGATATATTACTGCCATCTTCTCTTTTAACTCAAACTGAAACTCTCAAATGTTCTTTCTCTGAGAGAGTGACAAGATTTCAGACTTTGAGGAAGTTTTAAGTGTAAGTTTGTGAGGACCCATTTTGAGATAATTAAGTTGTCTTAAGAAATGATAGACTCTTTACTGGATACGCAAATGATCTTACACATGCTAGTAAGTGATATTCTTCCATTTTGCAGAATGCTTTACATAATAAAAAAACAATGAAATAATAAGTTAGATTTTTAAGGAGCTGTAAGCATTAGAATTCCCTTCCCCTGTTTGTAATACTAACCTCAGAGTTACTCAGAGCACACTCAGTCCTCAGATCTGACTTACAAATGTTCCAGCTGTGAAAACTGTCCTGCCCTTGAAAGAACCCCTCTTTCTTCACCAGTTGGACAAATTATATCCTGGGAATAGCCTCACTCCAGGCTCGCCTTGATGGCAGGGACATCTTTCTTGGAATTGTCCATTTTGTGGGGTCTCCCAGCTCCAAGGACCTCAGAGTCAGAGTTTGTGCAGTGACCCCTGTCATAGAGATGAGACAGTGACACATTTATCACTGCTGGTTACAACTGAGTCTGAAAGGCTTTTTCTGTGGTACGATCTAAATGCTAGAGTTCTGGACGTTCAGAAAAGGAAAGGACACTAAAGTCAGAACCAAACAAAGTAGTAGGCTCTCCAACCCAGCAAATTGACTGTAATTTTTAATTCCATTCTTATGTCTTCCCTAGCCAAAGAGAGCCCCATTAAGGCACTAGACTTTGCTCTTTTCCACTGGAAAATGTGGCGACACCAGATTATACTTGAAACCTAATAAAATTCTCTTTTCACTTTACGCTCGCTACCATCCTCCCTAGTCTTCATCCAACTGGAATCAACTCGTTTGTCACAACCTCAAATTCCTCCCTGAACTATTTCTCTAATCCTTTAACCCTTTCTTTCTCATTAAGTTGTTTTATTCCCTCTGTGGAAGTTATCTGTCAGAATTCATTTTAATTATTCTTTACTTTTTTTTTAACTTCATCCACTAGAATGTAAACACTCTGAGAGCAGGTCAGATATCTATAATTTTCCCACTGTGTCTTCGGTGTGAGGGATGGTTTCATGTCAAAAATATTTGTCAATTAACAAGTTAAATCAACTTCCACAACCTCTATATATACAAATCTATTTGCACTTCCATCAAATGAAGATGAGGTGACAGAATATTATTCTTCTAACTTATTCTTTCTTTGTTTTTCTTCCTCATTTGCTTAACACTGAGTCTACTTCTAATTTCCAAATAACCCTGGAAGCAATCTTTTTCATTCCATTAATCCTTTAAGCTCAGAAGCCACATTATCTCTCTCTAGGACTTTTGCCTTGACCTCCTGAAGATGTGTCATCCCTTCTCTTCTTTTCTGTTGTGCTTCGTCTAGACACAATGCGATTTCTAAAGCACAATTCTGCAATACTGTGTGAGTGTTCTTGGGTAAGAGGATGTCTGAGCATGTGGAATATGAGGATTAGGTAAAGAAGATACCATTTATCATGCAGGTATAAGAAGAAATGCTTGTACTATGCCAAAGTAAAATCCCAATTCAGGCAAGCTATTTTTAGCCAAATTTCCAGAGAAGCCATATCATTTCAAAAAAGGAGTTATTGACAAGCAAGCACACAGAGATTTCTTAGAAAGAAAGAACCACTTTTATTGAGAATAAGTGATTTGGCCCATTGTGGGGTATTAGGATCATCAACATAGTCACATCAGAGAATCAGAGACTAAGGAAGTAATGCTAATGTTTGGAAAATAGATGATACCTCAGAACTTCAGACCACAATACTATTCTAAATATGGATAGTTGGAGGTCAAAGCCTCTGTAAAGTTGTAATTTGGGGGTATAGAAATTGTGGGGTCCAGATTGTTGAATCAGCATTATCCTTAGATACACCATTTCAGGAACAAATGAGGCTTGGATAGAGATGTTCTAGCAGCAAGAAGAATAATATCTTCTGTAGAAAAATGGCCTGTGGCCACAGTAACCAGAACCAGAGCCATATCCACAGCCATAGCAGGAACCGTATCCATGGCCATATCTGGTTCCATAACCACAGCCATAATGGGGGCCATAGCCACAGCCATAGCCACAGTCAGACCCACAGCCATAATAGGGGCCAAACCCACAGCCATAGCCATATCTGCAGCCATAGCCACAGGAGTTGCCATAGTAGTTGCAACACATGTTGTCAGGAGAAGAGAATTCAGTTGGGTTGCAAGAGGAGGTTTCTGAAGTGTGTGTGTCTTCTACTTCTCCTGGCCCTTTATATACTGTCAGTAATTGGCAGAGCATACCATTCATCCCTAACTTAGCCACAGAATATGTAAACAACTCGTATGTGCCAGTTGCTGTCGACAATCATTAACAATGGTTTGCTTAAAATGAGCTCATTATTTTGGAGACTCCAGTTTCATTTAAAGAGCATCGTTTACATTTACTCTGCCAAAGAATTGTCTCAACAGAATCATGTGCCTGAATGTAAAACTGATACCCATTTTCAAAACCTCCTATTATTAAATAGCTACCTTACACAACTACGTTTTGGAGGATTGCAGGAACATTTTGTCCTTTTTGTCGCTACTCTTTCCTAAAATGTCTACCTCTGCCCATAGGGAAGGAAATGCTCCCATCTCCATTCTTGAGTCATTGCAACTTCTTTCCAGACTTGTCCCACTCAGATACCTACTGTCAGATACCTACTAGTTTCTTATGGTACAAAATAAGGAGGATACTAATTCTCTAGGGCACAGAACAGCCCCCAACAATCAAGAAACATCTTGACCATAGTGTCATGGCACTGTGATCAGTTTGTGAGTGTCTTTAGGTCTGAAGCATGTTTATTGTATGCAGCATATATATGGGTGTTGTTTTTTGATCCAATTGGCCGCCCTATGCCTTTTGATTGGAGCATTTAGTCTATTAACATTTAAAGTAGCTATTGATAAATATGTATTTATTGCCATTTTGTTACTTTCTTTTTTTCTGGGTGTTCTGGTAGTTCTTCTCTGTTCTTTCCTTTTTCTCTTGCTCTCTTCCTTTGTGTTTTGATGGTTTTCTTTACTAATATGTTTGATTTCTTTGGTCTTACTTATTTGCTTACTTATTATAGGTTTCTAGTTTGTGATTACCATGAGGATCCTATATAATATTCTATGTATAGAGCAGTCTATATTGAGTTTATAGATTCTTTAGCTTGACCTCTTTCTAAAAGCTCTACTTTTTCACTCCCCTCCTCCCACCTTTGATGATTGTGAAATCATATCTAATCTCTTGTTTTTTGTGTGTCTATCCATTACCCTCTTATCACTGAAATAGGTGACTTTAGTTCTTTAGTCTTTTAACCTTCATATTATCTTCACTGGTGGTTGATCTGCTACCTTTACTATATTTTTTCCTTTGCCAGTGATTTTATTGCCTGGTTTTTTGGGGGGTTATTTTGAGAATTTTTTTATCTGTATTTGTGGTCATTGCTTTCCCACTTAAATAAGTCCCTTCAGCATTTCTTGTAAACTGGTTTCTTGGTGATAGACTCCTTTAACTTTTGCTTGTCTGGGAAGCTCTTTATCTCTCCTTCCGTTCTGAATGACAACCTGATGGATAGAGTATTCTTGGCTGTAGGTTTTTTCCTTCTAGCACTTTAAATACATCATGCCATTCTCTTCTTGCCTGTAGGGTTTTGGCTGAGAAGTCTGCTGATAGCCTTATGGACTTTCCTTTGTATGTCACTTGTTGCCTTTGTCTTGCTGCTTTTAGGATTCTCTCTTTATCTTTAATTGTGAACATTTTAATTATAATGTGTCTTGGTGTGGGCCTCTTTGGGCTCATCTTTCTTGGAGCTCTCTGTGCTTCCTGTACTTGGATGTCTGTTTCCTTCCTTAGGTTAGGAAAATTTTCAGCTATCATTTCTTCAAATAGATTTTCCACCCCTTTGTTTCTCTCTTCTCCTTCTGGGACACCAATAATATGAATGTTAGTGTACTTGATATTGTCCCGGAGTTCCCTTAGACTGTTCTCATTCTGTCTAATTCTTTTTTCTTTTTTCTGTTGAGCCTGGGTGATTTCCTCTAGTCTTTTGTCTAGCTCACTGATCCATTATTCTGTATCCTCTACTCTGCTATTGAGTCCCTTTAGTGAATTTTTCATTTCCAGTGTTGTATTCTTCATTTCTGATTGGTTCTTTTTTATATTTTCCAATTCTTTGTGATGAGCTCACTGTGTTCATCCAGTCTTCTCCCAATATCTGTGAGCATCCTTATGAGATTTTGTTTGAACTCTTTGTCAGGTAGGTCACTTATTTCTGTTTCATTTAGTCATTTTCCTGGAGTTTTGTCCTGTTCCCTTCCTTGGAATGTATTCCTTTGTCTCCTCATTATGCCTCTTTCTCTGTGCTTATTTCTATGTATTAGAGGAGTTGGCTATGTCCCCTGATCTTGGAGAAGTGGCCTTATGTAAGAGATGCCTTTTGAGGCCCAGCAGTGTGATTTCCTCTTGCCACTAGTCCAAATGATCTGGATGTGACCCCTTTGTGGGCTACTTGTGTCCTTCTGCTGTGGCAGGGTTGTTCCCACTGCAGGTACCCAGGGAGTCTAGTCTTTCTTTCTCTGACCAGCTGTTTGTAAATCTGGTTTGGGGAGCCTTATCACCATTGGCTACAAGATCTAAGAGCACACTCCTGTTGCATTTTTCCTGTTAATTGGGAGGTACCCAGTGTAGCTGGTGCTAGGCTCAGGGGCTTACAGTTGCTATAGGTCTCAGGCCTACAAGACTGTTGTCAGTTCTTTAGGAGTGCAGCTGAGTGGGGATGGCCCTAGGCATGGGAGCACTCAATTGTTTCAGGCTTTGGAAGGTGGGGCTTATCCTTTCTATGGTGATTTGTGGAGCACAGGTCTTCTGCCACTGATAAGCCTTTGCCCCCATAGGACCACACACACCATCAACACTGTCCTGGTCCATGCACACTTCCCAACCCCATGGTGTATACCCTGATTTCCCACTGCAGAGGCCCCCACCTCTCCACCAATGCCCCCCACAGTTCACCTGGTCCTCACATAGGCTCTGTCCCACAGAGGCAGGCACACTCACTAGCCTGTAGAGGATCAAGGCACCCAGTCAATCCAGGCCAACAAGTAGCCTGAAGGCTTGGTGTTGGGTGGAGCTTGTCCCTAGGGCATGCTGCCTGCCCTGACTAAACTAGATTAAATCTGCAGTCTAGTGGGTGTGGCAGACCCCTGGGCTAACAGGCCAAGGGAAGAACTTCAAAGGTGTCTTCCAGGGTCTGTGTCAACATGCCTGGACTAGGTGACAACAATGGCAACGACCAATGTCTCAGTCTCCCGAGAGGTCTCTCCTCTCACCGAGATGCATCCAGAGCCTACCAGGTGAGTCTCTTTTTACCAAAGGACTGTCAGCCTTCTTTCCGGTGATTTTAGGTTGTTGAGACGGGGGAGTTTGTTCATGGGCCCTTTAAGACTTGGGTCTTTTAGGCTTTCATCAAATAGCTTTTCTGGGGGTATCCCTGCTGCAGTTAATAGCCAGAAAAGTCAGATAGTAAGACCTTCGTCTCAGTTGTGCTGAGGCTAAAGGATGCTTATAGCAGTATAGGGGCCCCCGGTCAGGAACACACTCCTCCAGGGAGGGCTGCATATCATAGCGTGGCTCCCACCTGGCTGGCTGAGAAACTCCACTGCTCCTGAAGATGGCTTTTTTTTCCTCTCCAGAAGGAATTTCTGCCTCCTCCACCTTAGTCAGGACTGTCCCTTGTTGTGGGGGTTCTTTTTATCCAATTTTCAGTTTTCTATAAAGGGTAATTTTTCCAAAAATACTTGTAACCTCATTGTGCTTGTGGAAGGAGATGAGTTCAGAGTCTGCCTACACCACCATCTTGACATGATCTACACACTCTACTTTTTAATACTACTACCAACATCCACTTTTAAGCCACAATACTCCTGGATTGTTGTAAAAGTATTTTAACTTTATTGTGTTATTTCTAATACTTTTCCATTCAGGTCTCTGGATACTGCTCCATAATGGTGGCAGTGTGTCTATTTTGTGTATGCCTGAATAACCTGCTCTGAGTTCAGTGCCTGGTACATAAGTGACACTTGATCAATATTTGCCAATAAAAAATAGACGGATTAAATCAAATACAAGTTCAGCTGTTTGTGTGCCACTTATAAGCTATAAGATATTTAGATATATTACTGTCATCTTCTCTTTTCACTCAAACTGAAACTCTCAAATTTCCTTTCACTAAGAGTGTCACAACATTTCAGATTTTGAGGAAGTGTTAAGTGTAAGTGTGTGATGACCCTTTTCTAGATAAATAAATTATCTTAATAAATGACAGACTCTTTACTGGATATCCAAATTATCTTACACGTGCATAGTGAATGATATTCTCCCATTTTACAGAATGCCTTCTATGACAAGAACCATATGAACAATAAGCTAGATTTCCAAGTAGCTGTAAGAATTAGAATTCCCTTCCCCTGTTTGTAAGGCTAACCTCAGAGTTACCCAGAGCACAGTCAGTCCTCAGATCTGACTTACGAATATTCCAGCTGTGGGCACTGTCCTGCCCTTGAAAGAACGCCTGTTTCTTCATCAGTTGGACAAATTATATCCTGGGAATAGCTTCACTCCAGGCTCACCTTGATGGCAGGGCCATCTTTCTTGGAATTGACCTTTTTATGGGGTCTCCTAGCTCCAAGGACCTCAGAGTCAGAGTCTGTGCAGTGACCCCTGTTATAGAGATGAGATAGTGACACATTTATCACTGCTGGTTACAACTTAGTCTGAAAGGCTTTTTCTGTGGTAGGATCTAAATGCTAGAGTTCTGGAAGTTCAGAAAAGGAAAGGACACTAAAGTCAGAACCAACAAAATAGTAGGCTTTCCAAATCAGAAAATTGACTGGAATTTTAAATTCCATTCTTATGTCTTCCCCAGCCAAAGAGAGCCCCATTAAGGCACTAGATCTTGCTCTTTTCCACTGGAAAATGTGGCGACACCTGATCATACTTGAAACCTAACGAACTTCTCTTTTCCTTTTACACTCTCTACTGTCCTCTCTAGTCTTCTTTGCAACTGGCATCAGCTCATTTGTCACAACCTCAAAATACCTCCCTGAACCCTCTCTCTAATACTTCAACCTTTACTCTCTTTTCATTAAACTGTCTTCTTCTCTTTGTGGCAATTATCTGTCTGAATTCATCTTAATTATACTTTGCTGCTTTTTATGGTTTTTTTTTCTTTTGAGGAAGATTAGCCCTCAGCTCACTACTGCCAATCTCCCTCTTTTTGCTGAGGAAGACTGGCCCTGAGCTAACATCCATGCCCATCTTCCTCCGCTCTATAAGTGGGATGCCTACTACAGCATGGCTTTTGCCAAGCAGTGCCATGTCCGCACCCGGGATCAGAACCAGCAAACCCCGGGCCACCGAGAAGTGGGACTTGAGAACTCAACCACTGGGCCACCAGGCCGGACCCTGTTTTTTTTTTTAAAGATTGGTACCTGAGTTAACAACTTTTGCCAATCTTCTTTTTTTGTTCTGCTTTTTCTCCCCAAATCTTCCTAGTACATAGTTGTATATTTTGTTGTGTGTCCTTCTAGTTGTGCCATGTGAGACACTGTTTCCATGTGGCCTAGTGAGTGGTGCCATGTCCGTGCCCAGGATCTGAACCAGTGAAACACTGGGCGGCAGAAGCAAAGCACCTGAACTTAACCACGCCATTATGGCTCAGGCCCTTTTACTGTTTTTTTGTTTTTTTTTTTTTTAACTTCATCTACTAGAATGTAAGCACTGCGAGCAGGAAAGATATCTATAATTTTCCTACTGTGTCTTCCATGTCAGGCATGATTTCCTTTCAAATTATTTATCAATTAAGTGACTCAAATCAGTTTCCACAACCTCAATATACACATATCTATTTGCACTTCCAATAAATGCAGATGACATGATAGAATATTATTCATCCAACTTATTCTTTCCTTAAGCTTTTATTCCTCATGTGTTTAACACATGAGTCTGCTTTAATTTCTCAATAACCCTCGAAATAATGTTTTCCCTTCCATTAATCCTTTAAGCTTTCAGGCCACACCTTTCCTCTCTGGGACTTTTGACTTACCCTCTTGAGGATATGTCATTCCTTCTCGTCTTTTGCCTCCTACTGCATTCTAGACACAATGGGACTTCAGAGCAGAATTCTGCAATACTGTATGAGTGTTCCTGGGTGAGTGAGGGTCTCAGCATGTAGAATATGAGGAATAGGCAAAGAAGACATCATTTATGATGCACTTATAAGAAGAAATGCTGGTGCTATATCAAAGAAAAACCCAAGTTCAGGCAAACTATTTTTAGACAAATTTCAAGAGAGGCCACAGCATTTCATAAAAGGAGGAATTGACAAACAAGAACACGGAGATTTCTTAAAAACAAAGAACCATGTTTATTGAGAATAAGCGATTTGGCCCATTGTAGGATGTTAGGATCATCAACACAGTCATAAGAGAGACCCCAGACTAAGGAAGTAATGCTAATATTTGGAAAATAGTCAGATGATACCTCAGGACCTCAGGCCACAATGATGCCATTCTGAAAATGGGTATTGGAGGTCAAAGCCTTTGTCAAGTTGTAATTTCTTGGGTATAGATATCTTGGGGTCCACATCCTTCAATCAGCATTATCCTTAGATACGCCATTTCAGGAGCAAATGAGGCTTGGATAGTGATGTTCTAGCAGCAAGAAGAGTAACATCTTCTATAGCAAAATGGCCTGTAGCCACAGTAGCCAGAGCCGTACCCACAGCCATAGCTGGAGCCATAACCACAGCCATATCCAGTTCCATAACTGCAGCCATAACGGGGGCTATATCCACAGCCATATCCGCAGCCATATCTGGTTCCATAACCACAGCCATAGAGGGGGCTGTATCCACAGCCATAGCCAGTCCCATAACTGCAGCCATAATGGGGGCCAAACCCACAGCCATAGCCATATGTGCAGCCATAGCCACAGGAGTTGCCATAGTAGTTGCAACACATGTTGTCAGGAGAAGAGAATTCAGGCGGGTTGCAAGAGGAGGTTTCTGAAGTGTGTGTCTTCTACTTCTCCTGGCCCTTTATATACTGTCAGTAATTGGCAGAGCATACCATTCATCCCTGACTTAGCCGCAAAATATGTAAACAACTCATATGTGCCAGTCACTGTTGACAATCGTTAACAATGGTTTGCTTAAAATGAGGTCATTATTTTGGAGTCACCACTTTCAATTCAAGAGCATCCTTTACATTTACCCTGCCAAAGATTCTCTCAATAGAATCATGTGCCCAGATGTAAAACTGATACCGATTTTCAGAATCTCCTGTCATCAAATAGCTACCTTACACAACTACGTTTTGAGGGGTTGTAGGAAAATTTTGTCCTTTTTGTCGCTACTCTTTCCTAAAATGTCTACTTTGGCCCATAGGGAAGGAAATACTCCCATCTCCTTTCTTGAATCATTGCAACTTCTTGCCAGACTTGTCCCACTCACATACCTACTGTCAGATACCTACTAGTTCCTTGGGGTAGAAAACAAGGATGAATCTAATTCTCTAGGGCACAGAAGAGCCCCCCAACAACCTAGAAACATCTTGGCCAAAATGTGATGGCACTGAGATCAGAAATCTTGGTTTATGTCTCTGCCTCTATAAATAAGCTCTTCTACCCATAGGTGTCTTAATCCAGACATGCCCTTTCCTCTCATTCTATCCCAAACCTCCAACCTTTCCATCACTAAATGTGCAGTCAGAGAAAGATTTTTTTTGCTTGTTTATTTGTCTGGGGGGATTCCTTTTGTTCATCTTGCTTCTCTAGGTTTTACTTAAAACACCATTTTCAGAGTCCAGTGGACTCCACAAATAAATATTTCTTCCTGAAACAACCATGAAAGCCAAGTTGGAAGGGAGTAGAAACTCAGGAAGATCATTCTTTCTACTGGATAGTCACATTTCAACAACAAAGGAATGGGTGATAATCCACTACTTTATTAAGTACCTTCAACAGGCATTTTCACAAACCTGCTGATTTCATTTTCTGAGAAATTTCATTATTACACATTTTTCCTTCCTTAAGAAATCTTCCTATTTTTTTTATATTGGTCACAGGTCTAATCTGATCAATCTGTGATGTTTCATTCCTAATAGCAAAAGGGAAGAAAATATATCCCCACCCCAACTTTTCTTTTCCTTTGTTTTGTCTCCTTTTCTGTCATCTTTGAAATTCTAAACTATAAATTCTAATTCACAAATTCCCTGGCATAGACACTTTACTTTTTAATACTGCTGCCAACACCCACTTTTAGGCCACAATACTCCTGGATTGTTGAAAAAGTATTCAACTTTTATTCCATTATTTCTAATACTTTTCCATTCAGATCTCTGGATACTGCTCCATAATGGTGGCGGTGTGTCTATTTTGTGCAGCTCTGAATTACCTGCTCTGAGTTCAGTGCCTGGTACATAGTTGACACTTGATCAATATTTGCCAATAAAAAATAGATGGGTTAAATCAAATACTCATTCAGCTGTTGGTGTGCCACTTATAAGCTATAAGATATTTAGATATATTACTGCCATCTTCTCTTTTAACTTAAAGTTAAACTCTCAAGTTTTCTTTGACTAAGAGAGTGACAAGATTCAGACTTGGGGGAAGTGTTAAGTGAAAGTTTGTGAGGACCCTTTTCTAGATAAATAAATTATCTTAGTAAATGATAGGCTCTTTACTGGATACATAAATTATCTTACACAAGCCTACCGATATTCTTCCATTTGGCTGAATGCTTTCCATAATAAAAAAACATAATGAAACAATAAGTTAGATTTTTAAAGAGCTGTGATGATAAGAATTCCCTTCCCCTGTTTGTAAAGCTAACCTCAGAGTTACCCAGAGCACAGTCAGTCCTCAGATCTGACTTAACGAATGTTCAAGCTGTGAAAACTGTCCTGCATTTGAAAGAACTCCTGTTTCTTCATCAGTTGGACAAATTATATCTTGTGAATAGCTTCATTGCAGGCTCACTTTGATGGCAGGGCCATCTCTGTTGGATTTGGCCATTTTGTGGGGTCTCCTATCTCCAAGGACCTCAGAGTCAGAGTTTGTGCAGTGACCCTGTCATGGAAATGAGACAGTGACACATTTGTCATCGCTGGTTACAGCTGAGTCTGAAGGGCTTTTTCTGTGGTAGGATCTAAATGTTAGAGTTCTGGAAGTTCAGAAAAGGAAAGGGCACTAAAGTCAGTACCAAAAAAGTCATAGACCCTCTAACTGAGAACATTGACTGGAATTTTAAATTCCATTCTTATGTCTTCCCCAGCGAAAGAGAGCCCCATTAAGGCACTAGACTTTGCTCTTTTCCACTGGAAAATGTGGCAACATCTGATCGTGCTTGAAACCTAATAAAATTCTCTCCCCCCTTAACACTTGCTACCGTGCTCTCTAGTCTTCTTTGCAACTGGCATCAGCTCATTTGTCACAACCTCAAAATACTTCCCTGAACTCTCTCTAATACTTTAACTCTTACTTTCTTTCTCATTAAACTGTTTCATTCCCTCTGAGGTAATTATCTGTCTGAATTCATCTTAAGTATTCTTTATTTTTTAACTTCATCTACTAGAATGTAAACACTCTGAGAGCAGGTCATATGTCTATAATTTTCCTACTGTGTCTTCAGTGTCGGGGATGGTTTCATGTGAAAAATATTTGTCAATTAACCACTTAAACCAACCTCCACAACCTCAATATATGCAAATCTATTTTTACTTCCTTGAAATGAAGATGATGTGATAGAATATTATTCTTCTAACTTATTCATTCTTTAAGTTTTTATTCCTCGTGTGCTTAACAATGAGTCTGCTTCTAATTTCTCAATAACGCTAGAAATGATCTTTTTCATTCCATTAATCCTTTAAGCTCAGAGGCCACATAGTCTCTCTCCAGAACTGTTGTTCTGACCTATTGAAGATGCGTCATCCCTTCTCTTCTTTCCCCTCCTGCTGCCTTCTAGAAACAATGCAATTTCACAACACCACTCTGCAGTACTGTGTGAGTGTTCCTGGGTAAGGAAAGGTCTGAGCATATGGAATATGAGGATTAGGTGAAGAAGACATCATTTATGATGCAGGGATAAGAAGAAATGCTTGTACTATGCTGAAGAAAAATCCAAATTCAGGCAAGCTATTTTTAGACAAATTTCCAGACAGGCCATATCATTTCAAAAAACGAGTTGACAAACAAGTATACAGAGATTTCTTAGAAACAAAGAACCATTTTTATTGAGAATAAGCGATTTGGCCCATTGTAGGATGTTAGGATCATCAACACAGTCATAACAGAGAACCCGAGTCTAGGGAAGTAATGCTAATATTTGGAGAATAGTCAGATGTCACCTCAGAGCCTCAGGCCACAATGATGCCATTCTAAAAGTGGGTATTGGAGATCAAAAATTCTGTCAAGTTATAATTTCTTGGGTATAGGACTCGTGGGGTCCACATCCTTCAATCAGCGTTATCCTTAGATACGCCATTTCAGGAGCAAATGAGGCTTGGATAGTGATGTTCTAGCAGCAAGAAGAATAACAGCTTCTATAGCAAAGTGGCCTGTAGCCACAGTAGCCAGAGCCGTACCCACAGCCATAGCTGGAGCCATAACCACAGCCATATCCAGTTCCATAACTGCAGCCATAACGGGGGCTATATCCACAGCCATATCCGCAGCCATATCTGGTTCCATAACCACAGCCATAGAGGGGGCTGTATCCACAGCCATAGCCAGTCCCATAACTGCAGCCATAATGGGGGCCAAACCCACAGCCATAGCCATATGTGCAGCCATAGCCACAGGAGTTGCCATAGTAGTTGCAACACATGTTGTCAGGAGAAGAGAATTCGGTTGGGTTGCAAGAGGAGGTTTCTGAAGTGTGTGTGTCTTCTACTTCTCTTGGCCCTTTATATACTGTCAGTAATTGGCAGAGCATACCATTCATCCCTGACTTAGCCACAAAATATGTAAACACCTTTTATTTGCCAGTTGCTGTTGACAATCGTTAACAATGGTTTGCTTAAAATGAGCTCATTATTTTGGAGTCACCACTTTCAATTCAAGAGCCTCATGTATATTTACTCTGCCAAAGATTGTCTCAATAGAATCATGTGCCCAGATGTAAAACTGATACCCATTTTCAAACCCTCCTATTATTAAATAGCTACATTACACAACTATCTTGTGGGGGGCTGTAGGAAATCTTGTTCTTTTGCTCGCTACTCTACCCTAAGATGTCTACTTTGGCCCATAGGGAAGGAAATATTCCCATCTCCTTTCTTGAATCATTGCAACTTCTTGCCAGGCTTCTCTAACTGAGATACCTGCTGTCAGATGCCTACTAGTCTCTTGTGGTAGAAAACAAGGATGATGCTAATTCTACAGGGCACAGAACAGCCTCAACAACCAAGAAACATCTTGGCCAAAATGTGATGGCACTGAGATCAGAAATCTTGGTTTATATCTCTGCCACTATAAATAAGCTCTTCTGTCCATAGGTGTCTAAATCCAAAGATCCCCTTTCCTCTCATTCTGTCCCAAACCTCCAACCTTTCCATCACTAAATGTGCAGTCAGAGAAAGATTTTTTTTGCTTGTTTATTTGTCTGGGGGGATTCCTTTTGTTCATCTTGCTTCTCTAGGTTTTACTTAAAACACCATTTTCAGAGTCCAGTGGACTCCACAAATAAATATTTCTTCCTGAAACAACCATGAAAGCCAAGTTGGAAGGGAGTAGAAACTCAGGAAGATCATTCTTTCTACTGGATAGTCACATTTCAACAACAAAGGAATGGGTGATAATCCACTACTTTATTAAGTACCTTCAACAGGCATTTTCACAAACCTGCTGATTTCATTTTCTGAGAAATTTCATTATTACACATTTTTCCTTCCTTAAGAAATCTTCCTATTTTTTTTATATTGGTCACAGGTCTAATCTGATCAATCTGTGATGTTTCATTCCTAATAGCAAAAGGGAAGAAAATATATCCCCACCCCAACTTTTCTTTTCCTTTGTTTTGTCTCCTTTTCTGTCATCTTTGAAATTCTAAACTATAAATTCTAATTCACAAATTCCCTGGCATAGACACTTTACTTTTTAATACTGCTGCCAACACCCACTTTTAGGCCACAATACTCCTGGATTGTTGAAAAAGTATTCAACTTTTATTCCATTATTTCTAATACTTTTCCATTCAGATCTCTGGATACTGCTCCATAATGGTGGCGGTGTGTCTATTTTGTGCAGCTCTGAATTACCTGCTCTGAGTTCAGTGCCTGGTACATAGTTGACACTTGATCAATATTTGCCAATAAAAAATAGATGGGTTAAATCAAATACTCATTCAGCTGTTGGTGTGCCACTTATAAGCTATAAGATATTTAGATATATTACTGCCATCTTCTCTTTTAACTTAAAGTTAAACTCTCAAGTTTTCTTTGACTAAGAGAGTGACAAGATTCAGACTTGGGGGAAGTGTTAAGTGAAAGTTTGTGAGGACCCTTTTCTAGATAAATAAATTATCTTAGTAAATGATAGGCTCTTTACTGGATACATAAATTATCTTACACAAGCCTACCGATATTCTTCCATTTGGCTGAATGCTTTCCATAATAAAAAAACATAATGAAACAATAAGTTAGATTTTTAAAGAGCTGTGATGATAAGAATTCCCTTCCCCTGTTTGTAAAGCTAACCTCAGAGTTACCCAGAGCACAGTCAGTCCTCAGATCTGACTTAACGAATGTTCAAGCTGTGAAAACTGTCCTGCATTTGAAAGAACTCCTGTTTCTTCATCAGTTGGACAAATTATATCTTGTGAATAGCTTCATTGCAGGCTCACTTTGATGGCAGGGCCATCTCTGTTGGATTTGGCCATTTTGTGGGGTCTCCTATCTCCAAGGACCTCAGAGTCAGAGTTTGTGCAGTGACCCTGTCATGGAAATGAGACAGTGACACATTTGTCATCGCTGGTTACAGCTGAGTCTGAAGGGCTTTTTCTGTGGTAGGATCTAAATGTTAGAGTTCTGGAAGTTCAGAAAAGGAAAGGGCACTAAAGTCAGTACCAAAAAAGTCATAGACCCTCTAACTGAGAACATTGACTGGAATTTTAAATTCCATTCTTATGTCTTCCCCAGCGAAAGAGAGCCCCATTAAGGCACTAGACTTTGCTCTTTTCCACTGGAAAATGTGGCAACATCTGATCGTGCTTGAAACCTAATAAAATTCTCTCCCCCCTTAACACTTGCTACCGTGCTCTCTAGTCTTCTTTGCAACTGGCATCAGCTCATTTGTCACAACCTCAAAATACTTCCCTGAACTCTCTCTAATACTTTAACTCTTACTTTCTTTCTCATTAAACTGTTTCATTCCCTCTGAGGTAATTATCTGTCTGAATTCATCTTAAGTATTCTTTATTTTTTAACTTCATCTACTAGAATGTAAACACTCTGAGAGCAGGTCATATGTCTATAATTTTCCTACTGTGTCTTCAGTGTCGGGGATGGTTTCATGTGAAAAATATTTGTCAATTAACCACTTAAACCAACCTCCACAACCTCAATATATGCAAATCTATTTTTACTTCCTTGAAATGAAGATGATGTGATAGAATATTATTCTTCTAACTTATTCATTCTTTAAGTTTTTATTCCTCGTGTGCTTAACAATGAGTCTGCTTCTAATTTCTCAATAACGCTAGAAATGATCTTTTTCATTCCATTAATCCTTTAAGCTCAGAGGCCACATAGTCTCTCTCCAGAACTGTTGTTCTGACCTATTGAAGATGCGTCATCCCTTCTCTTCTTTCCCCTCCTGCTGCCTTCTAGAAACAATGCAATTTCACAACACCACTCTGCAGTACTGTGTGAGTGTTCCTGGGTAAGGAAAGGTCTGAGCATATGGAATATGAGGATTAGGTGAAGAAGACATCATTTATGATGCAGGGATAAGAAGAAATGCTTGTACTATGCTGAAGAAAAATCCAAATTCAGGCAAGCTATTTTTAGACAAATTTCCAGACAGGCCATATCATTTCAAAAAACGAGTTGACAAACAAGTATACAGAGATTTCTTAGAAACAAAGAACCATTTTTATTGAGAATAAGCGATTTGGCCCATTGTAGGATGTTAGGATCATCAACACAGTCATAACAGAGAACCCGAGTCTAGGGAAGTAATGCTAATATTTGGAGAATAGTCAGATGTCACCTCAGAGCCTCAGGCCACAATGATGCCATTCTAAAAGTGGGTATTGGAGATCAAAAATTCTGTCAAGTTATAATTTCTTGGGTATAGGACTCGTGGGGTCCACATCCTTCAATCAGCGTTATCCTTAGATACGCCATTTCAGGAGCAAATGAGGCTTGGATAGTGATGTTCTAGCAGCAAGAAGAATAACAGCTTCTATAGCAAAGTGGCCTGTAGCCACAGTAGCCAGAGCCGTACCCACAGCCATAGCTGGAGCCATAACCACAGCCATATCCAGTTCCATAACTGCAGCCATAACGGGGGCTATATCCACAGCCATATCCGCAGCCATATCTGGTTCCATAACCACAGCCATAGAGGGGGCTGTATCCACAGCCATAGCCAGTCCCATAACTGCAGCCATAATGGGGGCCAAACCCACAGCCATAGCCATATGTGCAGCCATAGCCACAGGAGTTGCCATAGTAGTTGCAACACATGTTGTCAGGAGAAGAGAATTCGGTTGGGTTGCAAGAGGAGGTTTCTGAAGTGTGTGTGTCTTCTACTTCTCTTGGCCCTTTATATACTGTCAGTAATTGGCAGAGCATACCATTCATCCCTGACTTAGCCACAAAATATGTAAACACCTTTTATTTGCCAGTTGCTGTTGACAATCGTTAACAATGGTTTGCTTAAAATGAGCTCATTATTTTGGAGTCACCACTTTCAATTCAAGAGCCTCATGTATATTTACTCTGCCAAAGATTGTCTCAATAGAATCATGTGCCCAGATGTAAAACTGATACCCATTTTCAAACCCTCCTATTATTAAATAGCTACATTACACAACTATCTTGTGGGGGGCTGTAGGAAATCTTGTTCTTTTGCTCGCTACTCTACCCTAAGATGTCTACTTTGGCCCATAGGGAAGGAAATATTCCCATCTCCTTTCTTGAATCATTGCAACTTCTTGCCAGGCTTCTCTAACTGAGATACCTGCTGTCAGATGCCTACTAGTCTCTTGTGGTAGAAAACAAGGATGATGCTAATTCTACAGGGCACAGAACAGCCTCAACAACCAAGAAACATCTTGGCCAAAATGTGATGGCACTGAGATCAGAAATCTTGGTTTATATCTCTGCCACTATAAATAAGCTCTTCTGTCCATAGGTGTCTAAATCCAAAGATCCCCTTTCCTCTCATTCTGTCCCAAACCTCCAACCTTTCCATCACTAAATGTGCAGTCAGAGAAAGATTTTTTTTGCTTGTTTATTTGTCTGGGGGGATTCCTTTTGTTCATCTTGCTTCTCTAGGTTTTACTTAAAACACCATTTTCAGAGTCCAGTGGACTCCACAAATAAATATTTCTTCCTGAAACAACCATGAAAGCCAAGTTGGAAGGGAGTAGAAACTCAGGAAGATCATTCTTTCTACTGGATAGTCACATTTCAACAACAAAGGAATGGGTGATAATCCACTACTTTATTAAGTACCTTCAACAGGCATTTTCACAAACCTGCTGATTTCATTTTCTGAGAAATTTCATTATTACACATTTTTCCTTCCTTAAGAAATCTTCCTATTTTTTTTATATTGGTCACAGGTCTAATCTGATCAATCTGTGATGTTTCATTCCTAATAGCAAAAGGGAAGAAAATATATCCCCACCCCAACTTTTCTTTTCCTTTGTTTTGTCTCCTTTTCTGTCATCTTTGAAATTCTAAACTATAAATTCTAATTCACAAATTCCCTGGCATAGACACTTTACTTTTTAATACTGCTGCCAACACCCACTTTTAGGCCACAATACTCCTGGATTGTTGAAAAAGTATTCAACTTTTATTCCATTATTTCTAATACTTTTCCATTCAGATCTCTGGATACTGCTCCATAATGGTGGCGGTGTGTCTATTTTGTGCAGCTCTGAATTACCTGCTCTGAGTTCAGTGCCTGGTACATAGTTGACACTTGATCAATATTTGCCAATAAAAAATAGATGGGTTAAATCAAATACTCATTCAGCTGTTGGTGTGCCACTTATAAGCTATAAGATATTTAGATATATTACTGCCATCTTCTCTTTTAACTTAAAGTTAAACTCTCAAGTTTTCTTTGACTAAGAGAGTGACAAGATTCAGACTTGGGGGAAGTGTTAAGTGAAAGTTTGTGAGGACCCTTTTCTAGATAAATAAATTATCTTAGTAAATGATAGGCTCTTTACTGGATACATAAATTATCTTACACAAGCCTACCGATATTCTTCCATTTGGCTGAATGCTTTCCATAATAAAAAAACATAATGAAACAATAAGTTAGATTTTTAAAGAGCTGTGATGATAAGAATTCCCTTCCCCTGTTTGTAAAGCTAACCTCAGAGTTACCCAGAGCACAGTCAGTCCTCAGATCTGACTTAACGAATGTTCAAGCTGTGAAAACTGTCCTGCATTTGAAAGAACTCCTGTTTCTTCATCAGTTGGACAAATTATATCTTGTGAATAGCTTCATTGCAGGCTCACTTTGATGGCAGGGCCATCTCTGTTGGATTTGGCCATTTTGTGGGGTCTCCTATCTCCAAGGACCTCAGAGTCAGAGTTTGTGCAGTGACCCTGTCATGGAAATGAGACAGTGACACATTTGTCATCGCTGGTTACAGCTGAGTCTGAAGGGCTTTTTCTGTGGTAGGATCTAAATGTTAGAGTTCTGGAAGTTCAGAAAAGGAAAGGGCACTAAAGTCAGTACCAAAAAAGTCATAGACCCTCTAACTGAGAACATTGACTGGAATTTTAAATTCCATTCTTATGTCTTCCCCAGCGAAAGAGAGCCCCATTAAGGCACTAGACTTTGCTCTTTTCCACTGGAAAATGTGGCAACATCTGATCGTGCTTGAAACCTAATAAAATTCTCTCCCCCCTTAACACTTGCTACCGTGCTCTCTAGTCTTCTTTGCAACTGGCATCAGCTCATTTGTCACAACCTCAAAATACTTCCCTGAACTCTCTCTAATACTTTAACTCTTACTTTCTTTCTCATTAAACTGTTTCATTCCCTCTGAGGTAATTATCTGTCTGAATTCATCTTAAGTATTCTTTATTTTTTAACTTCATCTACTAGAATGTAAACACTCTGAGAGCAGGTCATATGTCTATAATTTTCCTACTGTGTCTTCAGTGTCGGGGATGGTTTCATGTGAAAAATATTTGTCAATTAACCACTTAAACCAACTCCACAACCTCAGTATATGCAAATCTATTTTTACTTCCTTGAAATGAAGATGATGTGATAGAATATTATTCTTCTAACTTATTCATTCTTTAAGTTTTTATTCCTCGTGTGCTTAACAATGAGTCTGCTTCTAATTTCTCAATAACGCTAGAAATGATCTTTTTCATTCCATTAATCCTTTAAGCTCAGAGGCCACATAGTCTCTCTCCAGAACTGTTGTTCTGACCTATTGAAGATGCGTCATCCCTTCTCTTCTTTCCCCTCCTGCTGCCTTCTAGAAACAATGCAATTTCACAACACCACTCTGCAGTACTGTGTGAGTGTTCCTGGGTAAGGAAAGGTCTGAGCATATGGAATATGAGGATTAGGTGAAGAAGACATCATTTATGATGCAGGGATAAGAAGAAATGCTTGTACTATGCTGAAGAAAAATCCAAATTCAGGCAAGCTATTTTTAGACAAATTTCCAGACAGGCCATATCATTTCAAAAAACGAGTTGACAAACAAGTATACAGAGATTTCTTAGAAACAAAGAACCATTTTTATTGAGAATAAGCGATTTGGCCCATTGTAGGATGTTAGGATCATCAACACAGTCATAACAGAGAACCCGAGTCTAGGGAAGTAATGCTAATATTTGGAGAATAGTCAGATGTCACCTCAGAGCCTCAGGCCACAATGATGCCATTCTAAAAGTGGGTATTGGAGATCAAAAATTCTGTCAAGTTATAATTTCTTGGGTATAGGACTCGTGGGGTCCACATCCTTCAATCAGCGTTATCCTTAGATACGCCATTTCAGGAGCAAATGAGGCTTGGATAGTGATGTTCTAGCAGCAAGAAGAATAACAGCTTCTATAGCAAAGTGGCCTGTAGCCACAGTAGCCAGAGCCGTACCCACAGCCATAGCTGGAGCCATAACCACAGCCATATCCAGTTCCATAACTGCAGCCATAACGGGGGCTATATCCACAGCCATATCCGCAGCCATATCTGGTTCCATAACCACAGCCATAGAGGGGGCTGTATCCACAGCCATAGCCAGTCCCATAACTGCAGCCATAATGGGGGCCAAACCCACAGCCATAGCCATATGTGCAGCCATAGCCACAGGAGTTGCCATAGTAGTTGCAACACATGTTGTCAGGAGAAGAGAATTCGGTTGGGTTGCAAGAGGAGGTTTCTGAAGTGTGTGTGTCTTCTACTTCTCTTGGCCCTTTATATACTGTCAGTAATTGGCAGAGCATACCATTCATCCCTGACTTAGCCACAAAATATGTAAACACCTTTTATTTGCCAGTTGCTGTTGACAATCGTTAACAATGGTTTGCTTAAAATGAGCTCATTATTTTGGAGTCACCACTTTCAATTCAAGAGCCTCATGTATATTTACTCTGCCAAAGATTGTCTCAATAGAATCATGTGCCCAGATGTAAAACTGATACCCATTTTCAAACCCTCCTATTATTAAATAGCTACATTACACAACTATCTTGTGGGGGGCTGTAGGAAATCTTGTTCTTTTGCTCGCTACTCTACCCTAAGATGTCTACTTTGGCCCATAGGGAAGGAAATATTCCCATCTCCTTTCTTGAATCATTGCAACTTCTTGCCAGGCTTCTCTAACTGAGATACCTGCTGTCAGATGCCTACTAGTCTCTTGTGGTAGAAAACAAGGATGATGCTAATTCTACAGGGCACAGAACAGCCTCAACAACCAAGAAACATCTTGGCCAAAATGTGATGGCACTGAGATCAGAAATCTTGGTTTATATCTCTGCCACTATAAATAAGCTCTTCTGTCCATAGGTGTCTAAATCCAAAGATCCCCTTTCCTCTCATTCTGTCCCAAACCTCCAACCTTTCCATCACTAAATGTGCAGTCAGAGAAAGATTTTTTTTGCTTGTTTATTTGTCTGGGGGGATTCCTTTTGTTCATCTTGCTTCTCTAGGTTTTACTTAAAACACCATTTTCAGAGTCCAGTGGACTCCACAAATAAATATTTCTTCCTGAAACAACCATGAAAGCCAAGTTGGAAGGGAGTAGAAACTCAGGAAGATCATTCTTTCTACTGGATAGTCACATTTCAACAACAAAGGAATGGGTGATAATCCACTACTTTATTAAGTACCTTCAACAGGCATTTTCACAAACCTGCTGATTTCATTTTCTGAGAAATTTCATTATTACACATTTTTCCTTCCTTAAGAAATCTTCCTATTTTTTTTATATTGGTCACAGGTCTAATCTGATCAATCTGTGATGTTTCATTCCTAATAGCAAAAGGGAAGAAAATATATCCCCACCCCAACTTTTCTTTTCCTTTGTTTTGTCTCCTTTTCTGTCATCTTTGAAATTCTAAACTATAAATTCTAATTCACAAATTCCCTGGCATAGACACTTTACTTTTTAATACTGCTGCCAACACCCACTTTTAGGCCACAATACTCCTGGATTGTTGAAAAAGTATTCAACTTTTATTCCATTATTTCTAATACTTTTCCATTCAGATCTCTGGATACTGCTCCATAATGGTGGCGGTGTGTCTATTTTGTGCAGCTCTGAATTACCTGCTCTGAGTTCAGTGCCTGGTACATAGTTGACACTTGATCAATATTTGCCAATAAAAAATAGATGGGTTAAATCAAATACTCATTCAGCTGTTGGTGTGCCACTTATAAGCTATAAGATATTTAGATATATTACTGCCATCTTCTCTTTTAACTTAAAGTTAAACTCTCAAGTTTTCTTTGACTAAGAGAGTGACAAGATTCAGACTTGGGGGAAGTGTTAAGTGAAAGTTTGTGAGGACCCTTTTCTAGATAAATAAATTATCTTAGTAAATGATAGGCTCTTTACTGGATACATAAATTATCTTACACAAGCCTACCGATATTCTTCCATTTGGCTGAATGCTTTCCATAATAAAAAAACATAATGAAACAATAAGTTAGATTTTTAAAGAGCTGTGATGATAAGAATTCCCTTCCCCTGTTTGTAAAGCTAACCTCAGAGTTACCCAGAGCACAGTCAGTCCTCAGATCCGACTTAACGAATGTTCAAGCTGTGAAAACTGTCCTGCATTTGAAAGAACTCCTGTTTCTTCATCAGTTGGACAAATTATATCTTGTGAATAGCTTCATTGCAGGCTCACTTTGATGGCAGGGCCATCTCTGTTGGATTTGGCCATTTTGTGGGGTCTCCTATCTCCAAGGACCTCAGAGTCAGAGTTTGTGCAGTGACCCTGTCATGGAAATGAGACAGTGACACATTTGTCATCGCTGGTTACAGCTGAGTCTGAAGGGCTTTTTCTGTGGTAGGATCTAAATGTTAGAGTTCTGGAAGTTCAGAAAAGGAAAGGGCACTAAAGTCAGTACCAAAAAAGTCATAGACCCTCTAACTGAGAACATTGACTGGAATTTTAAATTCCATTCTTATGTCTTCCCCAGCGAAAGAGAGCCCCATTAAGGCACTAGACTTTGCTCTTTTCCACTGGAAAATGTGGCAACATCTGATCGTGCTTGAAACCTAATAAAATTCTCTCCCCCCTTAACACTTGCTACCGTGCTCTCTAGTCTTCTTTGCAACTGGCATCAGCTCATTTGTCACAACCTCAAAATACTTCCCTGAACTCTCTCTAATACTTTAACTCTTACTTTCTTTCTCATTAAACTGTTTCATTCCCTCTGAGGTAATTATCTGTCTGAATTCATCTTAAGTATTCTTTATTTTTTAACTTCATCTACTAGAATGTAAACACTCTGAGAGCAGGTCATATGTCTATAATTTTCCTACTGTGTCTTCAGTGTCGGGGATGGTTTCATGTGAAAAATATTTGTCAATTAACCACTTAAACCAACTCCACAACCTCAGTATATGCAAATCTATTTTTACTTCCTTGAAATGAAGATGATGTGATAGAATATTATTCTTCTAACTTATTCATTCTTTAAGTTTTTATTCCTCGTGTGCTTAACAATGAGTCTGCTTCTAATTTCTCAATAACGCTAGAAATGATCTTTTTCATTCCATTAATCCTTTAAGCTCAGAGGCCACATAGTCTCTCTCCAGAACTGTTGTTCTGACCTATTGAAGATGCGTCATCCCTTCTCTTCTTTCCCCTCCTGCTGCCTTCTAGAAACAATGCAATTTCACAACACCACTCTGCAGTACTGTGTGAGTGTTCCTGGGTAAGGAAAGGTCTGAGCATATGGAATATGAGGATTAGGTGAAGAAGACATCATTTATGATGCAGGGATAAGAAGAAATGCTTGTACTATGCTGAAGAAAAATCCAAATTCAGGCAAGCTATTTTTAGACAAATTTCCAGACAGGCCATATCATTTCAAAAAACGAGTTGACAAACAAGTATACAGAGATTTCTTAGAAACAAAGAACCATTTTTATTGAGAATAAGCGATTTGGCCCATTGTAGGATGTTAGGATCATCAACACAGTCATAACAGAGAACCCGAGTCTAGGGAAGTAATGCTAATATTTGGAGAATAGTCAGATGTCACCTCAGAGCCTCAGGCCACAATGATGCCATTCTAAAAGTGGGTATTGGAGATCAAAAATTCTGTCAAGTTATAATTTCTTGGGTATAGGACTCGTGGGGTCCACATCCTTCAATCAGCGTTATCCTTAGATACGCCATTTCAGGAGCAAATGAGGCTTGGATAGTGATGTTCTAGCAGCAAGAAGAATAACAGCTTCTATAGCAAAGTGGCCTGTAGCCACAGTAGCCAGAGCCGTACCCACAGCCATAGCTGGAGCCATAACCACAGCCATATCCAGTTCCATAACTGCAGCCATAACGGGGGCTATATCCACAGCCATATCCGCAGCCATATCTGGTTCCATAACCACAGCCATAGAGGGGGCTGTATCCACAGCCATAGCCAGTCCCATAACTGCAGCCATAATGGGGGCCAAACCCACAGCCATAGCCATATGTGCAGCCATAGCCACAGGAGTTGCCATAGTAGTTGCAACACATGTTGTCAGGAGAAGAGAATTCGGTTGGGTTGCAAGAGGAGGTTTCTGAAGTGTGTGTGTCTTCTACTTCTCTTGGCCCTTTATATACTGTCAGTAATTGGCAGAGCATACCATTCATCCCTGACTTAGCCACAAAATATGTAAACACCTTTTATTTGCCAGTTGCTGTTGACAATCGTTAACAATGGTTTGCTTAAAATGAGCTCATTATTTTGGAGTCACCACTTTCAATTCAAGAGCCTCATGTATATTTACTCTGCCAAAGATTGTCTCAATAGAATCATGTGCCCAGATGTAAAACTGATACCCATTTTCAAACCCTCCTATTATTAAATAGCTACATTACACAACTATCTTGTGGGGGGCTGTAGGAAATCTTGTTCTTTTGCTCGCTACTCTACCCTAAGATGTCTACTTTGGCCCATAGGGAAGGAAATATTCCCATCTCCTTTCTTGAATCATTGCAACTTCTTGCCAGGCTTCTCTAACTGAGATACCTGCTGTCAGATGCCTACTAGTCTCTTGTGGTAGAAAACAAGGATGATGCTAATTCTACAGGGCACAGAACAGCCTCAACAACCAAGAAACATCTTGGCCAAAATGTGATGGCACTGAGATCAGAAATCTTGGTTTATATCTCTGCCACTATAAATAAGCTCTTCTGTCCATAGGTGTCTAAATCCAAAGATCCCCTTTCCTCTCATTCTGTCCCAAACCTCCAACCTTTCCATCACTAAATGTGCAGTCAGAGAAAGATTTTTTTTGCTTGTTTATTTGTCTGGGGGGATTCCTTTTGTTTATCTTGCTTCTCTAGGTTTTACTTAAAACACCATTTTCAGAGTCCAGTGGACTCCACAAATAAATATTTCTTCCTGAAACAACCATGAAAGCCAAGTTGGAAGGGAGTAGAAACTCAGGAAGATCATTCTTTCTACTGGATAGTCACATTTCAACAACAAAGGAATGGGTGATAATCCACTACTTTATTAAGTACCTTCAACAGGCATTTTCACAAACCTGCTGATTTCATTTTCTGAGAAATTTCATTATTACACATTTTTCCTTCCTTAAGAAATCTTCCTATTTTTTTTATATTGGTCACAGGTCTAATCTGATCAATCTGTGATGTTTCATTCCTAATAGCAAAAAGGGAGAAAATATATCCCCACCCCAACTTTTCTTTTCCTTTGTTTTGTCTCCTTTTCTGTCATCTTTGAAATTCTAAACTATAAATTCTAATTCACAAATTCCCTGGCATAGACACTTTACTTTTTAATACTGCTGCCAACACCCACTTTTAGGCCACAATACTCCTGGATTGTTGAAAAAGTATTCAACCTTTATTGCAATATTTCAAATACTTTTCCATTCAGATCTCTGGATACTGCTCCATAATGGTGGCGGTGTGTCTATTTTGTGCAACCCTGAATAACCTGCTCTGAGTTCAGTGCCTGGTACATAGTTGACACTTGATCAGTATTTTGCCAATAAAAAATAGATGGATTAAATCAAATACACGTTCAGCTGTTTGTGTGCCACTTATAAGCTATAAGATATTTAGATATACTGCAGCCATCTTCTCTTTCCACTCAAACTGAAACTCTCAAATTTTCTTTGACTAAGAGAGTGACAAGATTTCAGACTTGGAGGAGGTGTTAAGTGTAAGTTTGTCAGGACCCTTTTCTAGATAAAAAAATTATCTTAATAAATGATAGACTCTTTACTGAATACACAAATTATCTTACACATGCCTAGTAAGTGATATCCTTCCATTTTGCAGAATGCTTTCCATAATTAAAAAAGACAATGAAATAATAAGTTAGATTTCTAAGGAACTGTAAGTATTAGAACTCCCTTCCTCCTGTTTGTAAGGCTAACCTCAGAGTTACCCAGAGCATGGTCAATCCTCAGATCTGACTTAACGAACGTTCACGCTGTGAAAACTGTCCTGCCCTTGAAAGAACCCCTGTTTCTTCATCAGTTGGACAAATTATATCCTGGGAATAGCTTCATTGCAGGCTCACCTTGATGGCAGGTCCATCTCTGTTGGATTTGGCCATTTTGTGGGGTCTCCTAGCTCCAAGGACCTCAGAGTCAGAGTTTTTGCAGTGACCCCTGTTATAGAGATGAGACAGTAACACATTTATCACTGCTGGTTACATCTGAGTCTGAAAGGCTTTTTCTGTGGTAGGATCTAAATGTTAGAGTTCTGGACGTTCAGAAAAGGAAAGGACACTAAAGTCAGAACCAACAAAGTCGTAGGCTCTCTAATTGGGAATATTGACTGGAATTTTAAATTCCATTCTTATGTCTTCCCCAGCCAAAGAGAGCCCCATTAAGGCACTAGATCTTGCTCTTTTCCACCGGAAAATGTGGCGACACCTGATCATACTTGAAACCTAACGAACTTCTCTTTTCCTTTTACACTCTCTACTGTCCTCTCTGGTCTTCTTTGCAGCTGGCATCAGCTCATTTGTCACAACCTCAGAATAACTCCCTAAACTCTCTCTTTAGTACTTCAACCCTTACTCTCTTTTTCATTTTGCTGTTTTATTCCCTCTGTAGCAATTAGCTGTCTAAATTCATCTTTATTATACTTTTCTGGGTTTTTGTCTTTTTTTTTTAAAGATTGGCACCTGAGCTAACTGTTACCAATCTTCTTTTTTTTTCTGTTTTTTCTCCCCAAATCCCCCCAGTACATAGTTGCATATTTTAGTTGTGGGTCCTTCTAGTTGTGGCATGTTGATGCCGCCTCAGTGTGGCCTGATGAGCAGTGCCATGTCCGGGTCCAGGATCCAAACCAGCGAGACCCTGGGCCGCCGAAGCAGCACGCGTGAACTTGGCCACGGGCCAGCCCCTTTACTGTGTGTGTGTTTTTTTTTTAACTTCATCTACTAGAATGTAAATGCTGAGAGCAGGAAAGATGCGTATAATTTTCCTACTGTGTCTTCAGTATCAGGGATGATTTCCTTTCCAAAATATTTATCAATTAAGTGATTCAAATCAGTTTCCAAAACCTCAATATATGCATATGTATTTGAACTTCCATTTAATGCAGATGACATGTAGAATACTACTATTCTAACATTCTTTCCTTAAGTTTTTCTTCTTCATGTGCTTAACACCTGAGTTTGCTTTAATTTCTCAATAACCCTGGAAAAATGTTCTCCCTTCCATTAATCCCCTAAGCTTTCAGGCCACACCTTTTCTCTCTGGGACTTTTGACTTACTCTCTTGAGGATATGTCATTACTTCTCTTCTTTCCCCTTGTGCCCCATCTAGACGCAATGCGATTTCAGCACAATTCTGAAATACTGTATGAGTGTTCTTGGGTAAGTGAGTGTCTGAGCAAGTGGAATATGAGAAATAGGTGAAGAAGACATCATTTATGATGCAGGTATAAGAAGAAATGCTTGTACTGTATCAAAGAAAACTCCAAATTCAGGCAAGCTATTTTTAGCCAAATTTCAAGAGAGGCCATAACATCTCATAAAAGGAGTAATTGACAGGCAAGGATACAGAGATTTCTTAGAAACAAAGAACCATTTTTATTGAGAATAAGTGATTTGGCCAACTGTAGGATGTTAGGATCATCAACACAGTCATAACAGAGAACCCCAGACTAAGGACGTAATGCTAATATTTGGAGAATAGTCAGACGACACCTCAGAGGCTCAGGCCACAATGATGCCATTCTAAAAATGGGTAATTGGAGGTCAAAGCCTTTTTCAAGTTGTAATTTCTTGGGTTTAGAAATCATGGAGTCCAGATCCATGAATCAGCATTATCTTTAGATACGCCATTTCAGGAGCAAATGAGCCTTTGATAGGGATGTTCTAGCAGCAAGAAGAGTAACATCTTCTATAGCAAAATGGCCTGTAGCCACAGTAGCCAGAGCCAGAGCCATATCCACAGCCATAGTAGGAACCATATCCATGGCAGTATCCGGTTCCATAGCCACAGCCATAACCAGAGCCATACCCACAGCCATAATGGGGGCCAAATCCACAGCCATAGCCATATGTGCAGCCATAGCCACAGGAGTTGCCATAGTAGTTGCAACACATGTTGTCAGGAGAAGAGAATTCAGACGGGTTGCAAGAGGAGGTTTCTGAAGTATGTGTGTCTTCCGCTTCTCCAGGACCTTTACATACTGTCAGTAATTGGCAGAGCATACCATTCATCCCTGACTTAGCCACAAAATATGTAAACAACTCGTATGTGCCAGTTGCTGTCGACAATCATTAACAATGGTTTGCTTAAAATGAGCTCATTATTTTGGAGACTCCAGTTTCATTTAAAGAGCATCGTTTACATTTACTCTGCCAAAGAATTATCTCAATAGAATCATGTGCCTGAAAGTAAAACTGATACCCATTTTCAAACCCTCCTATTATTAAATAGCTACCTCACACAACTAGGTTTTGGCAGATTGTAGGAAAATTTTGCCCTTTTGCTCTCTATTCTTTCCCAAAATGTCTACCTTTCCCCATAGGGAAGGAAGTATTCCCATCTCCTTTCTTGAATCATTGCAACTTCTTGCCAGGCTTCTCCCACTCAGCTACCTACTGTCTGATACCTACTAGCTTCTTGTGGTAGAAAACAGGGATGATGCTAATTCTCTAAGGCACAGAACAGCTCCCAACAACCAGGAAACATCTTGGTCAAATGTCGTAGCGCTGACATCTGGAAACCTTGGCTTATAGCTCTGCCTCTATAAATAAGCTCTTCTATCTATAGGTGTCTCAATCCAAACATGCCCTTTCCTTTCATTCTATCCCAAACCTCCGACCTTTCCATCACCAAATGTGCAGTCAAAGAAAGTGTTTTTGTTTGTTTGTTTATCTAGTGGGGGGGGATTTTTTTTGCTTATCTTAATTCTCTAGGTTTTAATTAAATCACCATTTTCAGAATCAGGCTGACTCCAAACCTAATTTTTTTTTTACTTTAACAACTATGAGTCCATGTTGGAAGGGAATATAAACTCAGGATGATCATTCCTTCTACTAGATACTTGAATTTCAACTACAAAGGAATGAGCGGCAATACACTACTTTATTAAATGCTTTAATAGAGATTTACAAACCTGTCAATTTCATTTTCTCAGCAATTTCCTTAGCAGACAGTTAATCTTCCTACCTATTTTCTTCTGATATTGGTCACTCATCTAATCTGATCACAGTTATGTTTCATCCTTAACAATAAGCATACAGAAAACACATCTCCATTCCGATTCTTTTTCCCTTTGTTTTCTCTCTTTTTCCATCCTCCCTGAAATTCAAAACTATAAATTCTGTTCCTACAAATTCCCTGGCATAGACACTTTACTGTTTAATACTACTACCAATACCCACTTTCAGGCCCCAATACCCCTGGATTATTGAATAAGTATTTTATCTTATTGCATTATTTCTACTACTTTTCAATTCAGATCTCTAGATACTGATCCATAACAGTGGAAACAGTCTTTATTTTGTGCATCTCCAAATAACCAGCTCTGAGTTCAGTGCCTGGCACATGATTTACAATCACTATTTTGCCAATAAAATATAGATGGATTAAATAAAAATATGTTTAAATGTTGGTGTGCCATTTATAAGCTATAAGATATCTAGATAGATTACCGCCAGTTTCTCATTTCATTCAAACTGAAAGTCTCAAATTTTCTTTGACTACGAGAGTCACCACTTGTCAGATTTTGAAGATATGCTAGGCGTTAGTTTGTGAAGACCATTTTCTTGATATATAAATTATCTTGCACATGCCTAATAAATGATAGACACTTTACTGCATGCATGCTATCTTATACATGCCTAATAAATAATATTCTTACATTTCTCAGAATGCCTTTTATGACAAGAAACATAATGAAACAATAAATTAGATTTTTAAAGAGCTGTGATGATAAGAATTCCCTTCCCCTATTTGTAAGGCTAACCTCAGAGTTACTCAGACCACACTCAGTCCTCAGATCTGACTTACGAAAGTTCCAGCTGTGAACACTGTCCTGCCCTTGAAAGAACCCCTGTTTCTTCACCAGTTAGACAAATTGTATCCTGGGAATAGCCTCACTTCAGGGCTCACTTTGATGACAGGGCCATCTTCCTTAGAATTGGCCACTTTGTGGGGTATTCTAGCTCCAGGGACCTCAGGGTCAGACTGTGTACCGCGACCCCTGTCATGAAGCTAAGACAGTGACACATTTATCATTGCTGGTTAGAACTTAGTCTGAAAGGCTTTTTCTGTGGTAGGATCTAAGTGTTAGAGTTCTGGAAGTTCAGAAAAGGAAAGGACACTAAAGTCAGAACCCAAGAAAGTCGCAGGCTCTCCAACTCAGAAAATTGACTGGAATATTTAATTCCATCCTTATGTCTTCCCCAGCCAAAGAGAGCCCCATTAAGGCACTAGACCTCGCTGTTTTGTTTTGTTTTGAGGAAGATTAGCACTGAGCTAACATTTGCCACCAATCCTCCTCTTTTTGCTGAGGAAAACTGGGCCTGAGCTAACATCCGTGCCCATCTTCTTCTATGGTTTGATAAGCGGTGCCTAGGTCCATGCCTGGGATCCGCACCAGCAAACCCCAGGCTGCCAAAGGGGAACGTGAGAACTTAACCACTGTGCGACCAGGCTGACCCCTAGACCTTGCTCCTTTCCACTGGAAAATGTGGCACCACCTGATCATACTTGAAAGCTAATGAACTTCTCTTCCCTGTTTATGCTGCTGATGTCCCCGCTGGTCTTCTTTGCAACTGGTATCAGCTCATTTGTCACAACCTCAAAACACCTTCCTGAACTCTCTCTCTAAAACTTCAACCCCTATTCTCTTTCCCTTAGGCTGTTTTATTTCCTCCGCAGCAATTTGTCTGAATTTATCTTAATTCTTACTTGGCTTTTTTTATCTTCACCTACCACAATGTAAACACTCTGAGAGGAGGAAATTTGTCAATAATTTTCCTACTGTGCCTTCAGTGTCTAGAATGGTTCCCTGTCCAAAAGAGTCAAAAGTACTTATCGGTTAAGTGGCTCACATCAATTTCCACTACCTCAGTATTTGCAAATCCACACGTATTTCCATCAAATACAGATGATATGATAGAAGACTATTCTTCTAACTTTTCCTTTCTTTAGGTTTGTATTCTTTATGCTTAACACCTGAGTCTGCTTGTAATTTCTCTTTGACCCTGGAAACTTTCTCTTGCATTGTGTTACTACTTTAAGCACTCAGGCCACATCGCTTCTCCTTGGGATTTTTGTCATGACCTCCTGAATAGGTGTCAATCCTCCTCTCCTTTCCCCTCCAGCTCCATTCTAGACTCCAGTATGATTTCCAAGGCACGGTTCTGAAATCCTGTGTGAATTTTGCCTGAGTATGTGGGTATCTGAGCATGTGGAATATGAGAAACAGATGAAGGAGGCGTAGTTTATGATGCAGGTATAAGAAGAAATGCTTGTATGATATCAAAGAAGCTCCCAAGGTTCAGGCAACACGTTGTCAACCCAGTTTTCAAGAGGAGCCATAACACCTCAGAAAAGAAGTAATTCACAAGAAAGTACACAGAGATTTGTTAGAAACAAAGCATCATTTTTATTGAGAATAAATGATTTGCCACACTGTAGGATGTTAGGATCATCAACACAGGCATAACGGAGAATTTCGGATTAAGGGAGTGAAGGCTAACATTTGGAAAATAGTCAGATGACACCTCAGAGCCTCGGACCACTAAGATACCGTTCTAAAAACGGGTAGTTGGAGGTCAAAGCCTCTGCAAAGCATGTAATTTCTTGAATCTAGAAATCATGGGGTACAGATCCCTGGGTGAACATTATCTTTAGACATGTCATCTCAGAAGCAAACAAGGTTTGGATAGGGATGTTCTAGCAGCAAGAAGAATAATATCTTCTATAGCAAAATGGCCTGTACCCGCAGTAGCCAGAGCCAGAGCCGTATCCACAGCCATAGCTGGAGCCATAACTACAGCCATATCTGGTTCCATAACCACAGCCATATCCAGTCCCATAACTGCAGCCATAATGGGGGCCATAGCCACAGCCATAGCCACAGCCATAGCCGGTCCCATAACTGCAGCCATAATGGGGGCCAAACCCACAGCCATAGTCATATGTGCAGCCATAGCCACAGGAGTTGCCATAGTAGTTGCAACACATGTTGTCAGGAGAAGAGAATTCAGACGGGTTGCAAGAGGAGGTTTCTGAAGTGTCTGTGTCTTCAACTTCTCCGGGACCTTTATATACTGTCAGTAATTGGCAGAGCATACCAGAGCATACTCTGACTTACTCAAAAAATATATTAAAAACTCTTTTATGAGCCAGTCACTGTTAACATTCAATAACGGTTTGCTGAAAATGAGCTCATTATTTTGAAAACTCTAGTTTTATTTAAAGAACATCATTTAAATTTTCCCTGCCAAAGAATTGTCTCAATAGAATCATGTGCCCAAAAGTAAAACTGATACCCATTATCAAAACCTGATACAGATACCTGTAATTAGCATTTGATATATATATATATATATCTCAGGTCCAATATATATAGTTATATTTTATATATATATAAAATATATATATATTATATGTGTATAACCTCAATACTGTCCATATATTACCTCAATTGCAAAATTCCATGTGCAATGCAACTCAGCACTCCGCTGCAACATAGCCTTCTCATATGCTAAAAATGGCTTGGGATAAGCAAAGAATTAATGGAAAAAATATATTTTTCAATGAACTTCAACTTTGCATTCCTATCACTAAAAGATTAGAAAATTTATCCACATCCATAATAGAGTAGACTAGGGTTCAACATCACCTACCAGAATTTCTCAAACTTTTATCATGAGTGGTTTTCCTTGCAATGATCTACGTGGGTTAGATTATTGGGAAGTGATCATAAAGACATCTGCTCCACCTCTTGATATTTTGGAAAAGCCTTAGAACTTAGGAGAAATGGAAGTGCTATGTGGAGCTGGGCATCATGCCTTGCCCTGCCTTTTCCCTCTCACCTTGGTTCTTCCATGGGGTACACCACTGCCAATAGCACTTTTCATGCAGTAAGGTCCCACTGGAATCAAGTAATGAGAAAAACCCCACTCTACTGCTTCCTTTTCCACGTGTATTTACATCAGCATCTTGGAAGGACTTACACTTAAACTCTATGAACTTCCATTTAAGAGAAGATTTATAAACTCTAAAGATGAATGGTTTTGAAACAAACACCTTTCTCATGGGTATAGAAACAATGTCAGGGCCCCAGTGCCCTGGTTTCCGTAATCAATACGCCCTCCCAGCTTTCTAGTGTCCCAGAAAGTCTATAGCCATAAAATCTACTTTTGGAATTCTAATACCTCATTTAATCCAAAGAATGGGACCACAAATCCATTTAACTGCATCCCCTCTTCCAATAAAAATATGTTGTTTTCATTTTAACTACCCAGAATCCATTATTTTCCTAATAGAATTTTCTCATCTTCACTTATAGTCTTAAAATGATAACACATACTTATACATTTTGTCGATTGCTTTGCTTTCTAGGCATTTCTTCAGCAACTCAGCTGAATTCCACAGACACTAAGCACACGCCACAGGCAAGGTGCTGTCCTGGGAACTGTAAGGTTGCAAAGAGAGATCACACGTGGTTCTTGTCCCAGGATCAAGCATCTGCATGCATAAAGAGACTCCCCAAAAGAAGGAGTTCTAGTGTTCCTCTCAGGGCCACCCTGCTTTTTCACAGCGTCTACTTTAGGGCTCATCTTCTTTCTGCACTACAGGAAAGACAGAAACAATGAAACTATCAACACAGCTATGTCAGTAGTTCTCAGCTGGCGGTGATTTCACCCTCTTGGACTCTTGGAGACAGTTGACACTGTCCAGAGACATTTTCAATTGTCAAGACTTTGGGGCTGGGAGATGATCTTGGCATCTAGTGGTAGAAACCAAGGATGCTGCTGATTCTACAGGGCACAGAACAACCCTCAACAACAAAGAAACATCTGTTCCAAAATGTCAATAGTGCTGAGATCTAGAAATTCTGGCTAACAGCTATGCATCTATAAATAAACTTCTATGCCTGTAAGTTTATAAATCCAAATATAGCCTTTCTTCTCACTCTATACCAAATATCTGACTTTTCTATCACCAAACATGCAGTCACAAAAAAGTGCCGATTTCATTTGTTTGTTTAGGGGGGATTTTTTTGCTTGTCTTACTTGTCTAGGTTTTGCTTAAATCACCACTTTGAGAATAAGACAGACTCCAAAATTTAAATTATTTTTTACTGTAACAACCATGAAATCTAAGTTGGAAAGGAGTATAAACCCAAGAAGATCATTCCTTCTACTGGATACTGAAATTTCAACGGCAAAGGAATGAGGGGAGATCTACTGCTTTTTTAGATGACTTCAACAGGGGTCTTCACAAACCTACCAAATTCATTTTCTGAGAGAGCTCATTAGTAGACATTTTTCCTTCAGGTGATAAATCATTCTACCTATTTTTTTTTTTTCTGATTTTGGTCACAGGTCTAATCTGATCACTCTGCTATGTTTCATCACTAACAATAAGCATACAGAAAATATATCCCCCGGGCAGAGTGGTTATGAGTGCTCTGCTTCGGTGGCCCAGGGTTTCGCAGTTTTGGATCCTGGGTGCAGACGTGGCACCACTCATCAAGCCAGCTGAGGTGGCATCCCACATAGCACAACTAGAAGGACCTGCAACTAGAATATGCAACTATATACTCAGGGAGCTTTGAGGAGAAGAAAAAGAAGAAGAAGAAGAGTCGCAACAGATGTTAACTCAGGTGCCAATCTTTAAAAAAAAAAAAAAGAAAGAAAGAAAGAAAATATATCCCCATCCTAATTTTTCTTTTCCTTTAATGTCTTTCCTTTTCTGTCATCCTTGAAATTTAAAACTATAAAATCTACCTCAAAAATTCCCTGGAATAGACACTTTGCTTTTCAATGCTATTGCCAACACCTACTTTCAGGCCATAGTACCCCTGAATTATTGAAAAAGTCTTCTACCTATATTGCATTATTTCTAATGCCTTTCCATTCAGGTCCCTGGATACTGGTCCATAAAGGCAGGAACAATCTCCATTATGTGCATCCCTGAATCACCAGCTCTGAGTACAGTGCCTGACACACAATTTGCACTCAATCAATATTTCTCCAATAAAAAATGGATGGATTAAAGCAAACACGTGTTCACACATTTGGATACCACATATAAGCTATAAGATATTTGCATATATGCTTAAATTCTCTGAACACTACTTTCTTCTTTCTAAAATTGGGTCTAAGCATTTTACATAAGTGTTTTTCACATGTTTCATGCCTATTCAGTGCTTTGGGGCAGGAATTGTACTCAATAAATTTTATTCCCTTCATCTCATTTATCTTACACCATAGTTTTAAATTCTCATCCAATAGCTTTTCAAATATTCATATTTACTTGTACTGAAATGCTGACTTTGTCTGAATTTAATGTAATAACTTTGTAGTTTAAAGGAGATTATTCTATTTATACATATATATGCTCTAATTAAAAACATTTTTATGATGAAAAAGCAAAGCTCCTCAGAAAATAAATTACTCTCTTTGTGGCCTTTTAATGACCTGACTGAGCCATTTTGTATAGTAATTTGTTACCAAAAATACAATGTCAGCATTATGTCATTGGATATGGTGTGCATATTTTCAAGTTCAGCAATTAGAGGATGACGTTATGTTGTATTTATAAAGCATATCACTTAGGAACATATTTAAGTACATATCATAGAAAAAGTCGATGTGATTCTTTTGAAATTCCAGAAAAGTCAAAAGATCAGTCCATAGTAGAAATGTATTTTTAGGGCTGTGTCTTTTTCCATAGCTTGATTAAGTGTCCTTTTATAATAAGAGATTTAGCCAAGATCAAAGATTTATTAACTAGTAAATCCTTAATCTCCACGTGAAATATGTTCTAGACATTCTCACAATTTGGGACATACATAAATTTCCCCCTTATGGTATAACATTTTTTTCTAGCTTCCAATCCCAAGTAATTTTATAGTCTAAACTTTCATTAGACGATGAAAAAATCTCTTCTAACCAGTCCATATTCACTGTATTTTGTAAAGTGTCTTTACACATATTCTCTCAATTTATTCTCACAACCTTGTGAAATGAATAGAGCAGATACTTGACAAACAAGCGTTTGGAGAAAGAAGCTGAGGCTCAGAGCAATCAAGTCTCTAGCCTGAAGTCACACAGTGGATGAGTGTCAGAGCCAAGTCTCCTTAGTCTTCTGCTGCTGGGCTCGTTGGCATATGTTCCTCCTGGCCCGGCCATCTCCTGCTCATGGAGGAGGTATGTGCTACTCTCTAGATTCTCTTATGAGAGTAGGGAAAGACAGGAAATTACCCTCCAGATCTGGTTAGTGATTACAGCTCTCCCAGCAGAGGTCATAAATGCACACAGAGACATATTGTCTCACTCTCCTATCTTACTATCCAATTCCTATTCATGCCTCAGGCCACAACCCAAGTGCCCCCTCTTCTTGAAACTCTTTCATCACTCTTAGACCACTAAATAACCCCTCTGTATTTTATAATTCCAATAACATATCACTGTAAAAATAATCTCTTTCTAATTTTAATCTCATTATATTACTCCTACATGAGATTATGAATTTGTTGAGAACCAGGCCCATTTAGATAGATAGATGGATAGATAGATAGATGGACAGATAGATAGATAGATGATAGATGGATGGATAGATAGATAGATAGATAAATTGTCCACAACATCTACCATAACACAAGCTTTTCCTCTCTTAGCCTCTAAATTGGATAACAACTCATTTCTACACTGCTGAATATCCAGAAGACCTGATTTTATTTGAAGAAAGAATGATTTAAATTCATACCAGCCATGGTATTCTTCCTATTTTTCTACAACACTCTGGTGACTACCCTTCATCCACAGTCTCTACTCCTGCTATAAATACTGAAGACACAAATCAAAGAGAGAGAATATCCTCCTTTACTTTCTTGTCTCTGTGAGTACCAAGATCGTTTTCTCTGCCAATCAGGCTCAACACTTCTGAGCTATTTCTAATGAACAGTTCACAAAATCTCACGGCCAGATGTACACTGGGTCACCACCTATCCTGCAGTTCTCACTGTGCTGATGCTCCTGCATTGCCAGTGGTTGGGCACCTTTCATCACATGAATTCCCATAGAATACATAATTTGACTCTCACAGCTATAGTTATTGGAAAGATGTCTTACATTTAGAAGTCATTCTACCTGTAACTATTATTCTTTGGTTCCAACTGTGATCTCTGGGATACAAGAAGCAAATAAAACCCTGTTGCCACATAAGACTTTAAATATGTTTTGATAACCCATGTTACTTCCTTCCTCACAAGTCTAGATATGGTAAGATACATATCTACTAAGTTTCTCTTCCTTAGACATCTCCTCATGGCCAGAGTTTGGAGATTTTCCCTCCAGATGGGTTCAGAAATCTATCACTTCTTTCCTTTCATTGGTGCCAATGCTCAATTTAGGTCCATATCACATCTTCCCTGAATTCTCCTAGAATCATATCTCTTCCTCTTCCAATCCATTCTACAAGACATTACTAGTTTCATTCCCAGTAAACGCTATTCTTATTTCTGTCCGTATGCATATACGAGTGTGTGTTTTTGTTATTTTAGGTGCGAGTAATGACTAAGGAAATTACTGAAGAAAAATGTTTGGAAAACCAATGAAGTCACAGGGAAGCATAAAAAAAATTAAAAACAAAAAAAAGGAAGTTACAAAACCTGTAGTCATTGATGACAAAGTAATATTGATGACACAGACTTGACAGATTCAAAGAAGCATTTCAGCAGAAACCTGATTTACCTCAATGTGCAGCACTGATGCTCATGGCCATGGCCACAGCATAGAAAGAAACCATGAGATGTAAGGGTTGCATTTCAGAAAACAATTGGAATTTTATCCTTTAGCTAACAGCAGGAGAAATAGCATTTCCTGTAGCAAAACGAATGGTATCCATGGTAACCACAGCCAGAACCAGAGATTGACCCATATGGCCTCAGTCACAGTCGTATCCACAGCCATACCCCAGTTCTTGGGAACGCCTTCATCCACGAACATAGCCATAGCCAGAGCTGTATCCACACCCCCCGCAGGAACTTCCATAGCAGTAGCAACTCATGGTGTTTAGGATGTGAAAGCATCAATGAGTCCTAAGATATATGTGAGGACGAGGGGCCCTGGAGAGGTTCTGCAGGGCTGAATGTTCCCCAGTCTCAGACATCACATGCAGTCAGGAGTGGGTGGGAAACACTGAGTCTGCCTACTCAGTCACTTAACAATTTGCTTCAAATGAGCTCATTTTACTAGGCACTACAATTTTGTTAGGAAGTCTCTTTTTAATTTGCTCTCATCCAGGGTTTATCTCTAGTTAATCATGAGCCTGGAATAAAATTGGCTTCATTTTTATCACCCCTATTCTCCTGAAAACATATCTCTCATATGACTCATAAGCTTACATAGACCAAAATATATGTTTTGTCCTCTAATTAAATTCAGTGGCTTTGAAATTGTATGTGCATATGTGTGCATATATATTGTATGTGTGTATATGTTTATCATTGTTAGGCAAGACTAGTATTATTATTATCATTATTCTCACTTTATAGAAGACAATGCTACAGTTCTGAGATTTAAAAATAATTAAGTAATTTGGTCAAAATCGCACAGCTCTATAGTAACAGAGATTTGACTCCAAATTCCATGTTCTTTATGTTTGACCTCAAAAGAAAGGCAAAATCTAATAAATTGGCTTTCATTAAAAACGTCAAAATGCCAATGTTCACAATTCACAAATTGTCAACCTCTATGCCTTAATTTTTATATTAGTAGATCGTTTCTTACATTTCACTTTGACTTTCATAAGTTTGTATGAACCAAATGCAAGCTGATACTTTTATCTATGCTTCTGTGAGTTCCAAGCAGCCCTTCAGGGGCAAAGTACCATTATGACCTGCTCCTCCAGTCATACTGCTCCAGGCCTGTCCCTTGAGGTCAGGATTACCTACCATTCTTCTTTCTGAAAGAAGAGGTAAGTAAAGATAGGTTTAAGAGAGAATTAATATGGCTGTTTATATGTGCTTTAATTCTGAATCTAAGCCTGTGTAAAAGTATATTAACTTCAATCAAGATCATATAAAATTAAGCAATAAAGTAAAAGTCATCTGGAGGCTTAAACTTCCATCGTTATTACCTTACCCATTGCCTGTCCCCCCAAAAAATCCCCGATACACATGCAATCCTTTAAAATTCCGTGATTCCATTTACATAGCAAATTCTTCCCTGACTTCTCCCCAGACAAGTTTAGAATGATGATATTTACTTGCACAAGTTTAATTGGATTCTATGCTAGATAGTCAATAAATAAATCAATTCAATTTATTCAACAAATTTACGCTGTACTGAGTACACACAGTATATGAGGCACAATCAGAACCAGCTGCCTGGATGTGCAATCAGTGCAGTTGCGCAAGGCTCAGTGTTCAGAGAGGGTCCTGTACTTGGTGTTTAACGCTCTGCAGTCACCATCTGTAAGTTATTAATACTTTTTGAATTTATGCTATGGACTTGGGGTGTCATCTCCCATGCAGTCCCACTTCCTACCACCTACTCCACCTACCCAGAGTGAGTCCTCAGTTTCCCCTGGCCCATCCCCGCGTGGTGACTGCTGCCATCTTATCCCCCCGCTGGTCACGAGAACCTGAGCACAGGCATGAGGAGGGTCGGGATCCAGCACCTGTGAGGGTCTGGACTGACTCAACAGGTATGCCTGCACCCAAGCGCACACAGCATTAAATAGCCAGCAAGAAGCACCGTGACATGTCAAAAGAGATCGTGGAATATAGGAAAAAAATGTTTTTCCTGCTTTTTTAACAATGGGTATCACATTTTTGGTTTGCACTAGACCCTGCAGTTTATGTAGCTGGCCCTGCACACAATGCCAAGGATTGGGAGGTTGCAAGTAGGAAGAACATGTATTCTCAGACCTTCAAGATTCCATCAATATTTTAGGAATTAGTCCTTGACCCTGCATGTGGTCCAGCACTTACTCTACCTCACTGCTTCCTTTCACAAACAACCTTCCTCAAAGAGTAGGCTATGCCGAGAGTGAGGCTTTCCTGTTATGCATTAATTTCTCAATTCATTGCAATTTGCATTCCATCCTCCACCATCCCTCTAAAGCTAGATTTAAGTCGTCACCAAGATGGCCCCACTGCCTGTTTGCTGAACGGAACTTGCCATTGCTTAACCTCCCTGGAAATTTAACAGCATAAACCTCCATCGCCGTATTGAATTTTAATTCCTTACCTCACAATTTTCCCCTCAAAATACATAAGTGACCCCCCAAAAACAACTAATCAAATATCTGTATTTGCTGGCAACAGCTCTACTTATCTTGCCACAAAATATTCTTAAACATATTCTTAAGTTGATCTATATTAAAGTCTGGTTATTCTATTGGAAATATGTCTTAATTAATATTTTGATAAAGAATAAAAAAAAATAAGACCAAACACTCAGATAATAAACTAGCCTTAGAAGTTTTACTACATGTTGCCTGGAGCATTTTGTACCATAATTTATTACCAAAAATAAGTGGTAAACAGTCTGCTACTAGGCTTGGCATCATGACATAGTTTGGAGTTCATTAACTTTGATGGGAATAGGTGTTGCCTGCTAAATAATTCTGACCTAGGAACATTACGTACTGTATACATGAAAGGAATCATTGTACTGACACTAAAGACACTCTTTTCCTCATGGCAACTCACCAAAAGGCATCAATGCTAAGTCAAGGAACTGTTGAGTCATTCTGTCCCATGAAGAAAAAACATCTTCCAATACAAATATCTATGAATGCTTAATAAATTAAACAGTGACTTTAAAAATAACAAACAAAATTATTTGATCCCAGCAAAAATATTATGAAAGAGATAGCACAGTTATTTTAATCCCAGTTTTACAGAGAGGATAAAAATGACACTGAAGAAGAATGGGGTTTTCCCCCTTCTCCCAGCTCATAAGCGGCTACACACCAGCTTTCAGATGCAGAGCTCATTCTCCTGAGCCATGTCACAGAAGGGCATTTCCCAGTCTTTTGTCCCCAATGTTCTTAGGATCCTGGTGGAAATCTCATTGTCTACAATGGGTTTCTCTCAGAGTGACCTTCATGCATCTTGATGCAACATCCTTGCCTAATGTGGTCTTTCTCTGTTCCCAGTTCCTGGGTGACATAGTGGGCCTCGCTGACTACTGTGAATAAGCTGATATGACATCTCCTAGCGAGGCCTCCCAAGATACCCAGACTCTGAGAATATTTGCAAGAGCAGCCTGGGACTGCCTCTCCTCATCTGGCTCTTGCAGTAACAGCCAGACTTCTCTCAATAAGATGACACCTTATTGATTCCTTCTCCCTTCTTTGGCCTATAAGGTCATTTCCCCAATCGTCTGACCATCTACCTCCCATTCATCCTTCAAGAATTAGCTTGAGTGTGCTGAGCTTCTCACTGCCCATCATGTCTGCTTTTGATGCTACTCTTTTGATTTTTTCCCAAAATACCCTGTGTGTAACCATTAGCACAAAGATGTCATCTGTATCATAAGTTGCCAGTGGGGTGCTGGTAAATTGAATCACTAGAAAAAAAATTAAATAAATGTTTCCATCTCGGCCAATTTCAAACTACCAAAATGATGTCACTGATGTGGAAGTGGGAAGAGACTGACAGAGTGAGCCCCCACAAGCTGGCGCAGGCTGGCTCCAGCACACGTCTACAAGAGAGGCCTCTTGGCATGGCACTTTAAAAACATAGATTCTGGCTTCAAATTCTGTTTCTGCCACTTACTAGCTCTAGCATCTAGGGCAATTCACTTAACTTTTCTGTGCCTCAGTTTCCTCATCTATATAACGAGTGTAATGAAAGAATCTACCTGTTAAAGCTGTTGAGAAAATTTGAGTTAATATCTGTGAATCACTTAAAATAACATCTGGCCTCTAGTAAGTGCTTTATAAGAGGTTTTATTTTGATATAAAATGGAATTGTGATCTTGTTATCTCTCCTTTACACAGAGTAGGAACTCCTTGGAGTCTAGAACTTTTGTCTTGTACCATTAAATCCACAAACCCTAGTAAAGTCCAACACATCATATTTCATAAACTTTTGATGAATGAATGTTCATAGCTCAGGACCTAAAATAGAGATTGGCCCATAAAAAGTGAATTTTTGTCTTTCCTCAGAACATCCATCATAGCAAATCATCATACACATACACACACACACTCACAAACATTCACTCACATTTTATTTGTCCCCGACTTTGGATCTCAAATCTATTCAGCGCTAGAAGATGTTGCTCGAAATGTGATGAGGTTTCTAAAACTAATACTATTTCATCTCTCCTTCCATTACAGAAACTTGTACAAAACTATGCTATTTTTTCGCTTTCTATGCTTAGCATCATCCTTCTTCTCAAGCCTCTGTATTTCAATGGCACTGTTTGTTTACAGAATCCCGGAGTATTACAGTAAAAAAAGACTTGAAAGGGCAATTAGTTCTGACTCTCTCCCAGGGGCCAGAATTCCATCCACAACATGTCCACAAATTAGTGGCCTGAACTGCTTTACTACCCAGAGACAGGGAGGCAGGCAGATTGCCAACCCACTTTTCAGACAGAACTAATTTGTAGAGGAATTTCTCTAACCCCTAGAATCTTCTATTTATTCATTATAATTATGGCCTTCAGTTGGACAAAGCAAATAAAATACAGTTACCTAATACTCTTCAAATATGCAAGATATGGACAATGTTTCCTGCCCGCATTCCTGTCATTTTAAATATTACGAAAGCAGGGGCCGGCCCAGTGACACAGTGGTTAAGTTCACATGTTCTGCTTCAGCAGCCCAGGTTCATGGGTTCGGATCCCAGGTGCAGACATGGCACCACTTGGCGAGCCATGCTGTGGTAGGCGTCCCACATATAAAGTAGAGGAAGATGGACACGGATGTTAGCTCAGGGCCAGTCTTCCTCAGCAAGAAGAGGAGGATTGGTGGCAGATGTTAGCTCAGGGCTAATCTTCCTCAAAAAAAAATATATATATATATATATTATGAAAGCAGGCTTCTTTTCTTTCTAATGCGGGCAATCCTCATGCTTCCATTTTCAAGTGCTAATCATCAACACATCTGATAACTTAATACTAAATTCTTTCCTGGTATTTCCCATACCTTGTTTTTCTATTATTTTTATCTTTACAGATTTAGGCATGGTTTGTTTTGCAAGCAGATCACTGTGACTAGCTCACAAACCTATTGTATATCTTCTCTGAGGACAGAATATCATTATCACTGCTGTTCTCTTATGACAGTTAAATTAAGGTGGAACAGAGACAGAAAGAGTAGGATCATTCAAGAGGTTTCCTTTTTTTTTCTTATAGTAAAGCAAAGTATAGTAACAAAGATCAAAAATTCTCATGTTAAAAGCTAAACCTCTAGTTCTCAGCTATTTGTAGAAACTCTTTCTTATTCAGTCACTATTGGCAAACTTTGATAATTTTTATTCATTAAAAAGTAGCCATCCTACCTCCGTTCTTCCTGAAGCCAGGCATTTTTCTGTATTTGTTTCTCACATTTCTTCTCTCTCAAGTAGTTTTACGATGTCAATACGTTTCATTAATTTTGTTGGTTGTCTTAATAAGCAACAGCTCTTATTAAACACAGACAACATGTAAGATGTGCCATGGTCAGCAGAATTCTAAGAGGCTTTATGATTCCCAAACACTGGTATCCATGCTTTTTGTAATCCCCTCACCCTGAGTATAGGGCACCTGTAACATCCTTCTAATCAGTAGAATATCTTTAGGGTGATGGGGTATCGTTCCCAAGATCATGTTACCCCATATAGCAAAAATGAAGGGATTTTGCTGACTTAATTATGGTCCATAATCACCTGATTTTAAGAGATATTATCCCAGGTCTTCCTGACTTCATCCAGCAAGGAATTCAAAGTAGTATATTCTTTCTCTCTCTCTCTCTCTCTCTCTCTCTCTCCACCCACCCTCCCCCTCCATTGCGGGCTTTGAAGAACCAAATGAAACAAATGAATTCTATAGCACCAAGGAAATTAAGTCTGCCCAAAACCGCGAGAAACTTGAAGTAAATCCTTTTAGTTCAGCCTCTAGTTGAGAATTCAACCTAGCCAGAGATCCAGTTAAGTTTTCCCAGCCTTCTGACCTACTGGCAGATAATAAATGCCTGTTGTTTTAAGCTATTAAGTTTGTAGTCATTTGTTACACAGCAATAAATAATTAATATGCATGCAAAGCCCTGGGGAGTTACAAAATTGAATATATATTCTTAGTCTTATGTTTTCAGATATAAAGTTTTGGAAGTTCCTCCTTTACCCTACATCATCAATGACCATTAATCTCCCTCTTTCTCCTGACCATGAAGCTTCTTAAAACAGTAGCCTAGGGACTGGCCCGGTGGTGTAGTGGTTAAGTTAGCACACTCCACTTTTGGGGGTTTTCAGGTTCGGATCATGGGTGCAGACCTACACACTGCTCATCAAGCCATGCTGTAGTGACATCCCACATGCAAGGGAGAGAAAGATTGGCACAGGTGCTAGCTCAGAGACAATCTTCCTCAGGCAAAAAGAGGAGGAGTAGCAACAGAATTGGCTCAGGGACAATCTTCCTCACCAAAAATGAAATAAAATAAAATAGCCAATACTCATTTTGTTCACTTCTTTACTATTCATTCACTACCAAGTTAAGCAAACTGTAATCACTCTCACCACTCTGCTAAAGTATTCAATATTCTCATTAAGATGACAGTAATTAAACTAATAGTTAAACCTAGCTGATGTTTTGAAATAATTACTGCATTATTTTATGAAGAATCAGAAAATAAAAAGGGCCAAACCATAGGAATATAAGCTCTTACTTTTAGAGGTCTTATTACACTTTGCCTGAAGTGCTTTATATAATAATTTATTATTAAAATGTAGGGGCTGGCCTGGTGGCGTGGTGGTTAAGTTGCGCACTCTGCTTCGGCAGCCCAGGGTTTGCCGGTTCAGATCCTGGGCACCGACTTACAGATTGCTTATCAAGCCATGCTGTGGCAGGCATCCCACATACAAAATAGAGGAAGATGGGCACAAATGTTAGCTGAGGGCCAATCTCCCTCAGCAAAAAGAGGAGGATTGGTGGCGGATGTTAGCTTGGGGCTAATCTTCCTCAAAAAAGAAAAAATGTAACGAAAGCAATCTGGTATCATAGGATACTTTGGAGTTCAGTAATTAAAGTATAAACAACTTTTATCATTACATAGCATCCTATTTGGAGATATTTCTATATGTTTAATTATGAATAGTTGCAATTCTTGCCTGAAATTCTATTACTGTCAAATGATTTTGATGGCATTTAAATGATTAATTCTTAAAATGCAATAAGCCCTACTCTAAAAGCTATATTTAATCCTCACAACACTCTTAGGAGACAGACACTATTACTACCTATAATTTATTTTTAAAAATACAGTTTAGAAAGAAGTCAAATTTTCCAATATCACAAATCAAGTAAATGACAGAGAGAAGATTAGAACTTCGAAATCAGGAATTTTCATGCTAGATCCTGAAATTTTAATCACTATATGCTATTAAGTTTAGACTTAGAAATATCTAATTTTAATGAACTGAAATCATTATTTCTTGTAACAGGAGATTTTAATGGTAATCAATGTTTTCTTCGATATTCATCTAGAAGACAGAGGTTCCCACGAATCAGAGTATAACAAATATCACACAACTATAACTATGTCATTTTTTCTTATACCCTCCTCATTGCTCTCCACAGCATCTTGTTTTCATGCACATCAATACCGATTTAATTTAAATAATTGTATCATTAATCTTTCTAAGTAAAAATAAAAATCTTGCCTATACCCTTGCTGAACGCTACTTCTCAAAGGTAACTACAATTGAAAATGTGGTGTAATTAATTCCAGACCTCTTGGAGAAGCATGAGTGGAGAGAAATCATCTCCAGGAAATAAAGAGTTCCTTAATTTAGGAATGCAACTTTGTAGATTATCTTTGTTTCTAGGAGAGAAAAGTAAAATCCCAGAAGCATAACCTGAATGATGGCTACAAAGAGAACTAAATTACTCGGCATATTAAAAGAGAGAGAGAAAGAGAGAGGATTAGGAAATGGAGGTCAAAGGTGACATGATGAATGGTGGTCAATGAGGAGAGAGTTGGCTAGAGAGAAATCCTCTATGAGGCAGATGGCAGAATATTTATAAAGCTTCGTCCCAGTATAACATACATGCAGAAAAGTACAAATCTGAACTGAGTTGCTCAATAAATTTCCACAGTGAGCACAAAGGGATAACCACCACCTGGATCAAGAAATAAAACATGAGTTTCTCTGAAACATCCTCATTCCTCCTCCTAGTTACTGTCCCAATTCTCTTTCCAAAAAGCAGAACCAAAAGTAAACCCAATACCATGACTTTTAATACCTTGAATTAGTTTTGCCTGTTTTTGAACTTTACACAGACAGAATCCTGCCCATCCATTATTTTGTGTCTGACTTCTTTTCTCCATCATTGTATATGTACAATTCTTTCCCATTTTGCATATATCAAAGTAATGTGTTCTTTCTCATTTCTTCGTTGTATTTAACTTTATGAAAATACCACATTTCCTTTATGCATTTTACTATTGATGATCATTAGAGTTGTTTTAGGTTTTGGCTATTAAAAATAATGCTACCAGGAATATTCTTGTGTATGTCCTTTGATAAACATATGTATGCATTTCTTTCGGAAACAGTCTTAAGAGTAGTATTACTTGATCATAGGGTAAGCATAAGTTCATTTTAAAAGATACTGCCAAGCAATTTTCTAAAATTGTACCAATATAGATCACTGTAGCAGTAAGTGCAAGTGCCATTTATCCATGTCTTTAGTAACCCTTGATGTTGTCTTTTACACTTTTCCCATTCTGGTGGGTATGTAATAATATCACATGTAGATTCAATTTGCATATCCCTAATGACTAGTGAAAATAAAAACTTTTAAAAATGTTTGTTGGCTATGTGAATATCCTCTTTGGTGAAGTGTCCACGTCATGCCCATTTTTCTACTGGGTTGTCTTTCCTTCCTGATAAACTTATAATTCTTTGTGTGTTTTGGATACAGGTCCTTCATCACCCATAAATATCTAGTGTAAATACATTCTTCCAACCTATGGCTTGCCTTTCACTCTTTTAATGGGTGTTTTTTATTAAACAAAAGTTCTTAATTCTAATACACTCCCATATATTCATTTTTCCTTGATGTTTTACACTTCTTGTGTCTTTAGGAAATCTTTGCCTACTCCCAAATCCTGAAGATATTCTCCTATGTTTGTGTCAAAAACCTGTATTGTTTTACCTTTCACACTTAGATCTATGCTTCATTTTAAGATTTTGTGTGTAGTGTAAAGTAGGAGTTAATTTCTTTTTTAAAAATATGGATATTCAATGACCAGTACAATTTATTGGAAAAAAATATCTTTATACTACTGCATGTAGAGTCATCTTTGTCATAAAACAGGAAGCCATGTTATATGAGGGCTGCTTCTGAACTCTCTGTCTTCTTTCATTTGTCTATTTCTCTATATTTGAGTCCATTTTGCACTCAGATAATATAGTTATTAATTACTCTAAGTACATATTAAGTCTTGATCATCTATGAAGATGTAAGTGCTCCGTGTTGCTACAGTTCAAAATTGCTTTAGATTCTGAATATCACTCCTGTGTCCTCTTTCAATACTCCTGTATCCCATAACATCCCTAAAGGTAGGAGAAATTTGCTGTTCTAAGTTTGGGCTACCTGTTCTCTCTCAGATTATTCCCTGAACTTCTGGTCTCTTTTTTCTTTTTTTTTTTTTTTGAGGCAGATTAGTCCCGACCTAACTACTGCCAGTCCTCCTCTTTTTGCTGAGGAAGCCTGGCCCTGAGCTAACATCTGTGCCCATCTTCCTCTACTTTATATATGGGACGCCTACCACAGCATGGCGTGCCAAGTGGCGTCATGTCCACACCCGGGATCTGAACCAGCAAACCCTGGGCTGCCGAGAAGCAAAACATGTGCACTTAAACGCTGCACCACTGGGCCAGCCCCCCTTTTTTCTTTAATGCTATTTTTTAACTGAGGTAGAATTGACATAAAACATTATGTTAATGTCAGGTGTAGAACATAATGATTTGATATTTACATATATTGCAAAATGACCACCACAATAAGTCTAGTTAAGATTTTCTTCTTAATATTCACTCCACACTTCATTACCAAAATAAATTTCCCTGTCAGTGTGCAAGTATGTTGATATGGAATATGAAAAAGAACCAACCACAAATTACTAAAAATAAATGTATATGGAAAAGCGTTTGGATTGAACCAATGGAAAAACATAAGATTCACCTATTATTTCTGTTGCCCAGTATTGCAGGGAGCTCATGAAGCCTCACGATAGTAATGACTCAGACAAAAAGGATACACAGAGGCTGACCCCATCACCAAGGGGTTAAACTTCTGCACGCTCCACTTTGGTGACCTGGGTTCACGGGTTTGGATCCCTGACCCAGACCTACTCTACTCATCAGTCATGCTGTGAAGGCATCCTATGTACAAAATAGAGGAAGATTGGCACAGATGTTAGCTCAGGGTTAATCTTCCTCAAGTAAAAAAAGAGGAAGATTGGCAATGGCTGTTAGCTCAGGGCCAATCTTCCTCACAAAAAAAGAAGGATACACAAACTGATTAGATCCAAAGAAGCATATTTATTGGGGTGGAGACGTGATTTTCTCCAACCAGATAGAATTCATAATACAGAATCAGAAAATATGAAGAGGTTATAGTTTCTTTTGAAAAATAATCCAAGGCAGACCTTTAATTTTCAGCTCATTATGGAACTACTGCTCACTCAGGCTCTATTAAGCCTAAGTGGTTTCAAGTAGGAGGTGACCTTGTTCTAAGCTGAACGTAGCCTTTCAGATGAAGACCTTGAAGTAGATTTGATCTTGGAAGAATTGCTTCAGGGAGAAAGGTTGTGCTTGTTCTAGAAGCAAGAGAAATAACATCTTCTGTAGCAAATTGGACCATAGCCATAGCCGGAACCATATCCACAGCCATATCTGGATCCAAATCCACAACCATAGCCACAGTTCAGTCCTCTGTAGCTCTTGCATCCATAGCCATAGCCATAGCCATAGCCAGGGCCATATCCACAGCCATAACTGGGGACATAGCCACAGTCTCCGTAGGAGTTTCCATAATAGTAGCAGCTCATGGTTTCAGGATTAGTGGGTTGTAGTAGGAAGTTTCTAAAGTCTGAATGTCACCCACATACCTGGGACTCTTATATACTGTGAGGAATGGGTGGGGCTTACTTCAGTAGAACTCTGCTTCTCGTCATCATAGTAATTTACATAAAATTAGCTCATTATTTTGGTGACTCCAAACTTGTTGTAAAGTTTCTGTTTAATTTGTTGTTACTGAAAAAATATGTCAACCAACCAAAAGTAATCACCAACCTTGAAGGAAATTGACATCACCCAAGTCCATGCTATTAAAACATATTCAAGAACCTTGAGTTTAAAATACAACCCTCCCTCTCTTTGTCAACCTCTCTCTATAGTACTTTCAGGAATATGGAAGATTAAATTCAACATTTCCTATATGATGCTTCAAATGTCTATGACACCCTCCCACCAGAGTAATGTCTGGAAAAACCCAACTCATCATTTGAGAATCAACACAGATATCACCTTCTCCAGGAGGCCCTCCCCAGTTCCCACAATCTGATTCACATACCCCTTCTCTAAAGTCATAGCCCTGTACTATCCTATCATGACCACTGCATATTATAACTTTCTCTTTGATTATCTTTGAATTTCATTTGCTTACCAGAAATGCCTTTTATTTTGTTATTTATCCCTAAGACCTAGCCCAATGTCTGATTCAAAGGATGCAAGGGATTCAATCTGAGCAAATGATTGTTTAATAAATTAAAGAATGAATGAGTGAGAAAATGAATGGATTAAGCAAAGACAAAGAACCCTTAGATCTGATAATATTTAAAATCCTTCCAATTCTAATATTTCATTTTTATCATTTTACTTGTGAAAAACACAAGTTTCAACAATAGTTAGAATCATGACAATTATTAACAATAGTGTTTGATTATAAAGCACTCCCACACATCTTAGCCCATGTCAGTCTCAAAAGAGTCCTGTGAAAAGTGTTTTATAATTTGTTCTTACCATTTTACAAATGAACAGACTGGTGTTAGCAATTAAGTTATTTTTACCAGATCACTCAGATCTTCAGCATCAGAACTTATCAGGTCTTTTGAATCTAGTTTCTATACTTTTTCCTTAATGTTCCAAAATAAGAGAAGGATAAATAAAATAATTTGTTACTGAGGCTTTTTTTTAAAAAAGCTTATGTTCACTACAGCTTCTAAGAAACAAACACTTATGACCGTTTCCTTTTATATCCCAAATCTTTTTCTATTTCCTTCTTGACCTTCATCACTGTAGTTGACCCATGAACACTTCCTAAGTAGGTCACCTTAATTAGCTCTTTCATTTGCTGCAAAACTCCCTTCAAACTTAAGGTGTTATGTTCTTTTGGTAATACAGTGCTGTTCTCTGGTTTTGGAGAGGGGGCCCCGTTATTTTTGACTTCTAACATTGGGAGTTAGGCAGAAATAACAATATTTTTTCTAGAAGTTTTAATGTTGAATCTTATGTAATAAAATATCATAAATCCACAACCTCCTTGTTAAAGACGTGCCTTTTATTCAAATCTTCCTTGGCCTTGTTTAATTATTGTAGGGGCTATGATTACTCTTTCTTATAATAATCTTCTGAAATATCAATCCTTCCAGACTCCAGGATTTATTATAAATGTATTTTCCACTGCCACTACCAGAAAGTAGACTTTATTGCAATAGTCTTTATTTGCATTAATTTTCTCAGTTGCTTTCCTATGGTCATCAGACAACTGGTGAGCATTTATTAAGTATGTACAACAGAAAACACATTAGGATACTGAATTTTAAAAATATATGTCCCTGTCTTCTAGATTTAAATTTATATTTTAAGAACTCCCCTTTGACCCTGCATGTTGCCTATCTGTGACCCAATTGCACTTCTTTTTCATACTATCCGTCTCCACTTCTTCATGACTACACTCCAAGCCCATCATCCACTGGAACTGCTCTCGTTAAGAATGCTAGTCATGATCCAGCTTCCAATTTCAGTATCTTTTTTATTTGCTCACTTTCTAGCATGGTAACTGCTTTTTCTTGAAAACTTGCAATCTTTAGTTTCCTGATAACAGGCTTTTCTGGTTCCAATCCCATTTGTCTGAAAAATTCTTATTTTTCATCAGCTCCTCTTAATGTACACTCTGTTCATCTTTCTAATTATTAGAGTTGCCTCAATTCTGTCTTCACCACTTATTTCTCATTCTCTACATGCTTACCAAGTTACCTCTCCTCTTCCCATTGTTTTAACTACCTATAATTCCAAGTATATGAATCCAGCTTGCTAAAAAGGAAAATTTCTCACAAACGTCACTCAGATACCACAAATTCCATGTCTTTTTCACCATTGGATTTCCTAGAACCTTAAGTAGGGTCCAGCACTTTGTCAGATCCAATAAATATTTCATATAGGGATGAATGAGGAAATACATCTTATTCATCCTTAAATCTTCTCTTCCTCCTATGTTTCTAGTGTCTGTGGTTGGCACAACCTAGTCACCCAAGCCGCAAACCTGGGAGTCATGCTTCACAGTAACACCTCTATCAACCACCAACATCCAGGCCGTCATCAAGTCCTGATTCCACCTCCTACATATGTCTCTGAAATATGCACCATCCCCTTGGGCCATGCTCTATTCAAATAGCATCATCCTCATCATCTTTCCTGCATTATTGGTATAAATTATTTGGTCTTTCTAACACCAATCCACCCTACAAATCACTGCCATAACTTTTCTAAGCTACAAAGCTGATTGTATGCCTTTACTAATTCAATTCGATACTCCCCATCACCATGACAGTGAAACACAAATTCTGAACTATAACGTGACCTACTATGTAAGTCCTTAACCTTGTCAAACTAGTCACAGTACAATGCTATGAATCCTAGCCTGTAGGAGGTTCTTAAGAAATATCTGCTGAATTTAGCTGACAGGAAGAATTCCACATGTTTCATACTTTCCTGCCTTTTCACATGCTACTTTGCCTGCCTGGAATATCTCCATCAGATAGCCATCTGGAAAATCCAGGCTTCACCTCTTTCCTGAAGTTTCTAGGACCTCCTTTTAAACAAGGCAGTGTCCAGCACAGTATTCCATTCATGGCTTTACAGATGAGTAAACACAAGAACTAAGAAGAAGAATTGCCTTTGTCTGTTGTTTTATTATTCATTTTGAATCTTATATACAAAGTAAAGATTTATCAACAAGTTTAAATTTAAAACAACTACATAACATCTTGGGAATAACTTTATTACAATCTTTATGTTGTTTTTTGTTTCTTTTCTTACAAAATCTATGAATACCTTGGGTGCACTCATCATTTTTTTCTCGTTTATCTTATTTTCGCCCATTGCCTATCATATGCAAAAACTGGTATGTGTGTGTGTGTGTATATATATATACACACACACAGACATACAACTGGTGTATATATTTATATATATACACACATAGACTCATTAATTATTTGCTGCATGGGATGGAATGGAATGGAATGGAATTGGGTTCAATACAAAAAGCTAATTCTTACTGTAGTGTCTAGGATGGATTAGACAAAAGAAAAACTGAAGTCATAGAGAACATTTATGAGATAATTGACTAGAAAAAAGGCAAAGAATTTCTACCCTGGAGAGTTGAAATGGCACTCCAAAGAAGGGGACATTATAAGACGTGCAAATAGAATGTGTCAAGAGATTGGCTCTGGTAATGAAGGAAAAGGAGAAATGGCCGAAGATGTTAAATTTTCAGCCCTTTGCAACTTGGCATTGATGACATCATTTAGTATTTCTTATTTTACTTTTCTTTACAGTAAAGATGATTTTGGCTCTCTATGTGTAAGCTCTCTGGGATCAAGGAAAGATTCCCACAAAGCACGGTGAGAAAATGGCTTAGTTTATGTTACTTGGCAATAACAATGATTAAAATGAGCAACAGCTCTGATATTCATCTCCGCTGGGTATTCCACACCCAGGAGATGCTCATAAAAGGAACCATCTAGTCATTAGCTTCACACCTTTGGTTACTGTTGAAACCACCACCATCCCTTATTATAAACACAGTTTACAGTCATTATATCATTTATTTTGTCATCCTAGTATAACAGCATGTGGGATAACCATGACAAAGTATAAATATCGGCCTGCCTAAGTTTTCCTACTAAAAATGACCCTAACAGTACTACCTCAGATAATTTCTTTCTAAGAAATTCTGCATGACCAACAAACTGTAATTGGCTAAACATCTGGGAGAACATAAATTTCAATGATAATGGTCATTACTTATTTAAAATTACAGGAGAGTCCAGGGAAGCCAGTGTTGGGCTATGCTCCTAAATTGTGCAGAGCAGAAAGCCAAGGGAGGGCATGCCTTGTGGCCTGAGTTATGCTGACGCTGATTTAGGAAAACAAGAAATCCTTCTTTCACAAGTACTAAGACTGTTTGCAAGCACCAACTCTCCAAAATTAGAATTGAATGGCAAACTGTGTGTGAGATTTTATAGCTAGTATATTTTTTGTGCCAATTGCATAATTTTGTTGGCTTTTTCAAGAAAAAACTATAGCAATACATTGCACTTGATGTTGAAAGGAAAAGAAAATTATCTCAAAGATGATAGAACTGTGGCCCTACAATCCTATGAAATGTATATGCAGCTGAGAATTGAAATCCATGAAAAGACCCATGATGAACTAGACTAAAACAGACAGCAAGAGGACTCATGATGGCTCTCTCTGTACTATCTATGGCACTTGGTAAACTAGCCCAATTTTTCACTTAACATAAGGTCATTGCTGTGGATTGAATGGTATCTCCCCCAATTCGTATGTTGAAGCTCTAACCGCCGACATGATGGTATTTAGCGATGGCGCTTTTAGAAGATAATTAAGTTTAGATGAAGTAATGAGAGTGGGGCCCCATGAAGGGATTAGTGTCCTTATAAGAAGAATTATCAGAAAGCTTGCTTCCCCTCTCTTTCTGCCACGGAAAAGCAAAAAAGGAGACCATCTGCAAGCCAGGAAGAGAGCTCTCACCGGGGAAGCTTGATCTTGGACTTCCCAGCCTCCAGAACTGTGAGAAATAAATTCTTATTGTTTAAGCCACCCAGTCTATGGTATTTTGTTCTGGCAGCCCAAGCTAACTAATACAGTTATGATCAGCTCAAAGCTGGTATGACTATCTCCAGTTTCAACACTAATTCAAGTCGGGAGACTAAGAAGTCCTATTTAGATTAATTACATTGGCCAGAGGTTTTCAGGTCAAAATAAAAATTGTTCAAATGATAAGTATGGTTCAAAAAAATATATAAAAGCCTAAAATAGGTTATAATTTTGATATTTTAACAGGTAATTGAAATAATACATCCAAACCTAACTTTCCTTTTTGCAGGACCCCAGAATTTGGAAAACACACAAGAAATTGCAAAGCAGTTGATACAAAGTTGATACATTTTCTAGGATATAATTTGACTCTTCCTAAACTTTCATCTTAATGAGAGCCAAGTGGATTACTTTTGTGTTTAAAACTTGCAGGCAGAAAGTAGAGGAAATTAATTTGTAAGATGCTCTTCCTATATTATTATTGAGTAAATATCTGCTCATCAAAAATAGTTGTAGAAAGAAACAAAAAAGTCAAAAAAAAAAGAACAGTTGAATAGGAGAAAGGGAGAGGAGAGACAGATAAATTGAGATTATTGCTTAATTTTTTATAACATTTTGGATGGAAAATAGTATAAACACGTCAAAAATGAAAACAAAATACTTTCTAGATGATCAGTTCTCTGTAACAATGAATAATTAGAGAAACCACGCAGCAGACTCAAAGCTGTTCAAGGCATTAGAAAAATAAATAAGGAGCAAATTAAATGACTTTCCATGTTAAAGAAAATATAAATAATTGCATCAGAAAACCAACCTACAAATATAATACCATAATGCAATCGTTTTCACTTCTGTTGAGTTTTTTACTCTTTACTCAATCGACAAAATAAGCAGATAACAATACTTTGGGTCTCTTACCTCTTCTTTTCATCTCCCTCTGCCTGAAATAGCTCTACGATAAATGAATTGATACAGTTTGGCAGATAAATTCTTTTTAACACCAGCAAGTATTTTTATATCCTTCTTTATGACACTAGCAAGACTTTATCTCCCTGGCTAGGTTTTAAGTTTTGAACTATTACTTCAGGTAATATATATCACAAAATAGGTGCTTGATTACATATAAGATAAATGGAAATAAATACAATATACCTTTCATTGGCATCTCATATAATTCAACTCATAGAAAGGTCTGGGTTTTTCATCAGTTTAACTAGGAAAATACCCAGAGCTTGTCTTCACATGATCAAACCTTATTTGAAACCTGAAAAGAAAATTAGTGTTCTAGCTATTTCAGATATCTGAGCATTTAGTTCTTATACACAGTGTCTACGTTTGCTAAAATTTCTAATTTTCATGGTACAAAAAAAACCTCCATCAGACTATGTGATGGAGAGGCCATAACACTCCATTTGTGAGGAACCCCTCAGGCCATTTATTAATGTAATGAATTGTCTACCAGACCATTACATCTTATTAAGCACTTCTTGATTTTATCGGCAATTGAAGAACTCCAGCTTAATGCTGAGGAGGGACTCAAAAAGTATTAAATCTCATATATCTTTTTTTTCAAGAAGGGAAACTTCATTTGGTATTCAGTCCATACTAGATAAGGGGTGATCTATGGAGACAGACATACTGAAACAGAGGCATGCATAAAATGAATAAATAGAGAGAAAAACAGCCACAAAAGCACAGGATTCTAACCAACAGCCTTACTGTTGAGTCAACTGCTGTTTCCACTGAACTCCTTTGGAACTCAAATGATAACTATACCGATAATTAATAACTAATGAAATGAGGTCTCTGCTCCTAGCGATCCTAGGAACCACCACATTATTTAACAGTCTTTCCTGGTTTCCTCGATATCTCCTTTGGATGGGAAACACAGGCCTCCACAAGAAATTGCCGGAGACCCAAAAAACATCTGAATATAGACAAAAAAAAGAAAAGAGGGATATAGCAAGGACTGATGGGGATGTGAAGCATCTCAACCCTGGATGTAGGAGGAATTAACTCCTGTCCGATAGAGATTGTCATATCAGCAGTAAGCCTATCATAACCCATTAAGTGAAAAAATAGAGCTAATTCACCAAGTCTCATAGATAGTGCAGAGAGAACCATCATGAATCTTCTTGCTGCCTTTCTTAAAGTATAGCTTATCGTGAGTCTTTCCATGGGTTTCAATGCTCAGGTACATACAGAATGCTTTATATGGCCACTAGGTGCACAATTGTATCTTCTTGTAACACTACTTCATTCTTTTTTATTGCCAAATATTATTCTATTGTATGGATAGATCATATTTATTTATCCATTCGTAAGTTGGCATTTAGTTTGTTTCCACTTTTTGGCCAATGTGAATACTGGCGTGTAGTTTCAAGTACAAGTTTTTCTGTGGATATATGTTTTCATTTCTCTTGGATGTATAACCTAGGAGTTGAACTGCTGGGTCATATGGTATCTTTATGTTTAAAATTTTTGAGAAACTGCCAGAATGTTTTTCAAAGAACCTGCACCATTTTACATTCCCACTAGCCCTGCATGAGAGTTCCAATTTCTCCACATCCTCACCGACGTTTATTATTACCTGACTTTTTGATTATAGTCATCCTAGTGGACGTGAAGTGATATCTCATTGGGATTTTGATTTGCAGTTCTCTGATGGCTGGTGATGTTGAGCATCTCTTCATGTGCTTGCTGGCCGTTTGTATAAAAAGATGCTATTTCTAATCAGATGTTATGCCCATATTTAAGTTGACTTATTTGTCTTTATTATCGAGTTGTAAGATTTCTTTACATATTCTAGATAAAGTCCTTCATAAGATATATGATTTGAAATGTTTTCTCCCAATCTGTGCGTTGCCATGATTATATCTATTGAAGACTAAATGTTTTCAATTTGATAAAGTCCAATTTATTTTTTAGCCACTTGTGCTTTTATTATCACAACTAAGGTTTTACCTAAACGTCGTGAAGATTTACAGCTATATTTTCTTCTAAGAATTTTATAGTTTTAGCTCTGATATTTAGGTCTAGAATCTATTAGGAGTTAATATTTGTGTATGGCAATAAGAAGTGGTCTAACTTCATTGTTCGCATGTGCATATCCAGTGTCCCAGCACCATTTTTATTTTTTTATTTATTTATTTTTTTAATTTTTATTTTTTTCAGATGTACATTATATTTCAAATTCCGGCTACATTACATCATGTTCACCACCCGAACACTAATTATAGTGCATCCCCTCACATGTGACCCTAATCACCTCTTTTGCCCTCCCCCCTACCCCTTTCCCCAATGGTAACCACCAGTCCAATCTCCAATGCTATGTGGGTTTTTTTTTTTTTTGTCGTTTTTATCTTCTACTTATACGTGAGATCATACGGTATTTGACTTTCTCCCTCTGACTTATTTCACTCAGCATCATACCCTCAAGGTCCATCCATGTTGTCACAAATGGCTGGATTTCGTCATTTCTTATGGCTGAGTACTAGTCCATTGTGTATAAATACCACATCTTCTTTATCCATTCGTCCCTTGATGGGCACCTAGGTTGCTTCCAAGTCTTGGCTATTGTGTATAATGCCGCAATGAACATAGGGGTGCAAGTATCTTTATGCCTTTGTGTTTTCAAGTTCTTTGGATAAATACCCAGCAGTGGAATAGCTGGATCATATGGTAGATCTATTCTTAATTTTCTGAGGATACTCCAAACTGCTTTCCATAGTGGCTGCACCAGTTTGCGCTGCCACCAGCAGTGAACAAGGGTTCCCTTCTCTCCACACCCTCTCCAGCATTTGTTGTTTCCTGTCTTGTTAATTACAGCCATTCTGACCGGAGTGAGGTGATACCTCTTTGTAGTTTTGATTTGCATTTCTCTGATAGCTAATGATGTTGAGCATCTTTTCATATGCCTGTTGGCCATCTGTATTTCTTCTTTGGAGAAATCTCTGTTCAGATCTTTTGCCCATTTTCTAATTGGATTGTTGGTTTTATTGTTGTTGAGCCCAGCACCATTTTTAAACGCAATGTTTTTTATAACTAAGGAAAGGATATATTGACATGCACAAAGTTTTCAGCTTGTAAGTATATCAATATGTTTTATAAGGATTCTATAATGTTTTATTGTATTTTACAATTCCAATTCATTTATTTTCTTTTCTACCTTTATTCAATGAATGTTGGATTTTGTGCAGAGGACTAAAAATAAAATGCACTATTTTTTAAGATTAAAATGTGGAGGAAAAGTCCGCACAAAGAATTATCATTTTAACATTGTAGAAAACACATTAAACAATGTCCTTGAATTCCATTGTAATTAATCATATGGTGAAATGAGCATGGATTTGGAAATCAGAAAGTCACATTGAAGCTCCAGCCATCTTTATATGATGTAAAATAAGTCATTTAAACTCACTGAGATGAAGTTTCCTCATTTTTAAAATAAGTGAGGGGAAGGGGACAGCCGAGTGTGGGGGATTAAAAAAAATGAGACATTAAGGCCAATCTTGCCCATTTCATTAGATTATTATGAGAATAGAATGAGATATTTTTTGCAAAGTGTTTTGTATTAAAAATGGAAGGCAATACAATGCAATTTTATAATAAAAAATTCATACATCAACTTATTTCACAAAAATGTGTTGAGTCCATATATGCCAGACACTATTCTGGCACTGGGGATGCAGAGGTAAACAAGAAATAAGACACAATCTCTGACTTCACAGAGCTTCCAGTTAGAAGAGATTTCAGGCTCTTTTTTTTTTTTTTTTTTTGAGGAAGATTAGTCCTGAGCTAACGGCTGCCAATCCTCCTCTTTTTGCTGAGGAAGACTGGCCCTGAGCTAACATCCATGCCCATCTTCCTCTACTTTATATATGGGACGCCTACCACAGCATGGCATGCCAAGCGGTGCCATGCCATGTCCACACCCGGGATCTGAACCAGGGAACCCCGGCCGCCAAGAAGCAGAACGTGCAAACTTAACCACTGCGCCACCAGGCCGGCCCTGAGATTTCAGGTTCTTGATGACTACAAATTTAGATGCTGTATTTTTCAAATTCACATATATGATAATTACTCCAAAATCTAAAGATAAAATAAAACAGTGAGCCAAATGGTAAAAGTGGAAAGAAAAAAAAACAGCCCGAGGGGCTGGCCAAGCGGTGGAGCAGTTAAGTTCATGCACTTCCCTTGGGCGGCCAGGGGTTGGCTGGGTTGGCCCCAGGTTCAGATCCCAGGCCAGACCTATGCACCACTTATCAAGCCACACTGTGGCAGGCGTCCCACATACAAAGTAGAGGAAGATGGGCACAGATGTTAGCTCAGGGCTAATCCCTCAGTAAAACGAGGAGGCTTTGTGGCAGATGTTAGCTCCGGGCTAATCTTTCCCAAAAAAATAAATAAATAGGTTGCTTGGGATCATATATACAAACGTTTGGTTATTGAGCAGACATTTGCTATATAATTTGTTGTTCATTGGAACGTATTTTTGAAAGCCTTGACAAAACTCCTTCTTATATTTTACTTTTAATATGCCATTTTCTTCTTTTAAATACAGAATCTCCCGTTTTATTTTTTCCGATATCTGGGCTTACTTGCCGAAAGAATTTCTTATCTAGACTCACTGAAGTATAAGCGATATTTCAAGCATGAACATTGTACCTGAGCTACAAAAGAGGCAAAAGTAGACTTCTAAATTCTAAGGAAGACCTCTACCGTTTATAATAAACTCAGTAAAATACGTCCCCACAGCCCAAATTGGTCCATAAACAGTGTACAAGATAAGTCAGGTGATGGAAGTTGATAAAAGTAATATTTTCACGTGTTACAGGAGTAAAAAAGCCTGTGATTTTATAAACACCACAGATTAGAAGAAAATAATTGTTCTGCATTATAACAAACCAAGACAAAGAAGGAGATTTCTTGAATAATATTGCTCTATAGCACTTGAAACTTAGAAATTGGGCATATAAGACAGAAAAGATTGGAAGCAGACACTAAAAACAACATAAGCTCTTTCATTTTGTCTAATCTTTCTTTGCTCCTGTGTCTAGCTCTTTAGGTAGGCTGATTCTTCTGGACCATTATAACACTAAAAGTGGCCCAGTTTATGAATGGTAAAAAGAATCGTAAAGTCTTTGGCAAAGGAAAACAGAAAAATATCCTGTGAGGTGAATTTAAATGCATTTATTTGGGAACTGGGCTATAATATAAAAACTAGAAAGGTTAGAATGCCGTAGTTAGACAGTATAAGAGCAAATGCTTAAATGTTAATTCTATCAAAATGTTAGAAACTCCAGCCTAGAGGCTGAAGAGTGAACTGTGAAGTCATGTTGGCTGCTACTGTCCACAAGCATAAATGTAAGGAAAATCAACACAGGCTTCTTGAAATTTATCACAGAATACTAAGGAGAGACATAAAGACTCTGAAAGTCAGAAATTATCAGCAACATGATCAACATCTTTGGGAAGATGACGGTCAGTAGACAGAGTTGTCATAGCTAGAGCTGTATCCATAGCCATAGATTGACCCATAGTCACCACCATATCCAGAGCCTTAGCTACAGCCTGGCCTTAGGTAGCTCCTTCATCCATATCATAGCCACAGCGAAGGCCACATCCACAGGAGTTCCTGTCATAACTGGAATGCATTGTGTCAACAGGTGAGGCTTCAGTTGGTTGTAAAGGAAGATTGAGGTCATTCAGGGCTCTGAGACCCATATATCAACTGCCAGGAATGGGTGGCACACATTTCCTACAGACGCTGCCTTCCCATCTATTGTGCCAGTTTTGCTAGCAGTCTCTCATTATTTTGTGGTGTCCTCTTAAAAAAGGTTTTGTGACAGCAGTTAAGTAAGCTTTCAGGTCACCTCCTGCTAATTTGGGTTTCTCCCAAATAAATCTTCAGTCTGAAAGAAGAAGTTATATTTTTATGAAGCATATTTCTCAGACTTTATCATACATAATCAGCAGTGTGACACCTTCTGTTAATGTGACGGTCTCATGTGAGTACACGCCCATGTGAGAGTTTTACAACAAACCTTTCTGCTTCTTTCATCATCCTGTTATTTTACCCAAGACCATAAACTCAGCTTCTTCCTCGTTGCAATTTAACACATCAAATTAGCCAGGAAGTTATATCCCCATTAATGCATAAAGCCACAGAGGGCAGAATTATGTCTCTGTCTACTTGCTTTCAAAACAACGCACAATGTTGATTAGGTCACATGTGCCATCAAATCTATAGAGTTAATTAATGAGGAAAGTTATCAACACATGTACCAACAATTATGCTCTAAAAGCAAATAATTTATTTTTTCTCTTTGGAATATCTCATCTGCCTAACTTGTTGGCTGTTGATAATATTTTGATAGTGTACCCATCCTTCACATAATTACTTTTTGTATTTCTATTATTCAAAATTTATTCCAATACTAAATCTAGTAAAAAGTGTTTCACACTTTTCAACGTATTCTTCAAATTTCTGCCTTTCATTCTGTTTCTCTTTTTCCATAGATAAGCATCACTCATCTTTTGGCAATTGATCCAAATATAGCCATACCCAAATGAAGAAATAACATAGATCACAAATATAATAATGCATCTTAAATGCATTGTTTTACTGAAAGACAATACAATCACAGCATAGTCATAAGTAAAAACTAGGAAAATATGCACCTGATTAGTTGGTGTAATTATTAATATCGCCACCCTTTACTCTCAAGGCTATTGCAGTTTGGATAACAAATTATATCAGTGTCCTATTATCACTGACTTGAGGGTCAGCCTGCCTCGTTTCAAATCCGAGCTTTGTTATTTACTATTTGTGTAAATTTAGATAAGCGCATCCTCGCTGTCTCTCAGTTGCTTCCTCTGTTATTGAGGATAATAATAGTAAGTAAACATTAAGGATTAAGTGAATTAATATATTTAAAACATTGAGAACAATGTCTGGAAATGGTAATTATTATTACATTATTAAATGTTAATTATGGGTCTTATTGAATATATTAAAACCAATTACACATTCAGAAAGAGAGAGAGAAAGAGAAAGAAGAACAACTTGGCTTTTTGGCCTATGGCACTTCAGAAGTAAAACAGATATAGAATAGCAAACCAACTAAAACAGTGTTATTTGATTATACATAGCATTAAGGACAGGAAATTATTAATAGGGATCTTTGGGATTGTGAAACTTTTAGAAGGAAATCGTTATTAGCTTTGCCATGTTTTACCTGAGGCAAAATGTATGCTAATATTTCACAGAAATGTTAATAGTTGGATTTGAATATTAGTTTTAGTAACAATCATGGAATACAAATAAGATGCATTTAGAAAATTCTGCAATGAAACAGATATAAATAAGTAATTGCTAACATCAATAAGATAGTTTTTAATTAAATACTTTATATATTATTTTATTTTTGAAAGATAAAAATAGAATACTTAAAGATACTTTCCCCAGGATGATGAAGGCGTTGTGGAAAGTGAGAAATGAAATGAATTCATTTTCCAGAACTATTCATTTACAGAATGATTTTGTATGCTACATACTAATGTTTCTAAAAATTTGAGTCAAAACCATTTTTTAAGAAAGGCGTGTGGCATGTTTTGAAGCTTTATCTAGTTCTCTTAGCATTTACATAGCTTTTCCTCTTTATCACTATAAGAGAAATAAGCCATCAGTACATCACGTACTTGAGTATTTCTAAAAGCAATAGTGGATTTGAAATGATTGACCCATTTTTTCCCTTTAGAAATGGTAATATGCAGATCAAAAGTGATGAACCTGTATTGGAAGCCAAACCATGGTCACTCAATTCCATTGCACACAATGCCCTAAATAAGCATCACATCCATGACTCCACAGTAGCAAGAATCAGTAATTGGACTAGGCACTCTCCGACATCAGTATTGCGCCAAAGTTCTAAGTTTTCCCAGCAGAGAACTCAGTTGTATGAGGAAATCTAGCAAAGTCAAAACTGTCACAATGATTAAATAAGAAACTTGAGAAAATTCCCAAAACCTCTAAGTTGACTCGAAGGTAGAGTGTGAATAACAAACTTGAAGAAAACTCTTCTACTTCTGGTGAGCATATAGAAGATTAAGAAAGATCTTCCCTCCTACAACAACCAGAAAAGCTCGGACAAAAGAAAATCATACTTCTCCTTGGGGCAGTAGATGCAAGGAGTCCTTGTTGAACTGAATTCAAGAGAGAAACAAGCCTCATAGGACAGCAGGGGGCAATGGGGGCTTTCGTTCCTGAAGGCAGGTGCCTGCTCTAGATGCAGGCAGACCAGGCATGGAGAGAGAACTTAAAGATAATCCTTACGTGGTTCAAATATGAAAGAGAAGCCAGTTCCTTGATTTCACCCCACCTCTATGAAGCAGAATGTGTTCCGATTTCTAACAGGGAATCCAAGGCTAGAGCCAGCCTGACACCTCAGAATGTGTACAGGGAACCCACAAGGGAGGAAAACATGTTCCAACTCAAGCATCCAATTCGTGAACATCACAGTCTCTTTCATCAAAGCCAGAACTACCTTCTTTTAATCTGCATCTGACATCACTGTGATAGCTTTCTCTGGAGGCTGTAACTGACAACATATAAAAAGTAATAGCAACCAGGTCGAGCATTACAGTGCCTGAAATGAAAGGAGATTTGCCATAATAGAAACTCAATTGCCATATGCTGCGTCAACTCCAAGTGGCATGTTGGAACACAGCACGCTGATCCTAGACACCTCTTATCTTAACACTCAACACCTAAGGCAAAGAAAGATTCGTAACGGATGTCTTTCCAGACAGACAAATAATAATATCTTACACTTTATAGTGTTTTGCAGTTTACAAAGTGTTTTCATGTGTATAATCTACTATGATGATTAAAAATTATGAATTCTATTTTGCAGAAAAGAAAACCAAGTTTCAGAGACATTAAACTACTTGCAGATGGCCAAGCAAATAGTGAATAGAAAGGCAAATTATAGCTAGAGTTTCCTCATTCTAAATGTAGGGCTCTTTCTACAGTAACACAAGACCATATTCTTTCAAATGGTTTATATCATTCAAATAACATGCTGGATCATATAATCAAAACCTTGGTTCCGGTTTTTCATTATGACTGTCTGATAAGCAGTTGCATTACATGAGCTAAAGCATACACTCATTTGTGCAAAAAATATTAATTAACTATCTTTTGTGTGTTAAGTTCTGGGAATGCAAAATAATCCTTGTTTTCAAGGATTATACATGTAAGTAAGCAAGGTAATAAGGCAAAGAGAGTACTGAGGTGGATACTAAGTCAAGCTAGAAGGTTCTGAAAAGCACCAAAAGGATGAATAAGACTCCATAGGACAAAGAATCAAGGAGAATATTCCAGGGAGAAAGAAACAGTACATAAGAGTAGAGACTAGAGAGAGGCATGACACAGATAGGATGAAACGGGTATTTTGAAATATGTCCAGAATTCTGTCTTTGGACTTCTTTCCTTTTCTGCCCACATTCACGCCTTTCATGATCTCATCCAGTCTAGTGGCTTTAAATACTCATCTACGTTTCTGACAACTACCAAATTTAAAACTCTGGACCAGGGTCCCACTCAGTGGCACAGCAGTTAAGTTAGCACGTTCCGCTTCGGCAGCCCGGGGTTCACCATTTGGAATCCCGGGTGCAGACCTATGCACTGCTTGTAAAGCCATGCTGTGGCAGGAGTCCCACATATAAAGCAGAGGAAGTTAGGCACAGATGTTAGCTCAGGGTCAGTCTTTCTCAGCAAAAAGAGGAGGATTGGCAGTGGATGTTAGCTCAGGGCTAATCTTCCTCAAAAAAAAAAAACAGATAAAACTCTGGACCAGACCTCTTCCTGGATTTATATGGCCAACTGCCTAAACAACATCTCCACTTGGGTATCTGATGAGCATCTCAAACATAAAAAGTCCAAAATTGACTTGCCCCACGTACACACTTCTCTTGAAGTTTATTTTATTTCAATTTAAGACTGTCCTATCATTCCTGTCACTCAACCCAGACTTTGGAATCATCCTCAACACCACTTACATTTATACCTCACATCCAATCATTGAGCAAAATTGGTAAATTCTACCCTTGAAATTTGTCAGCATTTCCATTGCTCTCACCAATAGCTACTTGCAATAGCCAATAGCCTTCTATCTCGTCTTTCTGCTTCCACTCTTGCCCATCCCTAGTCCTTAGCAGGATATTATCAATATAGCAGCCAGAGAGATCCGGTTAAAATATGTTGGCTTGTGTCACTCCTCTGTTCCAAAACCTTCAATGGCCTTGCACCTTAGAATAAAAGCTAAAAGCCTACTGTAGGTCCTCTGACCTCATTTCCTACTATCACCCACCGACTTCACTTCCCTCTAGCCAAACTCCAGCTCTTTCTTCTTCAATAACTTCTGCTTCAACTAAGCAGAGCCCACGCTTTGCCCTTGCTCTTCACTCTGCCTCAAATGTCTTCCCCAGGCAAACACGTGAGTCACACTTGGTCCTCCTTCAAGATTTTCTTGAACTCCACCTTCTCACGGAGAACTTCACTGACCATCTTGAAATTTCAGCCCCTCTCCCTGGTATTCTATCTCATTAACTTCCCTTAATTTTCTCACCATCTGACATGGTATCTTTTCCTTATTTATTGTAAGTCCCCAGTGCTAAAAGGAAAGTTCTGCAAGTACAGCGATTTTTGTTTAGAATAGTAATTAGCAGTGAGTAGGGTCCCCAAAACTTATTTGCTGAATGAATAACTAGGAGCTGAACAAGGTTTATGGCAGTTTTATAAGGGATGAGGTTGGAAATCTAAGCTATATTTACAAAATGATGATAATTACATGTGGAGTAACCATAATTTCTTGTTTGCCAGAGACAGTCCCTGTGGTTCTGGCATAATTATTAATAGGGCTCTGTCTTAGCCCGTTTGGGCTGCTGTGGCAAAATACCGCAGACTGGGCACCTTGTAAACAACAGAAACTTATTTCTCCCAGCCCTGGCCATCTGAGATCTGAGATCTGGAAGTCTGAGATCAAGGTGCCAGCATGGTCAGGCAGGGGTCCTCTTCCCAGTCACAGACTTCTCCCTGTATCCTCATATGAAGGAAGGGCTGGGGATTTCTCTCAAGCCTCTTTTACAAGCTCACTAATTCCATTAATGAAGGCTCTACTCGCACGGCCTAATCACCTCCCAAAGGCCCCACTTCCTAATACCATCACCTTGGGCATTAGGATTTCAACATATGAATTTGGGGGGACACAAACATTCAGACCACGCAGGCTCCCTTAAACTGTCCAAAATGTTCCAGTTTAGATGGTTAATTACAGTTACCCTACTTGTATAGCGTGCTAGGAAATTTGAATTTTTTTCTCATAGGCAGTTGGAAGCTGTTAGAAGACTTAAAACACGTGAGCGGCATAAGCAGAAATGTGTTTTTAAAAGATCATTTGGGGCCGGCCGGTGGCCCAGCAGTTAACTGCGCACGTTCCACTTCTGCCACCTGGGGTTCGCTGGTTTGGATCCTGGGTGCGGACATGGCACTGCTTGGCAAACCATGCTGTGGTAGGCGTCCCACAAATAAAGTAGAGGAAGATGGGCATGGATGTTAGCTCAGGGCCAGTCTTCCTCAGCAAAAAGAGGAGGATTGGCAGCAGATATTAGCTGAGAGCTAATCTTCCTCCAAAGGAAAAAAAAAAGACAAAATAATTTGGTAGCAACAAAATGAATGAAACCAAATGGAGAGGGACTGAAGGTTTGGAAAGCAGTTAGGGAGCCAATGCAAAGCTTCCAAGTTGGAGATTGTTCTCAACTATGCGAGGGGCTGTGAAGACTACGGTGAAGTAAAAATTTTGAGATGGAGTGAGAGAGGAGCTGTCAGCGGGATCTGGGAACTCATTAAGGAGGTAAGAGGTCAAGGCTAGCTGAGTAATTTTCAGCCTGGGGAATGGGCACATCAGGAGGCTGCTCACTGAAGTAGCAGACACGGGAAGATGCTCAAGACTGAGAGGGAAAACACTGAACTCAGCTGAGATGTAACTTTGAGACATATCTGTGTACATCTAGAAGACGGTTCCGCAAACGAGGAGGCAAAGCAATCTGAATATACAGGAGAAATTTAAGGTCAGAAAATGGAAACTTAGGACTTAACGCACATTTGGGAACTTAAAACATGTTGGTCCATGTCTTACTGCATATTTTGAGTGATATCAATAATGAGAAAAAATTTTCCATGTTTATTTCCAATAAATCAGTATTATATCTTCAAGTAAAAGGATCACATACCGGAGTTAAGTTAGTGTCGTATATTTTCTTGAACACTTATCCAGACTCAAATGAGAAATATTTTTTAACAACTTTTACAAAAGAATATTAGATGTTGGAAATCCATTTTTTGTTTGAGACCAATCTCTTTCTTATGACTCTATTTGTTCCTTCTTAGCTCAATTATTCATCCTTAATATGTTTATATTAGATTTAAATTCGTCTAATGGGTATATAAGAAAATCTACTGTAAAAAATGTACTTAACAGCAATCATTAACATGGTCTTGCAATGAAGCCCAGTATCTGAAGTGCACTAAAGACATATTTTGACCAAAGCTAAGTGGCCGTGGTTAAAATCAAGACTCAACTGAAGCTGAAGCCAACACGAAATATCACTATCATAGACTAAAGTTCTGATATATAGGAATAAATGTAAATTCTTTCAAATACTATTACCTTATTATTTAAAGTTATGTAGACAAATGTTTACATTTGATATTTTAGTTCAGAAGTATAATTTCTCAATAGTCTCTCCTGTAAGGTTGCTATGGGGTCACTAACCTGAACATCTGAAAACTCAGTAAATGTTCACTGCAAGTCTATGTGGGTAAAAAGTAAGGTGGTATTCTGCTGGCCCTGACAAAGTGGTATCCTGAAGACTGCGTATTGTCACTGAGTTACTAAGCTTCTATTCCTAACAGAACCTAAGGAAAAGGCATCTCTTCAACTCCTGGTTTGAAAATGCGGCCATTAGCATTGATGCATTTTCACTGAAGCAATCTCAGAAACTGAAACTTAAGGTGATGCTTTCTGAATATTTTCAGAGATAGACTTAAGATTTCCATCCTCACATTTATATTAAATTAATTCCTAATATCTTTGCTGTTTTAAAATATAGGTTTTATTATTATTTGGTTATGCGGAGGCCAACAGATCAAATGACTGCCATTGAACATACCCACAGATCCCAAGATGAGAGGGTACACCACACCATGGGACACCACGTGGAGAAACACTAGGGTCAGTCAGGAGGCAGAGGGAGCGGGGGAAACATGGGCAAGAGCCTTTATTGTGGTTTCCACAGGAAGGAATGGTGAGACAGGGTAAATGGGCTTAGGAATGGCTAGTTTGAATAATTTCATGAGGCTCTGGGGCATAGGATCTGTCCCTAGTTGTCTAGTACGTGGCCCTGGGGTGATTTGAGCAGGTGGACAGTGTCCCAAAGTGTGAGAGCCTGAGAAAGGAGGTGGTTAGGGGTGCGGGCTCTGCATGGGTTGGTTTGCATTTGGAAGATAGACTCATGGAGAGCTGTTTGCTGTCTCAAGGAATTGGCTAACCCTGGGAAGGGCAGTCCCTCTAGGGTCGGCAAAGCCCCACATAGACAAGCATCAGAATGCAGAAAATAAAAGACATGGTTATAATACATTTGCACATACTTGTGGTTTTATTTGATCACTTGAGAAAAATTTGTCCTTCAATATTTGATGGTAACGGAGCAACGTTACTGACTTTCAAGATAAACTATTTATGAACTATCCGTACCTCAGATTTCACTGCGTGCACACCAAGCTCAGCATCTCTGCTAGAACAGAATGACACGAAGCAGATGTGATGCAAGGAATACAGGCATGAGTTTGGTTATTTGGCAGCAGATTCCAGCAAGTGAGTTAATTATCTACAAGCAGTCAGATGCCCTGCTATAGTCGTATTATCTGTCAAATGCAATATTAATGTTTTTTCAAGCACTGTCTAATTTGATAAATCCTATTCCATCTTGTCTGGAACATCTTATATAAGCACACGACAAAGTTTCAAAATTCTCTTTATGTTATGTAGTTTGTCCTTGGCTAAAGAATAATGATTTAATTAGCTCACTATCTTGCTGATTATAGACAATAATTCTGTTACTCTACTGTGTGCTGTAATTATGCCCTGAACATAAAACTGAAGGGTAAGAACAAAAATCATAATGTACATAATTACTAAATCACTCATCGCCTTCATCGTGTTTTTCCCATTGTCACTGACAATTGTAATCACTTTCCTTTACTAATTTCTCTTTCCACAAATATATTTTTCCACCAGATTCACAGTATTGTTCATTGTGTGAGTTCCAGAGATCTCTCAACAAGAGAATAAAATAGAATTGTGATGGGTTTCATCATCAGTACAATATATTATTAACCTTAAAAAATATTTTTCATTGTTTCTGCATGTCCAAATGTCTAACATACAAGATACTGGAATAGTATATTTAATTATAATATTAATCCTTTGAGAAACAGTTGAATATAATTCAGGAAAAAATTTTAAGTAAATTTAAATATTTTCTAGAAGAAAATATATATCTTAGAGTAATACCTTAGAAAAGTCTCAAAAATATTTTTTTGTTTTATTCACAAAACTGTTCAGCCTGAGTCTGTAGCACTAATTTCAACTTACATTCCCATAGACTCAAAATTATATGGCAGCATCTTTCTTAAGCATTTTTATAAAGTCTGTTATTTTGTTTCTCTCTAAATCATTTTGCTGGTACTGAATTCTAATATTTTTAAATTCTGCTTTTACTTCATACTTAAAAGATGTATTGAGGGGCCGGCCTGGTGGCTTAGTGGTTAAGTGCCCATGTTCCGCTTTGGCAGCCCGGGGTTCTCTGGTTTGGATCCCAGGTGTGGACATGGCACCACTTGGCAAGTCCAGATGACCAATGTCTTCCACAGAAAGCTGGGCTTCTATATCCCCAGCCAATAGCAGAGATACATCCATAGCTATATCCAAGTCACTGGACATATTTGCATCCAAAACTGTACCCATAACTGAAGCCCCAGCTGGAACCCAGTTCTCCAAAACTCCATATCCAGAGTCACAAAGTCCAGAAAAGCCTGGAGGAGTATCAGTCAGAATAGCAATTGTAATGCAGCATATTGGAACTGAGGGCTTCTGATATCCGGGAGCAAGTAATCAAAGCTAGGTTATCCCGGTCTCTCTAGAGTAACTCATTATCCCATTATCTCTAGACTATCCCAGTCCATTTATACCCACCTAGCAGTGGGTAGAATACTGCAAATAATTCCCTAACTCATTATCTTGCTAACTGATTTAAAGAAAATAATAAACCTCATTAATCTGTTGTCTTCTTGCATAAAGAATGACTTTGTACTCGCTAGAGACACTTGAACATGCTTTGAAGTTAAGTTGTAATTCCCCTCAACCCACCCCAGTCTGTAATCTATAATAAGAAGCGAACATCTTTAATTTTTGACCCCGGATCTAAACGTCTGAAACTAGACTGTGTTCTATTCTACTCAAATGCACTGACATTTCTTTGCCTTCTGATAAGACCTCGTATCCCCTCTCAAAATATTTGACTAAGTCAACCTTCTCAGAAACTGGGATTTTCTGAACCAACTCACTTGTTTAAGATGTTTGTTTTTCCAACACAGGGTTTTGGATGCTGACACACACCTGCACCCCCACTAGGAAGCTGAATGACCAGCAGGACATGTCCAAATGACGAACGGCCCACAAATATTATCCAGAGATGTTGACAAACCACAGTCAAGATTAACTGACACTGTTCATCAGAAGCCATGGCACGCTATTTCTCTTAAAAAGCTTCCAGATAACAAACGGGGTCACTTGCTTTTCAGGAAGTGCAGGTGTTTTCATGAATACCTGTGCTCAATAGGGATCATGTTAAACTTATTAGTTGCTGGTCCCTGAATGGAAGGAAAGCTCAAGTAGAGACACCATGGCCCTGCTCAAGAAGCACATTTGAAAACGAAACCTATTCTACACTTTGATTTGTCACCATAACAGTAAAACAACATAAACAAACCTTACTTATTCAGTAGTTCTCTGGACTGGACTTTGAAACTGCAGGAATCCCACCCTAGCCCCAGAGTTCTACTTTTCTATTTGTTTTAAGATTATTGAGAACCACAAAGTATTGATATTTAAAAAAAAGTATCTACTGTAGACCCCAAATATGAAAACAAAAAATTAGGTGGATGGATGGATGGATAGCTAGATAGACAGATAAATGACAGATAGATAGACAGACATAAGTATGTATATACATAAGTATGTATGTATAGATAAATTAATAATCATCAATTTTTTAAAAAGTCCTAATATATTCATAGAGAAACACCAAAGTGCTGGTATAATCAATGAAATACTCTGAATTGCTGGGCAAACATAAGGTAAACTGCTGTGCTATCACAAATAAAAGTTTAGAAAGTAAATAGAAATTACTACACATATATTCATAAATTCAGTAAAAAAGAAAAGCCATTTTACTTTCAAGGAAAGATTAGAGCCAATGGCAATGTTTCACACAATATTCACTAACAAAAATCATGCTGATAGAAACCCAGGCACATTTTTAGAGTAGTGGCTGTCAAAAGGGAGGTTGGACCCACAGGAAGTATTGCTAGGATGCATAAGCCTTAAAGACAGGATGTGTAGGACTACAAGAAACAACATTTCAGCAAATGTCTGAATGTGATCTTCCTCAACACTATCATTAACACTTCTTTACTCTCTTGCCCAACCCTCCCTCTTGTCAACAGTTAGTGAAAAATATTTATTGCTGTTCACTTCCCATGGAGTAGTATTTAACCTGTGTGTCGTGTTGCCCTGAATGTTGGCCTCTCCGTTTTATGGACTGACAAAACAATGTTTAGCTCAAGTAACCAGTCAATTCACAGGGAAGTTCACTGCCGTTATATCACCTTCTCTTCTCACCCTATTGGTAATTGCACTATTTTTATTTTTTTTTCCTTTCGTTGAGTTGTGACATGGGTCATGAGTAGTGGTGAGAATCTTCTAAGAGAAACAGAATTTTTTAAAAAAGGATTGTCAAAATATATAGTATTTAAAAGAGAGCACAAATATAATCATAAATGTGACAGTCTAGGAGAAAAATCACAGGAATTTGTCCTTCATGATTTACTTAGTAGTGAAATTTATCTTAAAAATTATTTCCGAGCCAGTGACTGTATGAAGAGAATCCCAAAAGCTTTCACAGAATGGAGGGAAAAAAGCATACATACAAAGGACTAGAGATCAGAATGGTATTAAATATCTCAAAAACAAAAGTGAAAGCCAGAAGAAAATGAAGTGACGTTTTCAGTAAAGTGAAAGAAAATTGTTTCTAACCTAGAAAAACAGTCAACCTATAAACTGTCAGGGTAAAGTAAACATATTTTAAGACATGCAGGATCTCAGAAAGTTTAGCTAAAGACACTGGCTCAGAAAATTGCTGGAGGATGTGCTCTGCCAGGGTGCCAGAAATCCACACACCAATCCAGGCAATAGGTGATGTTAAAAAGAGAGAGGATAAGGGAATTTGGGCTGTTCAGCCAGCCGAGGGGGCAACAGCCCAGACGACAGGAAGCAGAAAGGTAGAGAGCTCCAAGAGGAATATTTCCGGGGAAATTGGAACTGATGGATGCTCTGATGTGTTCAACCCTATTGTGAGAAATTTTAGTCTGTTAAAGAGATTGGAGAGGGCTTCTCTGTGGTAAATCTAGACAGTTATTAATTCCTGGAAGGGAAATGCAATTCCAACATACCATGGATTTAGGATAAATATTGTTTAGTCATGCTAGTATAAATACTACTGTGATGTTACCATATCTGAAGGTTGGGAGAGGAGAAGTGTGTGTCTTGGCTGAAGGATATATAAAAGAAAGAAATCCTTATCTCGCAGAATCGGAAGCAGATATATTACGTATAAAATTGAGAAAACAAAAAAGCACAGAATAAAGTTATTGTATAGAAATGATTAAGTGTGAAAAAAATGTCTAAAGTACTTGCAGATGGCTGTCACTGGGTGGAAGAAATGAGACGTAGGACGGGATAGGTCAGGAGGCTAATTTTTTTGCCTATCTTTTTTTGCACAACTTACTTTTAAAATGTCTGTTTAATATTTTGACCATTTTTATAGTTTAATAATTACAGAAGATAATCTTAACTAGCAAAAAGTGCTACAACTGGAGGAATTGAGGAAGACGCTTCTGGAAAGATCTTTCTGGCATCCTATAGGGCATAATAAGGAATAAGGAGTTTATTTTAATTGCAATGGCCTGGCACTGGAGGATAACACGTGTTCTGAACCTTAAAAATATTTTTGACCTTCGATTTAGTATTTTGGCTCTAATTGGAGTCTAAAACAAGGAAATTATTAAAGATGAGAATAGCGGTCACTTAGTGATGTTCATTAAAACACTATTTCAAGTGGTGAGTGTTTGGAAACATCCTAAATATGTAAAACTGAGATCAAATAAGTAAAATATGCTGTATTTATAGAGAGAAATATGATACAGTCATTTTAAAATTATGTTTTCAAATAATAGGAGAGTGTTCAAATAATCACACAGCAAGGAATATAGCAAATTATTTTACTTTCAGTCACTAAAGAGGTAATATTAGTTACTCCTGAGTAGTGATAATATTTTTGTTTTTCATAACTTTCTTCATTTTCCATGCTGTTGCAATGAACAGCAAAATAGAAAAAATAGAATATTTTTTATTTTTTCTATAAAAGAAAATCACAACTCATATTCTGCTAATCTTTCCCTATGGAGCTCAGATTTCTTTCCCTTTTACAATTCCTAATGCTTATCTCTAGACTATTCCTCAATTTCCTACATCCTTAATAAAATTCAGATAATAACACAGAATCAATTTTGGACAGTGCCATATAGCGGAAGGATTAATTATCACCTCCCATGTGTCATACTTCTATTAACTCACAATTGTATCAGGTTCACTTTTAATTATACATTACATTGCTGATTCATTGCTAGTGTATGACTTGTCCGGTTTCTGCAATATTTTCCTGAGCCAAGATTTCTCCATCCTTTCCCTGGCGCTGCCTTGCGCTTTTCCTTCCCGCGCCAACTTTCATTTTTGCTGGGTGCTTGGTTTTGGTCACGTTTAAAAATCTATTCCTAACCTTCAAGATTTGGGAATACCACCCAATTTAGCAACACTGGAAAAATGTGGTGAACATGTCAATTTCTTTATCTGGATCAGCATTTCTTAAATGGTGATTCTAATATCATCTGCTTCATGATCCTTTTGTGCTGGTTAAAAATGCACATAAACAGACTGTGCCCAAGACTAATGAACCAGAATCTAGGGAGGCAGAACTCTGAAAAGTTCGTTCTTTAACAGTTTGGCTAGAATTTTTATGCATGCTCAGACTTGAAATCTATGGAACCTGCATTATTGTAAAATAAATTTCATGTGTTTTATATATCTGTCAGGGTTGTAAGACACTTTCAGAAACTGCCGGGTTCGCTATCCCCACATTTCTTCTCTTTCAATGGCTAGACCAATCCTACTGGAAGTCCAGGCTTATGCCAAATTCTGGAAAAACTTCTTTTCTTAGCCTGTTCTTAGACTGTTCTTAGCCAAAGGCAGATTCAAGAAGCTTATTGAACCCTATATAGGACATATCTAAAGAAGTCAGCTTCAAAAGAATGTGCACTGTATAATTCCATTTATACGACCTGGTCAAAAAGACAAAACTATGGTGAGAAGGACAGATCAATGGTTGTCAAGAGTTAGAGGAGAGGCTATGACTGAAATAAGGACGGCAAGAGAGAGTTTTGGGGGTGATAGAACTGTCCCACAGCTTGATTGTTCTGATAATTACACAGATATATATGCGCTTGCATATTTTAAAATATGTAGAACTACACAATTTGACTATATGTTGATTTAAAAAAAACTTCTGGCTTGACAGAGAATTTTCCTAAAAGTATACAAATCCTCCGTTCATTTAGACAGTCCAGATTATAGCCTTGAATAAAGTTACTTTTTCAGAGAAATTTAGAGCTAAATTACATTATTTTGATACCTGTACAAATGCCTTATGCTAGATTGTGCTTTGATGTTGTCATATAGGCTTGCATTGAAGGAGGTTATAAGAATAAACATTAGAAACTCATTAAAATGTTAATTACGAAAGTATTCTTAAAGTGATATTTAATAATGATGATAATTTTTTAAAAAAAATAGCTAATTGAATGCAAGACGAGGAATGTACAAAATTAGGGGATGTGAGTATTATTTTGGGGGTTATAGTTTTTGCTCAGGTTTGTTCCCCTAGAAAAGTGAATTTTTATGCCATTTGTCTTCATCATCCATTTTTAAGATGTCAAGTTTGGCGATTCAGGAATAAACCAGAGTGTGAAAAATGACTCACTGTAACAAAATTCACCTTTCTTGACCTTTTATATTTAAAGGAGTTTAAAATATGTTTCTCATTTTCCTTCGTGTAGTCAATTGAGAATCCTCAAGACAATCACTTTTACTTAGCCTGCTGTGTGAGAGGCAAATACCACCCTGACATCACTGGGATTTGTTTTAACTCACAACTTTGTCTTTTTGTTAGTAACGGTTCAACCATTAAACACATACGACAGACTCAAGAAATTAGCCATATAAACCAAAAGCAAACAGAAAACAGAATATGGTGCGCATAGAAGGGATATAATTTTAAGATAGCTTCTATACAATGGTTCTTCTAATTGGCATTGTAAATATTGACACAGATTAAAGAGCAGGAAACTGGAAAGCACTCTTTAAAAGTTAAAAACCCTTTATTGAGTCCCATAATACACTGGATGTTGGAGAGATTAGGGCTGATTTTAATCTCCAGATTTCTTACTCAAGAGTACAATATGAACAAGAAGAATGAAAAAAAAGCCTCAATGCAAACTCACCATGGACTACTTTTTCCTTAAATCAATATCCTTTTAGTAGACAGAATGCTTAGAATAGTAAAGTGTTATCCTCACTGCAAAATGCAATAGGAAATTACACACACAAAGAATGAGTCAAGAGAAAAGAACAAAATAGAAAATCACATTTATAGGCTAAATTAAACATATTTATTAGACTAGAGGGGTCAATGAAAAAGAACTGAGCCAGAATTTGGGGGGAAACATTAAAATCAAATACACTGGGGGAATTTAAAATAAGGTACAGCATTCTATCAAGAAAAATTAAGGCTTCAATTAAAGTTCAGTCCGCAAAGTTCATGATCACTCTACTTCGCGCAGTTCATATGTTGAGAATTTGAAGTCCTCATCTTGTCCCCTGGAAAGCTGTCAATAAAACACCACTTCAAGTTGGGTTCCTGAGGACATGGAATAGGATGTAGTTCACACCATCAGAAGCTGATCAATAGAGGTCAAATGTCCAATATCTTCTGTAGTCAAGTGGTCGGAAGCCGCCATATCCATATCCAAAGCCGTAGCCCACTGGGGAGTCGGTACGGCCATAGCCACAGCCAACGCTATACCCCAGAGGGGAGCTGAAACTACTCAAGTAGGATCCTGGGTAGATGTCCTCATTGAAGAAGCCAAAGGACATTTTGCTAGGAGTTGAATGTTTAGCAGCAAAGACCACTTTCCTGAGGATGACGTGCTCCATCTGTCCAAAGTCTTTTATACATCCCCACTGGAGGGTGTGGCAACAAATAGGCCCCTTGTTTCTTGGCGTCTTCATTGCTCTTTAAAATTGTTTGAGGTTGACTGACTGCCTAGTGTCCTTTTAATGAGTTTAGTCCCTACAAAGGGGAAGCTATTGAAATGTCATCAAAGTCTTCGGTAAAAGCAGATTCCCAATTTAACCTTCAAAAGCAGGCTTCCAAATGACCGGAAATACTCTTATTATACTATCTAAAATCCCTTGTGAGATTACAGATATTTTCTGGCCACACAAAAGGGATGATTAATACTGTTTAAACTGTAAGGTTAAGGATACCCAAAGATTCTTCTCCCAAGAAATTTTTGATACACGATTGAGCCCATTATAGATATTTTCAAAACTAATGCAAATCTTCTGTTAATCATATCTCATGAGATCCAGAAATGTTTATTTCTCATTAATAATCTATTCCACAATTTAATTGCAATTATTTTGTGTTCAGTAATCACTTGATATTTATCAATTATGAGGAAATATATTTTTATATTTATGAGTATTTAATCAGATTTTAAGGATGACCACTACCTTCACTGACTTTTTAATGACTTTTCAATTTCTTCACTGTTCTTCCTTTATCATGGAATTATGAAACAAGTTTAGGCTCTACGTTTGTTAAACAGCATTTACGCTAACCAAGATCTACCAGGGATGAGAAAATAAGTAGATAGAAGAAAGGAGTATTTCACAGGGTCAATCCTGTGAGATAAAAGATAGATATAATTTCCTTCCATAATCTACCCTCAAGAAACGTAACTTTGCGTGACTAACTATAAGCCTGCATTCAGAATGAGAAAAATGCATAAGAAATGTAACAGTAGCCTTCCAACAGAAACAAACATTTGTGAACAGACTCTGCATTTTACATATATTTAAATCATTAAGCCAACTGGCTTTCACTTATTTAACTGTTTTCTAGGATATGATCAATATTACTGGGAAATGGCCCAGTGATGTGACTGAAATGGGAAAAAACTAGATTATAGTATCAAAGTACAAATTTAATAAAACAAAAACAATTCTTCCACTTTTTACTTAATTCCTCAAAAGACCCCATTGTTTAGGAAAGTATAAGAGAAGATGGCGTGGAACTTGGTGTACATTTTGGAAAGGTTAATGAAAAGAATCAATTCAAATTTCTAATCAACCCTAAATCGATCATATTTAAATCCACCATTGTATGGGGACTCCCATCTGTAAAGAATCCTGTTGACGTTATATTTAATATTAGGTGGAAGAACAAAAGTGTTGCCTTTAAAAGTTAAGGAAGAAGTAACGTATTTCTTTATTCCCTTAAATAAAGTATATAAAATGTCCAAGAATGTATCTAAACCTTGTGTGAACTTGCTTATATTTCTGCTTTTATCACTTATTAGAGAGTAATTTAGTCAATACGTAATATAATGAAACAGCTACAGTAGAATCAGATTTGAATTCTGTTCTAAGATCTACATAGCATTTGTCTGACTTTTGATACTAACACCACAATCTGTGCCTCAGTTGCAAAGTTGTAAAGAAGAGGTAACTATCTTATCTTATTCATGAGATTTTATGAAGCTCTAATAAGACAATGTAAGTGAATATACAGTGAAATCAGAAGGTACAATATAAATGTATGTTAAAATCACTGTTTCCTTTTGTTTCTTTCAAATCTAACTCTTAAAAGTGGTTAACTAAAACTATTCTAAATTAATTTGATGAACCAATTTACTTATGTTCTAGAGCAGTAGGCACAGATGTAGCATGCATCAGACTCTCCTAGATGGCTTGTTAAAACACGTGCTGAGGGGCTGGCCCCGTGGCGGAGTGGTTAAAGTTCGCACGCTCCCGCTGCAGGCAGCCCAGTGTTTCGTCGGTTCGAATCCTGGGCGCGGACATGGCACTGCTCATCAAGCCACGCCGAGGCAGCGTCCCACATGCCACAACTAGAAGGACCCACAACTAAGAATGTATAACTATATACCGGGGGGCTTTGGGGAGAAAAAGGAAAAAAATAAATCTTAAAAAATAAAAATAAAATCTTAAAAAAAAACACATGCTGACTCTGTGGGTCTTGGGGGGAGGCGGGAGAGGTTGACTTGAGAATTTGCCTTTCTGAATTGTTCCCAGTTGATGCTGATGCTGCTGGTCCAGAGACCACACATTGAGAAACATGGTTCTAGAGATGAGATAAAATTAAAGAGAATAGTAGCATAGAAAAATGTATGTTTGTAGTGGCACTTGTTAATATATTTCAATTAATTGTTAATTGAATTTCAAATTGAGCCAGTATCTGATGTATTCTTCCACGTAGATAATCATTTTGTATTATTTGGGATTCAAAGTAAATTGGTTTGATTTTATTACTGGACTTTGGATATCCATATGTAAATCAGATTAACCTGGACATTACCAAATCCCCATTTCAGTTAGCCCAGATATTAGGATTAACATCTTTTGGTAAAGTACAAAAATCAACCTTCATTTTACTGGATTTAAAGCATTGCTTTTATTGTACAATGTAACTGAATATATGGCCACCATGAACATATTTTAGCCAAAAACAGATATTCAAACCACATGTCCTATGTCAACTCAGGTAAGTTTTTGAGGCAAAAACAGAAGTGCCCTCAAGATGAAAAACAATGACAAGCATGTTAGAGCAGAACATCTTTCAAATAAGAATCATAGGCCTAAAATGATGAACTTCTAGAAAAGTTCAAAGACTTGTAGGCAAAAGTTGATACATCTTGAAGTAAACATGATCCAGTGTGTACACACACTGGATTTGGTCAAGCAGCATGTTGGGACTCAAAGAAGGGTAGAATCAGATTGGAAACAAAAGAATAAAATAAGTGCTGAGGTCTCAGACATGCAGATCAATCAGTAGACTCGTGCTGCCCTGTATCTTTTATAGCCAAGTGGTGGCTAACTCCTATAGCCATAATCCAGGCCATAGTCCACAGGTGAGAAGGTGCTACCATATCCACAGTCAGTACTATGGCCCAGGAAACACCTATAACTTCCCCAGCAGCCATTTGGGTCAAAGTTGTCAAGAAAGAAGTCATAATACCTTGCCCAGGAGATAAGGATTTGGTCAGGCAGCAAGGTCAATGGCTATAGCGTGCAATGGGATCCTTCTTCCTACGTGACTCATAATCTCAGCAGAGAGCTGTGATGAAGAAATGTGCCTCCTTCATTCTTTAAATCAAAGGAATTAAAATTCTCATTAATCTCCTAGATCTCATTGGAAAAAGAAAGATCCTCATTATTCTTGAAAGAAGTTTGAGCTTGATTAATTGCCAAAGTCAAAGAATGATTCTTCTTTATGAGTTTTGTCCCTGTAATGAGAAGTTACTACCATGTCTTCAAAGTCTTGGGCTAAACCAGATTCTAAATTTAATCTTCCAATTATGAGACTTCTCAATAACAGAAATCTCACTGGTTGCAACACCAAACCATGTTTTCAGTCCACAGGAATTTACTGAATGACGTTATGCTTCATAAAGCTCTGTACCAGGATTTGAGGTATAGACATTAAAGAGCTTGTAGATCTAACACACCTTTCAAACTAGAAGCAAAGGCAAAACAAACAAGCCTACATCAATGTGAATATATGCATCTAGATGCCATAATTGTAAAATGTTGAGTGCACACAACGGGGCAGGGGTTGTAGTAGGAGTTGGTGTATACTACATAAAATAGTACAGATGGATTGAACTTTAAGATTAGCATCAGAACAAGGAAGAGCATAGGACAGTACTCGGGTGACAAAGGAAAGTTTCTCTTTATAGTATAAATTTAAAAAACAAAATTTGAAAGTGGATGAGGAAGCACTGAAAGTTGAGATATGTTAAAAAAATTATTCATCACACTTACTAAACACAGTAAGGCAGACTTTCTTCAAGGGGAGCTACTACGATGGGGTTTTGTAATAGTAGAGAGAGATTGGACTCTTCTCCAAATAAAGGAAAAGTGAGAATTTACAGCCAAGGAGCAAGATGGGAGTCAGTGGATAGAAAACTACTAAGAGGAAACATCAGGGGTACAAGAGGGTGGAAGAGTTGGTTTCAGGTTAAGCCAACCTAACAGGATGCTCACGGAAGGCAGGCCAGAGTGATCAGACATCACCTGGGAGATGGTGGAGGATGAAGAACCTGATCAGATATTGAGGTGATCAGACATCGAGGGTGGAGGGTTCTGGTTGAACTGACTTAGCAGGTTTCATGCTAAAGTGGGGCAATACAGAGACAAACACAGAAGTCCAAAGGTCAGAGCTTAGTTGAGAAAAGAGTTCAGTGGAGGCTGACTAGAGTGTAGTCAAGGAGAAAATCTTTGTCAGATGATCCCTATACCACGCCTCTTTCCCTTCCCTTTACTTCCTTCTTCACTGGTCTTCTGTCCTGCGACTTTGGATGGCTTATTCATCACATCATTCTAAGGCAGAACATCAAATTATTTTTTACTTTTATAAAGAATTGTACTGGAAATACTCTATATTTGATATTACTAAGAGACACAATTAAATGAGTGTCACTGAGAGAGCTGGGGGAAATGAAATTGCTTTGTAATGTTACTGCTTCATCCTCTCAGTAGATCCTAATAAAATGACATCTACAGCCCACTCCTCCATCTCAGGAGCATGTTTCTGGTCTCAGAGTCCACACATTCATGAAATCTGTCCTGGGTGTCTCAAAAAACCCAAACCACTAGTGCCATTTTCAGATATGAATAAATGACTTTCAAAGGATCTCATTGCCATGATCAGGAATTCTTTATTTTAACTTGAAAAAAATAAGATCCTATCATTTCATGCATGATCTATTTATTGGGGACTCTATACGAGCCCAATGCTGTGCTTTATTTTTGGGACACAGTGGTGAACACGACAGGTAAGTTCCCCTCATGGAGCACACAGTTCTATAGACTGCAACTGGAGTTGACTCTGGCTAGTAGGAGGCAGGCGGCAAGGTTTCAGCATCAAACACACCAAGATTAGAAATCTTGCTCTGTCGCCGTCCAGCTTTGAGACCATGAAAACATCATTTGAACATTCTGAATTCCACCTTTCTCATGTGTAAAGTGAGCATAATAGAACCTGAAATAAAACCAACCTCATGGGGTTGTATGGAGGAATAACCACCTACAAGCAGCCCAGGAAGATATTAAATATTAGTTCTTTTTGCCTAGCTATTTTTATCATTGAAATGACTGAAAAATCTTATAAGAATACGCTTAAAATAATAGCCTCTTCTAAAATCTCAAATAAACCCACTTCAGAAGGTATTCAGTATCATAGGATCAATGGGATGAAAACATATACTTACCAAACATTTAACTCAAAAGTAATTATTCTATTCCAGAGATGTACACAAGATTGGTTAATTGGTTAGTTGTTTGGTTTTAAGTATGATTTACTTACACATATGCCACTGGAAAGCCACGAGTTGAACATGCCCACCGGGCAGGAGCTATCACACTTTGGGTGATTCTGAGAAAGGCCATCCTTTGGCTGAAGGAGAATTATGGAAAATCAAAAATCACTCCCACGTAAGGATGAAGCATTTCTAGATTCTGCTTAGCTTCCTATGTCTGAAGTTACTGGCAAAAGAGCAAGCAAAACCTTCCTTGGATGAGAAAAAATTCCACCTTGGATAAAACTTATCAAATGCCAGCGCCATGTTTTTATTCGTCGATGTTTTATCTTTATGTTCTTCTTGTATCTTTAGTAAGTGAAGAAGAACTCTGACTTGGAAGGTATTTGATAATCTTCCATTGTAGCTGAAAGCTTTTTTCCGGGTCTGGAAAGCAGAGCCAGTATGAATCTTTGAAAAAGAGTGGCTTTTTGTGACTGTGAGATTTCTCTGTGCTAGAAAGGTGGTTCTCTTGATCTCTCTTCTCACTGAGAAACTACTCAAAAATCTGCTCAAGAATTGATCCTACCTTAACAAAATCTATGGGAATAGAAGAGAATCCTGTGGTCCTCTAACAAGTAAAAAACTTGAGGACAAAGATATAGAAGCAAAAGAGAAGAAAATGCAGGAAAAGGAAAAATGGGAGGGAGAAAAAATTGTTTGGTCATTTCTTATAAGCAAGAATGGTATAAACATGGTATAGGATTTCCTACTATGTTAGACTCGCTGTGGCTCTGCCATCTTCACATTCATGATTGTCATAATTTCATGGCCAACACTCTTATTGGATAGTGTCATCAAACACCTGGTGACATAAGGAGTGCCATTCGGAGAACATTTCTCTACCAACCTTGTGACCGAGGGCAAATGTCAGATGCCTTCAAAATAGCCTTTAGAGAATTCCTGGGAAATGTTTAACAGGATATCACATAACAGATTTTCTATCAAAGTTAGCCGTGGAAAATTCTGTGAGGCTTTAAACTTCGCCTATGAACCAAATGGGTAAATATAAATTAGAATTCATGTCTTCAGCTATGACTGATGAATCATACTTCTGAGGAATCGAGAAATTGGGATGCTTAATGATGAGAGTAGAGGGTACATGAGAGCAAACAGAAAGCCTGCAACCAGGTGGTAAACGTTAGTGAAAGACATGAGAGTACATTTTTGATACACAGAATGTGAAAATGTTAAAAAAAATTTCTTTAAAGAAACTTGCAGCATTCAAAATCTCTCATTTATGGGGCCAGCCCTGGCTGCCTAGTGGTTAAGTTCAGCACACCTCACTTTAGTGGCCTGGGTTCAGCTCCCAGGTGCAGACCTACACCACTCATCTGTCAGTGGCCATGCTGTGGCAGTGGCTCACGTACACAAAGAGGAAGATTTGCAGCGATATTAGCTCAGGGTGAATCTTCCTCAACAACCACAAAAAAAATATCTCTCATTTATGGGGATAAGTTGGTTGTGGAAACAGGGCATTAAGAAAATAGTCAGAGCAGAAAAAAACACTGCGCTCCAGATTCAAGTGAGTGTTATGCAATGTGATGCTATCAGTGCAACACTTAGTCACAGGCTCATAATTCAAGAAAGTACTTCAGAATATTCTCTAGCCACGCCTTTCTGCCAGGAAGAGTTACTCTGAACCATCCTAAAATCTAGGAAGAAAAGTATTTCTCTGTTTCCCTCTTTCCCTCTTTTTAAGATTCTTCTGTAGATAGAACATCTTTATTATTCAAACTACCTTTCTCAGTTCAATAGGCTCTTCTCAGCGGGGAAAACTTCAATATACATAGCTTAGTTTTCCCATTAATTAGGAGAAATAAACAATTAACGAGAAAGTAGGAAGGAAAAACAATACTTTTCTTCATGCGCGTGACCTTCTGAGATGAATTCAAGTCACAAGATGCACAGACATCTGGCATGCGATCCACAAATGGCTCTGAATTCAAGAATAGTTACAAGATGTTAGCAAATGGATGTTTAACATCTTTTTCATGTTTATTGAGGAAATTTGTCAGATAATCCAGTCATATTTATTGTTTCTGCTGTGTGCACAGCCCTGAACTTGACTCAGCTCAAAAGCAAAACTGATCTCCAATTAGATACTAATACCTTAACTATATTCCCAACAGGCCACAGCTGAGCCTGAATTTGGCATCAAATGTTCTTCCTACTCTTTCTTTTCACTTTATCCACAAAGTGTTATTTATCCTGTTTTCATTTGTATGAATCTTATATTAGGATGGATGAATTGGTTCCTAGATTCAAAATAAACAGAGGAAGCTGAAACTGATGGGAAATGAAAAGCCATGAATAAAAGACCCTGTAATTGTTCCAAATTGGTGGCACAAAGGCAAATTCCTTACGGAGATTTGTTTTTTAAATGCAAATTCCCAGACCCCACAGAAGAGCTTCCCATTAGAATTCCAAGTGTGGGATCTGAATATACGCGTTTTCAAAAAACCATAGGTGACAAAAGGGAACTCCAGGTAAAAATCACCGAATGACATCAAATAGTGTAGAGCATTTTCATATTACAGATGAAAATATGAGTTTATAAGATCATCCAATAAAACACTTTCTCCTTTAAGCAGAGCCTGGCATCAGAACCTTCAGCACCAGTACCGTGATTGACAGGCGGCCAAGCACACACGTTGTACTTCAGTGCACATCTTGGGCATCTTTGGGGATGTAAAGGATATGCCTTCCTTGCCTTTATCTTGTTGAGATATAAATGATTTTCCTTTATTAGGACTCTATTTCCTGAGCAAAATTTAATTAATTAATGTGTGTGTGTGTGTGTGTAACGGCCTGAAACAGTGCTTCTTAAAGTGTGGGCCTCAAAACACCTAAGCTAAAATCCCTGAGGGGCTTCTAAAAATTTTAGATTTCTGGTTCATCCATGTTGTTGCAAATGACAAGATTCCCTTCCTTTTAAGGCTAAATCATACTCCATTGTATATACACCACATTTTCTTTACCCATTCTTCTGTCCGCGGACACTTAGATTGTTTCTATATCTTAGCCATTGTGAATAATGCTTCAATGAACATGGGAGTGCAGATATCACTTCGAGATAGTGATTTCATTGCCTTTGGGTATATACTCAGAAGAGGAATTGCTAGCTCATGTGGTAGATCTATTTTTAATTTATTTTTAAAGATTGGCACCTGGGCTAACAACTGTTACCAATCTTTTTTTTTTTTTTTTTTTCTGCTTTATCTCCCCAACCGCTCCTGTACATAGTTGTATATCTTAGTTGCAGGTCCTTCTAGTTGTGGGATGTGGGATGCCACCTCAACATGGCCTGATGAGCAGTGCCATGTCCACGCCCAGGATCAGAACCCTGGGCCGCCACAGCAGAGCACACGAACTTAACCACTTGGCCACGGAGCCGGCCCCTATTTTCAATTTTTTTGAGAAACCTCCATGTTGTTTTCCACAGTGGCTGCACCCATTTGCATTCCCACCAACAGTGCATTAGAGTTCCTTTTTCGCCACATCCTCACCAACCCTTGTTATCTCTTGTCTTTTTGAAAATAGCCAGCCTAACAAGTGTGAGGTGATAACTCACTGTGGTTTTGATTAGTATTTCCCTGATGATTAGCAATGTTGAGCACCTTTTCATACACCTGAAAAGAAAATGGTAACTATATGAGGTGATGGATGTGTTAATTACTTTGATTGTGGTAATCATCTCACAGTGTATACACATATCAAAACATCCTGTTTACACCTTAAATATATACAATTTGTATTTGTCAATTATGCCTCAACTAAGCTGGAAAAAAATTTGATTTCTGGACCACACCTCAGATGTACCAAGTCAGAATTCCTGGGGGTGAGGTATAACAATTTACATATTACGCCAGCTGCCCAGGTGATTCTCCTGCACTCCACGATTTCAGAGACACCAGGTTCCGTGCTCTCTGAGGTCTCCAACTGTCTATAACTCAGTCATCATTCCACAACAGTCAAATAGACACCTTCTAATTTCAATCTTGCCCTCTATTCCTGAAAAATCCCTCTGTTCTTTTCCTAGTCTATTCTAACCTGCATGTTTGATTAAATTACAATTCTCAGCATAAGTTAACATGCAGCTGCTGGAAACTTTCAAATGGGGATTGTATTGGCTATAGCTAGTCTACTGGAAAAACGTCGATTAAGTAAATCCTTGAACAAGATGTTTTTTGAATTTTTTTTAAAAGATATCCGTTGGATGAAATATGGTGGAGAAAATATTCTTTTCTAAAATAATCTCTGCAAATAGCCGTTACATTTTTAGCTACAAGGTGAATCATATGCAATATAGCCACATGCAAATACGCAATAAAACAGCAGGGTTAAGCCAAATCCCGCTGTCACCAAGGATATTTATACTGTACGTAAAGTGTTTTCAACAGGAGGATTGAGACATTTTCGACTCGGCTTATAAGAGGAATACTGCTCTCTTCTAAAGGAACGCAGAGAAAGGCTGATGCATGTTCAGAAATACTTCTTCATTATAGTTACTTTTTTTCTCAGGTGTATGTAAAGGTGCTCGTATCTTTTAAGAGTAAAACTCACTACCCGGTATTGATCCTACAAAGATTAAGAAGTTTTCCATTGTTGTTTCTAATCTGGTGCTTCTGAACTGTAAAGTAGACACCTTAGATGGTTTGATATAGGGCATTTATCCCCTCCCCTAAGACTCTCAGACTCCTAAAATACGTCTATAGCTATTCTATTGGCGCCCCAGAATCCTTATATAGGGGACACGGTATTTTCTTCTACAATCATTAGTCCCTGGGAAAGGGAGCACAATGGGTTTCATTTGCTCTAACATGAAAATAACTGAAAAAAGTCCCTCGAGGTTGGGTTTTCTCCAGGAGGGGCGGATGTGGTGAGATGAGGAGGGACACCAAGCAGTGAATGGTGCACCTTTGGCGCAAGGATTGAGGGTGGATGTCAGAATTCAGGCAAGGTTAACTAGGCTATTTTTTTTTTTCATCACAAGCAGCCACCTCTTGCCTGCCTCTAACACACGATCAAGGATAATTTGCTTTCTCGCTGCTTCTCACACCCACGACAGAAAAGTAAACCCACTTCCCTTCCCATTCAACGTAACAGAGAACATGTATCCACCAAGAAGGAAACTCCACACAGGCGAGAGGATTATGCTGGTTGAGACGAGTTTATTTAGAGTTTGACAGACACATCCACAACTTTAGCACGACAAGAGTCGTGAGCCTGGTGAAAAATTCAAAAGAAATACATGTTTGGGTGGCAAGTTTCTGAAAATGTCCCAACAAACATCATCCAGGGAAGGCAGCTGGTGGGGTGATCTGGTTTTTCATTTTCTTCTCTTGGAGCTCTGGTGCTAGGTCTGGAAAGCAGCGACTGGGAGGTTGATGAGCAAATGAGGACTAAAGAAGTAGATAAAGGAGGGACCTGGAGATGTGCCTGTCAGCCTTCAGGGGAGAGAAGATTCTATGCCTCGGGTATTACAGCAAATCAGTAGAGAGCAAATGGCCAGGATCTCCTGTAGCCGAAAGCCCCACAGCCATTGTAGCCATAGCCGAAGCCATAGCCCACGGGGGAGTAGGTGCTGCCGTAGCCACAGCCAACGCTGTACCCCAGAGGGTAGCCCCAACTGCCCCAGTAGGACCCTGGGAAGACGGCACCGGAGAAGCTGTTGTAGCACATGGTGTCAGGAGTGAAGGCCTAGGTAGCAGGAGAATGCGTTTCCTCAGTGTGATGGATTCCCTGGTCTCTGAACCCTCTTTATATACCCGGGCTACAGGGTGTGGTGAAAAACACGAGGCCCTCATTTTCATGCTTGACACCAATTTGCATCACAAAAAGCTCGTTAATTTGTTTTGCTCTTGCTTAAGGATGTCTTTACAGTTGTTTAAGAGAGCTCTCACATGAGAGAACGCAGGGACAGGATTCCTTCAAACCAACAGTGTGCCTTTACTAAAAAAGTATGGCAGTGACTTCAAAGCATCAGATCTTACAGACCCTAGACACAATTCTCTGTAAGCAGGCTTTATTCTAAGAAGATTCCAAGCTTGTTAACTGTTCCTTGTGCTCTATGAATTTCCACAACACACAGTTGGAATTCAATAAATATATCCTGTATAAATTAATAAATGAAATAAATACATAATGAGTCCATCTAAAAATCAAGGTATTTATTAGTATTCACTTTGATGCGGGGTCGGTGAGCCGAGGAGTCGAAAGAAAGATTTCTTGGACTCTCAAGATCTGGCAGTAGTGCTCTTTTATTTAGAGAATAGTGTAGCATGGGGACAGGACCCATGGGCAGTCAGAGCTTCTGCTGCTGCCTCTTCTGCTACCCCCGCTAGCATGGGGACAGGACCCATGGGCAGGCAGAGCTGGTGCATGGGGACAGGACCCACAGGCAGTCAGAGCTCCTGCTGCTGCCCCGAGTTGAGGGTTAGGGCTAATTTTATAAGGCATGGGTATGTGAGTCATCTCTTTACAAGACAAAGGAAAGAACATGGAAAAAAGTTAAAATGGTATCAGTGCAGGTGGGGTCTGGTCGTTGGGTGATCCCATGACTTTTAGACAAGAATCAAATCGGATTAAGCAAAGGTTAGAAAGGTTAGAAGCCACCACCCTAAATCAGTTACATGAGATTGCCAGACAGCAACCAGCTTAAGTTCTTGCCTTCCCCATTAAGAGTTTCTAGGGACAAGGTCATCTCTCTTCTTCCTGGTACAGAGAGGGAGGCACCTTTTACAGATAGAGATTTACCTTACAAATGTAAATGTGTCCCAAGAAGAGCAAGTTCCATTCCCCAGGGCCTCCTTCCCTCTCCCAGTTTATCGAAAGCAATGAGCCCAAAACAATCCCGAAGCCAAAGAGACACATCCTGGGGTGGCCAATTTCAGGTCCCTACAAGGTCATCCCCCCTTCCTTCACAAATGCAAATATCTCTCAAAGAGCAAGCAAATTCCAGTCCTCAGAGCCTGCTTCTCATCTGCAGTTTTAAAAGTAACCAGCCTAAAAATCCTCATCATAAACCGTTTTAAAATTAAGCAGCCTAAAAATCCTCATCAACTTGATTAAAGAATTCTCTTTTTCGGCAGTATTCAAGACAAATGCCGTCAGAAAGGGCTTTTCAGAAAGACTCCTTTTTGTCTCTATCCATAGAGACCCTGTTTAGAAAAGTGGTTAAGAATTTAATCTAACTATAGTCCCCACCTGAACTATATCTAACATCACATTTCTAGGCTACACTGCCTGAACTAATAATCTCGTAATTATTAAAAAATATGGAGTTTGTGTATTGATCCTAGAAATAAATTGTCAAACAAATATGATTTGTTGATCTGATATACTTTTTCAAGTCAACATTGAAAATAAAAACAAAGTAAAAGCAGAAAAAATGAATGGGAAATTTTATCCAAAATCTATAATTTTTTTTTCCATTTCAGCTAATAAAAGCAGATTATCTGGCAAATGTGATGATCTTGTGAAGGGCCAGGTGACAATATTAAATCAACATTATTTCACTTTGAGAATGCGCATGCACCCCAGGGTAGGGAAGAAAGGTCAGTCCTCTCTAAATGGAAATTTGGTCCTCAAAATGAATTAAAAGAGAGATGAGATTGATCAAAACTATCTCCAGTCATGCAAGATCTAATAAATTATTCCCAGATGTCTGCACTGAGATTCCCCAGAATGGCACTTATTAGAAAACTTACAGAAAGTACAGCGTGAGAGGATACATGGCATAGAAATAGAAAGACACCGAGCTACAAGAAATAATTCTTAGAAGACCATAGAATGGATATGCATTATATACTACCCCCCCAAAATTTTACTTCAGATCCTGGAAGTAGCTTGCCTCCCTGTTACCAGCACCAAAGATCTAAATTTCTGGGAGCACATGGAGATCACAGGTTGAATCCACAGGCGAGGTGAGACACTTGGAAAAATACAAAAGTGTACCAGCGTTCTAACCACTAATTGGTTAATTATAGCAGAGGTATTTTTGAAAATATACAGTGGTGCCCCATGATCCTTCTTTATGAACAAAGCTGTGTGGCCACCTAGGATGAGTCAGCATTTAAAATTCAAACACCTCCTGTGACTTATAGCTAAATCAGGCGAGGGAATTAAAATTCACTTTATTCCCCAAACATAAAGATACTGACCAGCAGATCCTTCCCTAAGAATCATGGAATTATTTATGTGATATTTCTACTATCGTCACATTGCTCTGCTTCATAAAGAAAAAACTAGTAAAGTTTGGAAAAAAGAAATTTTCAACCCAAAACGGCACTGTACAACAGAAAAGGAAAAAGATTTGAATTAATGCCGGAGTTCAGTGACGATGCTCTCTTAAGTGAGTCCATCCCCCACCTGCCTATGCAATCTGACAGGATGGCTGGCTTTGCCCCCATAGCACAATCAATACTCAGCTCTGCATCTGAGTAGTAATGATGAATAAAAATTAAAATATATCATCTTTTTAAAAACTTAAAGCCCTATTTACAGGAAACATCCTGAATTTTCTCTAGAAATTCTACAAAAAATCCTAACACAAGAACACTTCAGGGAAACACATTATTTATCAAGTCATTTAAAAACAAAATTAATGCTACATTGGGCTTTTGAAAGCTTTATTCTGATATAGGTTTATCAAGGGAGGGTCCAGGTTTTGTAGAGCCTGAAGTTTACACGATGTTGAGAAACCTCTTTGTGAAAAAGAATACAACATAAAAATATAAAATTAAGTACAAAAGTAAATATTTGTTAACATGCTAAATCACAAAAATTAAAGCACTCACAAATCACAAATATTGTAAAATTCTGAAAAAGTATTTTTACTACTAGACTGTCTGACATACTTCTATAATATTTTTACCGCAGACTAGCTTCCAGCTCCATCATTTCAAACTATTTTCTTCCTCGACTCTCATTCTGTGCTGTGTGCCACGGGACAAGTTCATACTGAGATATGACATTTGGTCCTGCACCTTCATGTCGCAAATTCTGGGCAAATTGGTGATAGAAAATTCCTGGAAGCCATCCCCATAAAAGGATGGCTAGATATAGCCTAATAAGACAGAAGTGACTGGAAACCACATAAATCTATCCCCTCCTACTCAAATTGAATGTATTTCCTACTCAACTTCTCCCTTGCCAGATCCCAAAAAGGTCCATGGCCTCCCCAATGCTCCCCAACACGAGAGCAAGTGTGATTAGCAGTGGTCTAAACCAAATGCAGTTAAAATGTCTTACTTTTGTGAGTTTCTCCAAAAAAAATAGGGTCATGTGACATGGAGGTTTAAGAAAGAAAAATACTACATTCTCACATATGAAATGACATAGCATTGGACTAATCATTGCCGGATATTTATTGGTTTGGATAAAGCTCATGACTCTTTTCTGTTTATAACAATCCTAAGATATTAATTAATAATTATTTGATTCTCCTTTCATGTTTCCCTGATTTCAGATCAGGTGTGACATGAATAAAGATAGGGAAAATTCTTGCTCTACAAAGGAGCAAGAAAGGTATTGTGTACAGATTTTAGAAATAGAGTTAATTCCAGCATGCACAAAAAGACAGTTGTCTTATAAGCTTCAAATATAGTTTCCAGCTTCAAAATACTATACTTCACTAGAAATGAGAGAGAAATTACAAGGGAATGATTTCAATGAGTTTTCTAATACACATCAATGTTTACTCTATAATACAGAAATTATCACCCATTCATCTTTTCAAACATTTATTTTTACACACATTTTTCGAGCATCTACTCTGTTCCAGGCATTTTGTTATGTGCTGAGAATCTAAAGATGAATGAGAAATTGTAATTAAATAGAAAATGATAAATAAATGAAAATACAATGTTATACGTTCTACCCTAGAAGTTCACACTGCCCTCTGTGAATTCCAGGGGTAAAGGAGAGTGTGGACAATCTTACCTGAAGGAGGAGTAGTGGCCAGGAAAGCTCCATCATGAAGGGATAGATGTTTGAGCTATGTCTTGAAAATGGGTATTTTACTAGCGAACATTAGTTAGGGAGATGGTGGGTTTAGAGGATATTCCAGAAAGAAGTGTTTTAAAGCAAAGTCTCAAAGGTAGTAAGTAGTACATTGCCTTCCAAGAGTCCTAGATGATTCAATGGGGCCATAGCCTTGGATGTAACAGAGAATTAATGGAAGATGGAGCTGGAAAGGTAGTCAGGGGGCGTATGAGACTGTATGTTCTGTGGCGGCAAAGGGAGCCACTCCTACACTAAGCTAGGGGTGGCATAACCAATTTCTCATGTTAGAAAGATCACTACTCTGACAGTGTGGAGGATGAATTAGAATTGAGAAACCCTGGAGGGATGAAGATCAGTTTTTAAATTGTATTCATTAGGAGTGCTTTTGGCTACAAGTAACAAAAGCCCCAGCTGAAAGTTGCTTAAACAAAGAGTTTATTTTTCCCAAATAATAGAAAATGAGAACATAGGCAATTCCAGGTTGCTTCAGGGCTTAACAATGTCAGGCTTCAGAGCTGGCTCTGCCATGATCTTCTCAATCGTCTCCTCATGGCTGCAAGATGGCTACAGCAGGTCCATCCTTCACATTCTTAGCCATCAACATCCAAAACCAGGAGGGGTAAAACAGGACTTCTCCCACAGATCCTTTTTATTGTCTATCTAGAAGGAATTCATTTCACATTTACCTTCCAGCGGATTTCCTTCAGGTCCCATTGTCCAGAGTTGAATAACATGTCATGGAAACTACAAGGAAAGCTAGAAAAGTGTGTATCTGAAATTTTCTGCCTGTATGGTGTGAAGCAGGCTCTGCCAGCATAGAAAGAGGGGGAGCAACAGTCGTTGGATTGATAGTCAACAGAGTTACACAAAAGCCATCACACTACTTAAGGTGGCACTATTAGCAAGTGGGTGAATTTAAGAATTATTAGGGAGGTAGATCTAGGAAGTGTGGGATAACAACCATCTGTCAGGATCATATCCCCACCAGGGATTTGGAGGCAAGACATCTATAGAAAACACTGTGAGAAGAAATGCCAAAGGCCAGTGTTTCCCCACCTTTTTCCCATTAGAGCACACACAGTACATCGCACATGTTTATGATATAGGGCAATAATCTGCCAAGACCCACTGAGAGGAGAGAGTCATCCCAGGACCTCTGGCGCCCCAGCTTCTGCCCAGATCCTGCTGGGGGTGAGAACAGCAAGAGCTCTGACACACCTAGAATTCAGTGCTGAGTCCCTCCCATAGGGAAGCTCTGCAAGGTATTTGGGACAATTAAAGAGAATAAAATAGCCAGTAGAGACAACCTCTAACCATTGCTCCGGAAGTATATAAAGAAAACCTTCATGCTTCCAGAATGTAAAGTTACCCCAAGGAAGATGCTTGCTTAGACCCTTGATTTAAAATCCTCCTAACTATTGCCTTTCGGTTACTACTGTCTGATCATCAGCTACTGTGACCCCCAAATTATGACTTCCTTTCAGTTAATTCACTAACTTGCATACAAAATTTAATTATTGTTGTCTCGGGCCTCAAATATTCAGAAATTGCATCTGGTTTTGGATGTGAATTAAGATTTACACCCAAGCCATGAGATGGTACCATTTGAATAATAAGAACTGACACCTGGGAGTTACCCCTGGCCACCCCCACATTTGCAAATCCAATCTGTCACCAAGGGCTGTCCATTTCGCCTTCTAAAAGTCTCTTGAATCCATTAATTTCTATCAATCGCCACTTCACTACCTCTGTTTGTTTCTTGTTGTTTCCTAATGCTACAAGTTACCACTAACTTGTTGAGTTAAAACAACACAACTTTATCATCTGACAGCTCCAGCAGTCACAAGTCTGAAATCAAGGTGTCGGCATGGCTGGTTCCTCTGCAGGCTCTGAGGAGAGAATTCACTTTCTAGCGTTTTTCAGCTTCTAGAAGTCACCTGCATTCTTCGTCAGGTGGCCACTTCCTCGCATCGTTGACTTTGAGGGCTCATTATTCAGCCTGCCACGCTACCCAGTTCAAGCTACCGACTTATGTCCTATATGGCTCCAGCAGCCTCAAAACCAATCAAGTGACATTTTCGCTCCTTACAATCTGTGTCCCACAGCCACAGTGTTTATAGAATGCAGATCTGGTTAGGATAGACACACACACACACACACACACATACCCAAATACACATACACAAACACACACAGGTTAAAAATATTTTAATAGCTTCCATTGCTTTGAGGGTAATTTTTAAAAAATCTTTAAACTGACCCAAAAAACCCCCAACTCAACCTCCTGCTTAAGCTCCACTGACAGTCTTTTCGTTCTTCAAATGTATCATGCCTCTCCTCTTCTCCAGCCTGGGCACCTGCTCTTTGCTCTGCATGAATTTCTCTTTCCTCCTCTCTCCTCATCAACTCCCATCAACCTTCAGAGATCAGCTCAATCGATTTCTTTGGGAGTCCTTTCCGCACCCACCCTCATTACCTAAAGCGCACCTATAGCATCATTGCAGGCCACTGTCTCCCTCATATTTGTAGCACTTTTCACAGTGGTCTTTTAACCTTTATTTGTGTGGTTGATATTTGCCTCACTAACACGCTTATTTCTAGGAGAACAAAACTGATAGCTTTAATCAGCCTTGATTTCTCGGTGCCTAGCTCACTCCTGGGTATAAACGTAATTTATTTTTAATAAGTGCCAATTGAATGAAGGAAGGAAAGAATATTCTAAACCTAATTTTGCCACTCACTTGCTGTGAAAATTTAAGCAAATCACTTTTCTGGGCCCCAAGTCATTCAACTGTAAAATGAGGTAAGTTGACTTTCTGAGACTCACTGTCTTAACTATTGCATGACTCCAACAACAAAATCACTGGGGAGCTGAGATTACAACTCTACCCTCTCTCATTGGAATTTAGTCAATTAAGCATGTGGCTAGAGGGGGCTTTTTTGCTCACTGTATTACACACTCCTGCTAAGACAAACATGAGCTCCCAGCTGCCATCACTTTAAAAAACAAAATGCAGTGTTGGAATCACAGAAGAGAAATGTTGAAGCCTCTACGAGAGGTTCCACAGCAACAGTTTCAAAAGTTTAGTCTGTGGAAGAATCTCCCAGGATACTTTCTTAAAATGCATATTTCTGAGCCCCATTCCTATAGATTCTGATTCACTGGGTCTGGGGTGGGGCCAAGGAACCTGCATTTTAAAGAAGCAGTTCAGGTGATGCCAATAAAAGCGGTGCTTTGGTCACACCTTAAGAAATTTGTAATGTTCTACGGTAATTTGTCTGAAAAGATGTCCTTTTTAACAAAACACACAACTTGAAGTGGGATGAAGTGTAAAATGGTGAAGGAGAAAAAAAAGACACCTTCCTATCTGGGCTTAATAACTAGAGTTGATGTGACGTATCATCCTGGGCAATTTGGGCAATGTCTAGAGACATTTCTGTTTGTCATGACTGGGGGATGCTGCCTAGCAGCTAATGAGCAGAGACCAGGGATGCTGCCAAACATCCTACAATGCACAGCGCAGCCCCCCGCCAGTACAACAAAAAACTATCCAGCTCAAAATGGCCATACAGCCAAGGTCAAAAATTGCCAGTCTGAAGTCAAGATCATATGCAGTCCAATATGATTGCCAGGCAACATACCCAAAAAGTATCACACAACAGGGCCAGAACTTGCTGACCAAGTCTTGGGGCTAACTTGAGACACAATTTCAATACCTTGCTTTCTCAGCGCTTTTGGGACTAAGCCAATTTGTGAGGCTACTTGGTTAATTATCAGAGCAAGCATCTAATTAATGAAACTTGCTATTTGATGTGGAACCCGTGTGGTTTTTTTTAAGAAATACCGTGATACCACAACAGTGCCTCAATGCATAATAAGCTCACTGACTCTTGTCAGGAGCACCTCTCATGCATTTTACAATCAATGTGAAAAGGTAACTCCAAGGCAGGTATGATTTTGATGCAAGCTTTTAGTCACTGGTGGGATATGAAGGTCATTTTTAGCATCTACCATCTGTTCTTGGTGACGCAAAATGGAGGAGCTAAAATCTTGTCCCGTGACACAAAGGAAGTGCGAGAGCTTGACTCTGGAAATGTGTATAAATTTAAAGCACGCTAGCCTGCAAGCTAAGTTAGTCGAAATGGTAAAGGCTAAGAGACTATGGCCTATTGTGCTACTTCAGTGCTAAGACAGACTCACTAATGAGTGGAGGCATAACCCTTCAAATTATTTACTTATTGGTTGCCCTTTGGAAGGCCTGAGGTCATGTCCTTCTGATGACCTTGAAAATAGTGTTTCGTATTGCTGACAAGCAACAAGTGTTGGTAAGCTCCATCTACTGAAGGTATCATTTCTTCAACGTTGTTGCTGATCAAAAGCTCAACATAAAAATAAATAACTTGAGGGGCTGACCTGGTGGTGTAGTGGTTAAGTTCGCACACTCTGCTTTGGTGGCCCAGGGTTGGCAGATTCGGATCCCGCATGAGGACCTACACCCCGCTCATCAAGCCATGCTGTGGCAGCATCCCACATATAAAATAAAGGAAGACTGGCAACAGATGTTAGTTCAGGGCCAATCGTCCTCACCAAAAATAAATAAATAAATACATACATAACTTGAAACTTAAAAATTAAGACCTGTGTCCCAAAGATTTCTTTACCTTAAAATATAAGGTTGTTCATTAGGAAAGTCTTGAAGATTCCGAAGTTGCAACCAAGTGTATTGGACATAGAAGTTTCCAAATGTAAATAATGAGGCATCCTTGTAAAGCAGGTTGCTAAAAGGGGAAGACGGCTGGAAACGGAAGAAAAACAATAGGACACTGTAGTGCGAATACCATTGTCAAAGATGAAATGTCAGAAGCCTCAGAGGCGAGTCACTGAAAAGGAATTGGTCTCTGCGAAATAATAGGGTTTTTCAGAGACAACTGTACTCAACACGTTCAGGAGTTTTGTAGAATATCCCAAGAGGTCTCTGCATGGCAAGCCCTAGAATCAAGAAAATATTTCCATTCATCTAAGAGAAAGCTCTCCCACTGCAATTTTAAGTGCTTTTCCTCCAGCCTCAACGAAAATGAAAAACATAACTATTTTTCTATAGATAGCAATAAAAAATAGAACAAAGTTACAGGAAAAATAATTTTTTTAAACTTTCCTTTTTTGCTGAAAATGTTAATGCCATTTCATCAACACTTTAAAAATCAACAGTGAGACGTAGCTTCCTCTCTACTTTGTTTGGGATAAGAATCAGCAGGACTGAACCAGTGCTCAAATTTCATGTGCACACAGACCACCTGAGAACCTCGTCAAAGTGCAGAGTCTATTTTAGTAGAGGCGGAGCCCCAAAGTCTGTATTTTGAACAAGCTCCCAGGTTACAGCAATGTTTCTTGTATGCTGACCATAGTTTAAGTAACAAGAGGTTAGGCTTTTTCTCTAAGATTTTAAATAATTATATTACTTCAGCAAATGTTTCTCAAGTATCTGGGATACAGCATTGGTGTACAGCATTGGGTAAAATATGGTGTTTGTCTTCAAGAAACTTACAAGGTACACGCTATAGTGAAAGAATCTGACCTGACAATTAACGATGGTGAGAAAACTGAACAGCAGCCCTGACAAGACTAGTGGTAAACCAGAGCACTCCCTACTTCCCATCCACCATCTCCAGAACATCAAATCAGATGAGGTCAGTCTGTGACAATGATGGAGTGAGGCAAAAACAAGACTACTCTATAATCATGTCTAAGAACAGATGAAAACAAGAACACTGTTCAAACCACAGAAATGACTAAACCTCTTCAGCGGTTGCTGCCTCTTTACCAATAACAACTTTAGCCTTGTTCTGCCTCCTAAATAAAAATTGTTCAAACGCCCAATCATAGAATTAGGCCTGCTTTCTTATAGAACCTGTGGGAGACAGACTGATGGTTCCTCAAAGATGTCACCGTTCTGATCTGGAACCTGTGAATATGTTCTATTACATGGGAGGAGGGAATTAAGTTTGCTAATCCACTGGTCTTGAGGTAGAGAGATTATCCTGGATTATCTGGGCGGGCCCAGTGTAATCAAAAAAATCCTTATAAGTCAAAGAGGAAGGCAGGAGGGTCAGAGTCCGAATCAGGGTGAGAGATTTGAAGATGCTATGCTACTGTTTTCAAAGATGGAGGAAGAGGAGCACAAACCAAGAAATTGGGGCAGCCTCTAGAATCTGGAAAAGCCGAGGAAACAGATTGCCCCTACAGCCTCCACAGTGACTGCAGGCCCACGTACACCTTGATTTGAGCTCGCTAAAACCCATTTTGAGCTTCTGACCTCCAAAACTGCAAGAAGAAATTTGTTTTGTTTTAGGCCACTAAGTTTGTAGAAATTTGTTACAGATAGTACCCAATCCAGAAGAGACCCCTACTTCCTTTAATTCTCTCCAAAATCAACTAATTCAAGCCCAAATCCTAGAACAGACCCCTCCTAACATCCTCTCATGGAGACATCCTGCAGTTTCTTATACTGCGTGACCGCCATTGTTGAAACAAGTTAATAAACCCAACTTTGTTCGACTACAAGTGTGTTCCTGGTGGTCTGGTTGGTGGGCTTCAACAGTGCAGTATAAAAACTAAACAGAGATGGGCTTTTAAACTGGAGCACGGGAAAATGCCTGGGGCAGAGGAAGGCTTTTTAAAAGATCTGTAGGAGTTCACTAGATGAAGAAGAGGGCAGAAGGGAGCAAAGAACTACGTAGGTCTCATCACAGGGGAAAAGGAAGCACATTAAGGAGAGGTGGGAAATGAGATTTGCGTTATTAGATTTGCATCTTGAGAGATGAATATGTCTGCTGTATGGAAGATGGATTGGATACTGGCTGGCAGACTAGATAGGCAGCTGGTGTAGTAATTCAGGCAAGAAATGATAAGGGTGTGAATTGCGGCAAAAATTAGGTATGAAGACCTGCCATTATTTCTTACAGATAATGAGGAGGGAAAGCTAAGGACTTGGTGTCAAGATAAAAAATGGAGCCTAATAATTATTCAAATTTACTTGGCAGGCTTGTGAAAATACTGGAGGGTCCTGATAATCTCAATTTGGGTCAAATCAGCAAAACACATAATGGATGCTCTGCCTGTGTTATCAGTGCTAGAACAATGGGCATGGAAGGAATCCGAAGACCTCAGTTTGATACCTTGGCTCAAGTGTCAGCTTTCCCACTTGGTGGATGTTTGCCCACTTGAGAAAATACTTGATTTCCATCAATTCCCTCGTGATACCTATCTCCCAAGACAATTATCAGAATCAAATAAAATTATATGGAAGTATTTTGTAAATTGTAAATCACTATGTAAATATAAGGTATAATTATTAACAGCTTAGGAGGTGACAGTAAGCAGGGAAATCTCTGGAAAAGAGTTCTACAATTTAAAAAGCGTTGTATAACTTGTTTTAGAGTGGAGGGATGGATTTGGAGTCAGATCCTTGGCTATATCTTGGCATTTTTCTTTGCAAAAGAATGATGCAGCCTCAAATTATTTAACTTTTCAATTTTTCTTCCCCCTTTAGTAATATGGTAGATAATGAAACTTACCTGAAAAACCTGCTATGTAAATAAACAGTGAAATTATCCATCGTTGTATCTATCACATAATTACTGCAGGAAAAAAGAGAAAAGCTGTTGTACTTAATCTCGTCTTGTATCTCTTTAAGGCATTTATATTTTTCAGGTTCAAGATGGCAGACTGACCACATAGATTTTTCTCCTCTTGGAACTTCCTCAGAACCCAATAAATTATAGTAAAAGAGTGAAAAAGGTGGAAGCCAACCATGACTGAGAGAATAGTAGGGACAAAATCAATGGAGGAGAGATTAACTGAATTTCTGAATGGTGAGAGGGAGATGGAGAGAAAACAGAAGGAGGAAGCCACAGCAGAAACTGTGAGGGGAGGGGCTAAAAGCAAAGAGTAAGCCAAGCTTACCTCGAATTCCCAGAGAGAACTGAGACTCACAACACTGAGAAAAATGCCAGCCTTGGGGCTGAAACAGTGATAAGGAGGTTAAATGAAAATCTAGTTGAAGAAGAGAGGGGTCCTAGATCAACTGGTGTGGTCACTTGAACTGTAGAGCAAATGACCTTTATATTCTGGTATTTGGGGACACCCCCTGCCACCCCCTCCCCACTCCCCGCCCACAGCCTAAAGGTCAGCCAGCCCCTTTCTTACCCTCAAGTGAATTCTGCCTATCAACTAACTTTTCCTCATACACGGAGCTGCAATGCAGCTTCTTAGTGTCGTTAATAAATCTGAAAGGATGATTAACAATCGTAGCTTCACTTAAGGGGTCTAGGGTTCATGGAGAAATCATCAATTCCATGACTGGAGCAGAAAAGTTCAAGATGAACCTGGAATATCTTGTTGAGCCAGAAAGTAAGATATGGGGGCCATTTTTAAAGGACATAGGAGCCGGCATGAAGATGTTCCCACTGTCCAAATCTGGGACAATTTGAGCATCAAAATTAATAATAGTATTAATGTATTATAACATATTGAGTTAAATAAGAATCCACAAGCTCATATTAATATAAATATTGATATTAATAAATACACACAAAAAAATAAATTGGGAGAAGAGGAAATTCTTTCTTATAGTAGAATGCCAACTAATAAATGTAGAAGGATTTATGAAATTAGAAACTTGTGAATAGATCTTAAAATTAGTCAGTGAAAGCTGGATAAGGAATAGGATATTTACATAGTGTCCAAGTATCAACACAGAAATTAATTATTAATTACAAAGGGGTAAATAGCAACTTTACAGTGAAGAAATTTGAAGGACACTTCTTTCATCAAGTGATCAAAGTTAACGCCTACCAAATTTGCATAAACCAACATAGAGTGCCTCCTGATATGATGCACTGAGAAGGGTACAGCATCACTTCTATGACATTTCTACCAAAAATGCAAAGTAAGAATCTAATCATGACAAAATTCAGATAAATCTACATCAAAGAACATTCTATACAATTTTTGGCCTGCATCCTTCAAGTCAGTTAAAGTCAAGAAAGAGAAAGACTGAGGAACTGATCCGGATCAAAGGAGATTAAAGAGACATACATGACACTGAATCAGACCCTGGGCCCGGGAAAACGTAACTATAAGGGACATCATTAGGATAATTGACTAAATTAGAATATGGATGTAGATTAGATAATAGTATTATATCAATATTAAATTTCCTAATTCTCACAATTGCACTATCCTTGTTCTTAGATAAGTGAGCACGATAGCTGAAATTTATTCCAGAGTGGATTTGACACTGTATAACTATTAAATATATATATTACTATATACATACACTGTATTACATATATTATATATAATGATAAAATGGGGCAAAATATAAACATTTAATAAATCCAGGTATCCTGTACTTCTTTGCACTATCATAGCAAATTTTCTATAAATTTGACATTAAATCAAAATAAAAAATTATCTAATTGACAAAATCCATAACAATTATGGCTTTAGAAGAAAAGGTAGGGGGCTGGCCCATGGTGCAGCAGTTAAGTTCACACATTCCACTTTGGTGACCCAGGGTTCGCCAATTTGGATCCCAGGTGTGGACCTACGCACTGCTTGTCAAGCCATGCTGTGGTGGCATCCCACATAGAAAGTAGACGAAGATGGGCATGGAGGTTAGCTCAGAACCAGTCTTCCTCAGCAAAAAGAGGAGGATTGGCGGCAAACGTTAGGTCAGGGCTGATCTTCCTCAAAAAAAAAAAAGATCCCAAATCATCCACTGTACTTGATGCCCCCTGAATCTCCCCAAAAACAGGTCATTCTGCCTATGCATTGTAGCTTTGCCAGGGATAGCCCACTTCATCTTCAGATAGCCCTTTTCTTTTCCCTTTTGCACAGCCACATCTGCCTTGAGATGTAACTCTTAGTCCTCTCATGATCATTTCTACGCACCCTAACCTCCCTTCTCTGAAATCTACTATACAGTTTATACTGTAGACCAAGGGAAAAAAGAACTACAAGGAACATTATTGTGACAATTGACAAAACTTGAGCATGTACTACAGATTAAATAATAGTATTACATAAATATTAAATTTCCTAATTTTAATAATTATATTGTCCTTGTTCTTTTTTTTTTCCTTCTTCTCCCCAAAGCCCCCCAGTACATAGTTGTACATTCTAGCTGTGAGTGCCCCTGGTTGTGTTAGGTGGGACGCCACCTCAGCATGGCCTGATGAGTGGTGCCATGTCTTTGTTCTTAAAGTAAATGGACTCATATGTATGTACATGGCTCTTATCATAGGCTGTCTCCTATTTTGAGTTCTTGGAAGGAAATGAGTAAGGAATGTATATCTATTTATAGATAATCATTCATAGAACATTATTCGGTGTAAAAGAGGAGACTATCAAATGCCCTTTAAATATTGAATAAAGTGTATTTAACTCTTGAGGGCAAGGATTGTGTTTATTTATTTCTGTGTCCCCAAATCTTAGGACAATCTTGGTGTTGTAGCTACTTGATGAGTGTCTACTGAATGAGTATCTCTCGAAAATAGTCAGCTTCTCAGACCAAAGTCCCTATGCTAGGTATTTTTACAGCCCCAAATTCTTAACACAGTGGTCAATGCCCAATAATACTTCATGCATACATGAATGAAACTTACATTGGACTCTACAATATTTTACACCTATAAAGCAGAGATTTAACAAGTCAAGTCAATGAACAGTTATCGAGCATCGTCTCTGAGACAGGCAGGGCTGCAACAAGTACTTGATATATGAATAGATGAGCCTTAATTCAAACATAACGTATTTTGCTTTGATAAAGCAGAGATTTTTCAGTAAGCAAGACAAGAAGCATTTTCTAAGTGCAGACCACACATCATTTCAAGTGCTTCTGATGGCAACCATCATTCTAAAGAATAAATGCTTCATTCTTAATACAGCTATATGTGTAATCAGAGGTGAAAAAGGTGGGAAAAATAAAACCCATCTATCAAAGAAGGGAAAAAAATACCATGTGATTTTAGCTGTTGGCTTCCCTTTATTGATCACATCTTGGGAACTTCTAAATACAGAGATTCATAACTAAGTCCATTTAGTTGAAATTCTTCCAATAGTCTGTGGAGTTCAAATCTCTCTAGAGGTGAGTTCTACAAACAGCAGGAAAAGGAAAATGAACCAAAATGGAATTGTGCCACAAATGAAAGGAGGAAAGAAATTTTTTTAGCATTCAACAGCTAAGAAATGTTCCTGTTTATAATCAGCGTGGAGAAACACTAACACTAAAAAATGCAGTATATTTGGATTAAATTTAGAACATTTTTAAGGAATTTTTAAAAATTGAAATCTCAACATAAAGGGACAAGTGGTTAGGCTTCACCCTATCCTGCTGCCCAGTCTGAAATCAGAATAAGATTTGACTAAAGTCAACCATTACAGGTTGAAACCGATTGACAAATTCAAAAACATAAAAGTACAGTAAAATAAATAACCAGAACAAAAATATTTGTGCTGAATGAATTAGATTTATTAAGAGACTAACAGCCAAACCCCTTCCCACCCACACGCATTTGTAATACATTGATGTTGATGCAGAATTTAATACTAGATGAGCAGAGCAATAGTAAGAGGCAAACTTCTTGCTTTACTGCTAAAATTCAGGTATGTTAAAGAAATACATTTTGCTTTCTTTGGCTGTAGATGAGTATCAGTTCAACATTTGATGCCTGGGTAATTTGTTCAGCATCATCAAAGACCTGGACCTCAGTAAGACATTAGCAAGAAGATGGAAGATGCATCTCCCAAGCACATCTGAAGGCAGGAAAGCAGTCTTTGCTCTTCAGGCTGTCCTATGCATAAAGAGTTGATTGAGAGTCCGGTAGTTGCCTGGAGCCGTTGGTTCATCAGTAGGTGCTGTAGCCAAAGCCAGAGCCAGAGCCCCATGGCCTGGAAAAGCTGCCACCATAGCCACAGCCCAGGTTGCTGATGTTGCTACCACCAAAGCTGTAGCCCAGGGAACTATAGCCATTGCATCCAAGACCATAGTTCAGGGGAGAGCCCAGGGGCACGACAACATTCAGGGGGGTGGCTCTGAAGGTCCCATGGAAGTTGGTTCCATAGCAAGGATAGCCTGGGAAGTAGCTTCCACAGCTGAAGAAACGAGTCATGGTGGCAGGAGTTGAGAAGGATTTGGATCAATTGGGAAGAGCAAGTTACCCAAGTGTGGATGGAGTTCTCCTGCACGGGGCTTTTTATACCTCAAGCTGGTGGGCAAGACACGCTTGTCTAGACATCTTCCCATTCATTTGCATAAATAATTCTATCATTTGCTAATAAAATGCATACAAAGGAACCCACAGACTCATTGCCCACATTTTTTTGGCCTTCCTGTTTGCAAAGGAATGTGTTGTATCTTCAAAGCGAGTGATCATCCTTGACATACAATTGAATTCTTTTCATCAGCAACCCATAGTTTACTGTTCTGATAGCATCATGTGAAACTCTAAATCCTTTGATTATAAACTCCTCCCTACTGACATAGCTAGATTTAAAAAGCTTTGGCAACAATGTAAACGCTTCTAAAGCTTCCTGAAATTCTCTCCATATCTCATTCAAAAACATTGGTATACTAACTGCTTAATGGGTACAGTTTCTTTTGGGGTGAAGAAAATTATTTGGAACTAGGGGTGGTGGTTACAAAACACTGTGAATGTACCAAATACCACTGAATTGTTTGCTTTAAAATGGTTAGTTTTATGTTCTATGAATTTCATCGCAATAATTTTTTTTTAATTTTTAAAGTATTGCAACACAAGTTCTTCAGCACAAGTCTTTTTACAGAGACTGCAAGGACACCAAAGAATAGAATGGCTGTGGATAACCTACTAGTAATTTTATGTATTTCATTTATGAGCATCCTCCTTGTTAACATGTATTTTTTTTCACAGAGAACATACAATCTTTGGTTGTAAACTATCTAGAACACTGCCAAGCTCTCTTGTAGAGTTGCCACTCTGGGGCTTAGTGGAATGATGCCCAATTTCAAAGTCATGTTATACCATGTTTGGTTCTTATTGACTCCTGGTAAAACAAGCCTCGATGCCTTGACCCACTGTGAAATGCCAGTTGGATTTAAGAATGCAGCACTGACTTCTGTTCCCATTTCACCCCGTAGGGCCATTTCTCATGATGAAGGTAAGCCAGAAAGAATTTGAGCTCAGCAAAGCTAAGTCTATTTCAATTCAAACGTTTAGGAAATAATCTTTTTTGTAGATGAAAAAGAGTCTGGATTCTTTGTAAAGTAGAAAAAGAAAACTTTGAGGATACCAACTCCTTTGATGTATTCCCGTCTTAATGGACAATCATAGAGCCTAACAGGCAAAACTAATTATTCCAGTCAGACCTCTCTCTCTTTATTAAGGTTCCACCTGACAGAAGAGTTTTCTACAGATTATTTTACGTAAGTAGATATGATTTCTTTTATTCTACAAACTGATTACATGTTATGAGAGTTTACGGTTGGAAGGAATCAGAAGATTAGGTCTATTTTCAAATTCAGTTTTTAAGAAAAGAAATGAATTGAAGTGATAAGAAGCTGTGTCAAGGGTGCAAATTATATAAACTCTACATCTGATAATCCAGAAAACTCAAAAATATGTCTGTGAGTAGGAGAGGGCAGAGGTGACTAAGAATTATAAGTGTTGGGGTGGTTGCTTGAAAAATTTAACTGCTGATTCTCCCGTGCAATGACATTCCAACCTGTAATTTGGACCTGCTGCCACCAGGTGGCAGTGGTATTTTAATTACTCAGTTGAACTACAGGACTGAAGTTGAGGTTTCCAAATGTAAGCGGACAGAATCCCCTAAAGAACTTGTTTGAAATTCAGATTTCCGGAGCTCTCCTCTCCCACTACCACCATGAGATTCTGCAAATTTATATTTTTAATGAGTATCTCAGTTGATTCTCATGGATAAATCATCCGGATAAATTCTGGGCCAGTGTTTGATGAGATTTCAAGGAATTCATCTTTCCTCGGCTCTGTAAAATTGCCCTGAGCTGCTTATCGCTCATTGGCAGGCGTGGTCAGCGTCAGCCACAGGTGTCCTATTTCCCTTCACTCTAGGCGATAGACATAATTAAAGAAAAAAACCTTAGTTTGTCTTTTCCATTTCGCCTGTGCTCTGTTTTCTTTCTCAGCACACACCTGAATAGTAAGGGAGGTAACAGCAATGTGTCCAGGCAGCTTCCAAGAAGTGAAACCCCCCTGAGCTCTCCACCCTTCCCTGCTTGGTTCCCCTTCCCCTCATCCCTGCTTCCTAAGAAAGGAGTAATACATAAGCTCTTCCCCCTGAAACTCTGCTCTCTGGAGAACATAGACCAAAACAGCATCTCAAATTTTTTTTCAAATATACCTTCTTTGAGATGCAATTCACATATGGTAAATTTCACCCTTTTAAAGTTTACAGTTCAGTGGTTCTTCTATTCACGGAGTTATGCAACCACCACCGTTATCCAATTTCAGAACGTTTTCATCACCCCAAAAAGAAACCTCATACCCATTAAAAGGCACTCCTCATTCACAACCTGGTGGTTGTGAACTAATGTAAGTTCTGTCTCTATGATTTGCCCTTTCTGGACATTTCACATAGAATGACACAACATGTGGCCTTTTGTGTCTGGCCATAATATTTTCAAATTTCATCCATTTTGTAGCATGCGTCAATACTTCATTCCTTTTTACTCCCAAGTAGCATTCCATTGTATGGATATATCACATTTTGTTTATCCATTAGTCAATTGACAGACATTTATGTTGTTTCCAATATTGGGCTACTTGCTATGAACATTTGTGTATAAATGATTTTTAGCATGTCAAAACTTGGTCTACTCATTTTCTTCTACACCCCTATTCCTTCCCCCAGCCTTTCCCGTCTTAGTAAATAACTCCACCATCTAGTTGTTCAGAACAAAATCTTAATTCCTTTGTTGGTTATAATTCCTTCGTCTGTCACCAGGTCCAGTTAGCTCTGCCTCCAAAATACATCTGAAGTCCATTCACATGTCTCCATCCTCACCACTATCACCCAATTAAACCACCGTCACCTCTACCAGGGACTGCCGCCACAGCATCTTCACTGGTTTCCCTTCTCCCTCGTTTACACTCTCTCCATAGGATTTTTCCCAAACATCAGCTAATGTGACCCTTTGAAAAGAAGGTGTGTTTTACCTCAGTTAGAAAGCCTTCAGTGACTTCCTATTGCTCTTAGGAAAACAAAAATTCAACTTTGCACATAGTCTGTTCCTTTCTAACTTTCCATCATCACTTCATACGACTTTTCCTCCCTGCCTATGATCCAGCCACACTGGTCACCTTTCTCATGGTCTGTCTTCCTCACTAGAATGCCCTGATGGTAGGCACCTTGTCTGTCTTCTTCGTGCCTGACTAATACATAGTTGGAACTCAATAAGTATCTCTTAAACTCTTGAATGAATGAATGAATGAATGAGCAAGATGGTTGTTGGAATGCGCCTTGAAAGATGAGTATGATTTCAACAGGTGGAGAAAAAAAGCTATTTAGGAAAAAGGAACACCATAGGCAAAGGCAGAGCAGAGGTGTCAGGGTTTGTTTGGGGATTGGTGAGCTGATCCCTTTAGATAGAGGACTGCGCGTATGTAGAGGAGTCAAGGGGAAATTTCTGACAAATGAGTGCCAGAGTTAGAGAAAGGATGGCCTTCTACGCAGGACAGGTGTGGGGATAGATAAAGAGCAGTTACTAAAGGATTCAATTGAGGAAATGATGTGATTAGCACTGGATTAGTGGAAATGATGGATTGTAGGAAAGAGCTATGGAGGGAGAGACATCTATTAATATTCTATTAGAATTGTCAATTCAAAAAAATAATTGAGAATCTGAGTTAAGCTGGCAGTAATAAAAATGGGAATAAGAAGACAGAGTTGAGTGACATTGTGCAGGAAAAATGTACAGGACTTACTTAGCAATGAATAAGATGTCAGCCTTGATGGAAAAAAAGGGACTCAAAGAATTACTCCTGGAACCTGGGAAAATGTGCTTCTGGTAATGGAAATAGGGATATCGGGAGAAAGATTTTAATTTGTAGAGGTCACTTGTGCCAAGGAGGTTGTAGATATACATTTGAAAATAAAGAAAAAAGCTTAGAACAGAAAAAGCTAAACATAATGATCAGGCCTCATCTTTCTTGAAGAAATACTTCAAGAATGTTGATAGATAAGTTCCACTAGATAAAAGAAAAAGATGGAGAACAGAACATTGGGGACACCTATTTTTAGAGGGATGAGGAAAAACAGAATTCAGAGATATCAGTAAACATGAGTCAGAGTGTAGCAGGGGAGTCAAGATAACAACGCTAACAGATGCTATAACAAGTGGCACTTTCAAGGTCAGGAAAGTCAGTGGTACCTAATCTCAGAATAGAGCCAAGGAGGATGCAGATTGAGATCACTTTGCTGAATTTGGCAAAAATAGTTTATTGGTCATCTTTGAGGGAAAACAATCAGTGAAAGAAAAGGGAGAATCTGCACTGTAAGTAATTAAGAATTGCACTGCTTATTAAAAAACAAGAACTGGTAGACGATCCTTCACAGATGATTATCCAGGAAAGGAAGAAAAAATGATGAGAAAAGATAGTTCAAAGGGTAGAAGGATCAAGCAATAGTTTCTGCTATTTGTTATTTTTTATATATATAATGTAAGAAATCCGGAATGTTAGAGCTGGAGAAAATGTTAGCCTAATCCTTTCTTCCTTTTTTACGTGAGGAAAGTAAGATTCAGAAAAGAAAGTGAAATATCCAATGTTACATTGTCAGGGTTGATTTGAGCCTAAAATCAAGAAGTCTTGAGTCCTTGTCCATTACAGACTTGAATCCAACCAATTTTGCAGGAAAAAAATTAATGCCTCTTCTGCACCTTGTCTTCTGTGGTGGACAGACTGAAATGGCCCCCATAACCTCTGCCTCTTGGTATTCACACCTTTGAGAAATACTTCTCCTGAGTGTTTATGGGACCTGTGACTTGCTTCTCATGAACAGAATATGATGACACTGACAGGATATCACTTCTGGATTATATTACAAGGATTGCAACATCTGTCTTGATGAGAGACTCTCTCCCTTGCTGGTTTTGATAAAGCACTTAGCATGTTGTGGAGACCCACATGGCGTGAACTGGAGTTAGCATCCAGCCACAGCCAACAAGAGAAACTGAAGCCCTCAGTCCAATAGGCTACAAGAAATTGAATTCCACCAACAACCATGTGAACTTGGAAACGGATCTTTCCCCACTCCAGCCTTGAGATGAGACTGCAGCCCCAGCAGACACTCTGGTTGCGGCTTTCAGATGAGACCCTGAAACACAGACCCCAGCAAAGCTGTGCCAGAAACCCTGACCCACAGAAACTGAGACAATAAATGTGTGTTGTTTTAAACCACTAAGTCTGTGGCAATATTGTTACACAGCGAGAGAAAACTGATACAGCTCACACACAAATACACACACGCACATAGACATCTAATCTGTCACTGATCCAATAGACTCCAAAATTTATCTCAAATCCGTTCACATTGCTCCAGCTCCCCTGTCACCAGCCACCAAGAGACTTTTCTCTTTGCTGTCTACTCACTGCTTCAAATTTCAGGCGAATTACTCTTCTGCACGCTGCTTGGCACAAGGAAGAACAGATATATACCAGCTCACCCAGCTGCTCCTAATGAACTATCTTCCTCACCACTGAACACGGCTATCAGAATTGCTCCCACCTGTTTTAGCATGACCTACACATAACCAAGCCTCTCTACTTTCTATCTCTAATAGATTCCTTACTTCTGCTCTCCTCTGACGGCAATCTTTTTTATTTTTCCAGAATTATTATGATCGGGCTTATTTTTTAAACAAAATTATCTTTTCTATCATTTTTGAGGATATGAAGAAGGAGAAGGAGGCAGGCGCCTGTGTTTATTCTGTCATTTTGATACAAGACCCTTTCCAGAGTGATTTTCTCTATATTCTGCCGCCTTCCCCAAAATCCATATATAGACATTTTTTTCTGTGACTAAATTCTGGCAGGGACTTTTTATGATGGTTCTTGTAAAAGCTATGCAGCCACTGCAAATTATATTTATGAAGACTATTTAATGGCATTGCCAAATGCTCACACTATGATGATAAGTAATAAGACAATACAAAAACTGTATATTGAGTCTTTGTCCTCCTCGAGGCAAAATTTTAAACCATTCTAATGAATGATAGCCACAAGGAAATAGAAAGGGGGCTGAGAAGAGACCTTGGGAAAGCCCCCAAGAGACTGAGAGAGACAGAGGAGTGGAGGCAGGGAAAGTTAGAGAGAGAGAGGCACTAAACAAGGCTGTGACAGTCCTGGGAGGTTTCCTGGAGTAGGGCACAAGTAGCTGATTCTGAAAGGTGAGGAGAAGGGAGCCAAGAGAAATAAGCAAAGGTAGCAGATCAGGGTAACGATGGAGGAAAAGGAAGGAGATGAGAAAAGCATTGCAAATTTTAGTCTTTGAGATACTGATATCACAGAGCCTGGCATACAGAAAGGCTCAACCAGAATTTTTTTAATACCTTAATAAACTGATGCTAATTGACTAATTAATAAAGTAAAAAAATAGTTCTGAATCAAATCAATATTGTAGCTTTCTGGGGAGGTAAGCAAAAATTTCTTTTTTTGTTAATTGACGCATAATTGACATACCGTATTATATTTGTTTCAGGTGTACAACATAAATATTGTAGCATTTTTATAGCAGCCTGACCGGCAATACCAACCCTGAACCATCCTAGGAGACTTTTCCTGAAGTCTGCTGCCCTCTGCAGGCAGTCATCCTCACAGGTGCTGTCAGAGGAGCCAGGGCCTCGGGCAGCCTCCCATTAATGCATCGCATGCATGAGTCATCTAACTTTGAACCACCCCCGCTCTCTCTGTCCCAGTATCTTCCTAGGGATCCAATAGACTGGGCCCGACAGAGTGGTACCAGAAAACGTGAGCTCCCAAAAAACAATCCATAAATCTGGATTAAATACCTTTAATTTAACTCAGCTATGTTTCTGAGTTCCTATTCCACCTGTCAGAGCCGAGATTGTCCTAGAACAATCATCCTGATGTTGCCTTTGGCTATTTCTCTCTCCCCTCCTCAGCTTCATCAGAGAAGAACACGACATGGGCTTGAGGCAAGAAGTGAGAGATGCCTGTTGGCTCAGTTAGTCCAAAAATATCTGTTTCCCAAGCAGAGAAACAAACGGAGTAAAACACACACACACAACAGATTATCAGGGCTCCTAAATGTCATACAACAGTGGGCCCTCCATCACCCTGCACTGATTGGCCTTGCAATTCTAAGCATTCCCTCCTAAACAAATCAATAGAACATTCCTTTATCAGTACACAACAGCCTTATCAAGACATCAGAAGAATTTTTCCTACACGTGGCTTGATGCCGTCTACAAAACTGAAGTTTGAGAGTCGGAAAACTTTGGAGATAATTTCAAACCCAGCAGTGAACAAGTAAAGACTTTATCTAAAGAATCATTAAAAGGTAAAAAAAAAAAAAGAAAGATTTGGTTTTATGATTCAAGAGAAAAATAATCATTAAATGTATTTATTCATACAGTCAACAAATATTTATTCAGCATTCTTTACGTACAAAGTACTTTCCTAGTCATTGTTGAGAATCTAAAGATTAAAGAATGCAGTCATAGTTTTTCAGACATTTGGGGGGACATAAAGGAGATAAATATGAGTTACACTAATACTTAAGAACACTAAGAGCCATTAGAAAGTAAATTAATTGGTCTGAGATGAGAGTGGGGTGAATGGGAGTCAGATTCTCCAATCTTGAGATTCCTGAAAATAGTTTGGAGAAGCTGTGGTGAAGGATGCCATGATATAAATAAAAATAAAACAAAATATCACTTCTACTAGATAGAGAAACACAAATAGCAGGTCCAGTCATAAGCACTGAAGAGCTTTATCTTTGAAATAGCACTAATAGTTGGGTTAATGAACCCACAGAGGAAGAAACTATGAAGATTAAGCCTAGAGAATGAAGCTGCCTTCCCAGGTCTAACAGAGAATGGACATATCTCCTCACCAAGAAAACCAAACTTATTGCTAGCTAGTCACAGGAAAGTTGCCAAACATTTTTCAGATATTGGCTATTGTCATCTTTTCTTTTCTGAGCACTCTCTTGTGGCATAGACAGAAAACAGAACTATTCGTATACAAAGGGTCTGAGCACAGGATTAATATTTTAAAACCCTTTGAGACATCTTCTAAGGGCCTATAAAATTTGGATTACTCCCTTAAGCAAGGAACTGGAGACTCTTAATATCACTATTTCATTAAGTAGGAAGAAAAGAAGTAGATAGAAGAGAAAGAAAGAAAGAAAGAAAGAAAGAAAGAAAGAAAGAAAGAAAGAAAGAAAGAAAGAAAGAAAGAAAAAGAAAGAAAGCTAAAATTGTGACCGTTAGTCAAGACTAAGGCTTGGATTTTCTAACTTCTAAAAACTGTACTTTTCTCTCTGGACACAAACAGCTTCCATTGCATTTGGAACATCAGCAGAGCTCCCATAGACCCAAGAAGGACTGTTCTCACAGATTGGTATCATTAATACAGTCGTACATTACTTAGCGACACATGTTCTTAAGCCAAACTTAAGTATGTCTTAAGTATCGTTAAGTGATTTTGTGTTGTGCGAATATCATAGAGTGCACTTACACAAACCTACATGGGATAGCCTACTACGCACCTAGGCTATATGCTACTAATCTTATAGGACCACTGTCATATATGTCGTCCGTCACTGACTGAAACATTGTTATGCAGTACATGACTGTATTATAATTAGCACCAATAAGAATAACAACAAAAATTATTATTTGCTGAATATATGTGACACTCCTCTAAGTGCATTACATGCATTATTTCTTCTAATTGTCACAAAATCCCTATGAGATGCCTGCTATTATTATTCTCAAAGACAGTTGAGGACACTGAGGAACAGAGAGGTGAAGTAATTTGCCCAGGGTTACATAGCTCTTAAGTGCCAAAGCCAGAAGTTGAACACACGTGGTCTGGGTGAATGATAAAAGTAAGTGATAGAATAAACAAGAACCTAGTAAAATAATATTGTGGAACAAAATCAAGGTTAAAGCTTGAGTCAGATCACATGAATCTGTATTTTGCATTATGATTTTCTTGCACTTTTTAGCAGTAAACAATGGTTCAGAAAGAAGGAATAAAAGATAGGGATTGGTGGGTCCTCTAAGGCTGGGTTCTGGTGACAAAGAAAGGAGTTAAGGATGACAAGGGATGCTGGGCTACCTCAAAAAGCCAAATTAAACTGGGTAACAATGGTATTTAGATAAAACTGAATTGACAGGCAAGTGTGTAGGAAGAAAAAAATAGCCTTCTTTCATAATAGAAGAACTTGTTTAATATTGTGATATGAATAACGTCACCATTAGGAAAACAAAATGGCACAGCTCCCGTGGAAGACAATTTGGCATTGTCTAGCAAAATTTCACATGCATTTACTTTCTACTCGGAGATTTCCTTCTAAGTCTCTATCCCAATGATGCCGTGAGAAAAATTAGAAGTGATGTGTGCACAAAGCTGTTCATTGCATTATTATTTGTAAAGGTAAAAATTTGGAAATGACCCACATATCTAGCAGTAGTAGACAGGTTGAATAAACTACGTACTTCTGTAGAATTTCATAGTAGGCCACTCTAAAGTGAATGGGGACCATCTCTATGTACGCATAGGGAGTTACAGCCACAATTTACTAAGCAAAAAAGGCACAGTACAGAGTATTTGCATTACGCTACATTTTTGGCTAAGAAAGGGGGATATACAAGTATTTATCCACATTTTCTTATAATTTTTAAAAGAATTGGAAAGGTAAGTCAAAAACTCATAAAAATAGTTATCAATAAGGGCAAGGAGACCAGGACGGAGAGGAAAGGATACACCTCATTCTATAGCTTTAACTATGGAATCACATAACTATGTTAATAAAATTTTTAAATAAGTGGAAAGAAAAAAGCAACCTAAAAATTGAAAACAATGTGAAGCAAATAAATCCAAATAAATGTCAATTTGGTGGCATAGCAACTAGGAGAAGAATTATTTCAAGGGACTCTAACACACAGGATTGTGGCTGTGCATCCAGAGAGGTATAAAATTCCTAAGATTAAAAGAAGTATAAAGAAACTCTAAATTGTATCCAATAATCTTATTGTTAGTAGTAATATTTGTTTTGTTATTTCAAAACTATTATAGGTATATTATAACATAAGGTAAATGAAAAAACTAGGATTTTCAGCTTGGGGGGGAAGTTACAAATCAAAGAAGTTAAGTGAAACTCCTTAAATTTGACTTAAAAATATCAGGAAAAAAATTCATTATTCTTTTTCTTTAAAAAATTACAATTTTCCTGGCTCTGTCTTCTAAAACATTCTGCTGCGATAGCTTATTAGCAATGAGGACCCATAGAACCCAGATTGTGTGCTCTCAGCACCATTGTGCATCAAAAGGAAAGAACTCCTTAGGAAAATGACTGATTCTAGGTCTGGAGCAGGAAATGTACAAAAGGAGCCAGAGACATCTGTGCCAGGGGGAAGGAGAGGGCAAGGAAAAGAAAAGAAAGAATAGCGTGAATCTAAACAAGCCCCTAGATCAGGCTTTCTCAGCCTTGGCGCTATTGACATTGAAGCCCTATTATTCTTTGTGTGGGGACTGTTTTGTGCATTGCAAGATGTTTATTTAGCAGCATCCCTGTCTCCTGCCTACTAGACGCCTGTTGCCCATCCCTTTGCAAGTTGTGATGATCAATACTGTCTCCAGACATTGCTTAATGTCCCATAAGGGTCAAAATCATCCCAGTTTGGAACTACTGCTTTAGATCTAACTACCATTTTAGAGTAAATACAGGATATACAGCAACATGTTAAATGAAACAGGAGGAAACAATCAGCCAAATCCAGAATGCGTTATCACTATACCACCTCCCCTCAATAACAGAGCTCTTTTGCCATCTCACTGGTTAATGGTTCTGAATCCCATCTTGAGGATCTGTTCCCTAGGACTGTTTCCTGTCCCAAATGTCTTGGTTAGTGTCACTCCAGAAGCCGTAAATGAAAGAAAGTTTGAGTGCAAGTAATTCACTTGGGATGTGCAGATAATATTGGCAGGGAAGGGATATAGAGAAGAGAAGGAAGCCAATAAATGGAATACTATTAAGACACCTGGGAAACAGGACAAAAACACAAACCTACATTTTTAGGCTGCACACGAGATTCGAATCTGATTGAAATAAGTACTTTTATTCTGACTCAACCTAAATGTATAACTGTTATTAAAATGTTCAGGCTAAGGCGTATACAGATAACGAGCGTATACCAAAAAAAATTAAATAGATAGAGCTGCATTTATGTTTATAACTTAGCAGAGAAAAATAACAAAACGTTTCAGAAAGAAATTTAGAATACTAGGCATCAAAAGGAGGACTCTGTAATTCATTGATAGTATTTATTTTATTTCATCTTTACCCTGAGCTAACATCCACTGCCAATCTTCCTCTTTTTGTATGTGAGCCACTGCCACAGCATGGCCCCTGGAAAACGAGTGGTGTAGGTCCACGCCCAGGAACCGAACGCGGGCCACCAAAGCAGAACACATAGAACTTAACCACCAGGCTGCCGGGGCTGGCCCCATTGACAATATTTAATATCCATAGCTTCTCTTTGAAAGATTGAGACAAAATAGCATCCTTTGGCTGCAAGAGAGAGCAGTTAAACCACTGTGTCAAAGAATAGGGATCTATTCTTTGGGATATCTTGTATGGAGTATGAGAAATTCAAATTAGTGGTTTACTATTAAATGGAGGATTATAATTCCTTAAAATATCTTCACTTCTAACAATAAATAATAAAGCTAAGAGAGAGTTTTAAAAGTTGAACCAAGTTTATTTTACAATGGTTTTATTTCACAAATACACGAATAAAAGTCAGTTTGTTGAAGAGTCTCCCAGAGTTACCATAGCCCCTGAATTGTAAAAACGTGTCTTTCACTTTAAAATTTTCACTATCCTTAGTGAAAAGTTCAACAAGAACTTACATAGGCATAATAGGGTGACATGCTATGTTGTAACATTTAAATACAGGGGAAATATTTTTCATTTAACTTTCTAATATTCCCAGAAACACTCTTCTGAATGTTGTCTCAATAGAAAAACTGATTAAGCAGTTGATAACAAGATAATAAATAGGTTTTTTTTATACGTTTGGTACGTACTCTTCACGTCATTCATTCACTTTCAAAATACTATTCTAAGAAATACCACAATATTATCCTTTTATTTCCTTTAAAGGGAAAATGAAACTTCTAAAACATCTTTCCAAGTAAATGCTTGAATTTCATTAACAAATGAATCATTACGTCTGTTCACAGAAGAAGGCAAAATTTGTGAGCTCTGAATCAGTCTGTAAGATAAAAGAAAAAAGAGGAAATCTTCCTTCACTTTTGGTGAAGAAATATCAAATATCAAATCAGATATGATTAAAAATCTTACATCTTTCCTGCAATATCACAGTGCCTTCCGATATCTCTCTGCTTCCAGATTCTTCCCTTTTCCTACCATTGTGCAATTCTTTAAATGTGGCTTTGTGAAGTCCCACATCATTATTTTATTTTAATTCCCAACAGCTATCATTGGTTCTGCATTGTTACTAAAGTTCAAACTTCTTATTAACTGCTAGGTCCCTCCACAATCTGTTCCCAGCCAGACTTTCCACGCATATCATCCACTATCCTTCTTCCATACTGTGCACCAGGCAACTAGAATTATCACCATTTCTCAGATGTGCCTTGCTGATTCCTACTCTAAAATTTTAGTTCCTGTTGACCCTGCTAAGTGGAACAGCCCCTTCTCTAAAATCATCTCTGCCTTTGAGATACCTTCATGTAAGTCACGACTCAGTTTAATGCCACTTCTTCTGAGGGCATTAGGTCAGCCCTGGCTAAGAACGATGCAAGCGAGTCTAGTTACAATGCAAGGGAGTCCAGTTACAAATTGTTATAGTCAATTCCAGAATCATGCTCTATCTCTATTTGTGTATTATTTGTTGGCTTGGATCCATAGAAAGACCCCTAATCTAAAGTTAGATTTTAGCAAACGTCAGATGAAGTTTTGATTCACTCATTCTCTACTGTTGATTTTGTTATCTTTATAAGATTCCTGTATAAAATGAAACTTGTCAGGTGTTATTAAAGAAAGACAAAGACAGTACCTTACCTGTAGGAACTAATTAACATTTGCAACTAACAGTCCATCTAATATTCAGAATTCTGAGAAATAAAATCCCTTTGCAGAATTGGGCCTGGAAAAGGTCTAGTTCTATTTGGATGGGCTGTCCTTTACCTGAGCAAAAGGCATTACTTTTTGACTCACCAAGGAATTAAAAAATGAGTAAAGTTCTCTGTCTCTAGTAAGAATCATAACTGAAATTCACAGAAGCTTAAGTTGGCGAGTTTTTCACATTACTATATTAAAAGTTTTATATATTGCCTGCCAAGAATACTTCAAGGCATTGTGAGCCCCCCACAGCCAACTCTTTTTAATACTTTACGCTATATTCTAAAATTGCCTCTCTATTTCCTCATAAAATTTCCATTCTCTCAGGGCCAAACAAACTCAGTCAGGTATGAATAGCAGGATGTGGAGTTTGAGGAATAGATGGAAAAATCTGAATAAATCAATTATATTAAATTAATTTATATGACCAATCAATCTTTAATTGGCAAATTTCACAGCAGAAGGAAAGAATTTGACTGGGTGGAAATTTCACGTCAAGGGACCTTTAAGAGTGCCCTAAATCACGTCCTAGGTGCTGTTCCACCCACAGTAAAGTTGACTCTGGACACAGTCTTGTGGGAGAGACATCTGCAATGCTCTACACTCTCTGCCATTCCCTGCTTGCAGCAGAATCTGAAATAGCATGGTCAAAAGCGTGGCTAATCAAGAATGTTGACATTTAAAATAGCATACTTGCTTCTATCCTTTTAAAATTGAAAATCTTGAGACTGAAACTTAGTAGGAGATAATAAATCCAGCAACTCACCAAATGGAGTTGAGAGTTAATATGCACCATCATATTTTAGCAAAGGCTTGATCATTTACACAAATCATATACTCTCTGCATACTGCTCTTGATTGTCAGCTAAGAGGAAATGCTTTGAAGAAAATAGATATGAAAATTATTCCTGGAGCTGCCTGCAATTGGCAGACCCAAGGTACACCATTTAAAACAAATCAAATAAGTGAAAAGGTGTGCACACCACAGTTGCTTTATGAGCTGTGACTATATATTAGAAAACAAAAACAGAAAATCTTTACTTCCTTTAAACAAAGCCAACAGAGGAAAAAAGATAAACAGTCACCTCTGAAAATTTCAAAAAGCTTATCCTTGGTCACTCAATATTGAAGGAGATAATTTCTGGATAAAGACAAGCTGAATTCTTAAGAAATGTGCATACAGCTAATATACTGACAGCAACCATTAGATAAAAATTGATCTTTGAAACTTAGCCAGTTTGGAAAATGCTGTTGCAGAGAACACCCAGCCAAAGCACACCAGCTAGTCAAAGAAGCACCTCGTCCATGACCTGGGGCTCAAGGTCATCAGAACCCACAATAGGTCAGCAGGGACCAGGGCCCCATGGCCAGCAGCTAAAGACATTACTAATGGATGTCGCACTGAAGACATTACTAGTGGATTGATGATTCAAATCCACTATCCAAATCTGGTGAATAAAATTCCGTTCGTGTCCTGTATTTAAACCCCAAGGATAAGAAAATGAGTCTTGAAATCTCATATTAAAGGTTTTAGAAAATGAGATGGCATGACCTAAAAAGTCACCCTCTGGTAACTTTTCATCATATTAAATTAGACATACATTATCCAAAGTTAAGAATTCTAAACATTTAAAATCATAGAGTACATTAAAATTTGGTCAATGGGTAAAATTTTAATAATAATCTTATTACATATAATAATAATAATTAATATTATAATAATATTTATAATACAAATGGCAAAAAACAAACTAAGTGAAATTTTTATTTAGTTAGGCTTTAATAATAAATTTTATAATGTGAAGAGACTAAAAATAAAAATTGTCTTTGAAGGTTTTGTTAATTTCTCTCTCAGGTTTTATTAATAAAATTGCCATGTATGAAATTATACTGTGTTCTCACCAGATAATAGCTGTAGCGCTATGGTGAGCTGAGTTCTTGGAATTACACTTGAAGAGGAAAATTAATAAGCGTTAATGTGGTGCAGAAGGACAGAGGGCTTGAAAGCACATTATGTGCAGAAAGATTAAAGGGACGTGGGCCGTTGAGTTCAGGTTTTAAAAACAAGGAAGAAATAACAGTTACCTCTAAATATTTGACTAGCCATTATAATTACTCCCAGACATTAAAATTAGAAATAATTGCAGGCAGCTACAGGCAATCAGGTCCTAACTGTTTTCTGAGAGTAGTGAATGATATTGAAGGAGAGGATGGGCAACAACTTGAATGTTGTTGAAGGGATTCAAATACCAAATGGAGTGGAAAGGAAAAATTATAGTACATCACTTCCAAGGTCCCTCGCAACTCAGATTTTATGGTTCTATAACTTGCTTCTTTCACAGCTCAGTGTAAAACAAATACAATATATTCAGCTGAAATATGGCAACAATTTTGCACGGTCCTTGCTTACACGTTCTACTGGAGTAGCTCTACACCTTAAAGATTAAATTATACTTTGGAGCTAGAACGAAAAACACTGACTCAGAAAAAACTGTCCTCTCACAAACTTGAAATATGAAAAAATCATAAATTTCACACACACACTGCCCTCCCAATGTCCTTTCATGAAATGCATGCAGAGGACCCTTGCAGAATTTCCCTGCACAGTGTCATTCAACATCCCGGTTGCTAATTAAAAATAAATGATCCATTGTGTTATGAGGAAGAGCGATTATCCCCTGATCCTCCTGTTTCCTTAAAAACATAACTCTCACTTCTTGGAGGGGACAGATATAGGAATAACGCTTCCAACCCCGATCATTCCTTTTGATTGTCTTATTGATAGACTGAAAGAAAAGCCTATGCAGAGGAGAATCCTTTCCTTCTGAGTTCTTAGAACATCCATCTGCTCTCCTTTGCCATGGGGTCTTCCACCTGCCCCGATGCAGTGACTTGCACTTACCCAGCACCCACCTGAGACCTTGCCAGAGGCATTGTTTGGGGGTGCTTTGAGAGAAGCATTAGAGTCCAGATGTGGCTAGCCTCCATTTTCTAATTCAGTTTATAAGCAACAAAGTGATGTTTTTGTTTGAACCGCCACCTGTCAGCAACCTATGTTTATCTTCTGAAATTGGCTCTAAATAATGTGGTGAGGGAAAGAGAGAGGATTAATCATTTGCTTCCAAAACCTGCACAAGTTTTGCCCAAATGACAGGAATGCATCACGTTATACACAAACCCAGGGTGGCATTGTTGGAGTAAGCATGTTTATTCGGGAAACAGAAACATTCACAAAACTCAAAAAAGCAGGAAAGAGGAAATAAACACATGCTAAATTTTTTAAATTTAAGAAAAAACAAATTCTTATTCAACATATAGTGAATTTTGTTCTTTATATAAACAAAATTTGGAATATGAAAAGTTATATATGATAGCCCTTGCCTAAACTTAGTGCAAAAAGTTTACTGAGAATTTACTGTAAATAAATAGATGAAACACAGCTGGTCTTAAAAACTTTGCTGAAATCTCACCACAAAAACAAAATTATTTTCACTGTCTATGAAGAAATTCTGCAACAAATGAGAAGAAAATATTGTACTCAAAAAGAAAAGGCAAAGCACTTTTCAAATAATTTATTGTAGAAAAGAGATGAGATTTTTAAAGAATGCATATGTGATGACTTCAATAAAATTCAATGAAATCAAATAGGAAATAAAAGATGAAAATAAGATAAAAAGGCAAAATGAGATGAATGGGGAGCTTTTCTGAGATGCAAGTTGTGATAAAAAGCTTCCGAGAAAACAGTAAAATGTTACTCAAAAAATAAATTTGTATAATTCATATCTTTATCACATTGAATAAAGAGCAGAATCAACAGTATAGAAAAGTAATGCTGTAATTTGAAGAATAAGCTTGAGAAGTCTTCTGAAGGTTTAAAAAAGGATGAAAAAAGTAATAATAGTTGGTCCCTATTTCTGCCTGGAGGTGAACAGATCACAACAGAGTGGAAATTAGGTGAAATAATATATGCTGAATTCTGAAATTCTGCCTTCAATATTTTTAAAAATAAAAATGTTTGCTTACCACATTAAAAAGTCTAAAGCAGTGATTGTGTACTCAAATACCCACAGGAGTTATGCAAAAATATAAGTATCTGAATCATGGTGGATGAAAGACAACCAAAGCTTTGGGGATTGTGGCAAACAGGAAAACACCTGTTCTACGCAAATGCTTTCAAAAATGGAAATTTCAAACAAATGTGCAAGCCAAAAGCATGTATCTTAGCTACATTGAGCCTACTGTCTCCCAATTGTTAACTTCTGGCCAAAAAAAAAGCTTCTCTTATTTTGAATCCCTTTATCTTTCTCTCTTTCGTATATGTATACACACACACACGACATAAAATATATATGCCTATATATATATACGTATATGAGAAAGAGAGAAAGAGGAAGGGATTTAAAATAAGAAAAGCTAAGTTTTATATAAAGTATATATACTTTATATAGTACTTAAGTATATATAAGATATATATACTTATATATATGCACGTATGTATACATATATATGTGTATATATACATATCCAACCACACTATACATGCACATATATATGTATAACTCTGCCTATTCTAAAATGGTGTGAGTTGATGAATTAATTTCAAAAAGTGTACACGTATATAATAAGGCTCCTAAAATACAGTTTGAAGACAAGAGGGCAGTAGGGTAATGGCAGCATCTTGAAATCCAATTAATTGATAACATTGCAGCACAGAATTGAGCTTCTGGCAGGCTCTCTTTAACTGGAGTTTAGTTCGGAATCATAGAAACAAAGTCTGAAAAGACGTGTGGAATCCAATCAGCTGGACTTTATGATCTACCAGTTGTGATTTGGCCAAAGTTGACCTCTTACACTCAGATCCATTGACCATGAGTTAAGATTTGGGCAGAAACAGAATCAAAGCTTTTTACAGCAAAATCTCCTGTAATCTTGATATGTAAGTCAACTAAGTTGTTGATTGAAAAGGAAACCATTTATTTTAGGCTTCCTTTTTGGGAATGTTAACCTCAGCATTCTGATACAAAAACTTAGGTCTGACTAATAATCTGGCCCATAAGTCACGGCTCCTTTTGACTTTCCTGGGCCCCTAGCAGAACTCAGTTATATCTGTTGCTTACCACAAGTTTGGAGCAGGACCAGATCTTCTGCAACCCCATCCCATGTGCAATCAGGTCATGGAGAAAGAAACTCACACACACCCTCTGAAATTTCTGAAATGCCAGAGTCTGAGCAAGTGAGCACAGTTACAATTAAAAAATGCTCCTCCAAAGTTCTAGTCAGCAGCTCCTCATCACATATTTTAGACTCCTGCATGGAAAACACAAACTTTGCTAAATGAAACTAAATAGATAAAGACATATGACTATCTTCCTGAATCTGATGAAGTCAGTATATTTATTTAAGAAGTAGAGTAGAAATAAAGAAGGTAACTATGAGCAACAGAAAATATATATTGGTCTCTGCCCCCAGTTCCTGGCACAGACCTCCTGAAACCTTTGGCATGTCCTGAATGATAAGATCCCTAGCAGCACCTTTTATTCTAATGATTTGTCTCTGACCCTGGTTCCTGACACAGGGCTCCTGAAACCCTTATGTTTTCGTGGGTGATAGGAGTGTCTTTTGTTCTAATGAGGCAACTCTGGGTGGGCTCCTGGATGGCTCCTGGATGAGGGCTGGTCACCAGAAAGACCAAGCCATGATTAGAAGTGTGGAATTTTCAGCTCTTCCTCCCATTCTCTCGAGAAGGGAGAAGGGCTGAAAATGGAGTTTATGACGATCATGCCTATAGAGGAAGCTTCCATAAAAATCCCAATAGTAGGGGTTTGGAGAACGTCCAGGTTGGCGAACACATCCGTACACCAGGAGGGTGACGTACCCCAACTCCATGAGGACAGACGCTCCCACGCTCAGGACCCTCCCAGACCTCGCCCTATGTATCTCTTCATCTAGCTGTTCGTCTGCATCCTTTATCATATCCTTCAGTAAACTGGTAAACATAAGTAAGTGTTTCTCTGAGTTCTGTGAGCCACTCCAGCAAACTAATTAAATCCAAGGAGGGGGTCACCTCCATGGGAACCAATTTGTAGCGAAGTCAGACAGAAGTTGTGGGTAAGCTGGCGACTCACTGCTTGTTATTGGCATCTGAAGTTGAGGGAAGTCTCGTGGGAATGAGATCTTAACCTCCGGGATCTGACACTATCTCTAGGTAGATAGTGTCAGAATTGAGTTAAATGTAGGGCATGCTGCTGGTGTCACGGAATTGCTTAGTGAGTAAAACCCCTATACATTTGGTGACCAGAAATGTCAGAAGTGAAGTGTCCTGTGTGAGTAGTAAAGGAGACACACAGGAGGGAAAGACTGGTTTTTTCTAAAACAGTGACGTGTTCAGAATTTCCTTCTAGAAAAGTGAACTCATTAATCAACATACACAGAGCTCAGTCATGGGTAAATGAAATCTGAAATTTTGACAGCTACAGATGGCGTCTGTTGCATTGGAGAGACCAAGACAACAGTTTGTAATTAGCTAAGAAATGATTATTGAAGTTTGGAGAATTTAAAACAATGGTATAAATCTGTTTATATGTAGTCCATGGAATCCAAAGTGAGAGGCTTGGTAGCTGCTGTTGGCTCAAATGTCGCTGCATCCGCAATTTTCAGCCATATCCTCAGCCGAGACAGACCCCCTTGACACAGCACTGCCATCATTTCTATTCTTTTTTCTAGATCCACAATCGACTGAGCCAAGGCCACAACCACTGGAGCTAAAGCTGCCAAACCCAAAAGTATAGCCCAAGGAAGAACAGTCAAAGACCTGCAAAGTTGGCATGGCCAGGTGCATAAGCAGCGCCATAGTGAAAACCCAAGATGTAAGAACCAAAGGGAGAATACTACTGTAAAAGCTAGAACAGAAGTTCCCTGAATATGAGGCTTGCCTCCTTGTGTCAGGAGATGGGGATGAGGTTTGTTCAGCCAGGAGGTTGCCAGAGTTCTGCCAGCTGCTGCAGGATGTGACTTCACCTAGGACCATTTTTTCTCAACATCCACATCTGTTTATTTGGAAGATTCATCTATTTAAAGAAGTAAAAATATATACAGCTATGGGTCTCTTAATGATGGGGATACATTGGGGTGATTTCAGTATTGTGTGAACATCACAGAGTAGACTTACACAAACCTACATGGTATAGCCTACTACACACCTAGGCTATGTGGTACTAATCTTATGGGACCACCATCATATATGTGTTCCATCATTGACCAAAAAGTTATGCGGCGCATGACTGTACAAAAAGGGTTTATGCAAATTCACAACAGGATAGAATTCCACCTACTGACAAAACAAATTAGGAATGCTCCTTCAAAAACCAATGCGTAGTGACTAGAAGGGGACATGGGTATCGTTTGGGCTCTGGTCGCACTCTGTTTCTTGGTCTGAGTACAGAACACATGCATGTGTTCACTTTCTGAAAATTGTGTTGCCATACTTATGTGTACTTTTTGCTTTCATGTTCTATTTCAATGAAACTTACATTTAAAAAGTCAATGGACAGATATAAACTTGCAATTCATTCCTCACTGGAGAAATTTTGGTGGATTAAGTTCATTCTTATTCATTAACTTCTGTTAGCACTTATTTAATATGTTTGGCGTATATCTCCCTGTACGTAAGTCTTCCCTTATCACTAATAATTTCAAATTAGTATCTGACTGCAACATGTGGTAAAATGGCTCCAGATTGCATATATTTCCAATCTTTAAAGGCCAGGTGCCACAAAGCGTTACACAAAGAATCAACACTATATCAAGGTGACTGAGAGTTTTGGCTCTGGAGCCAGATTTCCTGTACTGAACATAACTCTCCCATTCCTAGCTATGTAGGTTTTAGCAAGTTATTTAATCATCTTTGCAATTTTTTTATCTGCATAGTAGGAACAATTATAGTGTCACTTAATAGGGTGGGGTTGTTGCGAGGATGAAGTTTGTTGATCCATTAAAGCTCTTAGAACAGTGCTGGCTCATGGTAAGTTCTCAATTACTAGCTATCATCACTACTGTAAATATTATTATAATCGTTATCCTAAACTTGTCCCCTAAATTCTGGTCACAAAACACTGTGTTAGTGAGTTTCATACTTATACCATGTAAGTTATTTTTTTCAGCTGCTATAACAGAGGCTAAATAAGTATGACTTTGAAAGGTACAAGTTTATTCTCCTCTCATCTAGCAGGACAAAGGTAGGTAAAGTTGGTAGAACTATGTTCTCAAAAGATAGACTCCACCTGGAGGTCCAAGGCAGCTGCTCCTAACTTTTGCTACATCTCAGCAAACAAGAAACTTGCCAGAGGAACACACACCCAACTCTTTTAAGAATTAGAGCCAAAGGGCGCATCACTTCTACTCACGTCTCACATGGGCACACTTAGCCGCAAGGGAAACTGGAAATTGTCGGCTTTAGCTGGACAGCCACATGCCAGCCAAAACTCTATTTTGATGGAAAAAGTGGAGAACGGATATTGATAGCCAACTAGAAGTCTGCCAAGATTCCTAACACAGTGTTGCAGTCTTCAGAAGATCCAAAATACAAGATGTACTGTATAAATTTGTATCCTTCCTCTTCTGAGAGTCCATTAAAACGGTAGTAAAGGAATAAAACAGCCATTGATCCACAATGATGGATTGCAGTAATGGATCTGCAATAAAGCAGAACAAGTTCTCATGGATCATCAAAGGACAAAATGTTTCAACAAATTTCTGAAAGATGGTCTAACTGATGGGGCAGAGTGGAGCAATGTTAAGCGCCTCAGGAGAATAAAAGTAAGGAAGATGCTACTCTGCTTTATAGAACATTAAGAAGGCAGAGTATTTAATTGGAAATATTCTGAATAACATCCCAAGTGCCAGGCACATGAGTGGAGAAGCTTTCAGATGATGAATAAAGAAAGACCCACGCCTAGTGTTTCAGTTATCTATCGCTGCATAACAAACCACCCAAGAGTCTGTGGCCTAAAACCAGAGCCACTTTGTTATGTTCATGTTTTTGTGGGTCAGAAATTCAGACAGAGCACTGGGAGGATGGCTTGACTCTGTTACACAATGTCTGGAGCCTCAGCTGGGAAGACTTGAATGGCTGGGAGTGACCCCAACAGCTGGATGGTGGAATCATCTGAAACTACTCCACTCGTGTGTCTGGCACTTGGGCCAGGATGACTTCAAGACTGATCTCAGCTCAGGCTATCAGTAGATCGCCTACAGATGACTTCTCCACTGCTCTTGGCTTTTCGCATCAAGGCAGCTAGGTTCTGAGAGGGAGCAATCCCAAGATGGAGTTTCCAGGGAGCAAGAGTTCCAAGAAAACCAGAGTGAAAGGGCAAGGTCTTTTATAAACTAGCCCCTGAAGTCACCTAGTGTCACTTCCTGCAGACTTTATTTGTCAAGGCAGTCACAAGCCTACCCAGAATCAAGAGGAGGGGATACAGACCCCAGCTCTCTGTGAGAAAAATGTCCAAGAATTTAGGGCAGTGTTTTAAAGTTGGAACTCCTACATACATCACCGTGAAATTTCATAGTGCCAAAGCTAAAGGGAAGATCTAAAATCTTCCAAAGAAAAAATTTTAAAAAGAACTTTGTACTTTGTAGGCACAAAGGAAAGAGAATCAGTCTGACAACAGATATTGCATCAGAAACAAAGGAAGCTAAAGACAGTGAAGGAAACTGTCTGTGTTGTGATAGAAAATTATTTTCAACCTAGTATTTGATACCTAGTCTAATATGTCAAGTATGAGATATAATAAAACATTTTCAGATGCACCCAAGCGTTCAGAAAGTTTATCCTCTACACACCATTAGAGATTGCCTTGAGAATGTGCTCCAAAAAAACAAAAGATTTAACCAAAGAGCAGGAAACATGGGATCAAATTATGGCTTCAACCCAGCAGGGAAGTGGAATCCTAGGATGACAGCCAAGCATCAGAATGAGAAACAGTTCAGTGTGAGCAGAAAGATAGAAGACAGAAAATAGGGAGTTCACGGGAAGGATACAACAAAAACCAGGCAACTCCACAAAATTTCTAGGAAAATGAGACACTAAAAATAATTAAGATATAATAAAGGCAAATAGAACAAGAAAAAAGGAAAATCATTGGAAAGTATAGGAGAAATAGAAAGCTATTTAAGAAAGGCAATATAATCATAGCTCTACAAAGGATCTGGAGAGTCTGAACAACTCAAAAATGGTGATTGATTTGCTGAACAATAGTTAGATAACAAAACGGGAAGAATATGTTGATGGGGAGCTATCAGAGAGTGGGTTGTATAAGAGAGCTAAATCTTCATCCATCGTAGTAGGAAGTCAACAGATAATCTTACATTTGAAAAATTAGAAATGCCAGCATATCATATTAATTAAGGATATAGCAGAAGCAATCTAAAATGATATAAGGTGGCTGCTTCTGGGGAATTAGATTGGGGAGGAGTAAGGAATAGAATTTTTGCATTATATTAAAAGTGACCCTCTACTATTTGTTTAATTGCATGTTTTAATTAGATAAAAATTTTAATGTTTTTATAATGCTAATTATCATATTTTAATGTTAAAGATCAGGAGACGACATAGAAAAGACTGATTATTACATTATTGAAAATTAGGAACCTCAAAACACAAATCTAGGGGGCCAGCCCGGTGGCACAGCAGTTAAGTTCACACGTTCCGCTTCCGTGGCCCAGGGTCTGCGGGTTTGGATTCCGGGTGCAGACATGGCACCGCTTGGCAAACCAGGCTGTGGGAGGCATCCCACATATAAAGTAGAGGAAGATGGGCACAGATGTTAGCTCAGGGCCAGTCTTCCTCAGCAAATAGAGGAGGATTGGCAGCAGATGTTAGCTCAGGGCTAATTTTCCTCAAAAAAGAAAAACCCCACAAATTTACTCTCATATATTTAAGAATTTAATATTTTACAAATGTGGAATTATAAGTCAATAAGAAGAAGTAGGTACTACTCAAATAATGGTGCTGAAAAAATTGGCTAACATTTAAAGGGAAAGAAAAGCCACTTTATACCATAAACCACATTAAATTATAAACCTATTTGAAGTTAAATATAAAATTTCAAACTGGCAAAAAACAGAAATTACTGAAGAGAATGACTTTTAAAACCCTTTCTATACATAAATCAATTGAAGAATCTCAAGCGTGAAGTTGGACTGAACCACATAAAAACCCTTAACTTGTATACATCAGAACATCTTAGCATTGCAAAGGGCAAACGACAAAGCAGAACAAATATTTGCACGTATAACATGCAAACATGTATAACAAAGGTTTAATATAGTTGATATAATTTTTGAAGTTCTTAAATATCAAAAGAGAATAAAATCAAATAGCCCAATAGGGAAATCTGAGTAAGAGGCAGAAAATGGTCCATCAAAAACTAAAACGCTGGCATTATCATTGCAGTGTTACATAAACTACTTATTGAGAACCTGAGATGTGCAAGGTACCTTCCAGGAAAGGTGAGGATTAACTCCTCTTTTGGAGGAGATTGTAACAGATCTGGCATTGCAAATTGTGTTTCTTGCAGAGTATTTTGTTTGTGCTTAAAAAAGACATGCCATCACTCTAGGATTGCTTATTTTGACTATTTGGCAATTATTTTCTTTTTAAAATAAGTTGTTAGAGAGTAAAGAACTAAATAGAAGAGTCTAGAAAGATGTATCATGGCCAGTGGGTATGTCTTCTTTTTCCTAGGTGGCAATCACTACAGTGAACAACTCTCTGTGCCCAGCAACTTTGATTTTAAAAGAAATAAAAATGTTACGCTTCTATTGTAAAGTGAACTTCCTAGCATATGAAGGCAGACGGACTTTTTTCCTTTTCTTTTCCACAGCACGTGATGTCATACACCTGTAGGAAGAGGAAGTCTACCAGAAAGCACTTACAACAGGGTTTTGGTCAGGCTGACAGCTTCATGAGTGAAAACGGTTGGACAGCAGCACCAAGAAACATGAAGGAGAATGTTTACATCATTCTCAACGACATCTATTTTGGAAGATTGGAGATATTGTTTTTATCTTCGGCTTATTCTATTCTTTGTGTCAACATATTTAACAGCTGGCTTTATTAAAATCTTCCTCTTGGGGCCCGTGTTGGTTAAGTTCTTGTGCTCTGCTTCAATGGCCCAGGGTTTGCAGGTTCAGATCCTAGGTGCAGACCTACACACCACTCATCAAGCCACACTGTGATGGCATCCCACATACAAAATAGAGGAAGATTGGCACAGATGTTAGCTCATGGCCAATCTTCCTCACCAAAAAATTAAATTAAAATTAAAACTTCCTCTTATATGTCTTAAACTGCTTTTCTAACTAAAATGTACTTTTTCATATTTCAGATGCTCACTTTTATTTCCCATATTTGAGGATTCCATGAAGAAATTGAGATTATTTTCTGGTCTTTCTTCCTTAAGTGCTTGCAGTCTTTGATGGTTCCTCATATTAACCTGCCTCTTTCCAGAGAGAAGATCCATAACGCTTTTTCCTGGCCTTCCTCAGAAGCTAACTTTTTCCAATCCCTTGGCTAATTTAGTTGCACTTTATTTTTCCCTCCTGTTACATCTTAAAACACAATATGTAAGTAAAGATTCAAAAATCAAAAACCCAAAGTTAAACTAAAGTAATGTCTTATTCTCGAGGTGTGTGAATAAGAACTCTACACTTTACTCCAATTAGGGATTCAACCTGGTTTTATTGTGGCTGACACAGGACAGGATAGACCTGGGCCGTGCCTCCTCCACCTGTTCACTGACCTCTCTTCTCCAGCCACCTGCCCTTCACTAGAAATGGGATAAAACTTGGACTATCATTATGAAAGCCATCATCACGAATAGCCAGACACCATTCACCACCTCTTCACCTCTGGCCAGCATCCCACTACATTTCAACAGGGGGGAAAAAAGGTCAAAAGAACTGTTAGTATTGGACAGAAGAGAAATCTATAAAATGAGAGTAAGTACAGCAATCCAATGTGTTCAGTTAGAGGGTTTGTAAAGTTAAAAATTGTGCATTCATACATACTTGGAAAAGCTCTTGGAAGTACATTGGTAGAAACAGAATGTTAGGTGAGTAAATCCAGAAGATTCTCCATCATTTAGCAAGACTTAGGGAAAGAGCCAAGACAAAGGAGCTACTGCATGTGAAGAAAATGTCATCTTTTGATGAAACGCAGTAAGGGCAACCTCCCATATTTAAAGTTATTGTAACAAGAAAAAGCACATGGATCTCCTGAGCCATGTTGCCTAGCTAGCTCTACCTTGGGAAAGGGACTGAAAAAAAAGTTGGAAACAGGTTTGTGAAGTAGGAAAGGGTGAGCATAAATCTGGATTGTAAGTAAAAATGGATTGCGATGAGTCAGCAAGTTTTGGAATTTGGGGGTAATCCACGTAAACAAAATAATCGTGAACACATACTGCCCCGTTTTCCACCCGGTATCATCTTTGTATGAAAAAACCCAAATAAGCTTTGTAAATTGACTTGGGTTGTGAATAATTTGGTGGCTTGTTGCCATAATTGTACTTTGTGGCCTTTAATGCCACCAGAGAGGAACAAGCCCACCAAAGGGATGGGGACAGAGACAAGAGAGAGGTTCTAGCCACCAGCGCAATTTGTTTGAGCTCACAGTGAGCACCCCATGAATCCCTAGAGTGCTAATGCAGTCTTGTGTTTTCCCAATAGAAGTTCAACGTCAAAGATTTGGCTTTTTGTCTGTATCCAGTTCAGAGAGAATTTTGTGACTGCTATAGCATTATTCTGTCTAACAATTAAGTTGCTAAGCCGTAATGCTTTTAAATGGTTTATACTTTACAATTAAATATAGTTCTATTTTACCAATTATACGTTAAGAAATGAGAAAATTTCTTCCCGGTTTCCAAAACTGTAAAAAGAAGTTAAATAATTCAGCTTTTTGGACAGAAATTAAACAGTGCTACTTCTTTATGTGGGATGTAGTTATGGTTGAAAAACAATTAAATTAAAAGAACCAAAGGCTAAAGTCTTCGTAGGTGGCCCTGGCAATTTGCCCGTTTAATTGGTTTATTGTCAGTGCTACCCTCGCCGCTATTTCAAGATTGCATATAAGGTAGAACCTTAGATGTAATGCCAGCCAAACAAATCAGCTTGGAATGGCCTAGGAAGGTATAGTGGGTTGAATAGTGGCCCCCAAAATATGTGTCCAACTCCTGGCCCACCAGTACCCATAAATGTGGACTTATGTAGAAATAGGGTCTTTGCAGATGTGATTAAATTAAGAATCTTGAGATTAGATAATCCTCAATTTAGCGTGGCCCTAAATCCAACGACACATATCCTTATAAAAGACAGAAAAGGAATAGACACAGAGACACAGGAGAAAGCCATGTGAAGATGGAGTCAGGGACCAGAGTGACGCTGCCTCAAGCTGAGGAACGCCAGCAGCCTCCAGAAGCTGAAAGAGGTGAGGAAATGTCCTTCCCGAGAGCTTTCCGAGGGAGTGTGGCCCCGCAACACTTTGATTCCAGACTTCTGGCCCTCACAACTGTGAGAGAACAAATTTCTGTTGTTTGAAGCCATCTAGCATACAGAGATTTTTTACAGCAGCCCCAGGAAACTAATACAGAAGGCAGCATGGAAATATAACATCTTAATGCCGCTTTGAAGAATGGGAGGAAATTCAGCAGGAAAAGGAAAAGGAACTAGCAAACAAATCTAAATATGAAAGCCCAAGGCATTCATAGATAACTTTCTACTTTGAATGAGCAGTCCTATTTGTACAAGCAAGTAGTCAGTAAAGACTGGAAAGATATTTGTGGCCTGATAAAGCCAGCCTAAGAAATACAGACTTTAGCGAGCAAAAATAATGCTCTAAATGTATGTTTTGTTTGAAAGTTTGCAAAAGCCTTTCACATATTATTTAAATTTCGCAGAAAACTTATGAAATAGACAGCAAGGATGCTATCATATGAATTTTATAGGAGGAAATTATTTCACCTCCAGATGATAAGTCACCTGCTGAAGGTTGCACAGCTCATGGATGGCTCTCAAAACGTGACTTTTTCACTCCAGATCTGATGTTCTGCCCATTACACCTTGATGGTTTTAATAAATGATTAGGAAGTAATAGTTTGATTATGAGATCACAATGTTGTAGCAAGAATATTAATTTGGATAAGAGGTTATAATTAGGAAAACCTATTAGCCAGTTATTATAACAGTCAGATATAATAAGGGCCCAGGTCAAGGTGGTGATACACAAGGGCACATGAGGGAAATACTGAGAAAGAGTCAACGTATGTTAAACAGTGTGTACCATGGCTGCCCAAATTATGTCATATTTTCTTAAATCCTTTCCCATTTTGAATTTTATATAACATTAATTTTATTCACGTCTGCTGAAATATATTATGCTTTTTCCTGCTTATCCATTTAGCACAATTTTTTAGGTCATTTGGAGTATCTTTTCTTCCCCCAAAGGACTAGCAATACTCCTAGCCTCATCCTTGCATCAATTAGTGCATGTAGGCTATATGAAATCTAACAGAAAGCTCCTAGGATTAAAATTGGCTGGATACACACATACACACACATACACATGGGTTCATGCACACACATGGACGTATTTGGGTGGATCACCTAAACATATTGTACTTATATGAGAAAAAAAAAACCTTGATGACACATACCACATATATTGAAAGAAACTGTAAAAAACTGTTATCGATCTGGCAGAGGGAGGGAGACAGTAGACTAAGAGTGAACCCTGAAAATGAAAAACCTAGTTTCCTATACAATAACTTCTTAAAATATTGAGACTGAATAGACCTTGAAAAGTCAAAAAAAATTTAGATAGCTAACATAGAAAGCCACATTTTAACAAAAATTATCCATATCCAATTGGGGATATATACCCTAATGAGTGGCTTTAGAGAGCATGTTTAAGGGGACTCTGGTCCTTCAAGGTATTCTAGAGGGGGAGATGTTTGGGACACATTCCAAGTTACATTCCACTATTAGAAAGTCACAGTGTATTTTAGCTTGTTAAAAGCTCAGATAAAATCTACAGTGAAGAAACCAGCTTAACTTTCATTCATCCACCGTTTTTCAAATTTATTTCACCTGGAATTTTTTTGAGGGCGAAGAAGAGAGGAGGGAGGAGTTCTTTCTTTCTGATAATCCATAGAACTGGAGCTCCCTATAATACTGTTCTAACATGTTGAATCAACATGCCCTCTGTGGAATAACTATTTCGAGCTTGCTTTAAAAAAAAAAAACAAAGTTTTTCTTTTAGCAACGGGCAGTCATCGGGTTTGTTATACGAAGCAATTCAAATAAATGATGAGATGTGCCAATCATGTCAACTGAACTGGAGTCATTACTTTTACCAAGAAATACAAAAATATGCACAGAAACTAAGAAAGCAAAAAAGATAAAAAGAGAAGAGAAAATGCTGATTTTTTTAAATATTTGGGAAAATAGTTTTATCTTTCATTATTATACAAACTGTGTTCTGGGGGAATATCATCTTGATTCTTGGCACTGAAGCACAAAGATATATGAAACAATATTTCAGAAATCTAGATTTCAAGGTATAAGCAAAGAAAAGTGTGAAGATCAGGATCTACTTGCAGACTTTTCAAGAAGCATTGATTTCAGAAGAAAGTTCCACAGCCAGTAGACACAACTGTAGCCATGGTCTCTGATCCATAACTTCCAGAGCCAAAGCCACAGACCTCAGAAGTTGAGCTTCCAAACTCAAAACCAATGGAAGACACTGTGCCCACATCTTCTCCTACAGCAGAACCCCAAGGCCCAGGCTCCCCATGGGTTATAGGTCCCTTAAGACTCCAGAAGCAAGTTCCCAGAGAAAGAATTGTTGCTCTCTGCTAGGAGAGAAAGATAAGATGTGAAGGGGAAGAATGAATTCCTGGAGTTTAATGTCACCTTCTGCCTAGGGACATCTATATCCTTTCTCTCATTAAAAAATGTGACCTCACCTAAGGCCTTCCTTCTCCACATGCATACCAATTGTTTGGAAAATCCTTTTTTCGAGTCTTAATGTTTCCTGGCTTATTAAGAAATTTACTTACTTTGCAGAGGAATTAAATCACTTTCAACAAATCATGTAAAATATGTAGTATATTTTTAAAGTCAATAGGTAGTACTAGGCTATTAAACTCACGCACCTTTGATATTTATCAAGGGACTACTCTTTGTTTTATGACTTTATTAGTTTGCTCCTTCTGTGTGTATCACTGCCAAGCCAATGTCAATGTAGTATTTTATATTATCCACAGTATCCGAAACATACCAATGATTTGTGAGAGAAATCATGCAAATTTTTTTCTAGATATGGCAAATGATCAATAGAAATATATAGAACTTGGTCATGAGACAATCTCCACATAAATCTCAATGAGTTTAATCAAACCCATCCATTTATCCACAGAAAAATCCATGTTGGAATAACACAGCCTATACATGAAGATCTAAATGCCACATGATCATAGCCACCTAGATGGTCTGCCAATGTCTCAAACGTAATATTCTCTACATGAAAATCATGACCTGTAGTCCACATCATTTATCCTTCTACTATATTCCCTCTCATGGGTAAGGACATCACTATCTACCCAATCTTCCAGAATAGACATCGCAAAGTCATCTTTGAGCACCAATTATTTTGGAGCTCACCTCAAGCATCCAGCATCCCTGGTTACTCTGGTTATCAGGGAAAGAGAATTCTTTTAATCCTTCCAGGGTCTTTATTCCTTAGACTAAAAGGTTAAGTAATTAGAATCTTCGTAAGAGAGAGAAACTGTCTAATTACTATCAGATGTTCAATAAATATTAAGGGGATGAATGAATGATTAACTGAACAATTGGTTTAAACTACAAAGACATTCTAGTGTCCCCTGATTTTAAGTGTGTAAATGACACTTCAGAGTTTCCGGAAACTCCCTTTTCAACATGTCTCCTGAAGCCATCTTATGCATTTCTTCTCAGGGAGATACGCAAAGTTAGGGCATAAAATAAGAAAACAAAAGCATCAAATGAGAAATAAAAGAAGGAAAAGAGTAGAAGGAGGATAGAATCATAATTCCAAAGTATTGATTTTCCCCATGACCTTGAAGAGACCAGTCAACAGCTTTGAAAAATCACCCACTTGCTGGGTTCTGCACAGAAATGAGTGCTCTAGGGAAAAAAAAAGAAGAATCAGAAAACTATTCTAAAATGCCAAAGGTTTTTGGTTGTTTTGCAATGGGTTTATTTGGTATTCGAATGTCACATCTCGCTTTGAAAGGCCCAAACTACCCATCAAAATATTACACAGCTCAGTCAGCACTATTTGCTCATAAACGTAGTTTTCCTTTTCAATTACCATTCTGCCAGAGATATGGGCAGCCTCGAATAATTTCATTGAGAGCCACTCATATAAAGCATGGCCTTGACATGTTAATTTAGCAGTGCATATGGAACACTGGAAGTTGGCAGCTTTAAATTTGAATCAGAGAAGAATTTGATCAGCCAGGCCGTCTGACCCTTCATATTACAGAATGTAGAAGATGAAACAATTTAGTGATTCATCAAAATTATGCTGTACTGACTCTTGTGCGAGTCATATGGCTATTTCTACTTTTCTTTTTAAGATTCATGCAACTGTCTTGGTCTTTTCACCCTTATCTTATATTAGAAAAAGAGTGGAATCCATCTTGCAGGCTGGTTTCTCTGAGTCATCCTAGCACTGCTTTTCATCAGTGTTTTCCAAAATATTTTGCACAGAATGATAGCTCCAGTAGATGCTCCAAGATAAAAGGGTTTCATAGTTTTAAAAAAAAGATAGATAGATAGATAGAAATAGATGATAGATAAATACATTGATAGATACATAGATATAGATGATAGATACATAGATAGATACATAGAAATAGATGATAGATAGATACATAGATGGGTGAGAGATAGACGAACATCTGAATAGTATGTCTCTCTAGCAGAGATTCACAGTACATAGTAGCAATATTAAAAATCTAAGAGGAGTGAGGAAGCTAATCATGTTAAATTAATTGTATCTGAGCTTCTCAAACATTTGCCTTACAGAACTCTTTTTTTCTATACCAAAATTAATGTAGCATCAAACAAGACTTCTGCAGAATTTTACAGATAAAATGCAGGAGCCCAGTTACATTCAAACGTCAGATAAACAACAAATCTTTAGTATAAGCATATCCAAAATACTTGCCCCAAGTGGAACATATCTATACAAAAAAGTACATATTTAAAGAGATGAAGGCTAGCAGTGGTGAGAATTAGACACATCAGAGGTTGAGGAGAGTAGTGAAGATGTCCTGAGGTGAGAAAGAGAACAAGCAATTGATTGTGAAATAGAAAGTAGCAGAACCTTCCAGTAGAACCGCCAACCAGTTTGCAGGTGGTCAGTTGTAAGGCAGCTTAGCCTCGCTGCACCATCGTTTGCCCCGAGGGCTGTTGGGGGTCATATCAAACAGGACAGTACAGACATCATGGTCAGTCAGGCCTCTGGGGTTAGACCGCAGGCTAAGTCCTCTAGAGTAAAGAGGAGTTCCATAAGGGTATTCTGCCTAGGGTTGCCAGATTTGGCAAATACAACTATATGGTTCCCAGGTACATTTGAATTTCAGATAAACTACATATCATTTTTTGCTGAATGAAAAAGGTAGATGAGGAGGCCCTTGTCAAAGAACATAGAATCTAACAGGGGCGACATAGCATATGATACTCCTGGACAGACTACTTACGGAAGAACTCATCAAATGAGAATGAACAAGGAGCCACAAAATCTGAACAGTGTTGGCTACACATTTATATAAAAAACACTCAGAGCCATTTAGTGGGTCCACCACTGATTCTGCTTATTGGACAAGCGAGTCACGCCCTTTCTATTTTCTCATTCATTAAATAAGAGAGTTGTATAAATTAATCTCTAGAGTCTCTTCCACCACTAACATCTTATAAAAAGATATTGTTACACAATGAAAATAGGGGCCAGAATGGAGGACTAGATTATTTAAGATGATATTATGTGGCTTATGCTTACTGGAGGGAAATATAACATTGTGTGCCTAAGTTTCATTATGGAGTATTGTTTGGTCAATTTCCCATTTTATTTTAAGTTAGAAATATCAAAATTATTCCCAATCAGTGTAGCCATTACCAGAATTAGCTCCTTTTAAATGAGTACTAATTATTTATATGTCAATTCTCACCTAAAAGTATTTTCCTTGGGCTTAAAAACAACGCCTCCTAGAAAGATAGATCCTTGAATGCTATGAGCAATCTCTGAATATATTAGATTAGTGCCCAAATGGATCCTTTCCCATATGTTCTGTTTCCTAAAGCAGGGATCCTTTGGTGAACAGATGAAAATAGAAATCCAATTCAGAGCATCCACCACTTTCAGAGTGCCTATGATGAGTCAGACTTTTACATTACGCTCTTTCATCCTTAGAACCACATTATGAAGTGTTGAAGACACAGGCTCCTTGTTCGCCAAACCCATTTTTTCTTCCTCCTTCGCCTGCATCTAGACCATGCGAACCAATCCCCTGCACTTCAGTGTGGCCATATGATGGGAAACTTGCCAATGGAACCGGAGCGGAAGTGACATGTGCCATTTCCAAGGCTGGTTCACAAAAACTTCCCACATGTAACTCCTTGCCCTCTGCAGCCACACTGGAGGCCATGTGTTGAAACTAGAAGAGACGCAAGATAGAAAGTGCCTCTGTACCCAAATAATCTCTTGGAGAAGGGCTACCCACCACTCTGGAACACCCACTCAAGACGGGATATGAGCAGGAAACAAACTCCTATTGTGTTAAGCTACTGGGACTATGCAGTTTATCTTTTATAGCAATGAGCATCCCCTTAATACTTGAAGTTAGCATTATTATCCCTGTTTTACACATGAGGGAACAGAGGCTCTGAGAGATCAAACAACTTAACCTCCTGTCAATGTGGTAGAACTAATTCAATGCCCCACCTGAGTCCAAGGCCTGTGACCTTTCCAAAACAAAGCTGCCTCTCTGCCAACATTTCTGATGCCCAGAAGAACATCACATATGCTTTTCAGATCATTTGCAGGCTTTTCTTTAAAAAAAAAAAAAAAAACATTTTCCAAACTCTTTCCATTATCGTTTGCAAAAGTAAGGGAAGAGTCAATGAATTAATATCTTGGCAAGAGCTCTTAGGGAGATTGAGTTCTTTCCTCATTTTAATCAAATCAATTTGAAAATGAATGCAACCCTTAATCCTGGGATTTATAACTGTAATTTTTGTCCAAGGACTAAGTTTTAAGGTAAAATCACTTCACTTCCTAGTGAGTTTCATTTCCATATTTCATCATTTGCCTTGGAAAAAAGAAGGATGCACAGATTATTGAGTGCATTATTTCTTAACGTGATTTCTGGTCTCTCAGCAACCTTTTTATAAATATGTAGTTGCATGAATCTGATCAGTAGAAAGATACAGTAATAAAGAGCATGACTACACCGGAGTTTACCAAGTCTGCTTTCTTTACCAGAGGAATTCTCAGAAAATATAGTATGAGCACAATAGAGTTGCTCTTGCAATTAACCCCATTAAGCTCCTCAAGTCCAAATCCATAAAAGGGAATATGTTCCAATACCTACCTATACAAAGGAATTTCAATACAAAGCCCAGAACAGTTTGGTTACAACTTTCCTATTAGAAAATTACCCTAATCTTTTCTTTAAGAACTATTTTTTTTCTTTAGGATTTATACCTACATCTATTTCTTCCAGTAGATTGTAAGGTGCATGCAGTGGTTAATGTTATGTGTCAACTTGACCAGGCCACAGTTCTCAGATATTTTGTCAAACATTATCTGGATGTTTCTGGATGTGAGGGTGTTTTGGATGAGATTAACATTTAAATTGGTGAACTTTGAGTAAAGCAGTTTGCCCTCCATAATGTAGGTGGGCCTCATACAATCAGTTGAAGGCCTGAATAGAACAAAAGACTGACCTCTCTAAAGCAAGAGGGAATTCTGCCAGCAGACAGCCTCCAAACTTAAACTGCAGTGTCAGGTTTTCCCTGGGTCTCCAGCCTGATGGCCTACCCTGTGGATTCTGGACTTGCCAACCTCCAAAATCATATGAGCCAATTCCTTAAAATAAACGAATCTCTCTCTCTCTCTCTATGCGCACACACACACACACACACATCCAATTGTTCAATTTCTCTAGAGAACCCTGACTAATATAGTACATCAATTATTAATTAGACTTTCAATTATAGAAATGACTAATACAGCTAGATCTGATAGTGCTGTGCAGAAAAGAAAGAGAAACACTGAGATCGTTTAGGAGCTTATTGCAAAAGTCTAGTATAAGGTAGTATAAGGTAATGATTTCTCATAGTAGGTAGGGAAAAAGACAGAAAGAATTGTTACATTACTGAAAAATTAAACGCGTGAAGTTAGGGAGAACAGGAGTAAAAAGTGATGACACAATTTCAATCCAAAGTGACTTGGAAGATGGTAGAAGCATTAACCAAGAGGTAAAAATCAGTTTTATGACAAGTTTTAGCAAAAGAATATTTCATTTTAGTGAAAGAGTCTTCTCTGCCATTATGGAATTGAGGAATTCCTAAGAAAACTTGCATTAAAATGCTTAATGGAGGGAAAATGCTTAATGGAGCCCCTTAATTGGGGCTAAACTTTTAGCCCCAAAATAATGAAGTCATTTTTCATGAAGAAATTTCAGTAGTAAGCTGGTTTATGACAGTAAGTATTGGCTATGAAACCTACACATCTCTAAACAAATCCTACCTTTGACCACACCCAGTTCTTGCTCAAGAGTAATCACCTGTCTTTCTTACAGGTCCTAGCATTGTCATTAACATAATTCTTACATATTATCATCTCTTTTATTATCCATTTTTATAGTAAAGCATAGAACAACCTACATAAAGCAATTATGTTTGTTTATAATAGCTTTTTGCCTGTGTTAATGGGAACTGGCTCTTGATCGTAATTATTTTGTAATCTGAAGTGTGCGACACAAATCATATCCCTGACTAATAAGCTATATTATCACCAATTTGAGTTTTGAAAATTTCTTTGAATTTTATTATAAGACATCTTTCTGGAAAAGCCCATCAGGCAGTTAAATATAGAAAAGTAAAGTATCTGAAAGAAGTTGGAGTTAGAGATCCTAATCAATAAAGACCTCAGATTCATAAAGGCTAGCACAAAGCACTTCAGATATGGAGGCATTTATAAATCCCTAAGTGCAAGTTGGAGTGTCCTAAAAATCTACAGAGATCAAGTAGATATTTACCGAGGCAAAGGTCAAATTGCACAGCCCACCTTCTCTGAAGACAGAGAGCAATTTGAGAGGGAACTGGTGTGGGTCTGTATCCCAATATGTCAACCATTCCTACTTGCCATTCAACCAATTATCAGCACATTCCCTTGAGTCTTACAGGCTTTATTTCTACCAGATTTAAAGTCAAATATTCCAGAGGCTGCTTGTAGTTTCAATTTTTATCATTGTTGTATTATAAATAGATTCATATAAGACAAAGAGTAGAAAAATCTTCCTTTTTCAGAGACCTTACGTGGTATTGCACCTTGGTAAGCGCTTATAAGCATTTATCAGCGAAAAGCACATGGAAGCCCTAAGGGGAAGCTATAGAAGAAAATATAAAAGGTCTAGAGAAATTGTTCTCCCTAACTAAGCTATGAGCTTCATAAGGGCAAGAATCATACTGGCTTTGTTTACCACCACATAACTAGCACCTAACATAGAAGCTGGAACATCAGAGGTACTGTAGTGTTTGTGGAAGGAAGGAAGGGTTTTGATTTGGTTTTGAGCCAAATATGATAATGTCCCAGAGACAATGGCCAAGGAACTTCTCAATGCCTAAAATTCCATTTTAAGTTGTTTTCATCACTAGAGTATAAATGTCCTCTATGTCCCCAAACTTTCAGTAAAGTCTGTTAGACACACAAATGGCTTGTGTAAGTGGATTTTGTAGAAATCAACAGAAGGAAGTGATGCCGAGATGTCTGAATCATTATAGTCTGCACAGAAACAGACTATAGATTTAGAAGAAAATCCATAAAATGAGCTAATTCTTTTAAAGTAAACATTTAAAGCCAGAGAAGTTTAGGAATAAAAAACTAAGTCATCTTCCCCCAAACTCTCCACTCTCAGGTTCCTCAGAGATGCTAGGAGCAGCCAGGACTCTCACGAAACAGGAAGAGGAGATGGAGAAAGTCAATTTCACATTTTTTGTTTTTGTTTCTGTTTGGGGTTTTTGGGGGGGGGGTTGGTTTTTTGGTCAGGAAGATTGTTCCTGAGCTAATATCTGTGCCAGTCTTCCTCTATTTTGTATGTGGGACACCACCACAGCATGGCTTGATGAGCGGTGTGTAGGTCTGCACCCAGGATCCGAACCCATGCATTCCGGGCCACCAAAGCAGAGTACGCAAACTTAACCACTACACCACCAGGTCAGCCTGCCAATTTCCCTTTAATATCAAATGGCAGGATGCCCCAGCTGATACCTGGGATACACACATACTATCTCAGTTTATTCCTGAAAACAGATGCATAAGATGCTATCATTATCTCTACTTCACAGGTGAGCTAAGGTTTAAGGAGTTTAACAAACCTGCAGCCAAGCGGCAGAACCAGGATTTGAACCAAAGGACCTCAAACTGCTTCCCCACGGCTAGAGGATATTACATACAAGATGCATTTCTAAGCCCTAGACCAAGAAGAGAAGGAAATATCACTGCTCCAGCTTTGGAAAGACTGTCCTCAAAGACAAACTTTGAAACTTTACAATTTATTATGAAATAAACAAAGAATGGAGTGAATTTTCAAAGTTCAAGAACAAATAGAAGAGCTGTAATAGCAAAAGAGATGATTCCCCAAACAGAAATAAAAGCAGGGAAATAGGCTGGCAGGATAGCTACCACATCCTTGACTGTTCACACCGTCGCAATAAATAGCTCAAGCAGAAGTTCATTCATATCAGCCCATAAAACCAATGTTGTTGTATATTACTAATATATATCTTATATATTAGAGATTATTAGCCATCTAAATAAAAAGAAAGAAAAATCATCTCTGTCCTAACAATATTTATTGAAACCTAGAAAGCTGAAGAATATAAAACAAACAAGAACACATTTAAAAAAATAATTTGTTAACCTCCGAAAAACTTCGAATTTTCCAAATCATATGTGACATGACTGAAATTAACAATAAGTGAGAGTTCTATAAACGACAGCTTTGAAGGGACCATTTAGGATTCCCCTAGTGATTTATATTTTAGAATAAACCAGAGCATTTGTGAAAGCCAGAGTATTACTTTAAAAAACAAGGGACATGGAACTAATGTATAATAAAAGCCACGCCTAGCTTTAATGAGCTATTACTGTGAGTCATACATACTAACATTTCTTTGATTCTTTTATTCCAAGAGTAGAGTCAGCAATATGAGAAACTGAAAATGCTCTATCTATTTAGAAACCATGTATACATTTTTCCTCTCTAAAAACCATTAGGGAAATAAAAAAACCATTTGTGGTAACATCAATGATCAGATTCTCTAAGAGGCACTTAGTACCTCTATCATGAGAAAAGGCACTCATTGCTCATGGCCCACACACCTTGGATGTCTCCATTTTCTGTAAAAATCTTCCTCTCCTCTTTCTCCTTGAACAACTCAGAAAAGGAAATATAGAGACGTATTTCTGAACGTAACAGAGGATAAGGACAAAAGCAAACCAATTGGTGGCCAGTTCTCACTTTCTAAAAACAGCAAAAGGAGTTTGCAGGTCGACCAGCAGTCCAGATGGTTGATTTGATCAGTGGGTGGGTTCCAGTGCAGAGCAAGCACTAAATAAAGCTCTAAGTGTTAAAATAAACCAACACGTTTTCGAAGCTTGTGTTTAAGTCTCTACTGCCAAGATTTGTCAAATCTCCAGAGACTTAATTTACTCAGAGCACGTTTGGGGGTCCACCAATCTGCTGCAGCAAGTGAAGGGAATACAAAGCTGGGATCACCCCTTAGATGCCATGAATCTCAGGGCCTGGAAACCAACTTCCCCATCCTTCCTCCTTCTCCCTCCATCCCGTCTAATCATGGAGGGATCTTTTGCAAAGTTTTCCACTGTGGCCTTCTGATGAAGTAAGACTCTGAGCTCTATCTGACTCTGCGGTCCCCTTCGCTGTACCATTTCCCAAACTACTTGGTTTCCAGGTAACTTTCTTTTCCCTACAAGGATATTATTCTGTAAGCCCATAAAAACTGGGGAAAATATAGAAGACAAGTCACTCTACTTCACTACATGTCCGAAGACTCTCTAACCAAGTATAGTATAAGGTAATCCCTTGCTTGTCATGAAACACAATGACTGAACCCAGAGAAGAAAATCAGACCCTGATCACCAAAGGATGATTCATAGACAGCAAAAACCCTCGCAAATAAAGAACTCTATGGAGACATACATTTGCAATGCCACAATGCAGCTTTATTGAGAAATACAGAGTGAGACACGTTCCCTTTTCCAGAGGCACAAAAGCAGGAGCCAGGAGACAAAGCAGCAAAGCCAAAACAAGCCAAAACCATCAGAGACTGAGGCGTTGGTGGTAAAGTGTCTGGGAACATCCAGAGGCATACATGATTGGTGCTGGCCAGAAAAATCTTAGATTGCCAAAGGTAGCTTATTCAGGGCTAGCAGCTAGCAATCAGGCAGTCAGAACAGGGGTCAGCAATGAAGAGTTCTTCAGGTACAGGCAGCATGTTGGAAGATCCTGGAAACATAGCTGGCAGGTCATGGAGTCTTGGTTCGCTCGCTGGTTCCTACACATCTAGCAAATTCTTCGGCAGCTGGACACGCAGGACTGCTGGTACGTCCTGGAGACCCCGCAGGCTGGTTGGCAGACAGTGGAGACTCCTCCCACTGGTTGGCACACAGTAGAGATGCTGCCCAGAGGCTGACAGCCACTAGAGATGAAAGTAAGTGGCTGCCTGCAGGTAGTTGAGCAAGGATTAGAGACACAGGTCGTTTGTCGAGAGCAGGTCACCTGGCCCGGTCTAGAGACGCAGGACGTTTGCTGGTAACAGCTTGGCTGGCAAACAGGGGGCTCACAACAAGTCTCCTGACAGTGGTCCAGGAGCCAGGAGCCAGTTTGGAAGGAACTGGGCAAGTAGATGCCACTCAGGCAGTCGGTATCATGGGTAGAAGGTACGGAAACTTGGGCCACTGGGACCGTGCATCGTCCTCCAATTGGCCTGGAAGAGCAGTGCCTTGTGGAGCAGTTGTAGGACATGGTGCCAGACAGAGAGCTGTGGGTAACTTGCTGAAGCTAGCTCCTGAATTGTGAATGTCAGTTCAGGCTGCCGAGCTTTTATATATACTTGCTGGTGGGTGGGGTTCCCACCCTCATCTTCCTGGCTTCTTTGGCTCAGACCAGCTTGCCTTAGAACATCTTGTGAATCTCCAGGTTAATAGTCTCTTGAGAGGCCTTCATCCTCATAAAGAGAAGTTTAGTAGTTTGGTAACTAAATCATAAGGCTTCTATACTGTCCTTGGTCCCAGGATTAAGAAGGTTGGTTGAAGCTTCAAAGCTGTTGGTCATCCCAGCCCACACTTCATCCCTCATTAATCTTGCTTGGACACAATGTGTGTCGATCTGACAGTAACACAAATCATGCCACCATCCTACCATCACATACTCTCTCCCTTCTAACCAGCACTAATTACAAACCCGCGCTCTGTTTGCGTTGTTGTTGGTACTTAATATGTTTTAAGCATAACTTAATCAGTCACTCTTCCATAGCTAACGGGGCTTCTAATGGATAAGGAAAATTCTTGAATATGCTTCAAGATGACAATGAAAAAACCTGTCAGGACAAAGGACAGAAAGATATATATCCAGAGTACGAGCTGGCTCAGAAAATTAATCAAGTGACCGGAGCAAGATGCCTGCAAGAAGGTTAGAGGGCAATGGCACTCATCTTTTATGTTCAAGAAGCAATGCAAATTAGAAGCTAATTAAGTGGGACTGCATCTGTAGCCAAGCCCCTTTCTAAATAAATTGGATGAGTTTTATTGCTAAAATTTTTAATCTAATAACAATGGATAAGAATAACTCATAAGATTCATTAATATGCCAGTGGAACAGGCTTAGATAATTTTTAAGATTATTATAACATTAATTTGAAAAGGTATAGTGTCTTTCTCCTAAGATGCTCGATATATGCAAAAGATATTTATTTTCACACAAACACTTATAGATCACATGCATTTTTATTGTGGAACAACCAAAGGCTCTTCAAGGTCATTGTCTCCATCAGGGATAAGGCGAGGAGAGGGCCGGGGGAAGCAAGCACTTATCAACGTTTGGTAAGGAATGGATGTGTGAACAGTGTGCTATAATATTTAATTATTCTTTTTATTCTTGGGGAAACCATATAAGAATATCATTCTCTTTTATTTAATCTCACTACAATATAGTCAATTCTGAACACCAAAATGACTGATCCTTTTGGTCCACCTGTTCACAACCATTTCAACTCTGGTAAAATATGTCACTTCGACATAGCTTAAGTGATCGGTAATATTTCTACATCAAAACAGCTGTAAGATCTGACTCATTTGGTAAACTGGCTTCCATGGGGTAGGAGAGGGGACAACAGTGAATTTCCACATGTCTGAGGGCTACAGGAAGACTATATTTTAAACATCCACAAGACAAACAGCGTTATGTTAGAACTCATCAGAAGTCTCTTTGCAAAGGGCTTCATTCATCTCTTTTCATTCCACTAAAGCCATGTTGGGAGCTCCCCAAGTCTCTAATTGGAGGCTAATAACACACCCAAACAGATGATGCTGTGCTGTGGGCTGTATCATAATTCCCAGGGAGCAGACCGTCTCTCCCTCTGTGAATCGCAATGTGTTCTCAGGTATAGGGAGAAGTTAACGAGATGACTACTTTCCACGATGTGGTAACTATGTTCTTCCCATCATGGGGAATGTCCTAGTTGATGTTTGAAGATTAGAGTCCCTGGTAACAGGAGCTAGCTTGGTTGTTTTAAAATGAATGAGTAGTTTACTGGCTTCTACCAGCTATGGATTCATAGGCTGCTGTGGAAAAGTACTTAGTCACGTAAATTGATCAAGCAATGGGAGCAAAAAAGTGAAGTCAATAGTAAAGTTATACAGAAGTTTTCAGCACCCATTGCCAAATTTCTGATATGGCAGAGACTTTTATAAATCATTACCCTGTTTTGCTTCCTCCTTTCCACTGAAAGTTGAAAATTACAGTAAAAGGATCCTAGAAAATATCTTCCATCAGCTTCAGGAGAAAAGGAGATGAACATTTTTGAGCACACAACTCTCTCCCAGGCACTGAGTTAGAGGCTTTACACATACCATCGCATCGAATGCTTCCAGCAACCTGTGGAGTAGGTATCATGTCACATGAAGGAGCTGAAGTTTGGGAAGGTTGAAGAGCTGGCCGAGGTCATGCAGTCTATATTTGACTAAATTGAGATTCGAATAAAACAGAGCCATGAGCTGTCAACCTGCATTGGGGATATTTAAATATAATGAGACGCCTTCATTAAAGTTCAAGCAAAAATTTATAAAAATGAATGAATCAATCAATATTCCATTGGTGACACTACAAAAGATGTAGTCTACATTTCTCTTCCTGTTTCATCAATTGATTAACACAACAAAAATAAAAAAAATTAAAATAGTAAGTTATAAGCTCTGCTATGCTTATACTTCATGTGTTTTTTTCATTCTATATATCTTTGACAATTTTTACTTCATTATAATAAAATACAAAATCACCACAAACAAAGCAGGAAGAGATGGAGAGCCGTCAATAGCTTGAAGCTATGATTTGAAATTACAATTATTTGTAATGGCGATGCATGCAACTAATTGTTAGAGAACAGCAGAGAAGTGAATTGGTTTTTCAAGTCTAGGTTGCAAGATCTTTCTGAAAAAGCAGGATTCACAAACTCCAAAATCACTTTAAAATTATCTTTTACAAATGGTCTTCTTCCAGATACAAAGTAAGCCAAACCAATAGTTTCCTTAAGTATGGGCTTGTGCCGCATAGCAATGTTTCCATCAGTGATGGACAGCATATACAACAGTGGTCTCATAAGATCCGATCTATATAGCCTAGGTGTGTAGTAGGCTCTACCATCTAGGTTTGTATAAGTACACTCTATCATGTTTACACAATGACAAAATCGCCTAATGATGCATTTCTCAGAAAATATCCCCATCGTTAAGTGAAGCATGTCTGTAATTAAATCTAAGGGATCCACGCAACAGATTGCTGTCTATTTAAGACCTGAAAAATGGCAGGCTCTGTGGAAAACAGATAGGACTGGTGCCTCACACCGTCCAACGTAAAGTTAGGAAAGCTACTTAATACTCTTGCACATTCAGCTTTTAGATGCAAGCATGTAGACTCTTCATTTGGCTTCACTGTAAGTTTCAACAGTGAAGAAATATGCCCTGACAACCACGTGAAGCTAGAAGAAACTCTACACAACCCTAATTCTACAGTGTTGTCAAATGAAATCAATAAATCATCCTTTCATTGAAAGGTAAGAAAAAATTGTACAGCCAGTAGCTATCACTACGTAGTTATGTGGAACATGAAACTTCAACTCAGTAAAAGACTTCTGAGGATTATTCTTGTGTCTGCATGCACAAAGTGAGGGGTGGGTGTGATGAGAGCAGAGGAGGAGAGATTAAAGGGCTACTACCCATTATCTTCATCACTGATGGATAATTTGCTCTCGTTTGTAGAGAACAATCTTAAGTCTTATACAATAATTATCACAGACTGGAAATGAGCAATTCTTTCTCTCAAAACTGAATCACAGCAATCACTTACAAGGCCAAGGGTTTGAGAGTAAAATGAATTAAGAATGTGTGGGAGGCTGAAGTTTTGACATGCAGGAAGGATATTTTTCATCACAAAGTTGGTAATAATGTTGGTCAATTCCAGTTCAAAAAAAACCACCTAGTCTCATCAAACGAAGAAAGAGTGAACTTGCTGAAAAATTAATAAACATAAAATGAGATTTTGTCATTCTGCACTTTTTCAGGATGCTCACACTCTCAAATTGGAGCTATTTATTAACCCTTAGGAAATATTAAAAGAGAATTCAGAAATTTAAGTACAGAATATAACGGTTGTTTTAAAAGTTAAATACATCTTGGTTGAATTGTTTGGCCTTTTTTTTCAAATTCCCACAGACCTCTGGGTTCAATCTCCAGAATCCTTATTAACCAAGACATTATAAGCCCCCAAAGGCTGAGTGATTTGGAGCACAAAACTGAACTAAAATTCGTTTTCCAAACTCCTTTCAAAAAGCATCAATCATAAGAAAGTTTGAATCTTTGGGACTGGAGGGAAGCGCAGGGCTGAAAGTAGAAGGTAGTAGAAGTGAGCAAAGACCAGAAAAGTAGTTGCTGTTGTTAGAACTTGAAAATTGCAGTCACCAGCTGCATGACTTGTATAAAAATAAACCCTCAGAGGATAGTGTCCAAGTTGAGCAATCCTAAACTGGACCACCATTCTCTTTCTCTTGATGCCTGTTTTCAAACTCATGTAATTTTTCATGTGCGCCTTCATGGGATCAAATCAGGGTGCTCTCAACAAAGGTGAGTAGAATCTCAAGTTTTGGGGCCACAATAAATTCTCATGTGGGAAAGCGCATGTGTTGCTGGCATGTCCTGGTCTTTCAAGTAATGAGGTGAACTCACTCGTGACCATACGTGAGTAATGTTTATGTAGGAAGCCTGAGGGAGAAGGTTCAAAGTCAAGATGTATTATCCTTCTCTGATTCAGAATTATTCAGGACCTACTAGGTACCCAGCAAAGTAAGGATGCTGGGAGGTAAGTAGGAGATGGAAGAAGGGTAAGGTAGGTCTGGTCTTAGCATCACCTAGCTGACTTGTGCTTATCCCTTTTCAACACAACCCTTCTTAGTCTGGTCCACCCATCCAGGGGATTAGGACTGTAGCATTAGGACAGCACTATCCCAGATTAGTAACTAGACTGTTAGAACTGGATCTTAAAATCCTCTAGTCCAATTCTCTCATCTGACTGATGAGAAACTAACTCCCAGAGAGGGAGCAGCTTTGCCAAGGGTATGAGACATTCTGGCGCCCTCGTTCAAAATTGTCTCATCTCATTTCTTACTGCATCCTCTTTGCTCAGGCTTAAGCCAGCTTCATGGTGTGCACCCAGACACTGTTTCCTTCACTCCGGGGCTACTCATACTTCTTATTTCCTATCCAAGGTCTTTTCTGATGCCATGGCAAGGGAAGTTCACACTAACTTACTCTGCATTCATGTGTGTACCAACCAGAAGTGGGGCCGTGCTTGAGCAACAGAGGATGCAAACCAATGGGCAAGTGCTTCCACCTTTCATCCTCCAGGAGATAGTTCTGAAACTATTTCATAAAGTTCCACAGAATCATGCATGAGTTGCTTGCAGTGGCGGCCGACTTGATAACATTTTCTTATGGCAGCTTCCCCTTCCTCTCTTTCATTGCCTTGTGCTGCATTCCCTGGAATGAAATTCCCAAATGAACTGTCTCAAGCTCTGCTTTTAGGGGAGCTCAGATTAAGACAACAGGTTTCAAACACTTTCTATTTGAAAGAGTTGAGAAAAATGGCTGGTCCTGCTAATCCTTAGTTCAGAGTCCCTAAAGGTACATACATGTGTCTATCCTTGCAATCCTAGGAAAAATCTTGAACTCAAACTGAGCATCAAACAAGTACCATTTGGACTTTTAGAGCCATTTCTGAAATGACCAAATAAGAAACTGCAAAAATTCTTAAACACAGCTAGAAGGTAGGCAGATTTTTTAATTTCTTCCAAGTAATGTCAATCACACTCTGTTGTTTCCTTAGCATAGGCTGGTCCCTAAGAGATGACACCTCAAACACTAAAGGGTTGGAATATCTTATTATTGTCAGTTTGATATCTCAGCTGTTTTCCAAAATGAAGGACACTTTCTTCCAAAGTGAGTTGTGTGCTGACTATGGAATGCAAGGTAATTTTAGGTAGTAAATGGACAAACACACTTTAACAGTCATGTATCTATTTTTTAATGTATTAACAAAATATGGCTAGGTTTTCTAAGCTATAATTTCATGGATACCATTACATAAGATGAAGGTTAAGTTTTTCTGCTTAAAAAGTAAATTAATATAAATAAAGTGTTAGTTCAATCATGACGAGCTTAATATGAAAATATAGCAAAAATTCTCATGATAAAAGTCATGACAGAAGTTTAATGAATATTTAAGTGGTTTAATGGCTTAATAAGAGGGTTTAATAGATATCTAAGAAATAAATATTTTAAGTGGTTTAATAAATATTTTTTTTAATTCAACTCATCTTAATTCAGAGAATGTGACACAACACTCACACACATATGCATTTATGCTGCAAAAGCTCTCTTCCCTCTTCTGCTTATCAATTACTTTGCAACAAATCACCCCAAAATTTAGCAGCTAAGTATTATGCCTACGGATTCTGTGGTTAGGAATTTGGACAAAGCACAGCAAGGCTAGTTTTTCTCTGCAGCGGGGTGCATGGAGGAGATGGGGAGGAGGGGAAGCTGGGAGCTGTGACTATCTGCCTAAAAGTTCATTCACTCACGTGACTCTCAGTCAATGCTTGTTGTCAGCCAGGATACCTATGAGTGGCCTGTCATGTGACCAGGACTTCTCCAGCATAGTGGCTGGTTCCAAGAGCGACAATCCCAAAAGAGAGCATTAGGCAGAAGCTTTATAGTTTTTTATGACCTAGGTTCCAAGGTCACACAAGATCACTTTCGCCACACTCTATGTCTCAAGGCACCACAAGGTCCATGTCCGAGGGAAAGTGAAATAGATTCCACCTCTTGGTGAGGGAGTGGCAAAATTCTGGACAAGAATATGGGACTGAAAACATCATTTTGGCCATGAGGTGAAAATTTCTGCTTTTCCTAAGTTGCCGGGGTGCCAGATGGAAATCCCTGAGAGGGACTCAGTGAACGTTCAGAAAATCTGCATTTCATGGTCTATTTTATCAGAAATGTTCAACGTAGACAGACAGCTCATCATCCCCCGTGAATTCCTCATGAAGGGGATTCTTCCAAGAATCAGTACCGATGTGCTGCCCTCAATAGCTTCCTGTAACTGTGCAATTTGATGAGTCTTTGGCTTGAGATCCAGCCACTTACCTGCAGGCCTACGTCCCAAACACAACAAATCTGGCTAAAGACAGTTCTCAGTACTTTCAAGTAGCTCCAGACACTCAATAACATATTTTTCTTTTGGTTTTATGCCTCATTAAACACTATAAAACTCCAGGATCTATGGAGAATACGTGTATTCAGGAACTTCTACAACAGATGAAGTAGGGAGGCATATGGGAGCCCCAGAAGTTACTTGAAACTATGGGAACTCTACCAATCTAAGTCAGCTCTTTAAAGACTACACTGTCTTATATTTTAGATGGAATTGTTTTGTACTCTGTTGTGGATTGTACATTATGAAGGTGGAATTAACATTGGAAGAAAATCCAATTCTGGTAGTAATGCTGAGAAGAGTGAATTGTTCCCACCTGCTAGACTGCCTTCCTTTTTCTGCCTCAAGTTTGTATTCAAAGGGTTGGCTTCCTAAGGATGTCTCTTACTGTTAAGGAATTCCCATTATTTAGGGCAAGAGTGAAACGGAGCACAAAACATCTTTTGTGTTTTAAGATAATGTGTCTTTCCCTGCAGGCAACTTAGCCACAGGCCAAGAAGGTGACAGCTCAGGGTAAAGGGTCAGTCTTCTTAGACTAATCATAGAACATTGCTCAGTCCTTGCTTTTCTGACCATGGTTATCTTTGATATCAAACTGTGAGGTGAACCTAAAGCCAGCAATTGCTTTTGCTAAATAACAAAGGAACTTCTCGTAGGAGAAGAATCAACTGGGCCTGACACCCAATTTCATCTTTCACGTCATCCCTTAACTTCAGTATCCTTTTCCCTTCTTCATATCAACAGAGCCACCAACTGCTCTTTCTTTGCCCAGAAACCCACTGTGAGCTCCACAGTAAAAATGACTTGTGGTTCCAAAGCTTTCAGATTTAGATGTTATTCTAAAAGAGGTACAAAAAAAGCTAAAATGTTGCCCAAAAAATGAGCATAAGAGAAAAAAATTTAAAAATAAGAAGAGCTAAAGGGAGTGATTAATATGCAATATGAGGGACTATATTAAGTATTATATGTAATTTAAGAATAACAGCACTCCTGGGGCTGGCCCAGTGGTGTAGCAGTTAGGTGCACACGTTCCATTTTGGCAGCCTGGCGTTCACCGGTTCAGATCCTGGGTGTGAACATGGCATCGTGTGGCAAGCTATGCTGTGGTAGGCGTCCCACATATAAAGTAGAGGAACATGGGCATGGATGTTAGCTCAGGACCACTCTTCCTCAGAAAAAAAGAGGAGGATTGGCAGACGTTAGCTCAGGGCCAATCTTCCTCAAAAAAAAAAAAAAAAAAGCATAATAGCAGTTCTGAATTTAGTGCTGTCCCAGAATCTGGAGCTATAATTCAGAAGATGGGCATGGTAACAGAAATTAATAAGAATCAATCTAAAATGAAAGAGAGAAAATGATTGAAATGTGTGGATGTCTTCAGAAATAATCAATTTTTGAAGAGATGTCTTTTAAATGGTTTTTTTCAGACTAAATTTTCTTCTACATCTGAATATTCAGGCAAAATGATAATTTTCATTAGAGAGTCCAACTAATATAAATGTGTCAAGGGTAATATAATCTATGTGGAAGGGTAAAGACCTGCAGGGCCTCTGATCAGCCAAACAGATGATCTCATTGTCCAGTAGGTAAATTCTTCTTTTTCAGACATTCAGACATAATGAACATATCATTCAGATCATCCAGCTCTTAAACTAGACTCTTCAAATAGGATTCTGATATTAATTTGGTTTTCCAATTGGCCTAACCTTCTAGGAAGAAAATGCACTAAGTATCCAGCACAAATAAACTAATCCAATTTCAATGTGAATTACATTTCCACTCTAGTTTATACATCAGACTCTTGAAAGTTTGGCTAATTTGACTCAGTCCTCCAGAGCCTGCTAACCCTGGGGGAACTTACAAAACCGAAAGGCCTAGCAGGCAAAGCTAAGGAGCAGACCCCGGTCTTCTGGTGATTCTAATTAAAGTGTAGACCCCAGGTCCAATCTGGATAACTGATCTACCTCCCTCAATGACTAAATCATGTCACCTGCAACAGATAGAGGTACACATTTCACTCACAGACCATTTTCTAACATTATCTAGTGAATTCCTCCTTCTCCAAGTACTTTTAGCAAATAGAATTCTTTTTTAAGTGGAATGGTTTAAGTGTAGCAGAGGTTGGACTGACTAAATGACCTTTATGCAAAGTGCCTTCCAGGTTTTTAATCATTCATTGTTGCATATCTAAATATTACACTGTATCAATTGAAATTATTTTTTGCATCTCCCATTGCATTTTCTATTGTTGCATATTTTAAGTATCTTCCTCTTTAGTTATGTACATCATATATTAGAAGTCCCACAATCTCCCACTTATATACAAATTTAATGCTAAATTCAAAGGTCAATTTACCAAAGAAATTGTATGCCGTGGTGAGCTGCCAGGAAAAAATATACTATAATTTCAGGTTCATTTAAGCGAAGACACGGTTTAAATAATTCATCAGAAACATTATTGCTCATTGCAAAACAGTTCTTTAAATGGATCTCCATTTATGTTCCTCATTTATTAACCCTTCTTAAGGTATCAAATTCAAGGAGCATGTCAAAAGTTCCACCAGTGCTTTCCAGAACTTTCCCACTGACTCACCGCCTGACCTTAGGCTGTTCATTGACACTCCCTAGGCATGTTTCATGATCATCTGTAAAACAGTGTTAATGGGATCTGCCTCCCCAGGGAGCTGCAAGACCTGAGTTATGGTTTGCAAAATGCTTTGTGATTCATACATAAAAGGCACTACAAGAAAGCAAACTGTCATTGAGCATTACAAACAGTTTTCATCCCAATTATTTTAAAGTAAGGAAAGATGAATAATCTAGGCTCCCAAAAGATATTAAAGGGGCATAATGTTCCAGAGAATTGTCAAAACTAAGGTGGGCAATTGCTGATTTCCAGTTTCGTTTCTAGGAATGGGAAGTGTCATTCACAGATAAGTGCAGGGAGAGGGAAAACAGAGAGACATAAACTCTTGGCTCTGGGATCTGGCAATAAGAGAGTTTGCCACTTTCAGATTACCCACTGGAATCCAGCCCAAGAGAACTGTAGATGAGAAAGCTTCCTAATCTTCAGCCATCCACCCAAATCTGATGTTGACCTTACACTTCCTAAAGTCGGAGCAATGATTTCCACATCTTAGGGGTAAGTAAATGAAGAGTTAATCCTTGCAGGTTTATTCTTATACTAGAGGACATTAAGACTGAAAAACTAAATTCTAAATTGTACAAAGTGATGGTGAGGCATCTATGCTGTAAATTTCCTACAAACATTTGAGGAGGAGGCTATGGGGAAAGACATTATTCATAGCTTGTAAAGTTACAATGGTTGGCACCAACTAATTCCATTTAGCTGTATTGTACTTATTTTCACCTTTAAATTATGACCGCATAGGGAAGAAGTGCATTTTTTCCTATTATCATTTGGTGGATTTCCATATTAAAAAGGCTCCTGGGCACTCTTGGCACTGAAAATATCATAATAATAATTAAAATGATTAACATTCACCCTCTTCCAATTAAGAGAGTGCCTTAACTGCAGTGATCCAGTGGTGAATGTCAATGTCTGGCTATAGTAGACACAGTGGGACTAGAAGTTAGCAACGAGTAAAGAACGAAAAAGAGAAAAAAAATTAAAGGCAACCATTACAATGATTAAAAAGAAAAAAATTAAAGAAAGAGTGGCCAATAAACTCAGCATAACCAAGGGACTTCTGGAGATATGCTAAAAATTCCATTTTCTCAATAGCCTTGTTAGATTTCCATTACAGAAAACCCGATTTTCCAGTAATTTGTGTAATTTAGATTAAGGAAGCAAAAACCATTGCCTGCCTAAATTATCTCATAGTTTCCTGTGAAGTTACATATAAAACTAGGCTGTATGACTTAACTAGCTGTGTGACTTGGGCAAAGTATTAACCTCCCTAACCCGCTTTCCTTATCTGTAAAAGGAAATAATAACAGGGTCTACCACATAGAGTTTGTGTGAGGGTCACATAAGGTAATTCCTGGGACATTTGGATATTCAGTAAATAATTGTTCTCCATTCCCTTTCTCTTTTATCGAAGTCAAGGCTTTGTAGGGGTCTGACTTTTCCCAAATAAAAATTTTAGTTTGTTTAAAATTATAGCAGATTCTTAATCGCATATAGCTTTTTAGTTATAGGTATATGGACAGTCATCCCTCAGTATCCACAGGGGATTGGTTCTAGGACCCCCCAGATACCAAAATCCAAGGATGCTTAGGCGTAGTATTTGCATATAACCCGTGCACATCCTCCTGTGTACTTTGTCATCTTTAGATTACTTATAATACATAATACAATGTAATTGCTATGGAAATAGTTGTTATACTGTATTGTTTAGGGAATAATGACAATAAAAAAGTCCATCCATGTTCAGTACAGACTCAACCATAGCAGACATTTCCATCTGCGGTTGGTCGAATTTGTGGATAGCCGTATGCATATAGCATGCAATTAATGAAATATAGCGCCCAACTGACTTGAAATACTTAACAGTTTCAGTTGCATACTTCTAGATCACAAATAGGGCCCAAGATTCCAACACAAATCCTCGAATTCCATACTAACTATAATTAAAACGCATTGGATCTCTTAATCTTTATAACTATGGCCAAGGACAGCTCACTAGCCTGCCACTAGTCACTATGGTGACAGGGTAAAGGTGGTCCTCCTAAGCTTTAGGAACTAAAGTTCTGAAAGAGGATTCCTGATGTGGTGGATAATATTTGACTTGGGGATTTTCAACTTTGTCCAAAGTAATGCTAATGACAGTGGAGAACACATGTTTCTAAGAAATATTGGTAGAAACCATTAGGGGGTAGTCTAAAGCAGCCCACAGCCAATGCAAACATTTTTTAAAGACTCATGTTTTGTCTTAATATAGTAGCAGAACCATTATCATCCTAACAGCCAGCAGCTAATTCTTCTTAAAGAACTGTCTTATTTGGAAAACTGCTTTCAGGGCCAGCCCTGTGGGCTAGTGATTAAAGTTGCATGTGCTCCACTTCAGCATCCCGGGTACGCAGGTTTGGATCCCCAGCACGGACCTGCTCAACTCATCAGCCATGCTGTGGAGGTATCCCGTATCTAAAATAGAGGATGATTGGCACAGATGTTAGCTCAGGGTGAATCTTCCTCACAAAAAAAAAAAAGAAGAAGAAAACTGCTTTCATGAGCTCCTTGGGCTAGAAGATGAGATTCTCAGAGCACCCTTGTCAGCAGAAGCCAAGGCAACAGACAGCTCTGCCACCAGCGCCAGAGGAATTGCCAGGGAGGAAAGAGGGAAGGTATAGAGGAAAAGGAGAGAGAAGCCACAGAGAGCGCAGGTGGGAGAAAGAAATGAGCCCATCCAGTACTGTAAGGCTGAGCCATCACACTGAAAAAGGACGCAAAAATTTCTCCAAAGGTGATGATGCAAAGGAAATTTCAAAATAGATCTGTTTTCGGATCTGAAATTGCCCAAGTTCTTGTTATATAAAGTCTTCTACTTCCCCCTCTCCCCCTTGATATCTATGGATGTTTCATACTAGTGAGGGGCGTGTGTGTGTGTGTGTGTGTGTGTGTGTTGAAGGGTCTGATTTTCACATTTGCTCAACTCAGTGTTGACCTAATTAGCATGCATTAGATAGATCCCCAAAACAATTCCTGGAAATAGGAACCAAGAGTCAGGGGTGAGATGAGACTACAAATCATAGGAATACATCAAGATCTTATAGCTTTCAATTTCCGCAAGGTCAAAATGAACTGATCAGAGTCTGACACTAAGCAGATGTCTGAATTTCTAATACTTGGATTACTAGAGAAGCTGACTTTGCTTATTGATGATATTCATTAATTTTTTGGTGAATTGTCTGCTTGCATCTATGCCCAATTTCCTATTAAGGCATTTCTATTTCTTATTCATTCATAACAGCCCTTTACATATTACTCGCACGAGCCCTTTGACAGAGTTTTCAATTTTTTTTCCTCTTTAACTCTTATATTTTAATTTGGATCATTGTATTGCTGATACACACTTGTGAACTATTTTTTATAGTTTCCACCTTTGTTATTATGCTTAAACAGGCTTACTTCACAGCAAAGTGTTCATCCGTATTTTCTAATAGTTTTGTAGTAAATTTCTTTTTGGCATGCAACTCTATAATTTAACTTGCTATAAATTTATTTAGAATGTTAATATTATATTTGTAATTGAGATTGATTTTTTAATTTTCTTCTTTGTGCTTTCATAATTAGATTTGGGTAACACTAGTTTGTAAAATAATGTCAGCTATTTGTATGACATAACAGAGTTCAGAGAGCGTGACACTGGGCTATGTTCTTACTGTCCCTTAACAGAGTAACAGAGCTCACCAGTTCAGTGTTCTGGGCCCAAGCATTTTTGGAAAGTAATTTTTTTTTTTTTGAGGAAGATTAGCCTGAGGTAACTACTGCCTATCCTCCTCTTTTTGCTGAGGAAGACTGGCACTGAGCTAACATCCATGCCTATCTTCCTCTACTTTATACGTGGGACGCCTACCACAGCATGGCTTTTGCCAAGCCGTGCCATGTCCACTCCTGGGATCCGAACCAGGAAAACCCAGGCTGCAGAGAAGCTGGAAAGTGGGAACTTAACCACTGAGCCACCAGGTCGGCCCTGGAAAGTAATTTTTGATAAACATTTTCAATATGTAGCCCGATTATTTGTTCTTATGCTCAGACTTTTCTCTTTTTTCTTCTTATTGAATCCTTTTTTATAATTTATATTCTCTCCTATTCATTCACTTTTCTGAGATTTTAAAATTATTTAGGATAGAGTTATAAATAATATTTGCCTATAATTTCTAATCTCTAGGATAGAGTTATAAATAATATTTGCCTATAATTTCTAATCTCTCAATATCTTTCATTCCCTTTTTTATTTAGGCCTATTTCCCTATTTTATTTAGTTTTGTGTTTTCTAACTTCCTTAATTTTTACTCTTTGCATAACTTCTCCATTCTCCCTTGTAAGTTATATTTTTTTATTCTTTATCTAATTTTTTAGCTATATACTAGGTATCTTTTATTTTTATTCTTTGTTATAGGAAAAACAGCTCGATATGTATCTAATAAATCATCTGAGTTCATTATATTATTCTGATATGTATTTAGCAGTTATTTATTTCCTACTTCATCTGTCAAATACTGAGAAAAAAGATATTAAAGTCTTCTATTGTATTTTTAAATTTTTCTTGAATGTCCATTTCTTTCTTATATAATTTGATATTTTTCAATTTGGAGCATAAAATCTTATTACACACAAAAAAATTATGGCCCTCTTTGTCTTATTTAATGATTTCTCAGTGAATCCTAATTGTTTAATATTTTACTGTAACTCCAGTTGTTTTGTTTGCTTTTTGTTTATGTAGATTTCCTACCCTTTTACTCTTAACCTTTCTGAATTATTTCCTGTTATGAGCACCCAGGATAAGAAGCTCACATTCAGATACTGTTTTGACCCAATCCACGTATTTACCTTTCAACAAAGGGTAACATATTCACATTTATTCCATGTACTTGGATTTACTGTTCTCATCTCATTTTATAGTTCCTACTTTAAGCTTCTTTCCTCTTTTCTTTTCTACCATGATTGTTATGTATAAATTGTGTTTTAATTTATTTTTTCAACCATACATCCTGTTTTCAATTCTATATGTCATAACCTTTTAAAATATTTAAAGACATACCTCTCATAAAAGCCAAAAACTGCAAAGAACCCAAAAGTTCACCAACAGTAGAAGGGAAAAATAGATTGTGTGAATAGATAATGAAATCCTATAAAGTTTAATAAAAGCAAACTGAGCTATATCGGCAACATGGATGACACAGATTATTGAACAACAAAGTAAAATACAAAATAATACTACACAGAGTTTGATTCTATTTGTATAAAGCCCAAAAGCAGGTTGTTTAAGTGGCAACACTATTTCATCTGTAGGCAAAGGAATTTAAGGGGAAGGAATGGAATTATGATCAGAGAGGAACAAAGTAGACTTCTGAGGGGCCTGAGATGAGGTTCTCCCTCCACTTGAGTGGTACTTACCCTGGTGTTCCCTTTGAATTTCCATACCAAAACCTACACATCTGTTGTGTGCATGATTCTGCATAGAATGTTATATCTCACAATACAAAGTAATCTCACACATAACAATAATTTTTAAAATTTTCTAATGTCAGAAAACATTTACCTATTCTCTTCCATGCTACTTGAAAATCTGTACAGCTTTACATATACCCCACCTGCTTTCTGCTTTTGTAAATATGACTTTGTTTCTATTTTTATCTTTCGATAACTATGACCTATTCAATTGATTTTACACTCCAATCACAGTAATTGTTCAGATTTCATTCTATTTCAAATTTTTTCAATATTTACCATTACTCATTTTCTATAAAAAGTCCCATTCTAAATTTGGATTTTCATCTTTTTCTGTCTTTTTTAAAATTTCTCGTGGCTTAGGATGAGTACATTATTAGTAGTATACTTTTAATATCTGAAAAGGTACTTCAATTGCATTCTCAAGTGAATGAAAACTCAGGTATAAAATTCTAAGGACACATATTTTTTCCTCAAAATTCTGAAAGTTTTATTCGTTTCTTCTTGCAATATTTCATAAAAAGACACTGAGTTTGAGGCCATTCAAAACACCACAGTCCTTCCATCGCATCTCCAGGACGCATGAACCATATCATCTTCTCTCTCATCAGTTTCACCTCTGTCCTCTTCAGCTGAATTCTGGGAAAGCCTCTCAAATTTGCCTTCCACATTATGATTCCTTGCATCAGGGAAAAAGCTGTTCCATTTTAATTCTTCTGATGCAAATTTCAGTCCTTCTCATGCAGATTTTAAATGGACTATTATATTTGAGTTCCTTCTCTTCTTTTCCTACCTTATCCAACTCACTTTGTACTTCTATGCTCTCTCTCTCCCAGCCAGCTCCCTTTAACCTCAGTCTCTTGTTTTATTATCTCATGCTTCTCCTCCATATTTCTAGAGTTTTATTGAAAGTACAAAGCACTTATACTAAATTTGTTCTCTTTCCTGTGGAAGCTATTTCTCTTAGAAATAGAGTCTCTTCTTCATCTTCTTCCTTTCAGGCCTCAGAACACTTGGTTTGGTACCACATTGAGTTGAGTCGTTATGGTACATCCATCTTTAATGAGAAAAGCTTATGCTCTTTGGATCTCCTTCACTGACTTTTATATTTCTCTTAAAATTTTCTTTGCAGACCTTAAGCCTTGAGGTTACTTTCTATAAATTACAAGTGTGGCTGGCTGTTTCAGAGGCTGAAGAAATCAAGAAGGAACTCTTTCTGGTGATCCACTCTACTGAGGGTCAGCTTTTGGCCTTTTCTTGGTTCATCCATAATGCCAAGTCATGGAAAATCTTGCCCAATCTGCTTTCCCAGGCTGCTTCTTACCACATCAAATAGAAAACTAAATGTGTCTAAAAGAAATCTTGCCTCACTGGCAGCTTTCTGCTTGATGTGACTCTTGCACGAACTCTGAGGTCTCCTAATACAGTGCTTCCATCTGCTATTGATCTTCCTCCATGAACAAGGCATCGAGTGAACATACTTGACCTTCTCTAAAGTCCACCGTGGCCTGTAGAGCTCACCCTCCAAATTAGTGACCGATGGAACATTTCTGAAAGTATCAGTCAGCCTGAATCCTCCTGGCTTTTCTTCATTTCAGAAAAATATGCATTAACTCTAAAAGAAATTATTCCCAGCTTTTTGACAGCTCCTTTCCATAATTTCCAGTGATGGTGTCTGTTTCCTGATGTTTTTATATTTCTTCAGTTATTTCTAAGGGGATTCAAGGTAGAAGTGGTGTATGGTAAAATTATCATAGCCATTATTATCTGAAGGTCATAATGTAAATATTTTTAAATGAACTAATGAGCTGGAAATTCCAAAATTTTCCAAGTGGGTCAGCCTTGAAGAAAGAAAAGCAGTGAGAGAGTGATGGAAAGAACACCTTGAAGAGTTTCACTCTCGGTACATCTCAGATATCACCTCTGTCATTTTGGCGAGCCATCTTATGCAGTCCACTTTTAGCTCAATTTTCACGTGAGTCACCTCAAAACTTCAAGCTGCAAAATGGCCCAGTTGCAGCAGGGAGCAATGAAGCTTTCCAGAATCTTGTGAAATAAGACGATTTGTGAGCAGAATCACCCAAACAATACTTCTCAGGGTTATTTTAAGCTTTTACTTTTGCCGTCTCCCTGACAACTTTAGCTCAGGTGAGTACAAGATGAGCACATGGAGCTTTATAGTGCTAATCTAGGGGGGGAAAAAAAAAGATAGGTATTATTATTATTAAATAAGAATCCACTTATAGAAATACATTTGGACCGTGTTCCACATTACACTGTAAAAACAACAATATGGAATTAAACATCTTTCTTAAAATCAGAAATCTTAAAATATATGTGGTCAGTGGTTCCCCGTAAGTTGAACCACTTGAAATAATCATTCAACTAGAAAGACGTGACATACACATTTCAAATGCTTCCTAGGGTAGAAATATTTCCTGGTGATTTTCTCTTCCCTTTAAGTGAGGACAGATCTGGCCAGTTAATGAAGAATAGAGGATATGAAACACAAGGAAGAACAAACACTTTCCAGCCCCTGGGCTGATGAGGAAGTCCACAGCAGAACCAAGGGAGTGGCTGCCGCCAAGCTACAGCTTTGGTGAGGAGTCTCCCCATCAACTCTACACCCACGGTCCCCCAAACCCAGGACTCAGCTGCAGTTGAGAAGGGGCACCACGAATTCCTCTGCCTTATATTTCTGTACTTCCAAGTGATTAAGTTTCAAATGTGTTGAAGGTCCCTACTCAGCAGCTCTGACCATCAAATAAACAAAATGAATGAGTTTTGCTCATCATCAATTTAACCAAAAAACTAGATGTTGACAATATCACCTTCTATCCTTTATCTACAATGATGATATGTAATGAACCACCCAAACCCAGTGGCTTAAAGCAATAAGGATTTATTTTGCTTAGGAGTCTGTGTGTTGCTGAAGGCTGGGTTCAGCTGTGCAGTTTGGGCCTCAGCTGGGCTTGCTCTCAAGTCTGGGAGTAGCTGGCTGTTGGCTGATCTAGGGTGGCCCCAGTTGGGATGTCCGGAACAACTAGGCTCTGCTCCATATATCTCATCTTACAGTAGGCCAACCAGGCATCTTCTCATAGCAATCACAGAGGAGCAAGAGAATGAGCAAAAACATGCAAGCACTTATTCACACCTCTGCTTGAGGGTCACATTTGCTAACAAGCCATTCTCTAAGGCAAGTCACAGGCTGATCCCAGAGTCAAGGGGTGGGATAGAATCCTCAACCCACAGGGCACTGCAGAGTTACAAGGCAAAGGGAATGGGTACAGCGAGGGATGTAGAATGGGAGCCATTAATACAATCGATCTCCTGTACACGTTTAATGACAGTTTGTCTACAGTTGGAGACAAGGCAATCCTGACTAGGCTGGTCACTTTACAACATGCCTAATCTCTGGTTTAGGGCCCCCAAATCTAGAACTACTCATTCAAAAGAGAATATCTAGTCAACTAACCTCAAAACAGTTGAAAGTGTGTCACTGAAGATTTATGATTATAAATAGATAAAAATTAATTACTAATAGGTAAAATTAGCTCATGTTCCAGTAATTCATGAGACTGTGGTAAATCCATCTTGATGCAAAGCAAGATTATTCTCTCTTCCTGGAGAATGGTTATAGTCATGATGGTGCCTCGAGGCAGTCATATTAGATGTTAGCAACAAAACGAGGTTCCGGAAGCACAATGTACAATCAATCCTTGGAGGTACAGTGCAAAAGTCATCAGTATTCTAAATGATGATGTGCAAAAATAAACTGGGAATCAAAGACATGGTTCTTCAAAATAGTCATTAGAAATATATCACTCATTCATTTAAGATAAGTGTGTTAAGGATGCTCCTGGTGAGATCTGCACTGAGTATTTTTGAAGCAAATTCTGTCCCTACCTTCAAGATGCTTGTTGTTAGAAATGGAACACGTGGCTATAGGTGCTTAGCTGTTGCGTGCATTTGTTTGAGATCAAACTTGGTCTCTGAAAAGCTGACTATGACTCAAATATATTGGGTTAAGTGAATTTTTGAGTTATAATTTAGAGTAAATTTCCCACTTCCATCTGTTGAGATAGCAACCCCAAATTGGTTGGGATGGTATCAATGTTTCCTTAGAAGAAAATGACAGAATAAATCAAATTCTTAATATTAATTTTCTTGTAATAAATTCGGTAATAACCTTTCTTGATCATTGGCACAAATCTTAATCTAATTACTTGATTAGGATGTTTGGTCAGATGAAATTCTGGCTGGTAGGGCCACAACTCATAGAGATAGTTAAATGAAAATGGCTTAAGTTTGCATATTTCCTAAAGTTTTCTAACTCTATCATAAAACAATAAAGTCATGGTGAGGATAGTTACTTCCAACTAAAAAGACTTTGAAAAGAAACAATTCTTTTTATTAAGGCATCAGAATTATACCCCATTCCTGGCCCACTTCTTTTCTGGCTGGTTATCTGTGAAGTTTCTCTTCTCTTTCTTGATCCACTTTGTTTTTATCTCCAAGCTAGGGTAGAACTCTTTCTCCAAGAAACTACTGCGCTACCAACTTTAACTCTCATTTTACTTTTTTTTTTTTTTTTGAGGCTTATATATGGAAGCAGATCCCACGACACAGTGCGGTAAGAGCCCTAACAGCAGTAGGCACTCTTTTATCCGATTTCTCTCGCTATCAGCACATGGGTTATTTTACACAGCTGGTTAGACTGAGGTACTTTCAGGGGCCACCCAAGTCTCATCCACAGAGAATCCTATGCAACAGTAGGAACATAAAGTCTTTTCAACAATCCTCAAAGAGAAAAGGGAAAAATTCAGCTGAGTATCTTTCTTTTGTACAGCGGAGACATCCGCTCCCTTCCTTTGATTTTCAGCTCTGGTTGTCATATGGAATGAGCAAAATTACGAAAGCAGCGCTTTCTAGGAGAAGGTCTATTTCCTCCTAAATCTATTAGTGCAATTTAAATAGGCATTCAAATAAAAGATAAGGAATCAACACCATTAGAATGTTATGGAAAAGTAGCAGGAAATAAAAAGGCAGATTTATGTCTTCCTACTCTCGAACCACAAAAGTTTTAACAGCTAAAACGTACCACAGTAATAAAAATAGCAATTTTTTCTTCTATCCTTTGCATCCACTGCCAAACACTAGTGAAAGTGATCTGTTACCTGTTTCTACGTCCTGCCCAGCCTCCTCCTGCATTAACCTGTCTCCGTCTTATTGATGCGATCATTCTCTTGAAGATCGCCAATGGCTGCTTTACATTTTTTCCTTATGTTATTGTAAAGTTTAACACACAAATAGAGAATGACATAAAGCAAAGACAAACATCGCTAATTTTATCACAAAGAGAAAAACCCGTGTACCACCTTCCAGGCCAGGAAACAGAACACTGTTAACATCCCAAAAGCATTCTCTCATGCCTCCTCTCAATCTCGAAGCCCCTCTCTTCTCCCCAAAGATGATCTCTGTTTTCATGCCTAACACCAGAATCTAGTTTTTCACTGTTTTTCAGCTTTTTATGCATGGACTCATGTGTCTGCCGTAATATGGAGTTGTGTCTGCCTTATATCACTCAACATTCTGATGGGTGGATTCGCCTATGCCATTGCATACAGCAGTAGTTCATTTATTTCGTTGTACAGGTATTTGCATTTTATGACTGAGTATTCCACAATTTTATTTACCCGTATTACTATTGATGTATGTTTAGGTTATTTATTATAGTTAAAACTGGAAACAATGTTGCTGTGAAGATTATTATACAGTCTTAATGCACGTGTACACATATCTGTTGGACAGCTAGGAGTAAAATTTCAAGACCATGGAGTAGACATTGGTTAACACTAATAAATAATTAGCAATTGGACTAATTTCTGCTTCCACCAGCAGGATACGAAAGTTCCTGTTGTTTCAAGGACTCTCCGACGTTTGATATTGTCAGTCATTGTAGCTTTAGCCATTTGGTGTGCACATTGTACCTGATTGTGTCTGTAATTTCCAATTTCTTGATAAATAATAAAGCAAAGCACTTTTCTCTATGTTTATTGGCCATTGGATATCTTCTTTTGAAAAATATCTGTCCAACCTTCTTGACTATTTTTCTATTAAATTATCATTTCTTTATTGATTTGTGGTGGTTCTTTATATTATCTGGATACAAGCCATTTGTCAGTTACTTGTTATGCAGATGTCTTCTGCCACTCTTGGTTTTTTAGTTTCTTAATAGAATATCTTAATTTTGATATCACTTATAGTCTTGCCTTGCCTAGAGTTTCAAGTAAATGAAATAAAAGATTATATTGTCGGTTATGTTTGACTTCTTTCACTTAACATAATGTTTTTGAGATCTATCCATGTTGCATGCATTAATATTTTACTACTTTTCATTTCTGAATAATATTTCACAGTATAGAAATACCACAATTTATTATTTGTTTCTTCATTCACCACTTGATGGTCTTTTGGGTTGTTTCCACTTTTTGGCATCTAATAATAATGCTACATACATTCTTGTACATAATATGTGCACATATGTTCCATTTCTCTTGAAGAAATAACTAATAATGGAATTGCTGGGTCATATGTTAAGTATATGTTTTACTTCATAAGATATTGCCATATTATTTTCCAAAGTGGTTGTACCAATTTTGCATTCCCACTAACAACATTGTCTCACATCCGCACCAACCCTTAGTATTGTCAATCTTTATAACTTCATTCTAATAATGTGTGATAATATCTCATTTGGCTTTTCATTTTGCTGTTAACTAAGGATATTAAACACTTTTTTCATGTGTTTATTGGCTGTTTTCATTTGTGAAGTATCTGTTCAAACTCTTTTTTTTTGTTTTTGAGGAAGATTATCCCTGAGCTAACATCCGTGCCCATCTTCCATCTTCCTCTACTTTTTTATATATGGGACGCCTGCCACAGCATGGCTTGATAAGCAGTGCGTAGGTCCACGCCTGGGGTCTGAACCAGTGAATCCCAGGCTGTCAAAGCAAAGCAAATGAACTTAACCACTATGCCACCAGGCCAGCCCCTGGTCAAATCTTTTTTACTTTTCTTTCTCTCCATTTTTTTTTTTTTGGTGAGGAAGATCGGCCCTGAGCTAACATCTATTGCCAATCTTCCTCTTTTCGCTTGAGGAAGATTGTTTCTGAGCTAACATCTGTACCAATCTTCCTCTATTTTGCATGTGGGACATGGCCACAGGGTGGCTTGATGAGCAATCTGTAGGTCTATGCCCAGGATCCAAACCCACAAACCCCGGGCCACCAAAGCGGACCATGTGAACTTAAATAATACACCACCAGGCCAGCCCCAAAATCTTTTTTACAATTTTAAATTAGTTTTTTTTCTAGTTATTGGGTCGTAAGAATTAATTATACATTCTATATATGAGCCTTTTGTCAGATACATGTTTTGGAAATACTTACCTATGTTATTAACTTTTCAACTTTCTTTTTATCTAATATGTGCATTTAAGGCTCTAAATTATCCTTGAAATACAGCTTTAATTGCATCCCACAAATTTTGATAAGTAGTATTTTTACTATCATTCATTTCAAAATATTTACTCTTTTCCCTTATGACATCTTCTTTCACCCATAGGTCATTTGGAGTGTATTCATTTCCAAAAGTGGAGATTTTCTAGTTAATTTTTTGTTCTCTGTATTCAGTGACATTTTCCATATGATTTTGATCCTTTGAAATTTGTTGAAACTTGCTTTATGGCCTTGAATATGATCAATTTATGTAAATGTTCCACGTATGCTTGAAAATAATAAATATTTTGTAGTTGTTGGTTACAGTTTCTATATCTCTAATTAGGGAGTAGTTACTCTTTTTTTTTTTTTTTTTTTGCTGAGGAAGATTTGCCCTGAGCTAACATCCACTGCCAATTTTCCTCTTTTTGTTTATGAGCTGCCGCCACAGCACAGCCACTGACAGACAAGCACTATAGGTCTGCACCTAGGAACTCAACCTGGGCTGCCAAAGTGGGACGCACCAAACTTAACCACTAGGCCACTGGGGCTGGCCTTATTCATGTTTTTCATATCTATTTCCTTACCGGTTTTTTTGTCTGCTTGCTCAAACATTTTTTTAGAGAGGCATTTAAAAATTCTCTGCTATGATTTTTCACTTCTGCTAATTTTTGCTTTAAATGTCTATGTTATTAGCTATACACAAAAAATAGAATTTTTATTTCCTCTTGGTGAATTGAATATTTTATTATTTTGAACACTCCATCCTTATTTGTTTTTGCCCTAAAGTATATATTGACTGGCGTGTAAATATATACATAAGCTTTCTTTTTGTTAGAATTTTCATGGTATACTTTCCGTCATCTTTTTTTACTTTTAATCTAATATTCTGGATACCTCTTTTGTAAGCTGTATATAGTTAACTTTTTATCACCTTTGACAAACTCTGTGTTCTAACTGGAGAATTGGTTCATTTACAGTTAACATAATTAGTGACATATTTAGGATTACATCTACTGTCATACTCAGTCCCTCCTATTTGTCTAATCTATTCTTCACTTTTTTCTCTCCTTTCTCTTTTAGAATAAAGTGTTTTCATTATTCCATTTTTTCCCACTACTATTTTGGTAGTAATATCTTCCCTTACAATTCTTCTGGTGGTTTCCCTAAAGATGACAATACTCATCCTTGAGTTATCAAAGTTCTAATGTCATTTGGTACTTTTTCTCTCTTCCAGACCAATGAGAAGAACTTGGAAGATTTTAATTTCATTCATTCCCCTTCCACTTATATGACATTGTCATATTTTCTCATAAGGTTCTACTATTATTTTTAATATAGCCATTATTCATTTAAATCTGTTTACCTGTTTCTCATTTTCATTGTACTGTGTTCCTTCCTAGAGCTCAAATTTTGAGCCTGAATAATGTTCCTTCTGCCTCTGGTGTAGATTACAGGTGATAAATTCTCCCAGTTTTTACTTATCTGAAAATGTTGCTTACCTATTTTTGGAAGGTATTTTCACTGGGTACAGAATTCTCAGCAGTAGTTATTTACTAAGAATGTTTTAAAGATAACATTTCATTACCTCTGGATTTCATTGTTTCTATTCTGAAGTCAGCTTGTCAGTCTAAGAGTGGGTCCCTTGAAAGCAGTTTGGTTTTTCTAGCCTCTGGATGCTTTTATTATTTCTTCTTTGTTTTTGGTTTTCAGATGTTCTGTTATGATGAGCCTAGTGTGGTTTGTTTGTTTGTAATTCTCTTGCTTGCACTCTGTAAAGATGATTGAATATGTGACCATATTTTTTGCTAACTTTAGAAAATTCTCAGATTTGATCCTTTAACATATTTCTTCTGGCCCCTTCTCTCTCCTCAATGCTCCAGGGGCTCCATCTCGTTCTTTTCAGTGCTGTTTACACTCTCCTTTCTGTTCCCTAATTCTAATTCTCGGTACTTCACTTTGTTTTGCAGCTGTAGACTTTCCGTGTGGTTCATTTCCATATAGAGCTGTCTTTAATTCAATTTCAGGAATTGAGATAATCCATGACTTCAGTCCCTCCAAGGACTGGTCGACTTCCAATTCAACCTACTCCCAGGATGTAATCATTGGCGTTCTTAACCCATAATGAGGAATTTTATCATGTGCCATCAGAAGATCCTGGGTTTTAATTTTCTTGTCCCTAGCTGCAAATGGTTTTCATAATTTCTACCCCATATCTCAGCTTCAATTCTCTGTTCCAGATTTAGCAGATGCCTCTAACTAAAACACAGCCCTAACTGTCAGGCTCACCTTTCTAAGCGAGTCAACCCGGGTGCTTCTCTAATGACTTTAAACAGATAAGCCATTTTTTTAACATTTTGGCCAGATTTTCCAGTTGTTCTTAATGCAAGGCTTACTCCAAATTACTTTGTTCATCACTGCTGGAGAACAAAAACTTACTTGTTTTAAAATCCAATATTCTTTGCTGAATCATCATTTTCCTCTAATTCTCTGAAGCAGTCAACTCTGTTGCTTAATTTCTTACTTAAGATTTTCCTTTTACTTTCATCAAGCTGTGCGTTTCTAGTTTATTTGCTCTCTTTCCTATGGCTCTATAGAATCCTTATATTCCTGTACATATTCTATAGCCCTTCCTCAAGTATCTTCCAGGACTTATTTGCCTTTTCGACACATTTTTTGTATAGTGCAGTCAGGACAAATGTCCCCTTCGCACACACGCCTGCAGTAAATTCGTCTACTCCTACAGCTGCAGCCACGTGGGGGATTTCCACACCTTCATCTCTGGTCCTGAAATATCATTTATGCTTACATTTCATATTTTTTACAACTTAGAGGACATCTCCAGTTAGATGTCCAATCTTCTTGTCTCACTAAATACATCTGTCACCTCCCTTCCAAACAAGCTTCTCATCCCAACTAAGCTATGTTGATGTGTTCTCGGACACTGGAAGAGGAAAGAAAGAGCAGAAAGAGATATGTGTGCCAAGGTGCCACATTAAACTATTTGGTGACTTCATGGATTCAGAAAGTAAAGATTAGAGAAGTAAAGATGATTCCAAGTTTTCTTGCCTAGATGATGTAAAAATACTTCCGTTTTGTAGAAATTCATTGACTGGGAAAAAACCTGTTTTGGGGAGATTGGTGCCATGCTTATCTTTTTGTTATCTCCCTACCCTCACCCCAAACCCTCACCGCCATCTCCATTAGAAGTATTTGAATAATGCTTTCATAGTATTCTTTCTAAAACACATTTCTCACATCACTCCAGATATTAAGAATCTTCTATATCAACTCCAAACAACTGTGCCTAATTTTCAAGGCTATTTATAATCTGTTATCATTCCACCTAGCCATTGTTTCCCATGATGCAATCTGCTCTAATCAATAATCTTCTTCACAATACTTCATCTTCTTTCCCATTTCCCAGCTGTTCCCCACGCTGATCTCAAGCCTGAAAGGTTCTCTCTCTTTTCCCATACACTTATTAGTCTTAACTATTCTTTAAGCTTCATTTCAAGCCCCACCTCTGCCGTGAAGCCCTCTGTGACCACATAAGTTCATGTAGCTTCCAGCATTCTCTCAAAAACTTGCTGCAGGAGAGTGACATCAGCAAAATGGTGGCATAGGAATTTCTAGCACTCATCTCTCACCCCACCCCAGAAATCAATCAATTTGAACAACTATCCATGTACCAAAATGCCTTCACAAGAGCCAAGGATTTCAGGTGAGGGATTATAGAAACTGGATGAAGCACAGAATTAAGAAAGGACTCATTGAGAAGGGTGGCAAAGATAGATTCATACTACCCCCATCAACCCTCCCCCAAGCCCTGGCAGCCCCGTGCAGAGAGAGACACACACACCACCCCCATGGGAGAAAGAGAGTATAGCAAGTCCCGGACCTCAAGGACCTCACCTCAGACCCCAGAGCCTGCCTGCCGTGGCACCAGACCTGCTCCCACAGCCCTAGGTGACTCCCTGCAGACTCCTGAAAAACCAGGGCCCCCCTGCTTACTGGCTCCAACAGTCCCAGGCAGCTCCAGAGGCAATAGGCTCATAATTAGCCCCCCTGAACCCAGGCTCCACGTGGGCACCCACAAACCCAGGCTCCCAGCTGGGCCCAGCACCAAGCCAACTACTGTGGACCCAGGCTTTTGACCTAGTCCAGCACCAGACCAGTCCCTGTGGCCCCAACCTCCAGGCTGGCTCCTAGGCCTCAGGTTATAAGCCGACTCCCATGGCCCCCGAATCCAAGCTCACCCTAGCACCAGGCTGGCCCTTGTGGCCCATCTCCAGGCCCTTTCCTGTGAAACTAGGCTCCTGGCCAAATTGAATTTATCCCCTGCCCAGATGCCAGGCTCACTCTAGTGGTCCCCAGCACCTGATTGGCTCCTGTGGACCCAGGATCCAGATCCACCCATGCAAACCTAGGTCTCAGGCCCATCACCACAGTCTCAAGTGCCAGGCTTGACCCAGTGAACCCATGCTCCAGGCCTGCCCCACAAACCCAAGTACCAGATTGGTCCCTGTGTATCCAGACACCAGGCTTATCCACCTGCTGACCCAGGCACCAGAGCTGCCCACTCAAGGACTTCAGCAGTAAGCCCACAGACACCACCAGATGGCCCACCCAGGATCTCTGGATGGGCTGAGTGGTCGGGAACTTTGTCTGCTGAAGCCAGTCTCTAAAGACTGGAAGAGGCACCCACTTCCTTAAATGGGCAGACAGCAATGCAAGGCCACAAGGATCATGAATAATCAAGGAAATAAGACACCACCAAAGGAAACTAATAAAACTCCAATGACTGACCCTAAAGAAATGGAGATGTATGAACTGTCTGACAAAGAATTAAGAATAATCCTCTAAAAGAAATTCAGTGAACTATAAGAACACATGGGATAGTCTCTTCAATAAATGGAGCTGGAAAAACTGGATGTCCATATGCAAAAGAATTAAATTGGACGCACATCTTACACCATGCATGAAAATTAACTCTAAATGCATTAAAGACTTAACTGTAAAACAATAAACTATAAAACTATTAGAAGAAAACACAAGGAGAAACCTCCTTGACATTAGCCTTGGCAATGATTTTTTGGATATGACACCAAAAGCACAAGCAACAAAAGCAAAAATCAACAAATGGGACTGCATCAAAGTAAAAATCTTCTACACAGCAAAGGAAACATCAGCAAGATGAAAAGGCAACCTATGGGATGGGAGAAAATATTTGCAATCTATCTGATAAGGGGTTAGTCTCCAAAATATACAGGAATTCATGCAATTCAACAGCAAAAAAAACAAACAACAAGATTTAAAAGTGGGCAAAGGACTTCAATAGACATTTTTCCAAAGAAGACATACCAATGACCAACAGGTATTTGAAAAGATGCTCAACATCATTAACCATTAGGAAAATGAAAATCAAAGCCACAATGAGATATCATATGTTAGAATGGCTATTTCCAAAAAGACAAGAGACAGCCAGTGTTGACAAGACTGTGAAGAAAAGGGAACTCTTGTACACTGTTGGTGGGAATGTAAGTTGGTGCAGCCACTACGGGAAACAGTATGGACGTTCTTCAGAAAATTAAAAATAGAACTATCATATGACCCAGCAATTCTACTTCTGAGTATATATCTGGAGGAAATGAAATCACTATCTCAAAGAGATATCTACACCCCTGGGTTCATTGCAGCCTTATTCACCACAGCCAAGACATGGAAACAACCTAAGTATCCGTTGACTAAAGAATGGATAAAGAAGATGTGGTATACATGCAGAATAGAATATTTTACAGCCATAAAAAATAAAGAAATCCTGCCATTTGCGACAATATGGATGGACCTTGAGGGCGTTAAAGTGAAACCATTCAGAGAAAGACAAATACTGTATGCTCTCAGTTATATGTGGAATCTAAAAAGGCCAAACTCCCAGAAACAAACAGTAGAATAGTGGTTGTAAGGAGTGGGAGAGGTGGGTGGGGGGGATGGGAACATGCTGATCAAAGGATACAAACTTTCAGCTGTAAGATGAATAAGTTCTGGGCTCTACTGTCCATCATGGTGACTATAATTAACAGTACTGTATCGTATACTTGAAAATTAAGAGAGTAGATCTTACATGTTACCACCACAAAAAAATAGTAGTTACGTGAGAGAATGCAGATGTTAACCAACCTTATTGTGGTAATCATTTCATAATATATATGTGTATCAAGTCACTACAGTGTACACCTTAAACTTACTTTTGTTGTATGTTATAGTAACTCAATAAAGCTGGGGGAAAAATCTATTGCATAAAATTCCGGTTAAGCATAAAAGTTGGCAAACAAACTTTGCTCCCACTATAATGATGAGAAAATGCCAGATAAACTGAAAAATCATAGTCGTCTTTAAAGCAATCAGAGAACAGCAAAGTCTAAATGAATTAAATTCCAAAAGGGATTCCCTTTCTGAGTTACCAAAGATCAGTAGCCTCTCCAAACCCTAAGAGTGGGAGCATAGCAGTCAAAGGAATGCGTCTGCAACAGGAAGAAGAGTTCCAGAAGACAGAAAAAAATCATATTAACTTTTAACAACCACATGTGGGCTGGCATGCAGATTTGAATCTGGAGGACTCCCAAATCTAGAGTTGGTCTTCCTCACCTGCCAATTCTTTCTCTTCCATATAAATTTGGCTGAGTAAGTGACAGCACCAGGAATCTAGGGACAGCATTGGAAAGGAGACGGAAAGAGAGGTCTTCAGTCTTGGGTGCTTAGATAGAAAATTCCTACTTAAAAATATTTAAACCAGAAGCAATTGAAACTAACTAAAGCATCAACCAATCCATTATTGAGCCCAATTCCTGATTTGATTGAATACATCGGGCTCCTCACCCTAGCTGCCTAAAAAAAGAAAGGGCAAGTCTTTTCTGGGTTTGTAAATATCTATGTCAATTTCCACTGCCCCTTTATGTACAATGTTTAGTATACAATAAAATATTATGAGATAGGTAAAAAAGCAAGAAAATGTGACTCATAATTAAGACAAAAATTATTTAATAGGATAAAGCTACAGTAACCAATACAGTATGGTATGGCCAAAAAAAAAAAATAGACAGATCAATGGAATGGAATAGAGAGCCCAAAAAATAAACCCACATACATATAGTCAAGTGATCTTTGACAAAGGAACAAAGGGAATACAATGCAACAAAGATAGTCTTCTCAACAAATGGTGCTGGAATAATTGGATAGACACATGCAAAAACAACAAATCTAGACACAGACTTTACACCCTTCACAAAAATTAACTCAAAATGGATCATAGACTTAAATGTAAAACACAAAATTATAAAACTCCTAGAAGATAAGATAGGAGAAAATCTAGATGATCTTGGCTACAGCAATGACTTTTCAGACACAGCACCATAGGCGTAATCCATAAAAGGGAAAACAATTAATAAACTGGACTTTATTAAAATTAAAAACTTTTGCTCTGTGAATGACAATGTCAAGAAAATGAGAAAAGTGGAGACTTCCAAAGACTAGGAGAAAATATTTGCAAAAGACACATCTGATAAAGGACTGTTATCCAAAATATACAAAGAACACTTAAAGCTCAACAATAAGAAAATGAACAATCCAATTAAAAAATGGGCGAAAGTCCTGAATAGACACCTCACCAAAGAAGATATAGAGATGGCAAATAAGCATATGAAAAGGTGTTCAACGTCATATGTCATTAGGGAAATGCAAATTAAAACAACAATGAGATACCACCATACACCTATTAGAATGGCCAAAATCCAGGACACCAACAACATCAAATGCTGGTGAGGATGTGGAGCAACAGGAAGTCTCTTTAGTTGCTGTTGGGAATGAAAAGTGATCCTGCCACTTTGGAAGATAGTGTGGCAGTCTTACAAAACTAAACATACTCTTACCATACAATTCAGCAATTGTGCTCCTTGGCATTTACCCAGATAAACTGAAAACGTATGTCCACACAAAAACCTGCACACACATATTTATAGCAACTTTATTCATAATTGCCAAAACTTGGAGGCAACCAAGATATCTTTCAGTAGGTAAATAGATAAATAAACTGTAGTACATAGAAACAATGGAATTATTCAGTGCTAGAAAGAAATGAGCTATCAAGCCATAAAAAGACATGGAGGATTTAAATGCATATTACTAAGTAAGAGAAGTCAAACTAAAATAGCTACATACTGTATGATTCCAATTGTATGACATTCTGGGAAAGACAAAAGTATGGAGACAATAAAAAGGTCAGTGGTTGCCAGGGGTTGGGGGCGAAGAAAGGATGAATACATGGAGCACAGGGAAATTTTAGGACTGCTAATTCTGTGTGTGATACTACAATTGTAGATATATGTCATTATACATTTGCCAAAACCTATAGAATGTGAAATATCAAGAGTAAACCCTAATATAAACTGTGAACTTTGAGTGATAATGATATGTCAGTGTAGGTTCAACAATTATAACAAATGTAGCACTGTAGTATGAGATGTTGATAGTGGGAGAGGTTGTGGTGTATGAGGCCAAAGAGTATATGGAAACTTCCTCTACTTTCTATTCAATTTTGCTGTGAATCCATAACTTCTCTAAAACATAAAGTCTATTAAAAATGTTAACAACAAAGAAAATAGTCAATATAAGCAGACCCAAAGATGGCATAGATGACTGAATAACTTTGAAAACACTATGCAGTCATTCATCACTTAACAATGGGGATACATTCTGAGAAATGTCATCAGGTGATTTCATCATTGTGAAAATGTTATAAAGTGTACTAGAGGGAAATAAAATTTGCCAAGCCAAAGTATGTCTCTTTAACATGATTATTTTAGGCTGACTATTTTGATGATACAAAAGACTCAGAAAGTTTTTCTCATTACCTCCCCTTTAACTGCCTAACAGAATTCACATTAAAAAATCTGTCCCAGGAAGTGAACTACCACCTTAGCCTAACATGAACTAGGTGGTAGACAGGGAGGAACCTAGAAAAGCCTGTTCATTGGGCTGCCTTATGTGTTCTTCTGTTTCTCTGTGGCCAAAAAAACACTTGTTTTCCAAATGCTTTCTCCTTTTCACCTACCTGTGAATTGCCTCCCTTCCCTTTGAAGTCACTGACTCTCCCCACCCCCAACATCTTATTTTGTCTTTAGCTGAGGATGGTATTTAAGGTGAGGGCTTCAGCCATTTTGATGAGTTACTCAGTTTTTCTGGGTTTCTCCTGTGTGCAAATGTTATTAAAATTTTGTTTCTTTTTCTCCTGTTAATCTGTCTCATGTCACTTTAATTTTTAGACCAGCCAGAAGAACCTAGAAGGGTAGAGGAAAATTTCTTCCTCCCTTATAGTACTTGCACAAACCTAGATGGTATAGCCTACTATACGCCTAGGTTACATGGCACTAATCTTATGGGACCACCATCGTAGATGCAGTCCATTGTTGACTGAAACATTGTTATGTGGTGCATGACTGTATTAAAAAATTACATTAAATTTTAAATATATTAAAGGAACAATGGAGACTTTAAGCATTAAAAAGAACCAAATGAAAATTCATTAGCTGGGCTTATTAGAAGACTGGATGGAGCAAAAATAAGGGTCAGTGAACTCAAAAACAAATCAGTGGAAATTTTCAAAATGAAACAAAAGAGGATAAAAAATGAAAGCAAAAAGCATACAAACAAAAAGAACATCTCAGACCTAAGGCAAAAATATTACACAATCTAACATACATGTAATTGGTGTTATAGAAGGAAAGGAAAGAGAAAATGAGATGCAAGACTATTTCAAAGACATAATGCCAAGAATTTCCAAAGTTAATGAAAGTCACCAACTCACAGATCCAAGAATGTGGCAAACCTCAGAGAATTTTAAAATCAAAAACAAAAAAGAGACACTCACGCTATTGTCAAACTGCTCAGTGCCAAAAACAAAGAGGAAATCTTAAAAGCAGCCAACAACAAAAGCCTCTGTCTATTCAAGGAAACTTCAATAAGAATGATTGACACTTCTCATCAGAAATTATGGAAAACAGAAAACGATGGAATAATCTTTAATGTGTTGAACTAACTCTATAAACAGCAAAGTTCTTTTTCAAAAATGAAGATGAAATAAAGACACTTTCAGACCAATAAAATCTCAGAAAATTCATTGGCATAGAAATAGCAAAAGAAGTTCTTCATGCTAAAGGAAGGAATGAAGACCATGGGCAAAGGTCAACCACAGTACAGAAGATCTCATGACTTTGCTGTTTCCTCTGACCCTGATCCTTCATCATGACACAGTCCAACTATGGGGCGGAGAGCAGGAAGGGGTGCTTTATCTGAAAGAGCAACATCTGCAGGTGAAAATGGAAAATGGAACAAGGGCAAAGCATGCACTTGGAATCTGTTTGTCTTTAAAGAATGACAGCAGTAGAGAAGCTACAGGAACTGTTGGAGAAATCATAGAGCAGAAACCCCATAGAAGCCTCAGTTCTCATCAATATGGCAAGCTTAACCCAATCACTGGGCTAATTTTAAAGCAGAGGGTCACCCCTCTTAAAAAGAAATTAGTTACTGCCCAATTTTAGGGAAATTTGAACCCAGTTGAGTGGCTTCAACAGTATAGAAGGGAAATTACAACATTTTTGTGTCTTGGAGGTAAAATTATTGTTATTTTCGGAAGAAATTATTCTTTTCCTGGAAAACCAAGGGATTGTATTGGAAAATTATTAGAAATACAATACTGTAGTGAAAAGATTGTTTGCAAGTAAAAACACAAAAATCAAGTGTTTTCTCATAAACCAAAAATAAGCAATTAGAAAACATCCATAAAAAGCACATTAATACATTTAATGTGAAATATAAGAGGTCTATATAACTTATAATGATCTGCTTAGAGTTATTCACTTTACACCTTGAATTTTAAAAAAATCAATAAGGATATTAATTCTCTCCCAATTGATTTGTAAGTATAATGCAATCCTAACCAAATTCCAACTTAAATCAAAACAGCAAGAGTAATGAAAGCAGTATGATGTAAAAATATAAAGTCAAACAATAGAATATAATAGAATCCAGTTACAGATGCCATAATATATATTAATTTAAGAAATGATTAAAGGGGCAAGTCAAATAGTAGAAAAAGGATCGACTCCTCAAAAGAAAAAATAGTTTCAGCTTAACTGACGAGCAATTTGGAACAAGAAGACAGTTTTCTTATCTCATTTTCTTCATATCTAAATAATCCAGATAGCTCAAAATTGGAATGTTTATGGGAAAAAAAAAAACCCTAATTGCACTATAGTATGGATGAAGCTTAACATTCAGTCCTAGAAGTCCTGGCAATGGAAGCCTCTTAAATGATTACTGACTGACTGAACAAAAATAGAACTGTATTGGGGGGGTTTTATATCCCTACGAAAGCTAGAAAATGAGTGCTTAATGAGGAAATAACGTTTACATTCTAGTTTGGAACACTTGAGTATAAAGTGAGTATTTTACTCTCATTCATTTCCTCTATAGCACCTAATACAGTGTTGAAATCTACATATTAAATTTTCAGAAAATATAGTATTGACTAATTCATCAGAAATACTATGTTTCTTCCTAGAAGACAAGGAAATGCACTTGTGAGTTTTCTATTTAAAAGAATTATGTTATTCATCAAGATTTTCACCCTTCCATCTGCTCCCAGCATTGTTTTATTCTGAAGTAGGTTCAGCACAGCAAAGCATATGAATTTCACATTAGAAAACATAGGAAGGACGTAAACATTTGTTCTCTGTATTCCACAGTAAGTGCCTGTTGTGAAACACTCAGGGGCACATGGGCAGTTAGGATTTGTCGTTACTTACACTATTTCCTACAGAGGTGAGGATCACTAAGATTTGGAGTATCACTTACATTGCACAGCACGTTTTAGGAGTACTCAAAATGCATTTCTCGCTTTAAAAAAAAAAGTGAAAGTAAGTAAATTACTAGATCACAATATATGTATCTCAGAAGTCCTGACTCCCCAGCTTTCCCTCTGGGTGGTTTCAGGATTACAATCCAGAAGACTAGAAAATGGGTGATTAAATCTAGTAATGCTGTTTTTTGATTCTAAAAAATTGCTATAAGAGGAGTTTTTCGCCTCCTAGATTTAGGGTACCATTTTCCCGCCTCTTGTGAAGTAGAGTAACAGAGTGTCCAGAAATGGCCAAGGAGATCTGGAAGGATTATTTAAAATATCTCCTATATGCATGTCAGTAACTAGAGACTTGAGTTAAAAATCTCCATTATAAAATGAATCTGTATCATAGGAGCGGCAGTCACATCAGTTAGTGACTTAACAATCCAATAACCAAGATCTGCAAAGGAAGGAGTGAAGTTTCCTATTGGAGGGAGGCCAGAGATGAAAGTAAAGAGGACCATTTGGGGGCATAGAATGCTTTCAGAGAAGACTGGTCTGGATGGCGGAGGGAGCGGCGAGACGGTGATAGTCCAACGGGAAACTATCAAGAGGAGGACCCTGTGGATCCAGGGTCCAGGGATCGGGACAGAAAAGTTGCTGGGAAGCAGGAGATAGTAGAAGAAAAACAGCTGGAAAAGTTACAGAGGAGAAACTATGACTGCCCACAGTCCACTCCAAGCCTCTCTGTTCTGTAGCCACAAAGTTCTTTTGGGGGATTGAAATCAGCTTGAAAGGTGGATTCTAATTATTTTAAACCAACTGTTCTCAAAACATGGGCCAAGGCCAGCAGTATTAGCATCACCTGAAAGTGGTTATTAATGCAAATTATTATCTGGCCCCAGCTCAGACTTACTGAATCAGAGCCCCTAGGAGTGGAGTCCAGCAGACTGTTTCAAGCAGCCCTCCAGGTGATTGTGACACTCTCTCAAACTTGAGAAACATGGGTTTAAACCAATGATGGCAATCCAAAGCTTTAAGGTGTCAAACAGACCAATCGAGCAGCACACTGCATTCTCCCAGCAATAATTTTCGGTTCAGGAGTAGGTGCCTAGTTTGAGCTGACCTCACTCAACTGCAGAGTTTTCTCTCTGTGCATCCCCAGAAGAAATGAACAATTTAGCATTTAGGCACAATTGCCTCAGCAAGAGAGGGAATAAAGCTTAGAAGGATGCCAATTTGTTAAATGGCAGCAAGGACACAGAGGGAGAGAAGCCCATGTTCAGTGACATTGTTGAACATAGAATCATCTAACCCAAAGCCTGCCCTGCCTGTGAACTTCTCATAACCAAGTAAACGTCCTTATTGTTTAAGCCCATGTAAGTCAGGTGTTCTGGAACATTCCCTAATGGATAGCTTGCAAACTACTCTGCAAGCATCACTACTTCTGCCAAGAATTCTGGTTATTGGCAACCTTCAGCCAAATGCTCAGGCATTCAGGCGAAAAGTCAATAGCACTGTGGGCAAAATGGAATGCCAAATAAAATAACAGGCGTGGAAATGAAAGAGATCCTCCCAACCACCTAACAACCAATAGGAGTGAGTATAATTTATAGTCACGCTTCCACATTTCAAACCATAGGGTTGGAAATAGATTGTGTGAAAAATATAGACTGGTATTTCCCTCATAGGGTAGACAACCCAGGATAATTGCATGGGAGAAACACTGTAAAGGCAACTTTTGGCATCACTTCCCCAGTTATCTCTGTAAAATGAAAATAAGCAGAATGGCCTCTCTCTGAGAGGGTGGCCGACTGTCCTGGCTCACTCAGGACTGTGGGGTTTCCAGATGTGTCACTTTCAGGGCTAAACCAACTGCAGGCACACTGGGATGGTTGGTATTTTACTCCTGGGACAAATCTTGGGGCAGAATCTAAGTCAAATAGATTTGAAACTTTACTCTTGCCTATGATTCAGGAGAGCAAGGGGATTACTTTCCTAAGAACCATATCATATGCCCTTGATAGTCAGTTACATCTTTCTTCACATTAAGTGTTGACATCACTTGCATGGCTGTGTCTATATCAGCTTTCTTGGAAGACAACACCAGGTGTAGCCTCTCAGGTTGCTCTCAGCTGGAAAGTAGAGGATGCTTCCAACTTCCTTCCACCCATGTTTTTGTAATCATTTGAAATTCCCATTCACCTCTTGGGTATTAAATACCATTTTTATGAGGGTTCTTGGAAAAGGCTTTTACTAAAAGCCTACTCACCAGTAGCTTGCCCCCAAAGACTGTGAAATTGACAACTGAAACTCACTTCTGAAAAAATTTAAAAATCCACGCAAAAGGATAACAGACTGGATATATGTCCTGTTTCCATTTCCAGCTGTTCTCCCTCTTGATAACACATGTGATGTACAGAATCACTAAATGAAATTTGCATGTTCTCCTTAGGTAAAATAATGATGCACAAAATAGCATAAGAATTTATTCTTCACACAAATGTTATCAGTAAACCAGAGGCAGTATTGGAAAAGACACATATTTCCTCAAATTTCAGAGCTATCTTCCCTCTCCCTGTGCCGGAAGCAAAAGGAGAAGATTAACAAGAATGTTATATAAAAACAAACTACAGAACACTAGATTCATTGCATATGTCTTGAAATTAAGGTAAACACAAAGGAGACATATCATTTAATTTTATCAGCATTAATAAAACAACTTTGTTTTAAAACACTAGCATGAAAAAAAGAGGATTGTTGTGTTATTTGTACACAAAAAGCCAAATATTTACTTTCCTGGTTCTTAGTCCTTTAACCTTCTCACCTGGTAGTGGATACATAACGACCTGAAATTTGCTTTTGGTGTTGCTAGAGAACATCCGTTGTATAGAATTGTAAACACTACTGCTGGTTTTGACATTTAAGGAGCAGGTGGTCTGATTTGAAATTCTCCAGCATTCTAAAACCTGGCAGCTTAGGTCCCATACCTGCACAAAGAGGAGAAAGAGCAGGTTAAATTTTCTGACCTCTGAAGTTTTCCAAAGGACAAACTTAACTAACTGCATCCCCAGTTGGTGATTGGGAGGCGGGAGGAAAGAAGGGGAACTGAGAAGCTCTACGGAGGATTAAGGAGGCGATGCCATTGACACGGCTGTCCACAGGGCATCGCACTGGCAGAAAGCAGGATGGAGAGTCATTGCTCCAGAAAGTTACGTGGTTAGCAATGCTTCCAGAACTTGACTGAGAAATAACCATCCAGCAATCTTAGAAATAATCACTTAAATTTGCCAACTCACTTTCCTCCTTTGGGAGAATCCAGGTTATAAAAACAAAGCAATGTGTGTGATTAATGCAATAAGCTTCTTTTCAAATGCTTTTTGCGACTCAGAACAAGAATTTTTAAATATACCAAACTAAGCTTCCCTACGAAAGCATAAAATGACGTAATTTAGCTTAAAAACTTGAGGTGCGAACCCTAAGGGCATTATCATACGTCACGAGATTGTATGTTATTACAGAACTAATGACCATTCTTCCCAGGACCAATGCATATATGTCATTGTCCCTTGCAATTTATTATTAGCTAATATTTGTTAGCTTACTACGTGCCAGACACTGTTTTCATTCATTTAAGGCTCAGAACAACCGAATGAGGTGTAGGTACTATAATTGTTATCACCTAACAGGTAAGAAATCAAAGGTAACACAGATATTAGATAAGTTGTCCAAAGTTACCCCTCTAATAGGTGGCAGGACTAGATTCAGATCTGATCAGTCTATGCTCTACATGCCTAGACCTCTATAACATACTGTTCTCCTGGTGACAGATAATTCAGTCTTGCTCAAAGCTGGTCACAAATACACTCAGCTTTCTGAAAACGGTGCAGAATTTTCCTGACTCTTCCCAACTGAATGCCTGTCAATCAGAGCCAAGGTCACCTTGGATGGGCACCAGGAAGCCCCTGTCCCCTGGTCAAGTTTTCTTCTTTTTCTACTCCGCTGCTTCCCTGGGGCCATCCTCCCACTGCCTTTGTGGCTGAGACTCAGGAGGGTGCTGCATCTCATTGCAAGTCCAGGGGCACTTACACGCTGGGGGCGTGGAGAGGAACCTTCCCTTCCTCAGAGTGCAGCAAGTCTATTTTCTTTCTGTTACTGGACACTCGTGGCATGATTTTTCAGTGTCATCAAGCGAAAGCACACTTCCCACCAGATGCTGGTGAAGAGGAAGGAAATGGAAACAGTGAAATAAAGAACCTGCATTAATGAGGGTTCTCCAAAGAAACAGAACCAATAGGGTCGATAGGGATACCTGGAGATTTATTATGAGGATTAGCTCACACAATTACAGAGGCTGAGGAGTCACGCAATCTGCCGTCTTCAGACTGGAGAATCAGGAAAGCCGGTGGTGTAATTCAGTAGAGTCTAAAGGCCTGAGAATGGAGGGCTGATGGTATAAGTCCTTGTCTGGGTCCAAAGGCCCAAGAACCAGGAGCAATGACATCTGAGGGCAAGAGAAGATGGATGTACCACTCAAACAGAAAGAACTCACCCTTTCTCTGTCTTCTTGTTCTATTCAGACGCTCAATGGATTGGCTGGTGCCCACACATATTGGTGAGGGGGATCTTTACTCAGTCTATTGATTCAAATGCTAATCTCTTCTGGAAACAGCCTCACAGACAAGCTCAGAAATAATGTTTTACCAGTGGTCTGGGCATCCTTTAGCCCAATCAGGTTAACACGTAAAATTAACCATCATAGAACCCCAAAAGGCAAAACACACAACACTGTGGATACAACTTGAGCAGGCTCCTAAACTCCCATCTACAGCGGGGTATGAACCCCTGGCTCCAGGGCCATGATAAGTACCTAGTTGCAATAATCTAGGGCAATCCTTTTGTTTCTGCTTTTTTTAAATGAAAGAATACGTTTGCTTATTCTTGAGAAGAAATCACCTGGTCAGTGACAGCTGGGAGGAAAACTTGTTCAACGGTATTTCGGAAGCATCTCTCAAGTGAAGACATGTGGATCTCAGACCTGTCTAGGAGGCTTTGAGCGTGTTCTCCTGTATGGGCCTTAGCTTGTAAAGAAGTTAAATAGATCCTGTAAGAAACCACCTGCATGGGCTGAATCAGCCTAGCTTGGGAGAGAGAACATCGGCCTAAGTGTCTAAATGCAGCTGCCAGCTCCTCTTTCTCCAGCATGTCACTTTGGGCCTTTGATTAGTTCCCTTCTGTAGCTCTCAGTTTTCTCCGCTGTAAATGAGGGCTTCAACTTGATGATGCTGAAGATCTCTTAAAGCTCTACGATCACTTACTGCTGGATCTGATTTGGGGAACCAATGAAATGAACTTGGAAGACTCCTTGGTGCTGGTCCTAAGACTGGGTACTCCCTAGACTAGACCTCGCCTTGCAGGAGAAACAAACCCCAGGCAACAGCAAACTCAACAAAAACAAGCACCAGCCTTTGTTTGTACTCCCTTAAACACACCAGGCAAGATAGCAAGGGTGCTGTTAGGACAGAGCACAAAGAAAAGCCAAGGGACTATTCCCATCTGTCCCCAAACCCTCACTTAACCTGACCACGATCAACAGCTGGCTAAGTTTTTTTGGGTTTAGGTCCCAAGAAGAACCAGGAATTAAGCAGACACATCAGGCCCTGGCATATCACTGAGGGTGCTCACCTTCCAGGGACACAGCATCCCTGCCACTCTCCTGGACTCAACCAGATCCAGGCAACATCGCCTTCCTTATCGCAAAAATAAACGAGAAGCCCTGAGAGTGAGAGCCTCCTTAAACGCTGTGCCCGGAGCCCCTAACTCTCCGGATCACGCAAGCATGGAGTCAGCACTTGGCCAACCTTTTATGCTTAAAATTGGGGCCCTAGACATCTGCTTCTCTCATCCTGGTCCAGGCCCTGGCACCGTAGGGTGTGAACTAGTCCATTGACTTCTAAGCACACCAAGGTTTGTTTCTTTATGCAGATAAGGAAGGCAACTCTGTGTACATCTGCTTGAGTCTAGGAGGGTGGCAGGGACACCGTGTCCCTGGAAGCTGAGCCCCTCAGTGTCGTGCCAGGACCTGGCATCTGCTTAATTCCAGGTTCTTCTTGGAACCAAAGACCAAACAAAACTCACCTAGTCCCAGCCCTGCATTTTGCACTTGATAAATATTTATGGACTTGAATTTCCTCACTCCTCTTCACCTTTTTATTCCTGTTGATGATTATTCTAATCAGCTGGTCAAATGAATTTACAAAACAAATGGACTCAACTCAAGTCCATTTTTCCAAACTCTAAAATGGTGATTCTTTCACTTAGTGTGCATAAAAATCACTTGCAGAACATCTTAAAAATGCATATTCCACCTGTATTCGTTGGCTAGGGCCGCCATAACAAAGTACCACAGACTGGGGGCTTAAACAAGAGAGACTTATTTTCCTGCAGTTCTGGAGGCTGGAAGTCTGAGATCAAGGTGCTGGAAAGTTGTTTCTCCCGGGGCCTCTCTCCTTGGCTTGCAGATGGCCCCCTCTCCCTATGTACGCACATGGTCTTTTCTCCGTGCTCAAATACCCCTGGCGTCTCTGCTCGTCCAAACTCCTCTTCGTATCAAGACACCAGGCAGATTGGATTAGGGTCCACCCTAATTGCGGCCTCATTTTAGCTTAATTACCTCTTTAAAGATCCTGTCTCCAAATAAGGTCAGATTCTGAGGTCCTGGAGGTCAGGGCTTCAACACATGACATTTGGGAGACACAATTCAGTCCATAATAATGCCCTACCCACCTCTCATCCCCCCATGTTTTATCCGGTAACCTGAGATGGGGCCAAAGGCCTTTTATGGGGGTTTTTTTGTTTTTTTTTTTTAAACAAGCACCCCTGTGATTCCGATTCCATAAAAGATAGTTTGGAAGGGACACTACTTTAGGCTCATTCCTCCTGAGTTCCTCTGGAGAACTCCCCCTGCTTCCCTTCCTTAAAGCTCTCCCATGCTGTTTCTCCACAATCTCTAAATCCGCAGCTTTTTGTCCTCTTCTCTAGAGTTTCCACCTACATCCAATGTCTTTAACTACTCTTTCAAAGCACACAGGAGCTAAAGAAACCAAATTTCGTCAAAAGGGAAAACCTAATTTGTCTTTGAGTCTGCCTCTCCATGGCTGAGAGGCAGAACCAGAGTGAGAAAAACCTCAAGAAATGAGAAGTTCCCAACCCATCCTCAGAGCCAGGCTCCCCTCTCCCAATATAGGAGATGCTAAGGATCCTTCAAAGAAAAGCTGCCAGTAAGGGTTCTAAGAGAATACAAATCTCTGTGGGATTATGCACAGTCTCTGCCTCGGTGGCCCCCAGCCAGTGCCAGTGCCAACCCCCCAGGGTCCCACATGAACACCTAAGGAGCACATAGTCCTGGGCTCCAGGCTAACCAGGCACTGCCCGCAATGAAAAACACCAGTTCCGGCCAGACCTACTTGTCCATGTCTCAGCTTCCATGCACAGCGACTACTGGGAATTTCAAGAGAACACTTTCCCAGGAGGTTCCACGGATCCTGTGCTTCCAGTTTGGCTGCAAACTGCCAGAGCAGCGTTTTCTCCCGCTGGCGCTAACCCAAACTAGGAAGGAAAACACTCAAACCAAAGACACATTTCCCCCTTGAAATTTTTGAACAGAAGCCTATGAATTAATCAGACTCTTAAAGGTACGGTCCAGTTTGTCTTTTAATAAAATGATAGAGTCTAGAGACCTTATATTTCCTTCCCTCTCAATCAGATTTATCTCCTCTGTCCACAGCATTCCGCCTACAACACAGTTTTCTCAAATGAAAGCATTTTATATGAAATTCCAAAAATATAAAAACAAGAATCAGTTATGATTTGAGACTGTGTCTGTTTTTGATCAGATTAAAAGAAAAATGTTTACCGTGTTTCGATAAGGAAAATCAGACGCAAAACCCAAAACAAGCCAAAGACTATTTCTGATTAAAAAACATGAGATATTAAGATGTGTCATATGATAAAATTTAGTATATGTATCAAGAGGTTTTATTTTCCTAATTCAATCAATGTCTGTTCAAGATAAGGACAGAAACAGAATTTCAAGGATGTTCTCAAGGCTACATTAAAAAGATTCAAAGACAGCCACTTATGGGAAGCCCTTGAAAGGGTCAGCTCAGTAAGAGAAGTAACCTACTTCAAGGATATCAATAGTTTATAAATCCAAGACAATAGCAGGAGACACAAATGTGGCTTCAGTAGAAGCAACATGACCATAGATCAACTAATAACCCAGAGTTACCCTTTCTGCCGAGGAAAGCTTGTCCAATGTGTGACAATTTGCCAGTTCCAGGATGGTCTCATCAGTCATCTCCAATTACACATGTATCCAGGGAACTAGTCTGAAAAATATTATGAGCTCTTCTCCTTTCCCTGCCCCCTTCCTACCTTTGAAGGCTGTGTGGGGATGTGATGACCAGCACAGCAGCAGGGTGTTGTAACCATCACAGGATATGCATGAAACAAAAAGCTACCACATTAAGCCTGGTGGATTCAAACACTGAAACAACTTGGGTCTCTGATGTATGGCTGAGCTGATAAACCGACTCTGAGAACCACTTGCCTCCAGACTTCTTGTGAATTACACTTTGAATGTCTTGCGATTTAAGCCAGTGTTTATGAAAGTCAGACCAGCATCGGCATCCCCTGGGAACCTACTAGAAATGTGGATCCTTGGGCACCACCCAGACCTACTGAATGAAAGTCTCCGAGGGTGAGGCCCAGCAATCTGTGCTTTAGCAAGTCTTCGGGTGATTCTGAGGCAAGTAAATGTTGCAATCACCAACTTAAGCCATTGTTAGTGTGTTTCATGTTATTTTCAGCTGAAAGCATTCCTGATTAGTGAAAACAATTATGTCAAATCTCAATAGAAAGTGTTACTTCTCTTATTTATTACATGGAAATTTTTCTTTTTAACAGTACCTATCATGCTGTTACAGGGTCACAATTTACTCACACTGCACATAAAATTTCAAAGAAAATGCATTATCTGTATGTCTTTGCTAAAAGCTACGTGTTCCTTACCAGCCCCTATGTTGCTAAATAGTGTTTGTGTATGCCTGGGCACAAGTCAGAACAGCCCATCAACACTGTGTTTTTTTCTGGTTGAAATAGTCTCTTTTTCGTTTAGTCTGTTCAAGGTCAAATCCCTATCAAAGGTGGCTTAAATAGCGTCTTTTTGGATTCCTCAGCCCCTTTACTCTAGTGCTTACCCTCTGAGAGTTTCTCTCCTGAAGGTGGGTGGCTCGTGTGACTTGGCAATGGGGTGAAAGAGTCTTCTGGCTCCTATGGTCTCTGGGCCAATGTCTTTTGTCCACGTGGTCATGCTCCTCCTGGTGGCATTTGTGGCTGAATTTGGTGGCTGGTGTGACCCAAAGTCTTATTCCTCTTGCTTTGGCCAGTGCCTTGTGGTGCTTTCAATCTGCCTGACTTCCTGAGATTTTGGAGTCTCCCCCAGGCCATCCATACAGTGTCTGGCCTCAGTTGTAGTGTGACATCACCCCACCCGACCAGGCTGACTGGCCTCCATCGCCTGTGGGGGCATACAAGATGTTCTGACTCCTGTTCGTGCCATGAATCCTTCAGGAAAGCTAAATTCCATCTACATCTTGTCCTGAGCCATGGGATTCACTTTGCTAGTCTATCCCTGGGGTTAGTGAAGGGGAAACATTGGAGACAATCTCATTTTAGAGTTCTTAGAGTCTTTCACTTATCTAACTGGTCAAAGACCCTGCATCAGTGCCTCCCAACCTACGATGATTTTGTTTCCCAGGGAACGTTTGGCAATGTCTGGAAATATTTTTGGTTGTCACAACTTGGGGAGGGGGAAGGGTTGCTGTTGACATCTACAGGGTAGGGCTGGGGATATTGCTAAACATTCTATAATGCTATGGGAGGCAGCATCCAAGATTCCCATCTGCCCTTCGTTACCCCTCCCCTTGAATATGGGGAGAACCTGTGAATACGATAGGATATTGCTCCTGTGATTATGTTACTTTATGTGACAAAGGAATTTTGCAGCTGTAATTAAGCTCCCTAATCAATTGACTTTGAATTAAGCAAAAGGGAGAATGTCCTGTGGGACTTCATCTAACCAAGTAGGCCTTAAAAAAGTCAAGAAGCAGTGGCAGATGTGCTCCTACTGGCCTTGAGGAAGCAAACAGCCATGTTGAGAACTAAGTATGGCGGGTGCCACGTGGTGGGAACTGACACAGCTCCTCTAGTTGCTGAGAACAACCCCATCCAACAGCTAGGAAGAAAATGGAGGCCTCTGTCCTACAACCGTGAGGAAGAGGACGCTGAACCTCAGGTGAGAATTATCCCAAGCAACACCTTGATTTCAGCCTTGTGAGACCCTGAGCAGAGAACAAAGCCATGCCGCACGTGAACTTCTGACCCATGTGACTTCTGTGAGATAATGAACGTATGTGGTTTTCAGCCACCAAGTTTGTGGGAATTTGTTATGCAGTAACAGAAAATGAATACAAATACCCAGGACAGCCCTCACAAGACAAAAATTATCCAGTCGAAAATGGCAACAGTGCCACTGCCAAGAAACCAAGCTCTACAGGAGAAAGATTCTCCTTGCCTCTCTTTTCCCCTGAATTCCTAAGGAATAGAAGGAAACCTTCCAGGCATTTCACTTTCTCAGGTTGTAGCTCCCATTTTATTTTATTCCAGGCCAGCAAACCATAGACCGATGCACATGGAGCATGAGGAGGAGAACAGGTCGCAGATATCCGAAAGGCTTTGTGAAAGACGCATCTCCTGGAGGAGCGATGCTCAAGGAGATGAGGCAGCTGTGAGATTCGGAGGAGGTCGGAGAGGTGAGATGGGAGTTAGCATTAAGTTTTGCTGCGTGGGGTGCAATGAAAGCATGTCTCCTCAACCCCTGTGACATTGTCAGCAAAGTCTTTCCTCCTTGCTGATGCTGTGTGACTTTAGATTTGCTTTGGCTGTGCAACAAAATACTGACAATGACAGCGTCCTGCTTTGCGGTGAGAACGAGAACAGAGACTTCCCTGGCCACATCTCATGGAAATCTCCAAAAACCTGTTGGAGTAGGCATTAGGATGCCAATTATCATCATTTTATGGATGAGGAAATTGAGGTTAACAGATGTTGGGCAATTTCCCAAAGTAACTCAGTTAATAATCAGCCGAATAGTGATTTGGACTGCAGGATGCTTACGCTGCCTCCTTCTGTATTTTGGAGATCTCAGGATCCCCAATGCCCTGTTACCGTATCCTCATTACTCCCATGAGGATTCCCCTATATAGGAAGGGCGCTGAACTCTGGTTACATTAGAATGACCCAGGGGCCATGTAACAAAATGCTGATGCCCCCATTCCTCCTCCTGCTCCTCCATCCCCACCTCCCTGACTCCAGGGAGTGTAGTTTCCTTGCACTGGAATGTGGCCGCAGGACTGGCACTTTGTAAGAGCTCCTAGACGATGCGAACATGCACTCAGATGTAATGTAATTCTCTTCGTTCCATACACGAGTAGAACATGTCCAAGCTCGTTTGTTCCTTTGGAATTTTTTCATACGGATTCTCTTTCTGACTGAGATATCAGTGATTGCATATTCATATTTCTCATTCTAAGGGCCAGGCTGGTTTGTCTGGTAGTTTCACGGAAAAAAGATACAGCAGCACAGCAGCTAGCAAAGGCTGAGAAGAGCAGGACCAGTGTGAAGAGAAGCGTCACAGCACTTCACTGACAGGCCGACCCTCTCAAAATACCACTCTTGGCATTTACTGACTCTTAAACTGTTTAATCTCGGTCACAAGGTCCTGAACAAAGAACAAACAATGAAAAGCAAGTCTTCAACCCACCAGTTGTGACTGGAATCTACTGAGGCTCTGTCTTATCTCACATCCCTTATTTATCTAAATATTAAGAACGATCACAAGGATTTATTCTTAAAGCCTATTTAATATCCTCTTCCTACCAGGACTTTGTTTTATTTTTCCTTTATTTCAAGGGGCCTTGGGGGAGGATTGATGGAGATAAAAATGCTCAGATAAGACTAAAATCAACCAATCCCCAATCATGCTCATAGGGAATGTGAGGCGCCTGGTTTTTTTCATTAATCATAATTATCTAATTTAACCACGTGAACAGATTATAGCATCCTTTGTCATCTCACAGATCAAAAGCAAAGCAAAAATGTTTTTGTCCCAAAAAACCAACCACGGACATTATTTTTCATGGAATCGTACTTACAAAGCTGAGCCAACTGGCTGTCCGAAGGAAAATGCCCAAAGCTGTGGCCCACGCTGCAAGGAATGTGGGATCTTGATGGCACCTCTGCCATCATGCAGTGTGTAGGCACCACAAACCCATGAAGAATCTGCCCATCCCAGACCATGGGGATCAAAACCCATAACATACTACCCTCCCTTGTTACATAGGTCCCAACCCTGACTTCTCACTTATGGATAAGTTTCTATATGGTGTTATATGCATCCAGAATTTTGATGAGATATGAGGCAAGGGAGGTAAGCAAGATCATTAACACTGATAATAGCGAATGTTCGTGAAACCCTAACAGTGTGCCAGACTCTGCACTCAGCTGTTCACGCATCTGTCTTTTAATCTTTGCCAACAGCCCTGTGAAGTGCATGATGAGGAAACCGAGGCCAGGAGAGGAGAATAATCTTCCCAGGGCGACAGAGTTTGTAAGAAGCAGAGCTAGGATTTCAAGCCAGGTTATCTGGTTCTGGATCCTTCCTGTCATATTCCTTCCCATGGGTAAAAGAAGACTGTGCATAAAGTATAGAAACTTGCAACAGCTCAGTCAGTACTTCCCACAAGTATATTTCAGGCAAATTAGATCTGACTTCACATTATATCTGGGAAAAAAAAGCCCATGAAAAATTTTTCCATTTTTACAAAAAGGCATTGAGCTAATTGATGGAAACACATGCTGTGGGCAGGTCTAATAATAATCAGGACTGTGTTGCACGGTAGAAGAGGAGCAGTGGTAACCCACTACCTGGCTTTCAGCTCCCAGGCTAGCCCCATTCTTCCTTGTTTCTCATTTTCTCCTGTGTTTCCAGACCTAGTCTCCCCATCACCTCCCGCTAATCTACTCCTCATCTTGTTGCTGGAGTCATCTTTTCGATATGCGAATCTGGTCATCACCCTCTTTAGAATATGTCTGTGGCTTCCCATCACCCTTAGGACAGAGGTTCCCAAATTTCTCAGCTCACAGTGACTTTGTGTCACAGTAATTTTTTTCCCAGTGCCCCGGGGCAAAAAGAATACCTAGTTGTTCCATTTATTAAGTAATTAGGTGCAAATAACTTAACAGCAGTAGTTCACGTGATGTCCAATAGATGTTGCTGTTTCCCTCTAATTTAAAACATCTTGTGACATCCCTGAGTTCACCGCAGCTCCCCAGGCCACCTCAGCATGTAGTCTGGAAAACTCAGCCCATTGGAATTCACACTACAGGAATTAAAATGGCCATCTATGTCCCTCAAATTCTCCCTTACCCGCCTGCCTGGCCTAATGCTTTGCAGCCCCTGTCACCTCTCCCTTGCAGCCATTTTTCTAGGCTCCTCATACATACTACCTTCTACCCAAATGACTCAACGCATCCCACCCAGCCAAGCTTTTTGACTGAGGCTTGCTTAACCCTGAGTCCTCAGCTCCACCAACAATTTCGTGGAGAACACCTGTCTGACCTCCCTGACTAGGTCAGTCGCTCCCATCACATGCTTTCCTGGCACCTTAAGTTGTGTGCGTTTCTTCAATGATTCTCTGACTCACATCTGTCTGCAAGTTCCAAGAGATCAGGAGCCCCATCCCGATCATTTCAACTAAGCATCTTATACAGCCTGCTTTTATGCAGCCTTCTGTTCTCAAAGAAATTAGGAACTTTCTAGAACAAAGGATGGCTACTTCAAAGCCCCACACCTAGTAGGGGTGCAGTTAATACCTGTTGGCCCATAACTCCTGTTCTTTTTCTTAAGGAAGAAGGAGAAACGTGGATTAATGTATCTTCACTTCTCTATGTGAGCGAAAATACCGATCTTCCCTCATTCTCCTCCACTCCTCTGGGCTGACTCCCAACTTCTCTCCATTTTCTTCAGCAGTCTCCACTGGAACCCAGGGCTGGAAAGCTCAAAGAGTCCATACTGAAAGCTGACTAAGCTCTTTAACATCATCACATTCAAGCCTTACAACAAAACTGTGAAGTTCCCAAAGCAGTTACTACTATCACAATTTTACGAAAGAGGGAATATAGGCTCAAAAAGAAAAAAGGATGAACCTGGAAGATAGTAGACATTTGTGCTAAGAGAGATTATTGTTCAGCAATATTTATCCCCTCCCGTACCTCACTTTATTTCCTGACCCTTGGCTACAGGTCAAATCTTGTGATTCTTTGGCCAAGACGGAAGTGATGCTCTGCCAGTTCTAAGTGTTAAAAGGCTGCGATTATGTCTACTTGCTCTCTGGTGCCTCTACCATCTGCATGAGGATAAAATGTCCACGTCAGTCCATTGGGCCAGGCAAGAGGACAAGGGATGCATATTACAGAACCTCGTTAGCTGGACCCTGCATACATTGCCAACCCAGAGCCAACAGCAGACACGTGAGCAAACCTAGCAGAAATCAAGAGTCACCCAGTCAAACTCAGCTTTAATTGGTCAACATAGATGCATAAGCCAAAATAAATGCTTTTTGTGATCTACCACTGAGATTTTTGTGGTTGTTCATCATGCAGCAATAGCTAGCCAATAAATATATTTCTTAAAAGAATGAATGATTCGATGAATGAACGACTTGCCTAAGATCGGATAGCTAATATACTCACAAATGGAAGGTTTTCTGAACCCTTATCTCTTGTTTGCGCCATTCCTCATATTTCTCTCCAGCTGGAAAAGAATGAGAAGGCTTGCAAGAAAATATTAAAGAATTTAAAAGTTAGAAAATAGAGATTATGTGCAAAAAGTATAGCAAAGGAAACAAAACTAGTTATCTAGACAAAAGAAAGAATGAAGCCTGCCGAGCTCCAATGTGCAAATGATGCCTGAATAGCATCAGTTGTTTCAGTTCCTCTAACAAAATGGGTTTAATATGAACAGGAAGGACTTGGGTTAGATCTGAAAGAGCATCTTCAAAGTGGAGTTTGAAATCATGCCACCAAAGCTATCTGAGGAATCTATAACACTGTTTCTTACAGATTTCTCAAAATAATGTATATACTCATCTTCCCAGAAAGTTTTAGGTCGATGGCTCCCAAATGTAGACCTGCAGACAGGGGCTAGGCTAGCTCTTCAGCTTCCCAAAAAATGCAGATTTCTAGACCCAACCACTCAAAATTCAAACTCAGTGGATAGGGACAAGGGCTAAGAATCCATATTTTTTAAAGTTCCCCCAGGTTTCAGCTGTGCAGCCAGATTTGGGAACCTCTGGTTTATTGGGATGGACTCAATCATGTGAATTTCGGTGGTAACTTCGGTGCTGTTTCTAATTTGTTTCAAGGTATCATGTGAAGACTAATGTCATTAAGCAGCCTATGGGGGATAAAAGGAAGATTTCAGAGGAAAAAGACGATCAAACAATTTTGTTCAAAAATGTTTCACAAATTTGAAAGGTATATTCCGTTATGACTTCCACAGACATCCCATTAATTTCTTAATAGTCCTTACTTTCTCAAAGATTGTGTGTGTACTGCAAAAACTAGGTTGGTCACTTTGCCTCAGATTAGATTTAGTTAACAGGATGGAGTTTATCTCAGCTATGGGGTTCCTATCCTTATGTTTTACTTTTGGGGAAATTTTAACTTTTATTGTTACTATTAGATTGCATTTTTCCCCCAATTAATGAACATGAATCATTGACTCAAAGGAGGGTCCTTTAAGTATAAAAGCAGATATTTTAAAACTAGTATGAATGTAGAATTCAGAACAACATAAATATAAATGATGAACAGGACCTTAATATCAATATGGATTGTAAATTTGTATGTACTAAGTGAATCTATGAATTTGATTGTTTCATACAAGAGCAAAAAAGAAAAAGATGAATATAAGGTCAATAATAAATATCTGATCACTGGAGTTTGTTGGACGGGCAATCTATCACCCTAGTGAGTAATCCAGTATGAAATTTTGTCAAATAATAGACTGAAGAAATCAAAGCTTTTGCATAATTTTTAAAGCAAGTTTAATAACGTCTCTTTGTTATAACAAATTAACCTACACACTAGTCAATACACAACTTCTAATCTATTATGAACTAAACTGTTACAGATTATCTGTCCTAATTTACATCATAGATGAGACAAAAAAGTTAAATGACTCAGGATCAAAGAACGAATGATTGCTATAGCCAGGACTAAAATTCACATCTCCTGGTTTGGTGTGTCTGTGTCTTTGACACGTAGAAAAATATTCCCAAGTCCATCATCTCATATTTCGTAGCATTTTCTCTTATCACTTCCACTCAACGATATTATCATATATCTTACATTCCCACCCAAATCAACTTATGAGCATCTTCTGATAAAAATAGCAGCTGGAAAACACATGACCTATTGAGGACAAGAGACAGTCTCCCTATGAACTCTTTGGCCATCCCAGCCTGCCTTCCACCCCTCTTCTAAAAGATGGCTCCTGGTTTCACAGGGAAAAGCTTTCTGTGTGCCCCTAGCCATTTGAGAGGCCCCTGGCATCCTATCTTCAAATTTACATTTGGCAATTCTGTGCCCTGTACTCAGCCAAATCTACTTCAAAAATACCACCCTAGGGTTTCTGCAAGCAAGTTCAAAGTCGTGCATAATGATTTGGACATTTGTACTTTCCCTTGTGAACTGCTGGGATAACCACCTAGGAAGTGGAAGCTAGCTCAGAAGCTTTGATATTCAGCAGTTAGTATTAGCAACCGTGGCTGATAATATATTTCAAATAGAACAGGTAGAGGCCTTTGCATCATGGCACAAATGTCATGGAGCACTAGATGAAATGACTATTCAACATCGCGTTAAATCAAGCGGCAGTTTATATGTCTAGGGAGTGAACTGTGCTGGAGCGCAACCAAGCAGACCATTCCATTTCCTCAAATCCATAAATTCTAATGCTTCCCTTCTTCCTAAACTCTCCTGAACTCACACTACTTCACCCAGTCATAAAAATATTTCCCCTCGCTCACAAACCTCAATGGACTTTTTTTGTTACCTAGGGCATGCCTCAACTGAAACCGTCTCTTATTATTTTTAGATTTATTTTCAGTTTAGTGGAGTAACAAGAACTTCATGCAAGAAATCTAAAGTCTAGTTTAAAAAGCTATCTTATCTGAGTGAATAATTTTATTTAATGAAACTTGGGTACTTCTCTTCTACAAGGTACTGTCTAGGCACCTACTTTTCTTCATATACAAGTACATATATCACACTCGGTTACCTGGTTTCCTATTTTACAGCTCATTAGAGGCATAAAAAGATGGAGCTGGGGGATGGTAAAAGTTGAACAAAGCAGGAAGATTGAAGCAACTAACAATCTGACATCAAGGGAGAAGAGAAAAAATTAAAACGAGAGTATGCGAATCAAAAACACAACTCACTGTACCTTTTAGTGTGATGCCAAATAACACAATATTCTTCAGTGGCCCTGAAGGCACCATATTTTATGTAACACCGAATAATTTATGTGCTTAATAATAGCCTGTATAAAGGTGCTCATCACAGCAGCATTCATAAAAAGACGGAAAAAAGTTGAAATAGTCTTATCCAACAATGGAAAGCCATTAAGTAAATTATAAATTTCCATGCAATTGAATATTTTATGATCCTTTAAGTAGTATGAAAAAAAGAAGTTTTTAAAAGATAATCATAAAAGCATTCTGAAAAAAGGTAAAACCGTGTCCTGTATATTCTGTTCAACAAGGCTAAGAAGTTTAATAGATTTCAGAAAGATACTGCTCAAGATGATTAAAATGAAAAGGCATGATACTTAAAGAAATAACATTTGGTTCTTGAGAAAATTCAATTACATGTAATAGTCCCGTTTTTCAAGATGCGAGATAGATAATGCTGTCCTAGGAAGTGGACCATTCACAAAGTGCTTTGGGATCATTTTCTTAAATTCATTCTAATAAAATAATTAATATCTTAATCCTAAATAAAATAATGAGAGAGAGCATCAGCAATCACGGCAAAGATGACTTTTCCTTTGGAAATACTTAAGAAATACTTAAAATAAAGCAAAAAGGCTAACAGGTAAGAACCAAAAGTACACTGCTTCACACAGTATGGAAACATTCAGAAGTCATGAACTGGCATTTATAACCACAACCCTATATTATCCATCTGAGATGGAGGGGTTGTATGACCTCAAGTGTCCCCTCCAACTCTTACATTCTATGATTCTAAGTGTCCTACGTGAGGCCAATCCTACTTGAAGCAGCTAATCAACATATAAAACATGGATGAACTCTGCTACCCCTAGTACATCTACTCTTTACCAATTTACCGTCTTACGTTTATTTCTTTGATGTTCTAGAAGATTCAATTTTCTAGCCCTTTTTTATTTTTCCCGTTAACAAGGGTCCATATTCTAAATGTCCCTTATTGCCCCAGTTTCCAGCTATAGCTTTTCCCACAGACAACTATCAATGGTCAAATATTTTTTGCATGATCTCATTTTGTCCAGTAGAAAATTCATAATGTTTAGTTTCTCACATCACATATTTTAGAAATAGAAATTCTACTACACTTCTGTTATTCTAATTATCCTACATTTACTTCTACTACTTACCTGAGAGTTATATTCAAAATATTTAATATTGGTACAGCTCAGGCATCAACCAATCAGAATGGAAGTAAATTCAATTCCAGTGGCTGTAGACTGTGAACAACTGATACACCTGTCCAGTGCATGCCAGCTGAGTGTGAGCGCCACATTAATTCCCAAGTACTCCATAACACAACAGTTACACTTTTCTCTCTATCTCTTTTGGATAAGTTAATTCTGGTGGGTTCCCTTTTATTCTTCCCCAATTCATAACTATTTTGCTCATGTGTTTTACTATGACACCTTAAGCAACTTTTCATAACTGTCTATGTCAATAAAACACCAATCACAATAATATGCCAACTAATAAGATGACCTAGATGAAAATGACAAGTTCTCAGACAGACACAAACTACCAAGACTAACTCAAAAAAAAAGAAAAGAAAATTGAATAGACACATAAAAAGCAAAAAAATTGAATTAGTAATAAAAAAAATTTCCACAAAGAAAAGCCCAGACCTAGATGGCCTGACTAGTGACTTCTACCAAATGTTTAAAAAGAATTAGCACTAATAGTTTACAAATTCTTACAAAGAATAAAAGAAGAGGGAACACTTCCTAACTCATTGTACAATGCCAATATTACCCCAATATCAAAACCACATTACAAGAAAACCACAGATCAATACCCCTAACGAATACAGATGCAAAAAATCCTCAAGAAAATACCAGCAAAATTAATCCAGCAATATAGTAAAAGAATTATATACCATAGCCAAGTGGGATTTATCCCAGGAATGCAAGGTTGGTTCAATACGCAAAAATCAAGCAGTGAAATGTGTTATGTCAGCAGAATAAAGGACAAAAACCACATGATCACCTCAATAGATACAGATAAGCATTTGAAAAATCTAACACCCTTTCATGATAAAAACTAATAATAATAATAACACTCGAAAAACTAGGAATAGAAGGAAATCTTCTCACTTGATAAAGGGCTCCTACAAAATAGCCACAACTAAGACATCATACTTAACAGGTAAAGATTGAAAGTTTTATTCTTAAGATCAGGAAGAAGACAAGGATGTCTGCTCTTGCCATTCTATCTAACGTTGTACTGGAGGTTCTAGCCAGGGCAGTTAGATAAGAAAAAAAGTAAAAGACATCCAGACTGCAAAGGAAGAAGTATAAGAAATCTCTATTTGCAGGTTGTATGATGTTGTATATAGAAAATCTTTTAAAAATCCACAAAAAAAAATATTAGAGCTAATAAATGAATTCAGCAAAGTTGCAGGACACAAAGTCAATATGCAAAACTCAATTGAATTTCTACACACCAGCAATAAAAAAACAAGAAAATTGTTACTAAGAAAATGAAATTAAGAAAACTCCGTTTACAATAGCATCAAAAGCAATAAAATACTTAGGAATGAATTTAACAAAAGAAGTGCAAAACTTGTATACTGGGAACTCCAAAACTTTGTTGAAGGAGATTAAAGCCCTAAATATATGGAAAGACACCCCACAATAATGAATCAAAAGAGTTAATATTGGGGCCAGCCTGGTGGTGTAGTGGTTAAGCTTGCACGCTTCAATTCAGTGACCCAAGGTTCATTTGTTCAGATCTTGGGCATGGACTCCACACCGCTCATCAAGCCATGCTGTGGCAGCATCTCACATACAAAACAGAGGAAGACTGGCACAGATGTTAACTCAGGGACAACCTTCCTCAAGCAAAAAGAGGAAGATTGGCAACAGATGTTAGCTCGGGGCTGATCTACCTCACCAAAAAAAAAAGAGTTAATTTTGTTGAGATGACAATACTTCTCATGTTAATCTACATACTCAATGCAATCTCTATCAAATTCTCAGCTGCCTTCATTGCAGAAGGTGACAAGTCTATCCTGAAATGCTTGCAGAAATGCAGAAGACCAGAATAGTAAAAAAAAAAAAAAAAAGTCTTGGAAAAAAAACAAAGCTGGACGACTCATACTCTTGATTTCAAAATTTACTAAAAACCTACTATAATCAGGACTATGCAGTTCTAGCAAAAGGATAGACATAAAGATTAATTTGGTAAAATTTAAAGTCCATAAATAAATTCTTACATTTACAGTCAATTAATTTTTGACAAAGACATCAAGAAAATTCAACGGGGAAAGAATAGCCTTTTCAACAAATGATGCTGTGATAAGTGGATATCCACAAGCAAAAAAAATAGTTGGACCCCTACAATATACAATTAGTATAAAATTAACTCAAAATGTGTCAAAGATCTAAATGTAAGAGCTAAAACTATAAAACTCTTGGAAGAAAACATAGGCATATTTCTTTTGTTTTGATTTGGGGCTTTTTCCTGTATTTGTGAATTAGCCCCTTGTCTGACAAATGAGTTATAGACAATTCTCCAGGAAAATCATATCTTTCTACTCTGCTCATGGTGATTTTGCCAAACATTTTTTTATATTTATGGGACTAAATTTAGTCAGTTCCTTTTAGAGCCTAAGAGTTTTGTAGCATACCTAAAAGAGCCTTCCACACTCTGAAATTATTAAAATATTAAAGACTATTGTGGAGAAGACTGCTTAGATGTCCACCAAAATCCATTTTGCTCTACTCATGTAGTGAAAGAGTTGAAGTCGCAGACTTCATTTGTAAATTTGTAAAATTTGTGAAATTTTGTTTTTGTAAACATTTGTAAAATTCAAGCCCCAAAACTATGTGAGGCTGACACCTACAGTTTTGAATTCTCACCAAAAGCTCAGCAAGAAAAAGCAAAATACCTGTGTTCTCTCTGTTATGGTAGGCAATTATGTTGCAATCCACGGATGGATGTCACCCTGCAAGTGTCCAGCATAAGGCAGACATGTAAATTCCAAGACCGACCTCTCACGGGAACAAGACTTAGCCCCTTTCACCTAGTAAGTGTTAAAATCCAAGCCCAAACATCCGAAGTGACAGCCCCAGCTCAGTCAGCCACATCAACTCACAGGCTTTCTGCTCGGGTTTTCAATTCTGGCTTAGGTTCCAAAACGTGGGATTTTTTCTTTCTCTTCTTCTTTTCCTAGCTGTAAAGGCGAGCTATGCATTTACAATAATGGGTATTAGATGTTACCCCACATTTCTGAGTGTTGTAGTGGCAGACTTTTAGTCATCTACTTTGTCACATTTCCTGAACCAGAAACCCATTCTTTAATTTTTTTAAGGGTTTCCCTGGCAGTCACTATGGGAAAATAAACAGAGATTACCAAAATAAAACAGATGGGGAATCACAAAGATTCTAGAAATCTCACAAAATTGTTAATGCCACAAACTCCAGAACAGTAGATTCTGACACCTTTTTTAAAAGGGGCTCAGAAGCCAAACTGTCAACTGTTCTTTCCTAAAAGAAGAGGCCATATAATCCTTCTTAAGTATCAAATCTTCCACGTTATAAAAGTCAGGCCAGCTCTTTCCTCCATAATAGCACCTCTGTAGCATAGACGGTTTATTCCATGAGTGAGAACAACGGAAAGCCCTCTGGTTTACAATGGGTAATTACAGCTAAGAACTCCTTGAGAGCTAATCCCCACACTAAGCGAAAGTCAGTTTTCAAATAGGAGAAATGAGTTTCTGGTACAATTTCAGAGCAGCTTCTCCCAGAAAGAACTCGGTGGATTATAAGAATGTTACAGGAGATCAAAGACCCAATGTCTAATGTGGGTTTCATGCAATACGTGGAACTACTTATACTAAAAAGTTATTTATTATTTATCTGAAATTCAAATTTAACTGGGTGTCCTAAATTTTTATTTGCTAAAGCTGGCAATCCTCCTCTACAGCAGCGCAGGGTTGCCCCTTTTAGTGGCTCATGGTCCACTGAGTTCCTAGGACAACTTCAGAGAAAACAAAGACTGGTTTGGATAGTGGAATCCTGCTAGATTTAAGTAAAATCCTAGTGCCTACAACTTCACAGGAGTTCAAATATGACTATATTCCAGTGGATTGTTTCAACAAAGTTTTTGAAACAGAAAAAAACAAAACTCTTCTTGCCAGTAATTTCACAATTTCTCCTAGGTACTCCTAGGGTACTTAAGTACACATCATTGAGGGTAACAAGTGGTGGAGTGAGGTGGTTGCAGTGAATACATCAGATTGCCCCCGTAGATTTCCCTTAGTCCAAAGACTGTTTCCCTAGGAGGTCCATTTCTAGGTTTTCCTTATGAACTCCCAGCATCTCCTAACACTGCTTAAATGCATGAAGGATTTAGACCTGAGTGCATCCTTTGGTCCTTGGTTCCTCTCTGCATGGCTAACATCAGCAGAGCAGTCAGATACCCAGAATTGTGAAACCCTGAATACTGCCTGGGGAAACGTAATACCATTCTGAGACGAAAGCAGTTTGTGACTACCAAATGACTCTGGTTGTTACATTTATCCGAAAGTAGGTAGAGGGTGATAATGTGAGCTTTGCTCTGTGGGAAGCCAGCTACAGCCATGCTGCCATGTGCCCATCTGCTGACTCCAGTGTAGTTTTAAGATTTCCTATCACTCAGCTTTTATCTCTAGACTAAAATTTAATCACAGTGTTCAAAGTAGGCCTCTCAATTCTGATGGAAGCCCCCCAACCAATGCTCCTGGCCTCAAAAAGTTTACAAATCAATAATTTCAGAATATTCTTCCTTAAAACAATGTTAAGCCGATAGAGGAGCCAAAACATGAGCAGCCTATGGGCCAAATCCTGGCACAGGTGTGCTGTTAGGTATGGAATGGAGAGACAGAGCTTAATTTTCATTTCCACTGAGTGCCTTTAGATGCGGCAGATGCTCTTCAGAACCCCCCAGCTCCTGAGGCTTAGGTAGACCCATTACCTTACAGTTACCCATCCCATAGTTTACAGTTGCTGTCTGCCCCAGGAATGAGTTCATACAATATAGATCTTCTTTGACTTACAATGGGGTTACATCCTGATACACTCATTGTAAACTGAAAATATTGTGAGTCAGAAATGCATTCAGTATTCCTAACCTATCGAACATCATAGCTTAGCCTAGCCTAGCTTAAATATGCTCAGAACACTTCCGTTAGGCTACAGATGGGCAAAATCATCTAAAACACAGCCTATTTCATAACAAAGTGTTGAATATCTCATGTGATTGATTGAATACTGTACTGAAAGTGAAAACAGAATGGTTGGATGGGTACAGAATGGTTGTAAGCTCATCGGTCGTTTACCCTCCTGATCACGTGGCTGACTGGCAGCTGCAGCTCGCTGCCACTGCCCAGCATCACAAGAGAGTATTGTAGCACATATTGCTGGCCCACGAGAAGATCAAAATTCAAAGTACAGTTTCCGCTGAATGCATATCACTTTCACACCATCATAAAGTTGAAAAATCGTAGATGGAACCATCATTAAGTCAGGGACCATCTGTACATTCAAGGAACAGCCCACATGCCAATCTGCTGGTTCCAAATGCAGTGTTAAGGCTTCCTTTCACTCAACCCTTTTCTCTAGACGTCAAATTACAGAAACAATAAAAACGATGTATTTGCATAAATTTCGTGTAAATTTCTCATTTCCTTGTTCTTTTCTTTCTATGGCCTGAACACAGCTTCTTGTATGCCCATATGCCTTTGCATACTATTTTCACTTTTCCCATGATGACTTCCTCCAACCTTATTCCCACCGGAAGCTGCCTGCCACATTCTACTCATTTTCAAGTCACAGCTCCAACACTGCTTCCCTGTGGAAAGCTTCTTGCTGCCCCCACCACAGCCTAAAATGCTTCCTCCACCGTGGTTAATACATACCTCCACATCAACCTCTCTTACTGTTTGTGTTTAGAGACTTAATCTTTTTATATCTAGTTCTCTTATAACTAGCACAGTACCTGGCACAGAGTAGGTCCTCAATATTTGTTCAATGAATTAGTGAATAAATGAAGGGATGTAATTTCATTGAATCATATCCTGAGACTAAAGTCACAATTTCAACATTCATACAGACAAATATGTTTCATTTTCCTTAACAGCAGCATCTTCACCCTTGACCAGTCCAAGGCCCTCATAACTTTTATGAGACAGGTCAGATTTCATATGGAATGACTCTGTGTCATTCTTTCACCACTAATCAGAAAAGGCACTGCTCCGAGGGACTGATAGTGGCATTATCTCTGAGTTTAAATGACAATATATTTTCTCGGAGTTGAAACATCCATTCTCCTAGGCTTGCTATGGCTGTCTAAACATCTACACTCCATTGCTGGTGTGTGCTCACCCATTTCCTATTGCATTCTATGGCATAGAAGAAAAACAACGTCACTTTTTAAAACTCTTTCTCCTTTCGGGAGGTGAGAAGTTTGTCTCTGTCACAAACGTAAGATGGTGTGAAATCAAAATGAGACTTTTCAGATTTTCATTCTATGAGTCAAATAGCATTTCCACAGTATTTTACCTTAGAGAACTCAATCTCAAACTTTCTACAAATGACTTTTTTTTTCGGGATGGTAATTGGTTCAAAGTTTGGTGGTCTGACCCAAAAGTCACCCTGATGGAGGGAAGTCAAGTTGTATTCATTTGTAGCCTCCAATGCCTGGAATTGTGGTCTGTGGACCGGCATCAGTGGTGTCTCCGGGGACTGTACAAGAAATGCAGAATTTGGGGTCCCAGCCCAGAACTCCTCAGTCAGATCTGCAATTTAACAAAATCCCCAGGTGGTTGGAATACATATTAAATTTTGGAAAACACTGCTCTGTAATCTGCATCCTAAAGCACAAGCTTCCTCCTCGACTCTTGATAAGTGTCCATTAAGTTCAAATACTGAGTATTGCCATATTCCTTCTCACCCAGATCAGGGGGCAGAATTGGTTTGTTTGTTTTTTTAAGGCTCTGTATCCATTAAGAAGCTTTTGTCTGCAAGTACACACAAACAAGGACACGAGCATGTGCACACACATATAAGCTCACGGCATCTTAAGAGGACTTAGTATCTCATGTAAGGAGAGGTCCTGCAATGAGAAGGCTGCAGGGTTCATCAATTAGGCAGCATCAGGAGGTCACCAAGGACCCAGGGTTCCTTCCACCTTTCCTTTAAGCCACCCTTAGTGTGGTCTCCTCAGGTCAATTTCCTTTATTATCCCAAGAGGACTGCCGCAGTTCCAAGTATCACGTGCAAAAACAAAACATCAGCAGCAGAAAATAACTGCTTCTTCATGAGCATCTATTTCTGAGAGTGAAGAAAACATTTCTTCAGAATCCCCTCCAGAGACTTGCCCTTGTATCGCATTGGCCAGAATTCTACGATATGACCTTGCCTGGGCCAATCATTGGCAAGGAGCACAGATACTCCTCGATGGGCTGGAACCAATCATTATTCCTCCCATGTGGTTGGCTCTTGCTCTCCCGAAGCATATAAAGAGCACAAACTTGTGCAAAACACTGTTTGGTTAGCAAGGGAGAAAGTAAGCAGGAGCTGGGGCGGGGGGTGATTTGACATGGACAGAGTAGCAGGATTTCTAAAACAAAAAGTAATCATCCCAAACATAAATCACATAAACACAAGGAAATTTCTCTTTTTTGACTAAAAGGACACAGCTTACAAGAGGTGTACATAGGAATCAAAGTTGGATCTCAGTCCCTAAATAACCAGCAGGGTCTCCCTGAGATTCCCTCTTAAGTGTCCCTACTGCTCAGGCATCAAGATCCAACCTCTACCCTCTATGGGGGGCCCACCCCAGAAAGGAGTTCTGCCAGTGTGCTGCTGCAGGGACCTCTAGAGCCTAACCCCGCACACCCCAGCAGTCTTAGGTCAGACTCCAGCCATTCAGTATAGCCGCTCCTCCTATCACTAGTAAGCAAGAAGGAGGTAGAGATGTCACAGGCTGGACTCCCACAGCAAAACAATCTGCGATTGATTGCTGCCATAGCAACACTGGTTGGTGTTTCCAATGGACATAGTGGATAATAGGGAATTAAAGGGAGGTGGAAGGAATACGCATATCCACCAAACAGCAAGACAGTCAAGGATAGTGATGCTCAAATATTAGTGTGCTTAATATCATCTGCTTCAGAGGTCTGGGATGAGAAAGAAAAATCCCAGACCTCTGGGATGCTTAAATGTTTAAACATCTCAGATGACTCCAGTACAAGTGGTTTTTTGAATCATTCTTGAGGAGCACAGACGGGGAGGAACTAATATTCCTTTCTTTATCCTTTGATGCAATGTTACTTCAATATCTTTTTGGATTAAGAACAAGAATTATTTCCCTGTTGCAACGTGCTATCCTTACTAAGGCAAGTCATACTTTCCAATCCAGGCATTTAAACAACAAATGCAAAAGGGGGGCATGTGTGTGTGTGTGTCCCACAAGCGCTAAGCCTGTGAAATAGGCTTTGTCAACTACCACGGTGGTGCAGTGTGATGGAAAGAGCACTGGGTGCTGGCCCTGTTTCTGTCACTTATGAACTGCCTTAACCATGTCACAGCCTCTCTACACTTCAGTTTTCTCATCTATAAAATGGAGAAAACAATACCTTCCTTGTCTCACAGAACGGTTTGAAGACTCAGATGAATATATATATATAGATATATAAATATTTTATATCATATCTATATATATATATGAAAGAAAGTTGTAAACTGGGCAACACGATATAAACATATTCTTTTCCAGTGTTAATTTATACAATTATTTTCCCATGGTATTGAAGCATTTTTTCATTTTATTTTCTTGCTGTGTGCAACATCTTCTTGAACTTGGTAATTTTACAAGGCTGTCCATTCCGCTCCACTGGCCTTCTCTCCACATGGCATCACACAGGGCCTTATCTTCGCCCACTCACTCTGGGGCTACAGGAGAGCAAAGTTTGTGGTATTAATTTGCAATGTCTCATCTGGAGTCTTTGGTTTCCACTTTGAAAGACCCTGAAAACCCAAAAGTAATGCCTTTTAACCAGTGTAACCAAGGAAACACTGAAAACAGGAGCTATTTCCATTTCTGCCTTATTAACCTCCCCACAAAGAAAAAATACTGCCAGCAATACTATTTTAAAAATTCAAAGAAGACTTCCACCTGAGAGATGAACAAAATTATTTCCATAAGGGATGAAGATTGAGGAATCAGAGAAGAGACAGCAACTTTTCACTAAATCAAAAATTGATCAAAATGAGAAATATTTCACTTGCTCCTACTTACCAATAATTGTTCTATTCTCTTTGACAACACTTTATCTTTTCATACTAATACATTTAGCAAAATTGCTTTTTCTTCTTATTTTGATTTGCACTACAGATTCCAACTGGGACTGAAATAAATGGAATGTGTACCAGGATCTCCCCAGCAATCTCACACCAACTCGTGTTGCTCTGTTGATGAATGCAATTATAATTCTGAATGAATATGCTTCCTGCTCACTTATAAGGAAACTGAACTCAGAAAAGATTTTTACCCTTTTTTTTAAATGTACATACCAGCTAGCTCCCCAATGAGTCTAATAGAAACGTCCTCGCCCTGCTTTCTAAAGAAATAATAATAGCACCAAGAGCCATAAAATAAAAACAGGGCCACACACCTGTTGTTGCCCAAAGATGCAAGGCAAGCACAATAAGTCAATAAGAAACACCTGCCCAGGCTGGATACAGCAGGATTTTTCTACTAGATTGCATTACAATAATGTCCATAAGTCCTTGCACTGCCTAAATCCTCATTTTCTAGGCACAGAAACCTCCTCGAGGACTAATTTTTTTTTTTTGAGGAAGATTAGCCCTGAGCTAACATCTGCTGCCAGTCCTCCTCTTTTTGCTGAGGAAGACTGGCCCTAAGCTAACATCTGTGCCCATTTTCCTCTACTTTATATGTGGGACGCCTACCACAGCATGGCTTGACAAGCGGTGCCATGTCCGCACTCTGTATCTGAACTGGTGAACCCCGGGCCGCCAAGAAGCGGAAGGTGCCCACTCAACCACTGCACCACTGGGCCAGCCCCTCAAGGAATAATTTTTATGATCTGGATTCTAGGAGGCTGAATAATGGCCACCCAAAGATGCCAGATTCCAATCCTTGCAGCCTATAAATCTTACCTTATAAGGAAAAAGGATCTTTGCAGATGTGATTAAGTTAAGGGTCTTGACATGGGGAGATTATCCTGGATTATCCAGATGGGCTCTAAATCCAATCACAAGTGTCCTTATAAGAGAGAGTCAGCAGCAGATTAGACACAGAGAGGAGAAGGCCATGTGAAAACAGAGGCAGAGATTACAGTGATGCGGCCACAAGTCAAGGAGTTCTGGCAGCCACCAAAAGCTGGAAAAGACAACGGACAGATTCTCTCCTAGGGTCTCCAGAGGGAGGCGCCCTGGTGGCCGCTTGATTTCAGCCCAGTGAGCTGAGACCGGACTTCTGGCCTCCAGGACTGTGAGAGAAGAAACTTCTATTGTTTTAAACCACCCACGTTGTGATAATTTGCTACATAAGCCACAGGAAACTAACATATGGACACAAATCATTTTCCTTTTTCTACTCCTCTCCAGTCCCCTGAAGCCAAAATGAATTTCCCAGTCCCTATTATACACACCCATTTCTATGCCTCTGCACCTCCTTACCTAGAACATTCCACTTCATTTCTCTAAAATAAACCCTATGCAGGCCGCAAGGAATAATTCAAATGTCACATTCTCCATAGTTTGGGTTTGAATTCAATGTACAAATGATGGGTTTTCTTTCTAATTTTCCTCATAATAAATAGATTTATGCAACCACCAAGAACAAAGATAGATTCAACGCAACTTTTATGTCATTAACTTTTAATTACATGTGTAGTATATCCACTACCCTCCCAGTTCCTAGGGAAATTTCCAGTTGATCCAATTCAGTTCCACCATGGTCAAGAGGAGACTCTCCTTTCAGACCCACATCCCCACACAAATTGACCAAGTCCTTCACTCTCTGTTTCCTGCAGCCTTCGAGGGTCCAAGCTGTTGGACAATGACCCTCAATAACAGGTCACTCAGAGGTCTACACTCTGGGGTGACTTGGTGCCAAATCATGTCCACACCTCTTTCTGATGTTAGGATTGATAGTCCTTCCTCCCCGTCCGCTTTGAGGACTGTCCAATCCTTCTGCTCCATTTTGAGACACACTTCCAATGCCTTCTCCCCTTTCTCCCAGTGCAGGTCTTCGTCTAAAGTTGGGGAGCACACACGCATCTCACACTTAGGCTAGTCACATTTTTTTATTTTGTTTCTTGATTTTTTATGCTTTTCTAAAAAGTTAATCTTTCATTATAAAAGCAAATCATGTACACTATAAGAAAGAAATTTAAACCCAAAGGCAGAAAATGAAATGTAAAATTTTCCATTTCATCTCTCCCAATCTCTCCTTCCTCTCTCTAAGAGAGTTGACAATATCTCTTAAATCCTTCCAAATGTTTTCTATAACTAAATGACCATATGTATGACCTGTATGTTTTAAAGGGTTCTTTTTTACATTTTATTTTATCTTTTATTATGAAATATAAATAAGGAATATAGGAAAATATATATGTACAATTTAAAGACTACTCAAACCTGTAAACTCACCAACCATGTCAAGAAAAAGAGCACTAATGTACCTCAGGAGCCCTCCTACGTCCCTCCCAAATTGCATTTGCCTTCCAGCTTCTCAAAAGTATCCTGACTTTTATGTAAGTCATCCCTTTGTGTCATTAGATTTGTTCATAATTATTCTAGCTCTCTCCTTCTGGCCACTTGGTAGAACAGCACTTGACCACACACTTGAAGTGTGGCCATGTCGTCTTTTGACCATAAAATGTGATCAGAAGTGACTGGTAAGGGGCCAGACCTGTGGTGTAGTGGTTAAGTTCACACACTCCACTTTGGCAGCCCAGGGTTTGCAGTTTCGGATCCTGGGCGCAGACCCCCACACTGCTCATCAAGCCATATTGTGGCAGTGTCCCTCCTACAAAGTAGCGGAAGACTGGCACAGATGTTAGCTCAGGGACAATCTTCCTCAAGCAAAAATAAAAGAAGAAGAAGATTGGCAACAGATGTTAGCTCAGGGCCAGTCTTCTTTACCAAAAAAACAAAAAGAAGTGACTGGTAGAAGCTTTAAAAGTCAGCCTATGCTTTCCACATTCTCTTTTCCTGTCTGCCTCTCACAATGTTCTGGATGGTGGCTGCTCCATCAGCCTTGATCCTAAAATGAAGAAAATAACAATGTGAAAGTGGAGAGATAAAACTTTGTTATTTCAAGCCACTGGAGTTTTGGGCTCGTTGGTGACTGCAGCAGAACGTAAGCCACCCTAACTGATAGAATCCCTGTGCTTCTAAATGTAGCTTCATCAGCAATGAGTACAACGGCAGATAAAACATAGTTCTGTTTGCCTGTCTGTTATCTTTACACAAATGCACGCATGGTGAATATACTCTACTGTGACTTTCCAATATTACATTTTCACAGTCAATCATGTTGCACATAACGTTCATAACTACATAGCATTCCATTGCATGAATATACTGTGATTTACCTATTCCACCACTGGCGGACATTTAGGCAGTCTCCATTTGGGAACATCCACAGACATGTCTCTTTTCTAGGAGTAAGAGTTTCTCTAGATGCAAACTTAGTCACAGAATTTCACCTGAATTCCAAGCTAACCCAATAGCTCTCTTCACTTTTACCCACTCTTAACTATACATATAGGAAGTAATTTAAGGCCAGGATACTTGACCTACATAATGCTTTCACTTCAAATTTCCTGCACCTGGGGCAGCTCCATGTCAATCAATATAGTCAGTGATGAACAGACCATCATGGTTAAGAGGCAGCATCTCTGCGCCCTTAAATGCCATTTCACCTAAACTATTTTTTAATTTTTCAAAAGGAAAAGCAAGTCACCTTCAATTATTTCTAGATTTTTTAACCCTCTGTTGGTGTGCTTTGGAGGCATTTACTTTTCTCGACAAGTATAATATATTAAATCTAATTTAATGCAGCAACTATATATTTAGCAACTCGTGTGAATACAGAACGCACCTGGTGTTGTGAAGGATGTCAGATCACACAAAGCAGAGTCCCGGCTGTTATGAAGCAACCATGGTCCTCAATGAGAATATATTTAAGCCCTCCATCCATTCGAAGCCATATAAAATGTTATCATTCCACCTCACCCCTCCAAAATCCAGACACCTGACATCTTTACCTGTGTAGGACTTAGCCAAGAAGAAAACTCATTGTGAAACAGATGCCACGAAATGCATGCACTACACGTAGGAGATCCCCTTGGTCCTTACTCATCGCCTAGGAATGCTTTTATGTGCCCACAATTTTATTAAGCTAAGCATCTGGTTTACAAACCTACTGCAAGTCAGGACTAGCAAGTAAAAAGAGGCAATTAGGGGTAGCAAGGACAAATGATAGCAAACTTCTGATGCAAGAGAGAAGATCAAAGAGCATAAAAAGCAGATAAGCGCACTGACTCCTTAAGCGATGTACACAGGACAACCTTGCCTTCGTGAATCCACAGGTCGTGAGGCATCTCGGCATTTCATGAGAGCCCAGGCACAGCTGCACCTATTAGTGGCCTTGCTACGTGGAGATAGATAAAGTAGACTGTCTAGTCCACGTAAAGAGGAAAGTTGAATGAGCGATAAATTTTGAAGGACTTCTTTCTGAAGGATTACACTTTCAAAAAGCTCTGATACTTAAATCAACATTTGTTCTGGGTGAAAAACTCAGTACCTCATAACTATCACTTCCTGAGCTCTGTTCTATGTCATGAGCTGTATACATATTCCTCTACCTCCAAGAGAAAGACCATTATTCTTACTAAATTGAGATTCAGAAAAGTTAAGACATTTTCTGAAAGTCACACATCTGGTGCCCGATTGATCCAAGACACAAACTCTTGACTTTCTGATTCCAAAATCCGTGTTGTGTCTTTATGCCACACGGCTTTATTTATCCAAGAGTCACCTTTCTAAGGGTTACTAAAATAAGGAAGCTTTTCTTTATGTGTATTTCAGAAAATTAATAGAAAAGGGTTTAAGTATATAACCCAGAGTTATCAGCATCTTGATTTACATATTTGCCTCAGAGAATAATTAAATATCCAGGTTGCTACTGTGTTTAATTTGTACCTACCATATGCCCTGGTGCCCTGTGGAGGGATGCACGAAGAAGTCTTTCAGCTGACTGCTGAGTTCCCCAGATTCAAACACTGCTGGGAGACTGGGGCAGGCTCACAACACAACTTCTGGAGGTCAGCCTGGCAGTGAATGAGGGAGAATATCCTGTCTGATCTCAACACAAAAATGGAGGTTGCATCACATGGGCATATTTACTTGACAAATGAAAAGACCCCAGAGCTTAGTTCCAGAAAAGCGGTTTCTAGAAAGAGCTGGTATAGAAAGAAAGCTCTGAGTAAAGCCAGCAGCATCCTCTGGAGGAGTGAGCAAGGCCAGATCCCTGGAGGCCACACATACCTTCATCAACGTATGCCCAGACACACATTTATAAAGAGCAGGGCTAGAACTAAGAGGGAGCCAAAAACTCAGAAATCAAGATAAATAACATTTTAATGCAATACTATAAAAAGCAAAAGTTGAAGCAAGAAAGTTCATGATAAACAAAATATCATAAGTTTAAATAAAACAGGATTAGTGTTACTGTTTTTTCCTTTTGCTTCAGGATCCGATATGGCTTGGCACGACACCATCAGAGAGTTAACATAAATGTTTAAAAAAGAAAAGGGAGAATGAGTACATTGTTGTAGAAAGATAGTGATTTGGGAGATCATTTTAAGCTACAAGTTTCACTAGATGGAGGAAACAAGAATTACCTTCCTGGAGTCTTGTTAAGTCTGGGAGGGAACTGCAGCATGAGAGAGTAACTCTCAACTTTAGCTCTGCTCAAAATATCCCCAGTGAGAGGTGTGGCCAAGGAATGTAACTAAAAAGTACTATTAAATTGCAGAGCCCATCAATGCTGGGCTTGGCCATGTGACTTACTTTGATCAGTGGAACAAGGGCAGGATGAAAGTGTGACAGTGCTGAGCAGAGACCTTAAGAGACATCACATATCCACTCACTTTCCTTGTAATTCTGTCATTCCCATGAAGAGAACATTGCCATGAAGAGACCAGTGGCCTGCTGGTCCCAAAAGAATGAGAGTCACATGAACCCAACATAAACTAAACCCATGGCTTGAAGCCAAGCGCAGCCAACCATGCTGGGATCCTCAGGGATGTCCAGCCATCGTCAGAGATGCCTGAGAAGACAATGCTTATTGTTGTGGGACTTTTGTGATTGTTTGTTACACAGCAATAGCTGACTGGTACATTGTCAATAACCCAAAACATTCAGTAGCTTCTTAAATTTTTGCATAGATCAGTGATTCTCAGTGCTGCATGCACAAGAGAATTGCCTTGATAGTTTTTTAAAAATATGAGTGCCCAGGCCACCACCTTAGGCTGCTTGTTTCAGAATCTGTAGTGGTAGTTCTTGGGCATCAGATATTTTTTCAAACTCCCTCAGGTAATTTTAGATGTGCAGCCAGGATGATAACATTGTAGATAAAGATACAAAAACGTTTTCATCAACATGAAGAAATGCGTCTGCATCTCCTTTTCTCTGGCTGAGCTAGCCTTCTCCTCTATTGGAGAAAAGCAGGCCTGGTGGGAATCAAACACTACCAAGGATGGCCATGAAGTGAGGTGACTAATATGCCTGGTGAGGTGTTAGAACCGGAAGGTTATACTAGAATTTATATGCTGTGAAAATATTGTGGGGATAGCAAGTCTAAACAGGTTCATCAATAAAACAGAATACAGAATGGAAGTTAAAGTGAACAATCAAACTAAGGAGGAGTAAAAGGTGATTGATGAAACAGAGAAATCAAGAACGAGGGGTAGAAAAGCAAAAATTGGTTAGAAGTTTGCTACAGGTTCCAATAGCATTGGAATCACATAGAAAATGTAGAATTCCAGGCCCCATCCCAGAACTCCTTAATCAGAACCTGCATTTTAATGAGCTCTCCAGGCGATCTGTATGTATATTCAGGTTAGAGATGCACTAGTTTAGAAGATTCCAGAAAATGAAGTGCATGCACCTCTAGATGATATTAATATTCTTCCACTGTGTGATTGTATGGCCAGCCCAGGTACACTTACAGGACCTGAGACAGGACATAAAATGGCAGGTGTGCATACATTCAATTAATCCACTAGCTTTTCCTAGTATGTAAATTTCACATTTAAAAAAATCAGAGTTAAGACACCAGAGATTCCATTTTAGTGTGGGGTAAGGTCCAAACATAGGTATTTTCTTAAAAGCTACTGGAATGATCTAATGAGCAGCCAAAGTTGAGAATCACTCCTCTCTGCAGTTTAAAATTGAAATTTGATCTGCTAAAAGACTGTCTTTATCAACTACGATTCTAGAAGTAACATTAATATATATGCTTTTAAAACCTCTATGCTGAAGGCTTGCTTCACACGTGATTTCTACCTTTTTAGTCAAAAGCTAATGAGAAAATGAAAACAAAGATTGATACAAAATATTTTACTTCGGCATTGTCTATTGTCTAAGAAAAAAAAAAACAAAGTATAATTATATCACCTAGTGTTTTGGTCCAGAAAACAGAAACTCCTCTAGGTATTCCAAGGAGGAAATGATTTTTTTTTTCTGCTTTTATTTCCCAAACCCCCCCCTGTACATAGTTGTATATCTTAGTTGCAGGTCCTTCTAGTTGTGGCATGTGGGACGCCGCCTCAACGTGGCCTGATGAGCAGTGCCTTGTCCGCTCCCAGGATCCGAACCCTGGGCCACCACAGCGGAGCGCGTGAACTTAACCACTCGGCCATGGAGCCAGCCCCAGGAAATGATTTAATACAGGGAATTAAGTGGTTATAAAACCAGTGAAAGAGGTGGAAGCGTGAAGCTCAGCAAAAGCTGTTGCTAGCTCTCAGGTTTGCTTTCTGATAAATCAAGAAAAGGCTTCCACTTTCTGGGCCAGAAATGCAAAGAACTGTGCTGATGGTGGCTGATGTGTGGATCCCCAGGGTGGTGATCTTCAGGGGAATACCTACAGGTTCCTCAAGGGTTGGTGTCTTAGTCAGTTCAGGCTACAACTAATTACCATAGGCCGGGTGGCTTTAACAACAAACATTTATTTCTCAGGGTTCTGAAGACTGGAAGCCTGAGACCAGGGTGCCAGCACAGTCGGGTTCTTGGTGAAGGCTCTCTTCCTGGATATGTCCTCACATGGCCTGTCCTTGGTGTGTATAAAGCTGCTAATCTCATCATGAGCTAATCACCTCCCAAACGCCCCATCTCCAAATACCACCACATTGGGGATTACGGTTTCAACATATGAGTTCTAGGGGGACACAAACATTCAGCCCATAGCAGTGGACTGTCCATCTATGGAGGCTCCTGCTTCCCTCCCACCTTCCCGATAAAACGCTCCCCATGAACAGAATCTTAACCAGAACCCAGCTAGCCAGGTAGTCTTAAAATCTGACTTCCCAAGTTCCCAGACACCACAATAGAAGGGAGAGCAATTCAGCAAAATAGCTATTGGTCAGCAACAAAGTATTAATTTGAAAGACCTAAAGCAGTTTGAATGGTAACCACTTCACTGTATTGTCATAGAGAGTAAATAAGTTGCGTACATGAAATACTGAAGAAAAACATCTGGAATAGAGTTAGCACTCCATAAACATAAGCAAAAATTATGTAGATAAGGCAATTTGGCAATTAGAAGAATTATTTTTTTATGAATTGAGTGTTGTGGGCTCAAGGTCTGTGTGTTTGTGTGTCCCCTCCCCCACCACGCAAAATTCCTGCATTGAAGCCCCAACCCTCACTGTGATGGCATTTAGAGGTGAGGCCTTTGGGAGGTAATTAGGTTTAGATGAGGCCAGGAGGGCAGGACTTTCATGCTGGGATTAGCGCCCTTAGAAGCAGAGGAAGACAGAGATCTCTCTCTCTCCATGCATGTGCATTGAGGAAAGCCTGTGGGAGCACAGTGAGAAGGCAGCCATCTTCAAACCAGGAAAAGAGGCCTCACCAGACACCACATCTGCCAGCACCTTGACCTTGAACTTCCAGCCTCTAGAATTATGAGAAATGAATGCCTGTTGTTTAAGCCACATGGTTGATGGTATTTTGTTATAGCAGCCTGAACTGAGTAAGAGATCGAGTAAAATGCATTGGTAAATAGTCTGAGAGGATTATGCCAGGAGGCTTATAAATTAGGATAAATCAGTTGGCAAGAATTGAGATCCACTGCTGGAGAGGATCTAAATAAACTCTTTTCATGGCAAGAGATATTCTCCTGAGGTCCGTAGATTGATCTGATGTTTAAGATGGACCAGACACTGCCACTGCGGAGGAGAAATCTAGGATCTCTGAAAGGGAAAGAAGCGGGATCTGGTATCAGAGGTTCTCAGGTCCCATCCCAACTCTGTGACTTGCTTGGTCAGAGCTGCTTCCTCCAGACGTTGCTTTACCTCTAACCCTTCTGAGCCTCACTGTTCATCTATCAAAAAGAGATGGTGAGAAAGCTGTATATAGATCAAATAAAATAAGATGGTGTCTGAGAAAAACATTCTGAAAGTATCATGTGAATATTAACAGTATTATTCGTGAGGAAACCTTTTCCACAACATCTGGAACACATGCTGAACCTTCTTTAGATTTCAGAAAGTTACTAAAGAAATTGAAGATCTTGGGTCCAGCTCAACCTCTCTATTCTTGTAATTTCCAAACTTCTATTAGACATCTGGTCAGACTGCAAAATAGCGAGTTTGAAGGGGAAGTAATCATTTTCAATGAAGTCTTAATTATCTACCACAGACGTAAGTAAATAAGGACTTGTTATTTAAATAAGCAATAAATCTAAATCTTGACCAGAGATGTGCATGTATTTTTTTCCCAGCCATGTTCCTCACGTTTCTGATCAAAATTTATCTTTATCAAGGTTGCCACACATGGTTGTGCAGGCTGGGCACTGCATACAGGGGGTGACATCACACAGCTTGACGCCCTCTAGAGCTATGCCGAGCAGACCTACACAGCTCTATGTAGCAGCCTGGTTTGGCCAAATACTTTCCTGTCTTATGCAGGAGATCTCTTCTGAGAAATGGCCCGTGGATAAATAGTCTCCACTTTCCAGATTCCTTACTAATCAAAACTTGGAAATGCTAAGCACAGCCTTCATGTCTCCTATAATCATTGCCAGTTAATCGATGCTTAGGAGCTGGCCCCGTGGCTGAGTGGTTAAATTTGCATGCTCCTCTTTGGCAGCCTGGGATCCCCTAGTTTGGATCCTGGGCACGGACCTACACACCACTCATCAGGCCATGCTGTGGTGGTAGCCCACATAGAAGAACTGGAAGAAGGACTTAACAACTAGAATATAGGTACTGGGGCTTTGGGGAGAAAAAACGAAGAAGATTAGCAACAGATGTTAGCTCAGGGCCAATCTTCATCACCAAAAAGCATATCTTTAAAAATATAGAGAGATGCTTAGCAGGGCTGGTTTCACAGGCCTACAAACTGCACAGTCTCACTAGGCCCCATACTTGGTTTATGCTCTGCTGTCCCCATCATAATAATTTTTAAACAATATGTTTTAATAATAATAAATATTAATAATAAATTATTTTATAATGTTAATTATTAAAATAACTTTGATAATATTATATTATTTTAATATTAGTTTATAATAAATAAATTATTGTTATTATTACTAAATATTGTTTTACTAATAAAACAACAATTTTTTAAACTATATGTTCATTTGGCAGTGGGCCACACAAATTATGTAGCCAGTCCTCACGCTTAGAGTAAATAAAATTCAGAAGCTCAGCAAATTGTGTCCAGATATTGGAAGGTTTATAAACAGATTGTGAACAGAGACTGATCGATGTTAAGAGAGTGACCTGCATATACTTCCACAGGAGCCCGACTTCAGAATCATTTGGGGAATTTGTAAGTATGCAGATTCCTGGGCCCCACATGCTGGAGCTTTTGATTCAGTAAGTTTGGGTCTCAGGTGTATTCTTTTATTTTAATGTCACAAGTCATTCTGATATGCAGTCAGGTTGGGAAATTATTGCTTTGGAACGTGTTAGGCTGGTCTTATGAAGGGGAATCAAGAGGAGCAGATTTGAGTTAAACCTCACAAGCTCCCCTTTAACTGTTCACTGAGATGAGGGTAACTATCTCCTCTGAGCCTCCACTGAAATTCCTTTTCCAAGAGCCTAAGAAAAGGACTTTAAACCTCGAACATGGGAGAAATAGTTTGAAAAGTAAGGAGTCTTTTAATCAGATGATGCTAAGAGCTAAGATTAAAAGGTAGAAGATTTTTGCACTTTTTTCCCTCCTCCTGTTACTAGAGGATTTTTAGTGACTGGAGACTGTATTCCAAAACATCCCTGAAGGATGGCAACTTCAGAAGAGAGAAAACATGGAGGGAAAAGGAGGTGAGATATGTTGGCTCATGAATGCAATTCCGGAAAATTCCATGGAAGGAAGAATGTTCCAGGTGGGCATTTCAAGCAATGACTGAGCATAGGGTCAGATTGTGAGGTGTGATAAACCATCCTTAGCTAAGGTTTCAAATGAAGACCTGGCCCTCATATATTTGTCAGTCGTTCTGCATGGTTCCCAGCTCCCCCAAGATGGCGGCTGGCCCTCCTCGATGAGCTCAGCAAGAGTTCCTCCTCTGCTGTAACCAAGCTGACCCACCGCTTCACAGGAGACCAGAGCTCTGCGTGGTCACAGTATATCACATGGGGTCTGTTTTCAAGTCTCTCTGTTTTTGTGTGTTGGTTTGGTTTGGTTGGTTGGTTTGTGACAGGTTTCTATGTGTCATCTAGATAAACAAACTAGTAGGTAAACCACCACTTTATCCTAACAATCCATTTGGAGAGAATCCTTGTCAATTTCTCTCCTGCTGGAAAGAAAGATCTCCTACATATTAGGAAACTTTTTGAAAATCTTTCTGAACAGAAAGTAAATTCATTCAGTCAAGTTTATTCAAGGTCGACTGTATCAGGAGAATTGTGATAGAACATCTGCAAATGATTATAGGGGGTTATTTAGAAGTGAGGCTGGAGGAACAGGCACAGATACCTCTCTCTGGCCAGTTCAGATCCCCTCCCATGACTACAACCATCCACTCTAGAACTGCTGAGCCCTCAGGCCTCCTTTCCCAGAGCCCCACAGAAATGTTGCAGACTCCCTGTCTATTTTTGAGGTTAAACTGGTGAAAGGATGACCCGAGGAGTCTGCTCCTGGTGTGATTTCCTCCCACTTCTCAGTGCATTACCTGGGTTAAATGGAGACTGGTCCAAGGTTAGAATTGATGCAAAGAAACGCCAAAGCTTTCACGGCACCGACTTCCTATGCAGAGCCACATTCCCTTCACTGGGAATGCTCTGAAGAGTCACGTTGCTATCTTAAGGGAACACTCCAGCTTTTAATTTAACAGTCGCCAAGAGCAGCAACCTTAGAAGTGTGGTTGTCAACTCTCCAAGGAGGCTTCTTCAAAGATCAAAAGGACCTTGAGGAACTGACTCGCTGAAGTGTTAAAAGGGGCCGTGCTGGGCTCACAAATCAAAGGGAAAAAAGCCATCCAAGCTTCCCTCTGGGAGGCTATCATCTAGGCCGTCTATCCACACTTTGTTACCCATTAAAAAAATTAAAATGTGAACAAATAAAATAAAATATTAGTGAAAGGAAACAAAATTCAGTAAAGGGTAGTGACACATTCTGATAGAGTTTTAAAGGCACTGAGCCCGTGAAGATGTGGTTGGAGAAGAGGGGCTCTTTGGAATCCAGGAGTATGCAGATCTGCGTGCAGAGTGAACAGGAGTGAGAAATGGGCTGAAAACCTGGGCCTTCACTAACGGTCTTTACTCAGAACAACGGTACTCATTGGCACCCATACCGTTTCCACTCTCTTCAGCTCAAGGCTGGAAACATTGGGCCCAGAAAGAAGGCAATATAATCTAGCCCTTTCATGGCTCAGGAATAACCCATCCTCACAGCCAGGTAAACTCCAGCTACTGGTTTTCAACTTTCTGCATCAACTTCCAGACAACCACAGAGCACTTGATGATGTTTCCAGAACCACGTAAGTATTAAAGATTCTGGCAATAGTGAAAGGAAAGAGGGGAAGAAGGAGAGGAAGTCAGGGACGTTAAGACAGGGAACATAGAGAGAGGGGAGGTGTGACAAAATTTATGGAGTGAAAAAAAATGAAGTACTACACTATTATTTAAGGTCGCAATGATGACCAGTAGAAGTAAAGTAATAACAATACAAAAAAACTGTGAGAGGAGGAGAAGGGATCACATGGTGTGAGTGAGCTAAACCTTTATCATATTTTGGGAATCAATAAATAGCACCTAATTGTTTTGCAATCAAGTGATAATCTTGACTTGTGGAGTTAAGGAACAGAACTAAAAAAAAATGATTAAAAGGGCTTTTCTCTGGGGAATAGAACCCCCAGTTAGAGAGAGGTGGTGGGAGACTATCACCTTTTATAAAATCTTTAGTATCATCTAATTATTTCCATGTATATGCATGAGGGGATAAGGTACATGAACTCTGGAGGTCTTACCATCTGAATCATTTTAGGCAACTTCATCTAACTTCTCCATGCCTCCATGTCTTCATTTATAAGGCAGGATTAATAATAAAGCTTGCCCTATATTGTTGGAAAAATTAAATAGGATGATATAATTAAAGCAGTTAGCATAATGACTGACCAAGAGTAACTTCTCAATAAAGATTGGCTATAATAATAATAATTATTATTATTATTAAATATTATTATCACTTAGCAACTTGCTTCTATTCACTTAATACATCATGAACAGCTTTACAAATTAAGACACCTAGATCTAACTCACTCTTTAATAGCTGCATTATAGTCCATAGTATGGACTGCCATGATCATTCGGTCTTTTAACTGCTAAGGTCCAAGCATGCCCTTATCGAAACCAGGGTTTCTCAAACTCAGCACTACTGGCATCTTGGGTCAGATCATTCTTTGTTGTCAGGGACCGTCCTGTGTATTGGACGATGTTTAGCAGCATCCCTGGCCTCTACTCACTGGATACACAACCAACCCCAAGTTCTAGCAACCAAAAATGTCCCTAGTCATTGCCAAATATTCCTGGGTTGCCGAGGAGGAGACAAACAAAATTGTCCCTAATTAAGAACCACTGATGTGGGGCTGGCCCCATGGCTTAGTGGTTAAGTTCAGCACACTCTGCTTCAGTGGCCCAGGTTCGTGGGTTCAGAGTGGTGGCTTATCAGCCATGCTGTGGTGGCAACCCACATACAAAATAGAGAAAGATGGGAGGCCAGCCCACTGGCATAGTGGTTGGGTTCATGTGCTCCACTTCAGCATCCTAGGGTTTGCAGGTTCAGATCCCAGCACAGACCTGCATACTGCTCATCGAACCACATTGTGGTGGCATCCCACATACAAAATAGAGGAAGATGGGCACAAAGAGGGAGATTGGCAACAGATGTTAGCTTAGGGCCAATCTTCCTCACCAAAACAGAGAAAGATGGCACAGATGTTAGCTCAGGGCTAATCTTCATCAAGCAAAAAGAAACAGAGGAAGATTGGCAACTGAGGTTAGCTCAAGGCAAATCTTCCTCAGCAACAACAAAAACAAAAAAATAACGACTGATCTAACGTAACATGGCTAAAATCCATCCTAAAGACTTCAGTGACCACCCACGTAGAACCAAGTTTCTTCTCGTGGGAAATCTTTTTGAAGCTAGTTACATGCAGATAGAAAACACTACAATCCCTTTAAGGGGTCACTCATCTGAAATCCAGGGTCAGAGAGACAGTTGTCTTGTGTCTTTGATCTAAGATGCACTTTACAAGACTTTGGAAAAGAAATACTGGATACTATTCAAGGAATAATGCTAACCCCCTCCAATCAAGCCAACCAATGGCCAAACTATTGGAGTAATGTTATTCACGCTCTTGGCTCTTATCAACTCGATCATCACTTTATGAAATGAGGTTAAAATATATACAATTTCTGTAGAACCAGTTAATAGTTAATTTGGCATAAATAAACTGTCCTTCCACAAATTTTCTTCCTAACCAAGGCCACCAGCCTTGCCATTGTGTGCCAAATGATCTGGGGGGAAAGGGCAAAAGAAAGCAAGCAACTCCACAGAGGCCCAGCCCCATAACTAGGTGAGGACAAAACTCAAAATCCACATCTCAATAACACCAACTCAGAGTTTCCCTTCAAATAGGGAGGCCAGCAAACACATACAGTAGAATCCCACGATTATAGAGCATTTTCACTTAGAGTTCTGTTTAGCTAAACTATTTCCATGTCTTTGGGGATGGCTTATCATAATAGTACTACTTCGCTGGTGTGGTTTCAGAAAATCATATTAAATGAAAAATCCTGTAGAACAGATGTGTTTACAAGTCACTGTCCACATAGCAGTCAATCTGCTTAATGAAAACACTGCTATGGTTCAGAATTAGTACTTTCCACTGTTACAGTATTGTTCTATTAGGGTCTCAGAGGAGTAAAGAGGGTTGGAAATGAATGAGAGTGAGGAAATTGCCAGAACTAGGGGTCAGGGATGGAGCGTCTCCAAGGCGGGTACCTCAATATGGTACAGAGGCAGGGAGATAAAAAAGAAGTGTTATTGAGAAAAAGAAAGAAAGAAATAGCAAAATCAGGACATAGAATGCCTGCTGTATTTAGATAAACTAAATCAAGTAAATACCACCTCTGTGCTCTGTTTAATAAGTTCCATTTAAATATAATTGGAATGTAACAAACCTACTTCCGTTTCCCTCAAATTCATTAAGATGAGATTTTACCAGTATTCATGAGCTGTTCCTTACCCAATCGTCCTTGTACCAGGGGAGTTCTAGGACCACTTAGCTTGTCCTCAGAGTCGTGGATGAAATTCTTTTTGGTTCCTCTGCCTCAGTTCAATTTGTAGTGACTGTTTGGCTAACTTTGGACTAATTGTTTATGTTTTGTCTCCAAAGCAAGGAGGAACAACCCCATTTAAGGGTCTGCCACAGAGAAACTGCCTCTACCGTGCTATGGACTGAAATGCATCCCCCTAAAATTCACATAATGAAGCCCTAACCCTTAATGTAATGGTATTAGAAGGTGGGGGATTTGGGAAGTAAATAGGTCATGAGGGTGGGGACCCCAGGATGGAATTAGTGCCCTTATAAGAAAAGACCAGAGTGCTGTCTCTCTCTCTCTCTGCCATGTGAGGACGCAATGAGAAGGCAGCTATCTACAAGCCAGCGAGAGAGCCCTATCCAGGAATGAAATCAGCCAGCACCTTGATCTTGGACTTTGCAGCCTCCAGAATGGTGAGAAATAGATGTATGTTGCTGAAATCATCTGATCTATGGTATTTAGTTGCGGTAGCCTGAGCTTAGACATACGGGTGTGTAGGGCATTTCTCTTTCTGCTCTGTGTATGTTGACGTGTAACAGAAGTCACCCAGCATGACCCTTGCCCGCAAAGAGCACTTCCAACTCACACACAGCCCAAATCTCAAGTGTGCCCTATTCATCTTGAATCCCCAGAGAAGGCGAATTTTATCCGATTAAAAATAAGAGGATTTTAAAGAAAGGCATTCATTTGATTTTGAATGATGGCAGAGGGGCCTAGGAAAAGTAAAGGTTACCCTTGGAAATAATAATATTGGCAGTTTTGAAAAACACAAAACTGAAGGATAAAATCTCAATTTATTGGTGAATGTTAACCTTGGCTAAGAGCTGACGAAAGTGTTGAGATTTTTATCAAATACATGCCTCCTCCCCAAGAGGCCACCACACACATTTTTAACTTCAGTAATTCACTTTTCTTTTAAAAAATAAAAAGTTTAGATCAAAACTGGGAAGATGCTTTTCATTAAAAGAAATGTAAAACAAAAATTTTGATAAAATCTATCCCCTAAAACATTTCTGAGTTGACGCCACCTGTGTATTTTCACAGATCTCCAAAACTACCTGTGACGGTAGTTAAAAGCTGTCTTCCAGCTCTTGTCAAAAAAATAAGTAAATAAATAAATAAATAGCAAACGTCTTATCTGAATTTGCTGATGCAGACAGTAATATAACCCCTCTACATTAACTTGATCTGTCTTTTTCCTCTGGCTTTATTAAGAGATTGTATATGTTCAGTTCTTTCACAGTTTACAATGTGCCTACATTATCTCATTTAATCTTTCCAGCAAGCCTGTGAGTTTGGTAATGTTATCATCTCCATTTTTCAGGGAAGCAATAGGATGCTAGAGAAGGAAAGGAATTTCCCAAATGTTAATCAATTCAAAAGCGGGCACGGCTAGAGCCAGCCCTAATGGCCTAGTGGTTAAATTTCGGTGCTCACTGCTTCGATGGCCCAGGTTCGCTTCCCAGTCATGGAACCACACCACTCATCTGTCAGTTGCTATGCTGTGGTGGTGGCTCATGTAGAAGGACTAGAATGACTTACAACTAGGATATACAACCATGTACTGGGGCTCTGGGGAGGAAAAACAAAAGAGGAAGACTGGCAACAGATGTTAGCTCAGGGTGAATCTTTCGCTGCAAAAAACAAAGGAGGGGGAGGGTACAGCTAGAATTCGGCAGAACTAACCAGCTTTTACAGGGTATGCCTTGTGCTCCCAGTAAGTGAAGAGTTGCCCTCCCCCAACCAGCATATATACATACACGTAAGAAATAACCTGTTTCAGAAACTGATTACAATTGATGATACATTTGAGAAGCTTTTCACAGACTTGGCGGTCTTTGATGACCATTTTCTCTTTAAGGTCTATCGCCCTTGTTTTGATTACTTAGTGACTTGAAGTTAAATTGAAAGCAAAACACTCTACATTGGAGGCCTGTTGGGTTCCCCAAGGACAGCCATACTCCACCAAGTCCCCAGGGGACCCCACTTCAACAGCACTGTTTATTGCTAATTTGAATAATACACATATGAAGCCACGAAGCCTGCCCTATCTTCAGTAACAATCAATGAATCCATCAAATAAAGTTTTCTTTCTTCATTTCCATTTTTGAAATTTTTTGGAAGCCTTCCTGTGATCACTAATTTGCCTGTTAAAACCATGTTATTCAAAAATTCTTTTAAATATGTATAGGCTTGAAATGAAAATTTGCCTAGCATTTTTCCATCCCTCTGACTTCAACTACCACCGGGAAGATGAGTTCTAAATGAAAACATCCTCCTAGTCTAGACCTTGAGGAAAACACTCAAGCAGAAAAACACGTGGCAGACTTCACTGCGTGTGCGACTACAATAAGTGAGAAACTAACATGATAGTTAGGTTCCCCCCACTGGAATGAGACAGCCTGGGTTTGCATCTTGGCCTCTCTATTTTCACTAACACTGAGAATTTGGGCAAATCATTTAAACTTTCTATGACTCAGTTTCCTTATCTGTAAAATGGACCTGGTAATAAAAGTACTTATCTCATTGCCTTATTGTGAGAATCGACTAAATAGAGAGCAAACCCTTCCAAGAGCACCGAGCACATAGAAATTGTGTAGAAGTATTACCGTTATTATTACTATCATAGCAATGTAAAAAGAATCTCCCTTTTGACCCTTCAAGGACAAAAATCATTTTTAAAGCAGTTTCATGATAACAACACGCTTTTATTTTTTTCCCTTCTTTTTTCCAAGTCAGGGCTCAGCAAACTACCCATGGGCCCAATCCAGCCCACTATCTGTTTTTCTACAACCAGCCAGCTCAGACTGCCTTTTACGTTTTTAAATGGTTGGAAAAAAAGTCGAAAGAAGAACACTATTTCATGACACATGAAAATTGTATGAAATGTAAGTGCCAGTATCTGTAAATAGAGCGTCACTGGTACCCAGCAAGGCTCGTTCGTTTAGATAGCGTCTGCGGCTGCTTTGGCACGAAGCAGACTTGAATAGTGGCGACTGAGACCTAATGGCCCACAAAGCCGAACGCTCTTACTATCTGGCCCTTACAGGAAAAGTTTGCCAACCCACATGCCAGCTGCTCCATGTGTACCCTGTAAAAGTCAAAGTAATCCAGCAAATTGAGGGAGATGCAGAAAAGTCTTGAAAGGAAAAATTCATATTCAGGAAAATCACAAGATAAAATTGAACTGCTCAGTATTATTCCTTCTGAAGAGTTCGAGGAAAAGTATAGCAAAGCAGTCCATTGAAACTATAGGCTAAATTTTAATTATGGACAAAATTTTGTATATTCTATGGGATTTGATTATTCATAATAACCCAGAATGATCCACGTTCACATCATAGAGGCTCAGATTTTTATTATAAAAATTTTGTACAGCAGCAAAACATGTACAGGAAACTCCACTCAAATCACCCTGCACGGCCAGCTTTAATGCCTTTTTCCCTTCATTTGAATGAATCGCACTTCATTACTCCTTTTAAAAGTCAAATCTTGAATCTGAAAAACTAAAAATTAACCATGAAATACCCAGCCTACCCACTTTCTCACTTGTCTCCAGGGTTCTTCTCATTCCCCTGAGAAGAGTTTGTTCTTTCTTTTCTCAATAGTCATAATTTCATACTTAATCTTCTAAGTTATGTTTTTATCCTTTGTTACTAAAATATTCACATTTAGAATTTTCCCATTGTGATACTCTCTCACCCAAAGCCTTATTATTACTGCCTTCAACCTTCCTCATTTGTAAAATCTTTTCTTACACTTTGGTGAGGCGAAGTTGAAGAACAATAAAATAGAAAGTTCTGCTCATGTATGTAGTTTTTACTTGTTTATTTTAAGTGTTTTCTTTTTTCATTAATTTAATGGAATTCCTTTGTTCCTAAAAACAGTTTTTCTTACAAGTTTATGCAACGGCAGCTTTGGGTTTGTTGTGGTTAGGCGAGAGCGAGGATTCTGGAGTTCATTTAAAGGTGAAGAGAAAAGACCTCTGCCCCACCCTCCCAGCTGTGGCTTCTAACTCCTCCAGGATGGGAGCAAAGGAAGGGGAAGGAGGTACGGAGACAGATAGGAAATCACTTCCCTGGTACCCACGCATCTGGCTTTAGTTCCAGCCGATGTTTAAAGTTGATTCTGTTGTGGGATGCTTTGCAGGCAGGATCTAAAACAGCTCCAAGCTGGTGCTCTCACATGTGACCTTCATCTGGCCCCAAGTGCCAGGACCTTCTGACCTACCATCAGAGAGAGCGACTCGCTTCCCCAGCACCCTGTCCTCAGGTGCCACAGGCCAGGCCAGCCAGCCACTCACCCATGGAGACTTGTTTGTAGACCTCTGTTATCAACTAGAGGGTTCACAGCCGGAGCTCTCCAAATGAGCCCCTTAAAGCCCTCTGTCTTGCCTTGAGAAAGAAGAATCTCTTTAATGTTGGGAGGTGAGAGAGCAGGCAAGAAGGGTATGAAATGGGGGTGGATCGTGAAATTCAAAGTTCGACTTGTCCAAATAAATCCTCTCTCCAAACTCTTGGTTCTTCTCCCAGACTCCATGATCTCTTTCACAGCCTGGAGTAGGTGGCCAGCTAAGGGTTAGCAAACAGGATTTTGCCTACTTCCTGTGCAAATCCCTATTAGGAGGCCCAGTTTCTCACCTTGGAATAGGGGATTAGCTGAGGCTTATTATCATGAATCTCAACCAAAAACGAAACAGGAAAGAGTCCTAGTAAAACAGAAACTACTCAACCCACACATATAAATTTACCTTTGAATTTTTGATCTCAGGATGGATAAAAAAAGGAAGATTGATTTTCTCATAATGTCTCTAGTTTATCAGCATTTAAAATCCTCTCTCAGGGAAATAAATTATGTAAGAACCCACTTACGCATGTTCTTAAAACAAGCCAACAGAACAAACACCTTTGATGTGTGGCTAAAATCTGGGGCCGTGATGAAATCTTAATCTCATTTTTCTTTTCATTCCATAGGCTTCTGTTCTTTACTTTGATCCACCCTGCATAAAGCTATTGGCAAATGTATCACCAATTTTGATCTTATAAATTGTACATAGATTCACACACCCTCGTATTTGCATTGTAATAGAGAGCGCAACCTGTAAATGATGACACAGCAATGACTCAGCAGTTTAAAGCCCTCCCAACAACCACCTCACCTCTTTATATGTGGCTTCGTCCAAAATTCTCCCCTGGGAAACTTCCTTGATGATTGAGGGGTCACTAGACAAGCAGTCATCTGTGTTCCCCAAATGCTGGCGGACATCACCCAAGAAGAGCCCCAAACATAGGAAGAAAGGAAAACAGAGAAAGAAATTTTTTAAATGAAGAAGTAAATATGGGGCACAGTTCAGCAGCATTGGGTAACAGAATGAGCATAGAAGAGAGAGGTTGACCATTGACAATAAGAAGCCGGGTCACACTGAGCAGTTATATTTAATCTCTGGACCACTACCTGATCATCTCTAAATGTAGGAATGTGAAGAAAATAATTTCTAAAATTCTAGGATCCTAAATCGTGTTGGGGAGATTATCGCCCTCTTATGCTGATTTTCTTTGAGAGCCAATTCTAACTAGAGTCATCAGAACGTAAGGAATATATAGGGAATATTCCAGAATTATTCCCTACTTTAGGGATAGGCAAATTATAGGCCACCAGCCAAATCCCGAGAACTGCCTGTTTTTGTCCAACCTGTGAGCTAAGAATTTCACTTAAATAGTTGAAAAGAATCAAAAGAAAAATAATGTCATGACTTGTGAAAACTACATAAAATTCGAGTTTCAGTTTCTCTGAATACAGTTTTATTGGAAGCCAGCCGTGCTCATTTGTATTGTCTACGGCTGCTTTCACACCACACCAGCAAAGTGGAGCACAAATCCTAGAGGACTGATCCTGGCCCTTTACAGAAAACGTTTGTCAGCATTGCTCTACCATCATGAAAAAACCCATAGACGGGGAGACTGCATCAGTAGGAAGAGGTCGTCTGTGTCCAATTCACTCCCTAAAACCATAGTCGGATATCTCCAAATTAGCATTAGTGTCTCTGTCTTCACTCAAAATGCAAATACCCCCAGGAGGTCTCTTTGGAGTACCCAAAGAGGGAAAGGAGATGGAAGGGAAAAAAAGATCAGGGGGTTGCCTTAACTATGTCTCACATACAAATGATCTAAAAGTTGGACGTCTTTGGACTCCTGGCAAACCAAAGGGATTGAGCCAGATGATCTGTGCTTCACTCCAGGTCTAAACTGCTCTAGTGCCCTCTCTATTTGTATCCTCTTTCAGGCCTCAGAGTGCCAAAACCTTACCGTTAACCCATTTGGGTTGCTATGAAAATAGAGGAGAAGTCAACCTTAGAATATTAATTTTAAAATATCAGGGACTTTTGTACTAGAGACCTGAAACCTTTAAAGGGTGTTACCTGTCCATCTCTAAATGCCTATTTCCAAAGATTTCTTGGGAACGTGTAAGCCAAGAAGGAACTCATACTTGTGGGCTGACTAACAACCCATAATTACTATTAGAGTATATGGTTCCTCATGAAACTAAATTCCCTCAATTAAATAGATAATCCCCCCAGGGTGGAATACACGTCAGCTTCTACTCACAAAGAGCCTAGAACCTAGTCAGAAGCTGTCATAAACACTGGTTGAATAAATGTTTTGGTTATTCGGAGAGTTTACTTTTTCACTTCCTATTGCAATTGTGTGTTAATTCATAACATAATTCTGGATATTGTGATACGTTTTGATATGGTTATATTAATTTAAACAAGCATTTGCATGCACACGTCACTATGCAATACATGAGGAATTCTACAGACGCCAATGAAACACAGTAGACACCCTGCCTGCCCCTAAAGACCCATCCAGAGACTTTATGTCACATGGACCCAAATAACACCCATTCACTGAGTGAGACTCTGTCATGTGAAATGAGCACTGGGAAAACAGTTCCCCAAAATGACAAGTAAATATAATCCATTTGGAAATATCCATGAAGCACAGCACATTCCTGGGGAATCAACACAGTTTTTAACTGTTGAAGGTAGGTGAACATTTGGGAGTAAGACAAACCAAAGAATACATCTCCTAAGTAATGGTGGAGATATTCTTTGGATAATCCTCCACTAAGAATTATTACTTTCCCTCCTAAAGCCAAGAGTATTTATAGAATTTCTCTCATCACAGCATGAATTCACAGGCACTCGCGGCAGGAATGTCTACAGGAGGCATTAGCAGAGCTATTGCAATGAAAACTGGGGTAAGCTCATATCATCAGCATTTGCATGGAATGTGCAATTAGCCACTAAGAGCACAATGCATTAAAATAATGAAAACACCACGGCTAAAGGTCTCTGCACGTCAGAGACTTAACTTGGAACATATGGTAACTAACACAAAGTCTCACTCCCAAGTTCAAAGAAAACTTTCTCTTATTATTAAAAAGAGGTACTAGGCCAGATAGATTCTACTAACCTTTGTAGTCAATGTCTCAAGCCCCTGAACAAGGGCACTGTCCAGGATTCTTGCTCCCATGTAATGGAAACCAACTCTGATTACTTGAAGGCAAAAAGCAATTTATCCCAAGGATGTGGGGTAAATCACAAGATTCAGGCAAAAGCTGGCCAATCAAGCACAGAACCTGGGAAAAATAGGGAGACCGGAGCCAAAATCATGACAATGGAACACTCTATGTAGGATCCTACTGTGGCCCTATCATACCAGGTAATGCTGCCACAGGCATCACTGCCACTAGACACTGGAAGCCACAGCCACTCCTCTAAGATGAATTCTAGAATGTTCCCATTTCTTTGTACCACTGCCCCAGAGTCAAAGTCCAAGGTAAGAATACAATAGGCTTAGTTTTGGTCAAATACCTGTTCTTTAGCTACAAAAGAATGAGAGAAGAGCATCTGGACAGACTTCCTTAGTGGGAATCAGGGTCCTACTTCTACTGATTCTTAAGCTTTCCTCAAATTAGGGATGGTTTTCGGATGCTAGATTACTGTCCTTTCTGGGTGTGTCTCCCCTTTCTCGAGGAATTGCAAAATAAACGCAGATATCACTGTTACACAAGAGAGAAAATAAATTACAATGTGCAATAAAATATTATAATTCTAAGAACTATGTACCGTAACCACTCCATGGTCAATCCCATCCTGTATAGAAACAACGCTTTACTTCACTTCTGAGTGCTTTTCTAGTCCTTCCAGAACTGAAACCAATGAGGAGGGAATTGAAGTCAGCATCAGCTCCTCACATTCCTTCCAGCACCGTGAAGGAGGCCTCCAGTTCCACTGAGCTGTGGCAGTTTGGCTAGTTTAGGAGACGGTGGAGGACAGCAAGAGGGTTAGGTCCCAGTGAAAGGAGGAAAAAGAGGTGCCTGAACTTTCAGCTTCAATGCCACAGCAACAGGGAAGAGATCCAGAATTGGGGCATCCCTAACTAACAATGAGATAATGACAGATGCTCATAGCAGCAATATTTTCTGGTCAACTCCTAACCAGTCCAGACATGGAAGGCTAATCGTTAATACCATTATGTTAGGTCAACACAGTGACTTTTGCCTTGGGCTATGTGGCCCCAGACTTACTCAACCCACTCACATGAGGGACCCTTAGGGTCTCAGGGTTCATCAGAGTCTAGGGCCATCCAATTTCTAATTACTTGTCTTTCATAATTGAAAAGAAACTCAAAGTGCATATCTAAACCTCTTTAGACAAGGAACATTTTGTTTACTCAATTGCTCAGCTGGGTTATAAAGTCCTGACAACTAATGCCAGTAGATAACAAGACAAGAGGAATGGATTTGTTTCTCTGAAAAAAAATGGCCCCGTTTTAGAAAAGACATACATTCATCAACACAATGTACATTGTAGTATGGTAAGTGATCCTCTACCATATTATTAAAAAAATACTCTTTAAACTATCCATATGACTTTGATAGGAGAATCATTTCCTAGTGACTGCAACCATAAATGTTTGTCAGATCCAAGAGAAGGAGGTGGCCCTTGCTGCTGAGAAAAGTATTAAGTACCCAGACTTCATAGCAGAAGTTGGTAACCTGGCACCAAAAGGCTGAATAGAGCCCAGGATCAGGCCAGGATTTACCTGCCTTGCTTTCCCGTCTCCTATCATCAGGGCATAGACACACAAGGGGTGGCGGTATGCTGGGCTGAAGAACTGAAACCGGATGAGCCCACATTCATTCAATCCAGTAGGGGGAGAGGGGCTGGGCACCCCACCCCAGAAGCCACGCACACCCAGACAACACAAGCCTTCTAAGGCTTGGCAAAAGCGTCCTGTAATTAGGCATTAACATCTAATAAATAATAAGCGAATACCATTGTAAAGCACTTTGCAAATGGAGAGGACTATATGAGTACCGATGGTTAATAATAATGCTGCTGGGGGTAATCACACCGTTCAGGAAGCAGTTTAGACACAGGCAGCCTCGGCAGGGAAACCACTAATGTCCAAAGGGCCAAGCACAAATATTTCAAATACCTGCCCTGGTTGGAAGGCTGCCCAGAAGAGATGGCAAGCCCACACAGCTCTTGAGATGATTACTGAACGTTCCACTGAAGACGCAAACATTGTCAGGGAAAATCGCTCCATTTCCTTAATGAATATTTGGAGCAGCCATCTCATTTGTAGATTTACAAAAGTGGCCCCCTTCTGAGCCTGTAGAAGCAAATGAAACTGAGAAAACATTTAAATGATACCAAAGGCTCAGCCACCTTCATAACCACCATTAATGTGAATAACAAGCCTTCAAGGAGAAGGTCAAAGGGTAGACGTTGTCCACTAACACAAAAAATTCCAATTCCTTTATATTCTGGGTTTTTGAATGAATTGTTTTCCTTGAAGTAATTGTGGCATTTTGCAGAGACTCAGATTTTTATTTTACTTTATTTTTTATTTTATTTATTTCTAGCTATGGGAAAGTTTGCATTGTAGTATTTATTCAGATCTGGCAGCCTTCACTCATTTCTTGATTCTTTGAATGTCTGCAGCGCCGGAAGAGGGCACTGCACAGATAGATTATATTTTGTCTCACTGCATTCTCTCATTTTCATGTGTATTTAGAGTTTTCAACTCAGTAATAAGCCCCTAGAGACCAAGGACAATGTTCAGGGCACTGCTTCGGGTTCCCTCCGGGACTAACACCATAATACTCATTAGTGGATTTGTTCATTGCACAGTGAAATTTCTCTGATATAGAATCTTCTAATTCGACATTTTCGATCTCAGTGCTCAGAACAGGTCAAGCAATGTTTCTGATATAATTTACACAGCAGTTAACAGACGTTCACCTTTGCTTGAAGCTCCCCACTTCATAATGCAGGTTAACAATTTGAACAGCTTCTCAGGGAAGAACATTCACCACTTGAGGACAAACCGAGTGCCCTCAAGAACTTTCTGAGTCCCGGTTTGCTTCGCAGCTGACAGGCTCACCACAGCTCCCTTAAAGAGGAGGAAAAAGACTGGTGGTTTTCTAACAAAATATTTTGGAACACTTTGAGGCCTCCTTCTTTTTAGTGCTTTTGAAAAGAAATATCATATTGAATTTTTCATTTATCTACAAAAGCAATAGAGTCAGTGTCCTCAGGCAAACAACACAGAGACATTAAAGGGAAAACTGAAGAATTCGTTCCCACCCCCTCCCTAGTAACCAGTGCCAACGTTTTGAAGGATCCTTTCATGCTTTTTTTGATGCTCAAACATATCAAAACATGTTTATTCACATATAGTTTTGCTTTTTTCTTTTTGTCTTTTGTTCAATTGAGATCCTGCTACACATCTATACATATTACCTTGTAACTTGCTTCTTCCTTACTCAACAATGAATAAGGGACACTCCTCCATGTCACCCTATCAATCACTCTTTTTCTCTTTAAGACTTGTGTTATATTCCCTTGCTTAGGTGTACTATCTTTTTTTTTTTTTTTCCAACTTTTCCTATCATTGAACATTTGGGTTTTTTCCACTTAGCTCACTTCATTTGTGCGGACCTCAGTGAGCACTCTAAGCTTCTTTCCAACTCTAAAATTTGGAACTCAACTAAAATAAAATCCAGTTCTTTTAAAAAAAACTATTTTCTGGGTCAAATTAACAAACATTTATTTAATTGACTTTCTCAAAACTACTTTGGATTTGAACTTTAGAACATTGTGATATTCCTGAAGAGCATCAGAATGTTCTAGAATCATCTTTATAATAGGAAATGTTCACACTCCTATAATTAGTTTAAAATAATTAAAATAAAGAGTTAAAAGTTCTGGCATGCTTCTATTACTATAACCCAGAAATTCAGTTGTCAATATACATATTTATACAAACATTTTCTACCTGCTGTTCTGGGTAATACTGTCTAGGGGAATGTTAATAGTGATCTAATAAGCTTAGGGAAATGTTGTTTTAAACTAAATATACAATTTTTTAAGTTCTGATTCTTTTATGAAGGTGAGCACTTCCTAATCTCTTCCCTAGCTTCTCCTTTGAGCAACGGAGATGCCCCTCTAGTCTGGTCAGTACAATAACAAGAGAAGCTCCTAGTGCAAAACCTCTCATACCAGGCACGCAGAGTCCCTGGGCAAACTACATGCGGCACCCCAGCATTCTCTGCCTGCTCCCCTTTATCCCACGCACAGTGTTCCTTGCTGAGACATTAAGCAATCAGTCGAGATAGAAGTAAAAACTCATCTTGCTCACTTATTCTGTGCCCTCCATCTTTTTTATTCGTAAAGCTGAAATGAAAGTGACATTGGATTCACTTTTTAAAGTTTACCATTCATAAGAAACAACCCAAAAGTACAGGGCAAAGTGGCTTAGTTTTAACTTAGAAATCAGAATGTACCTTAAACACAGGCTTATGGCTATTCATTCTTACTTTAAGCAATAGAGAAAAATGAGGCTTGGCCTTCCTGGGCCCAAGATCAGGGAAAGTGGAGACATACTTTGGGAATTCAAAATAGCCTTTTCAGAAAGCCCAGGCCAACACCCTCACCCACCCACCCCTACTCAGAATTCAATTCTTACTTACTTACATCAAAGGAATTCACAGGAATTATTATTTTTATAATTGGGTAAAAACCAAAATATTTGTCTTGAGTGCCTATCCCATCTGAATAACTGTGCTAGAGTCTGAGAATAACAAGAAACTCTTCCCAAGAGACTAGCTCTATTTGGAACAATGAGCCAAAAACACTGAGATGAGGGCTGCAGGATGCTAAGTGGCAAGAGCCAAAAAACATCACGACTGTTCTCATAAATGAGAACTGCATCTTCTAGAACAAGACTTCTCAGGCAGATGTGAGGACCACTTGAGTCAGAATTACCCTAGGCTTGATTTTAAAAAAAGACTTGACTTGGTCCAGACCTATCTCATCAGACCACAAAGGTGGGTACCCTGGAATCCACTCTTTTTAACAACACTCTAGGGGATTCTGA